>NC_143498.1:3724166-4417083 GCF_051622355.1 Phaseolus vulgaris
AGTGTTTCCCGCACTAACATATGAGAGTTCTCACATTTCTTTATTAATTATAACATATATTGATTTGTAAGATAAATTTAAATAGTTTTTTTAAGAATTAATAATTCTTTGCTTAGTAATTTGAATTTAAAAATTGATAAAAAGAAATAATTTGAGTCTGACCAATAAAATGCCGGCCTCCATCTTATATTTCTATTATTTTTAAAACCCAGCACAAGAAATAATAATAAAAATATAATTATAGGTAATTTGCAATGTGATATACTGTTGAAGTATGCGTAAAATAACTTTTAATATTTGGATAATTTATTTTTATTGTTTTTTTAAATTTTAAATATAATTAAAGATAAACAAAAATATGAACTATTTATATTAAAAAAATAATTTTCTTTATATATTGCTATAAATATATAGTTTCTGATGAAAAACAAAGAAAACAATAAAATAAAAAGTAGAAGTGAAACGAATTTTTTTAAGTACCTTATTAGATTAAAATAATGTAAGAAGGGAAAAGAGATATAGGTTTATATGACATAAATATTTTAAAATAAATAATAAAATATATAATAAGTAATTGTTTTTTAATCAATTTATTCGTGTATTTTTTTAGTTTTAGGAAGAATATTTAGACAGTCCCATATTTTATTTTATTTTATTTCTTTCTACCATATTAAATAAAGAGTTTTTTTATAACTGTGTATTTTTTTAATGTTTTATTGAAATTAGATGATAGAAAATGAAAAAAAAAATGAGAGAAAAAAAGTAGAAATTAATAGAAAATGAGATCATGTATATTAAGTGATAAAAATAAGTATTATTTGTATGTTTGGTTAAACTTGTGCTTGATGGTGAGTAGTACAAAGTAGAGTTATAGGGGTAATCCTTGCAAATTTTAATGGTAAATTTACTTATGAGCTTGTTATGCATATCTTTCATTTTTCAAGTTTAGGTTATGTGGAAATTGTGTTAATTTTTTCATCATGATTTGATATAGTACTATTGTTAGGGGGTTGACAAGGGTATATTCTTTTGTAGAAGCCATGTTCATTTTAACATTTAGGTCAACTCACCAACATGCTATCATTTCTTTCTCTTTTAATTAGGATTAGAGACGTTAAAACTATGACCAATTCTTAATTTAAATAGCAATTGATGTTCACGTTTCCACATGGCAACCAAAGGCTCCAATTTTGGTGGATTTAGAAGATCAAAGGCCTAACCCTAATCAATCATTAAAAATAATTGTATTTTTTTACCTTTTTTAGAAAAGAAGTATTTTAAAAAAATCCTTAATTAATCCTATTAATGTAATTTTAAAGGGTATAAATTAATGCATTTGCAATCAAATTAATTTATTAGTCTTTTTATATTGATTTGATTTTAAATAATTTTGAAAACTAGAGATAATTTATTAGTTATTGGTAATTAGTGAGAAAAAAAAACAAAAGTTGTTAAATTTCAAAGGAACTTTTTTTTTTTTTGGAGGTATGTTTTCTTTTATTTTTTTTAAGAAATGATAATTATTTAGTGGTAATTATGGTTGAGATTGACATATAGTCCGGCATAATATTTGTGCAAGAAATATTAATAGAAAATTAATCTTTTTATTTCTTCGTTTTGCCCGTCTTTTATGAAGTGATATGGATTGGTCCATCGTACATAAGTGTTTTAGCTAAGAATTGTGTCTTTCAACTAAAGCATTTAGTTTAGTCAGAAATAGTGGTTCCCAGTTGAGTTGTTGTTATGTCTTGATCAAACCACCTTCTTCCCCTTATATACAATAGTGATCATCCCCCATCCTTCTTGTAACTCGTCCTAATCTGAGTTATATTCACATATTAATTGCAATCTTGCATATAAAGTCAATCTTCGTAATTAACGTCATTCCTTAAATTATGAGAACTAAATGAGATTTTTTCATTCAATTCAAAGATTGACATTAAGTTCGCTTCATCACATGATTAGGCTCGGTCCATAACCTCATAGTCCCCTAACCTCAGGCGTAAGTCAATAAGGCTAATAAGTTCATAACCATTAACTCCAAATATCAGCATTAAGACCGTTTCACCACATGATTGGGATCGATCAATGACCTCACAACCCCTTAACCTTCGGCGTAAGTCAACGAGGCTAATAAGTTCATAACCATTAACTTCAGAGATCGACATTAAGACTATCTTACCACATGATTGCGTTTGAACCATGACCTTACAATAAGAATTGCAGGTTAATTTTGTTAGTTCACCCCACATAATGATTGACTCGGAGGCCAATCCAATCCACATAAGCAAAAATATAAAAAAAAATCTACATCCAAATGTTGTAAAAAATAATTTTGTTTTAATGTATCACATATTTATTACATCTCACCGGGAGTCTAGCGTTAAAAATCAAAATTAAATAAGCTAAGTTAACATAAAATTAACATCTACATCAAATAATATATCAAAGTTAAATCTTCCATGAAAAAAAAAACATAAAAAATAATATTATTGTCTAAATTATTATAAACTATAATAATTAATTATCATTATGTCTTGAATGTAAAAGATCATTTTTTTTTATAAAAATCTTATATATTAGGCATCACTATACTACTTGACATCTCTGACAACTTAAGTAACAACAATCATTTGTCATTACATGAAAAAAAATATTATTAGAAAAAAGAAAATACAAAAATATGGGAGAGACTATACCAAAACTCATATGTTAACAAAAACGATACATAGGTAGACTATACCTATTAATAAAGAATTCTAAGAACAAACTACATGAAAGTCTATTATACTAATTAAATGATTTTTTATGAATAAATACTAAATTAATAATAGAGTTTTTTTTTTTCATTTCAATAACATTAAAATATAGTATTTATTTTATTGGGGTCTAAGCAGACAAGAGTTAAAATACTTAGTCTGTCTACTGTATATTTTTGCCTGTCATGTCGATCAACATTATCATCTCTAAACCAAACTCATTTGTAATTTTATTTTATTTTATTCTGAACATACGTTAAAGTATGAAGTTGGTGTAAATATGAAATCACATTTATGCTATTGTATAACATTAGCATGTATTTGTCCAGCTTAATTATTTTTTAGTTTTGTTATTTATTTATTTTAGTCTTATTATTTTAGAAGATTTTATTAAGTTATTTAATTTAAAAAATACAGCAATATAATTCTTTAAAGGCGCAATCAACTAGTTTAATTTTAAAAAATGAAACAAGGTGATATTCAATCCGGTAAAATTGATGTTTTCAGTTTTATAAATTGTCGTTATTTGTTGTTTATAAATTGTATTATGTAATGTAAGTTAAAGTTGTCAACATTTATTTATTAATAATTGCATGAAAAATGGTTACAGTGTTACGTTTTTTTCAAGAAAAAAACGACTTAAGGGACAATAAATTAAAATGTAAGGATCATACTCTTTCATCTCTTAAAAACTAAGCTACTTTATTCAATCTTAAAATACTCACTGGGTTTCAAAATTTAAGGAACTTATTTGAATATTTTATTGATAAAGGAAAAATTGAACAAAATAAATAAATAATAAAACTATAAAGATAATTAAACATAAATGAAGAAATTATGCTATTAAGGTTGATTTAGGAGTGAAAAGAGATAAAAGAAATATCACTTTATACCTACAAGTCTAATTTAATCTAATTCATTTATTATAAATGTCAAACTTGGGGTTTTAAAAAAACAATTTAAGTAAAAAAATTGCAGGTAGGATATGATAGGATTTAAGAATAAATAAAGATAAACTTCAAGTTTCAATGTTTTGTTTGTTAGAGTGGTAAATAATAATAATAATAATAATATGATTATAGTGTGACCATCATAATAATAACATTATAATCATACTAATATTTCTCGTAATAATAATAATAATAAAAGTAGTTAAATATATTTTTTGTGTATACTATAAAGTATAATTAATTTTTGTTTTTAAGTCTAAATTTTTATTTTTTTTATACTTATGTAACAAAATTATTGGAAGACATCTTTAAATGTAACAAACAAGTTTTTCAATATGGATTGTATTATAATATTAAAATATAATACTCATTTGAAAATAAAGTATGTATAAAGAAAAGAAAGTAAAATATGTAAAAGAATGTTAGAAAGTATATCTCTATCATATCCAAAGTCCAATTCTTAATTGCGGGAATGGTGGAACAAAACAATCTAAAATTATTTTCAAAGCATAACATCATTATTTTTTTCAAATTATATTCTCTTACAAAACTACTACTTAGTTGTTCGGTCCCATCAACAAATGCCAACGCTTTATATAAATGTTAAACATAACCAATTTTAAAATTTTTAAACTAAAATAGTGTTATAAATTATTGTGTAAATTTTTTTTATGACTAGTTGGTATAAAATCTTCCAAATAAGAATCTGAAATTCATTATTTAGTTGAGAAATATGAAAAAAAAAGACCATTAGATTCATTCTATAGTGTTGTTGCTAACACACGCTATTGTTTAGTTCACAGGGTGTCATCATTACGAAGATTTTGCCAAAATTATAGGAAATGAAAAATTCAGCCACCAAAGTTGACCAATTCATTGTTAATTTGTCAACTAAAATATATTCCAAATCCATGTGGATGGTGAAATTTTATTCCCAAAATTTATTAAAAATTTATAAATAAAATTAATTCATGATATAAAGTGTAATTTATAAGTATTTTTTAAGATTGAATTAGACTTAATTTTTTTTATTATCTAATTAAAATTATTGAATTTGTTATATCACATGTTTAATTAAATTTAAAGTTTATCTTTTAAAGAGAATTAAAAAGCATAGTCCATAGATTTTATTTTCTCATCTTTTAATTCAGATCCATAGTAAAAATAAGGTTAAAAAGTGAAAATAATGGAATCATTTTCCTTGTAAATAAAGTAATTCAAGCGTATGTGTGAATTTTTCAGAAGTTAAGGCAAAAGTGGAAGAAAATTACATTTTACATGTTATGGATAATCAAAGTGATATAGTTTTGTATTAGATTTTTTTAAAAAAATAAACTTAAAATTATATAATTTATACATTTATTACACATGTGAAATGTGGAACTTAAGAGAACAGCAAAAAGGTTGGCTCAATGTGAACTAAAGCCATTTAAGACATGCATGAGTGCTTTTAAAGATCTTAACTTCAACCTAGCTTCTTTTTTCTTTTAAAGCATGATTTGGTAGAAAAAGTACACAAACGTTTTTATATCTAACGATAGCAATTCACCTTTTAACATTAATAATCATTATTAGATTAAGAATATAATATCACGGTTTATATTATGAAAATAAAGGTGTAATTACAATTTTTTCCCTATATTTAGGGTTAATATTCAATTTAATATAGTGGTTTAAAAAAATGAATTTGGTCTCGAGGCATTTTAAAAATGTTCAATTTGGTCTCTTTCGTTAAGTTTTCACCAACGACGTTAACTGTTGATGACGTGACGCACATAGTGACATTGGTTTACACACATGGATTGAATAAAATTGTAGGGTTTGAAAATTAGGAAAAGAAGAATGATGGAGAGGGAGGCGAAGACGGCACTGCATTAGAATTCTTAATTCCAAGAAGGAGAACAACAACATACATGCAACTCATGGCATTGAAAAGATCTTGTTGCTTTTCACTACAATAATTGACGGGGAAGCATGAAACAGTCGCAACAAAACAAATGAGATTGACATAGTCAAAGTTTCTTGTTTGATCTTACATTTGGAGCAAGGTTCCAAACACATGCTTCCAAGCAAAATAGATACAATAGTAGAGAGTAGAAATCTTAGGATAGTGCATTTAGAATTGCGCCAATGTTGTTTTCATAAGCAAGTCATGCATTAGGTAAAGAAGGAAGTTGAATACTGTGAAGGAAAATAAAGATCTTTTGAATCAGGAGATGAAGTCTTCAATTAAGTGTTTTAGTTCTCCTTAGGCAAATGCCAAATACCATATAACTACAAGAAAATCATTAAATAACAATTAAATTTACAGATACAAAAATAATTAGTCATTATATTTACTAAATTAGATACTAATTCAGAGACTAACAAATTATTCATAATTAAAGTGGTTTCTATTATTAATAAAAATTTATAAAAATTTATAAATTGGTATCTAAAATAGCTACCTAGGTTTTAGAGACTAATTTAGAATATAAAATATTAGTAGTTAAAACCTAGGTAGTTAATCTAGATACCAATTTAGAAATCATTTTATAATTTTGTATTAATAATATAAACCACTTTAAATATGAATAATTTTGTAGTATCTAATTTAGTAAAATAGTAACTAATTATTTTGATCTCTAAAATTAGTTTCTATTTAATGATTTTCTTGTAATGATATAAGCAAAACATTACTTTTAGATCCTAGTCGCACCCCTCCCTTAGCTCCACCACCAAAGTCGCGGTTCTCTCTGCCTCCCTCTTCCTCAATCTTCTTTTTCTAATTTTCAAATTCTAAAATTTCGTTCAGTCCACGTGTGCAAACCAAACCAATGTCACTATGTGCATTATCTCATAAATAATTAACACTGCCCCAAATATAGGGATAAAAATGTAATTATACCTAAAAATAAATAAGAAAATAATTTATTTTACTTTTTATTTTGTCTGAAAATGTTACATAAACCTATTTTAACTGAGTATAGATATGATATTGGAATGGAATAAGTAAATATTTAAAATTTATATATTAATTATGTATTTGTTGAATAATGAGTTTAAAAACAAATTATTTTATATTTATTAAATAATTTCTCACTTTTAAAATATAAAACACTCTATTTTCTCTATCTTCGTAACTAACTACTTATATTTTTGTGATGAGATCGCATATAATAAAAGGTAAAGAATAGATTAATTAAAATTGTTCATAATTTAAGTTTATTGATTCCTTTAATCAATTTTTTTATTCATTTGTATGTCATTGAATTTAGGCTTTATAAGTTAGATTAGCTCAAAAATAGAATTTTCCATATGGATTAAGTTATTACGATGTTTTGATAGTTAGTTTTTTGCATTTTGAAACTATTTGAATTCGTGTGTGTTTTTTGGAAGGTTCGAAACTTTTGAGGAAAAAAATTAAAAAAAATCCTTTGATGAATACAAGACACACAAGTAAAAGTAAGAATGTCTTAAATAGTTTATTATTACTTTGAGTGATATGATGTATGACATTTTGTCATTCATTTCAACTATATGTTTGAATTTTATTACTTGCGACAATGATTTGATTGGTTAAAATAAGACAAATACTTGACCAAACTATAGTTTAAGGTATTATTACATGAATTCACAAATATAAATGAGATATTTTTTTGTTTTATTTTACTAATTGTCTAAATTACATATATATTAAAAATCTCAAGTTATAAGAAGGTGAAGATGTTATTGTACTATTCTTTATAAATTTTTTATGTAAAGAACTATTATGATTTTTGAGGTTGATATTAGTATATCTAGAAAGGGTTTGTTATTATTTTTCATTAAGATATACTTAATAAGAGTTTTATAAAAAAAATAACAAATTATCATGATATCATAAAAGATGTAATTGAAGCTTTTTATATTTGTAAATTTTTTTATATTTGTAAATTTCAAGTTAGATATAATTTGTTGTTGTGATAAAATCATTTATTTAAAAATGTATTGTTTGTGTATGAATTACTACTGCATATTATGTCTCTATGAATTTTTTTAATCCTAACTCACTTTTACTTGTTGGTATTTTGAGATTTATTATATAATTTTATGTGAAATATTTAGTTAATTTTAAAAGATTATTTAGAAATATATCTTCAACCAGGATAATTATAGAATTTCAGTTAGGGTAATATAATAATATGAAAAAAAAAATTATTTAAAGTAAATTTTAGTTATTGATATTTATTTTAATAATATCAAAATTCAATTCATAAAATAAAGATAAAAATTATAAATTGAAAGAAATGAAAGATTAATTTAGAAAAAAAACCATTGATAAAAATTATTAAAAACACTACTAATTAGTAGTTCTGGAACCACTTTTATTAAGATCAATATTCTATTTTTTACTTTATTTTGTCTTTTCTACGAGTCCTTCTTTATTGTACTGCATCATTATCATTATGGTTGGGCCGTATCTTTTTGTATTTTTGTTTGATTCATTATTTTATTGATGGTCTTGTCTTTTCTTGTCCCATGAACTTTGGACCAAAAAATATCATTAAAGTAGACACCACCAAACTCAACAAAATAATTGGAAAACATGTCCAATTAAATAATTTTGTATGAAACTATAAAATAATACATCTTATTAAATAATGTTTTAGGAATACGATAAAGAAATCGAAATAATAATAAAAATAATTAAAACCTCTTATTTGACATATCATATATAAAATACGTATAATTTTTAAAATGTAGTGTATGGAGACACGAATCTATATATTATATAATTTTAAATTATATAAATTGACAATAAAAAATTATGTGTATAAGTATGTAGTTTTTTTTAGTAGAAAAATATTGTTTATGACTGGTTCAAAAGAATTTATTCCTTATTTTTATAATTATAATAATAAATTATATAATAAATTTAAATTTTTAGAAAATTAATATATTTATTTTTTTAAAACTATGTTAGAATTGTGTTAGAATTATCAAAAATCTAACAGATATTTTTTGAATTGAACATTCACCGATATATCTTATTAGTGATGTACGGGTGTCGATATCCGATACATATCATATTTAAGAGACGTGTATGAATCTTATAAAACATATCAAACCAACAGAAAACATGAAAAATATTTATTTTAATTTATTAACCTTTATTCGGCATTGCAAAGTTATTTACAAGATGTTATGTTGTAGGAAGTTATAACAAATGGACGATTATTTTTTTACTTTAGCTACCCAATCTTTTATTATAACTTTGTGCGTACTTTCAAAAAAGAAAGTTTTTTTTTCTCTTCAAATTATTTCCTTCCTTATTAAATTATGTAATTCTCTTATATTAAATATATAATTCTTCATTATTAATAATTTGTTATCTTTCAAACACTACTACTTAATTTAACTTTATTTAAATTTCATACTTAATATAAAATTAAATGTATTTTGGATAATTCAATTTATTGATAAAAAAAGTAATTAAAATTTGTATTCTTATAATATTATCGAATTATAATTTGTATTCAACTTTTAAATTTGTTGCTCCATATTAAACAATTATATATATAGTTCTAGAAGTCTTATATTACATAAAAGTTTAAAATGTTCTTACAGGAAAAACTTAGTACTTAACTTAAGAAAAAAAAAATTAGTTGATGACATTTTGTTAATGAAAACCCAGCATTTATTCAAAGATTTCTAATCAAAAGTCTGATTCTGAAATATGACAAGCATCAGATACCCACCTTGGAAGGGGTTTAAATATTTAATAATAAAAATTCTTTAATAATAATTGTTAAGAACTACTTATATTCACATTAAGATGAAATAGAAATTAGCTTAACGAAAATAGAAAAAAAGAGAACTAGATTCTGGTTTTGACAAATCATGCGTTTTTCCTATTAAAACTACCAAAGAAAATGCAACTACAATTTAATTAAATACATAAATGATGACAAACTTCTAATTTGATCGCTAGTTTCATATACTATTTCATGCTGAGTTTATAGATATAATATGATATAACAATAAGTTTTTTAAAATAATATATACAAAAGTGATTTCTCAAAATATATTCAACTCTTAATGTAACATATATTGATTCCTAGATAATGTGGTCTATAAAATAGAATTCCAAAAACTCGTTCACATTCTGATGAAATGATGACATCTTTATTACTTAGATTTAGATTATTAATAAAGTCAAAAAGTCAAAATATGAGTTTTAATATTAGACACTACAACCATATTATCATTTTCAGGAATCATTTCAATTTTTATCAAAATTATATAACTCAGTTTGCTTTTACTTTGTTGAATCTTCGTATCTCCCTTCAAGTTGCTACACTTTAATTCTTTTTTAGTTGTCACGTTTGAGATAACAATCTCATCATCATTTGAGTATGTGTGAGACGATTGGCGAGAAGATTCATTGTATTTGATGTTCCTTAGTGCGAAAATAATTTTCTTTTTGAGTTTTGAACTCTATTTTTGCACATCCCTAAATTTTTTGTTGGATTTTGTAGTTTTCAAAAAAATGAAAAAATTAAGTGAACGAAAACATAACCATCACCAGTAAAAACACCACAAAACTTATCTTAACTACGAACTGTACCGGTCGGTACCGGACGACCGCATTGTCCGAATTAAATTATCCAATTAAGCAAGGAACATGGTTACACGTGGGACAAACGGTTACAATTCCCACTGAGTAACAAACACACGTGAGCACTCCCTGGATTTTCGGGAACACCCCCTAGATCCCAGGAAACCATCTAACACGATCCAGACCACAAAACACGTCGTAACCACTAATGACCCAGAAGGCCCAAGCCCAAAGGGATATACAAAAGAAGAGAAAGAAAGAGAGAGAGGTATGTTTTTCAGATTATCACAGATTCTCACTGAGAGAGATTACTGACTTGAGCGTCGGAGCACAATCGCAGGTACCCCCACCGGCCGACCGAGGCACGCGAGGAAGAAGGAAACTCGAAGGACAAGACAACTAACACTGAAGCAGACACCTTGTATCGACGTGGATCAACATTACTCAGTCCCCAATATCCATACAGGTACAATTGGCGCCCACCGTGGGGCCGAGTAATCATTATTCCCAGACCCAAAGATCCCAACGCCTGAAGATGGGCTCAACGACAAACAACAACAACAATGATATCTCTGAAGAGCATAGGACCATACTATAAACCCTCCAGATTTAGATGCAGGAGTTACTCCAAAAAGGAGTCATCGATCAACTTCGCCAGGATGAAGAAAGGAAAAGACGAGAAGAAGAGCGTCAACAACACGCAGAGGAGATAGCACAATTGAAAGAACAGAACAAGAGATTGTTGGATAGACTTGAGCAATCTGAACGCGAAGGGCATTCACGTGCACCTTCTCCATCACCGTTCCAATCAGGAACAAGAACAATAGCCCAGGCTATACCTCACACGTCACTCGTTCAACACACCCATCAGAGTGTAAATCCAGTAACCCCAAACAAGGTAGCAAACCCGAAAGGCCATCCGTTCACTGATGACATCATAGCCACTCCTCTCCCTGACAAGTGGAGGGGCTTAACGATAAACCTTTATGACGGTTCCACAGACCCAGACGAACATCTGAATATATTTAGAACTCAAATGACCCTTTACACAACCGACCGAACGGTATGGTGTAAAGTCTTCCCCACCTCTCTCAGGGAAGGCCCCCTTGGATGGTTTTCGGACCTTCCACCCAATTCCATTACAAGCTTCGACGCTTTGGAATTGAAGTTCACCACGCAATACGCCACAAGTAGACCTCATCGGACATCCTCCATGTCTCTTCTAAATGTCAAACAAGAAAGGGGAGAATCATTGAGAACATTCATGAACAGATTTAGCAAAGTGTGTATGAACATTCGTAATCTTAATCCAGAAATAGCCATGCATCATTTGGTCTCGGCCATACTACCAGGAAGGTTCACTGAAAGCCTTATCAAACGACCTCCGTGCAATATGGATGAATTAAGAACAAGAGCAACAAAGTTCATGCAGATAGAAGAACATATTGACTATCATCGAAAAACTTATGCTGAGAACACGGACAAGAGCAAAGGGATTCGTCCCCCCACAGTACCGACCGACCGAGAACGACATCGCCCCAATAGGGGACCCCGTTTCCACAACTACACTCCCTTGATTGTACCAAGGGGTAAGGTTCTCGACGAAGCACTGCAGATTGAATTGATTCCGACATTGAGGCCATCACAAACCCCTCCCAATGCCGACACCAGTAAACGTTGCCAATACCATCGTAACTATGGCCACACGACCGAAGGATGCCAAGCACTGAAAGATAAAATTGAAGAGCTCGTCCAGGCCGGTCATCTGCGCAAGTTCGTGAAAACCACCATCACTGCACCCAGGTCACCCCAGCGTGATCATGATCCCCGCGAACGTTCGGGACGAAGAGACGACCGGACCCGTGACAACCACTATCGTTCAAACAGAAGAAAAAGAAGCGAAAGTCCGATCAGACGAACGAGGCCTAAAAGCGAAAGCCCTGAACGTAGAAGTCGAACTAAACAAAAAGTTCGCACAGTCATCAATACAATCGCTGGACCGGTGTCGCTCGGTCAGCCCCCTCAAGAAATTAGTTACATTGCAGGTGGCTTTGCGGGTGGAGGATGCTCTAATTCAGCAAGAAAAAAACATTTGAGAGCAATTCAATCCGTTCATTCGACTCCCACACAACGCCGACCGCATATACCACCAATCACTTTCACTGACGAAGACTTCACAGCAATCGATCCATCTCAAGATGACCCCATGGTAATAACTGTGGAGATAGATAAATTTGCAATTGCAAAAGTTTTGGTAGATCAGGGTAGCTCGGTCGACATCCTATATTGGGAAACGTTTAAGAAGATGAAGATTCCAGAAGCAGAGATACAACCCTACAACGAGCAGATAGTTGGTTTCTCAGGGGAAAGAGTGGATACGAAAGGATTTATCGATCTATACACCACGTTCGGGGATGATTACCTCAGCAAGACCATCAACATACGATATCTACTCGTTAATGCCAATACATCGTACAATATTTTGCTCGGTCGACCATCTATCAACAGATTGAAAGCCATTGTCTCAACTCCTCATTTAGCTATGAAGTTCCCCTCGGTCAATGGAGATATAGCAACCGTGCATGTAGACCAGAAGACAGCACGAGAGTGTTATGTAGCTAGCCTGAAGGTGGAGCCGACCCGAAGGCTTTATACCACGTCAGCCGAACGGACCACAGAGCGAAGAGGTCGGTCAACAGAATGACGCTCCAGAGGAAGAGAATCTAGAAGACACTTGGTCGCTTTAGTCGATCTAGATCCTCGACTGGATGATCCCCGAATGGAAGCAGGAGAAGATCTTCAACCCATATTCCTTCGGGACAAAGACCGGAAAACATACATGGGAACATCCCTCAAACCAGACGACCGAGAGACGATCGGTAAAACATTAACAAAGACCGCTGATCTTTTCGCCTGGACGGCTGCAGACATGCCAGGGGTAAAATCAGATGTGATTACCCATCGATTGTCTGTTTATACAGAGGCCAGGCCGATCGCTCAAAAGAAAAGGAAACTAGGTGAAGAACGGCGCAAAGCCGCACGAGAAGAAACCGACAAGCTAATTCAAGCTGGTTTTATTCAAAAGGCCCACTATACGACATGGCTAGCCAATGTAGTGATGGTAAAAAAGACGAATGGAAAATGGAGAATATGCGTAGACTACACAGACCTTAACAAGGCGTGCCCAAAGGACTCGTATCCTCTACCTACTATCGACCGGCTGGTCGACGGTGCAGCCGGTCATCAAATCCTAAGTTTCCTTGATGCTTATTCAGGTTACAATCAAATACAAATGTACCACCGTGATCGAGAAAAAACCGCGTTTAGAACAGATTCTGATAATTTCTTCTATGAAGTCATGCCGTTCGGCCTCAAGAATGCAGGAGCCACATACCAGCGACTCATGGATCACGTATTCCACGACATGATCGGTCGGAATGTAGAAGTATACGTTGACGACATCGTCGTCAAATCAGACTCTTGCGAACAACATGTTTCTGACTTAAAAGAGGTTTTTCAAGCCTTGCGTCAATACCGCATGCGTTTAAACCCGGAGAAGTGCGCGTTCGGCGTAGAAGGGGGGAAGTTCTTAGGCTTCATGCTCACACATCGGGGTATAGAGGCTAATCCAGAAAAATGCAAGGCAATCACCGAAATGCGAAGTCCCAACGGACTCAAAGAGATCCAGAGACTAGTCGGCCGTCTCACTTCGTTGTCTCGATTCGTACCTAAGCTTGCCGAACGAACGAGACCCATCATAAAACTTCTGAAGAAGACAAGTAAATTTGAATGGACAGATGAATGTGAACAAAATTTCCAACAGTTAAAAGCATTTCTGGCATCTCCACCGGTCATCCAGAAACCGAACGCACGGGAACCCATTGTGGTCTACCTCGCCGTCTCCAATGAAGCGGTGAGTTCCGCTCTGGTACAAGAAATTGAAGCGGAAGAACGACCGGTATATTTTGTAAGTCGAGTCTTACATGACGCAGAAACCCGGTACCAAATGGTCGAAAAAGTTGCCTTCGCTTTGGTCATTACCGCACGACGGATGCGGATGTATTTCCAAAATCACAAGGTCATTGTTAGGACTAACTATCCCATTATGAAGATTCTCACCAAACCTGACCTCGCCGGACGAATGATAGGTTGGGCAGTCGAACTGTCAGAATTCCACATCGAATACCAACCCAGGGGAGCCATCAAGTCCCAAGCCCTCGCCGACTTCACAGCAGAACTCACTCCCTATCCGACCGAACGGACTCCCTGATGGACACTACGTAGATGGGTCATCTAACAGTCGTTCGTCCGGAGCAGGAGTTGTACTTGAAGGACCAGGGGAGATTGTTGTCGAACAAGCCATGAAATTTGAATTTAAAACTTCCAATAATCAAGCCGAATACGAAGCTATAATCGCAGGTTTGCATCTGGCGATTGAATTGGAGATAACAAATATAACTTGTAAAAGCGACTCCCGTCTAGTCGTCGGACAACTTACAGGGGAGTATGAGGTAAGAGAAACATTACTCCAACAGTATTTTCATTTCGTAAAAAATCTTCTAAACAGGTTCAAAGAAATCTCCTTCCAACACGTACGGAGGGAAAATAATACTAGGGCGGACGCTCTATCGAGATTGGCTACCCTAAAAAAGAAAGGCGTCCACCGGTCGGCCATACACGTGACCCTGGCTAAACCAAGTGTTGGTACCGAAGAATGCATGGCGACTGACACCCAACCTAACTGGATGACTCCCATAAAACAATATCTTACCGATGGTGTATGCGATCCACATTTGGAGAAAACGATGAAGTTACAAGCCGCCCGATACATACTGATTGGCGAAGATCTTTACAGGAGAGGGTATTCCCGTCCCCTCCTAAAATGCCTTGGTCCAGAACAAGTCACTTATGTAATGACCGAGTTACACGAAGGGATATGCGGAACCCATTCAGGAGCGCGAACTATGTCCGCCAAAATTCTAAGAGCAGGATACTACTGGCCGACCTTACAGGGAGACTGCACTGAATACGTTCAAAAGCGCGTGAAATGTCAAGAGTTCGGCACCTTATTGCACCAAAAACCAGAACACTTGCACTACATCCTATCCCCTTGGCCGTTCGTGAAATGGGGAATGGATATTATCGGACCTTTCACACCCGGAAAAGGGCAATGCAAGTTCCTACTGGTGGGTATAGATTACTTTACCAAATGGATTGAGGCTGAACCACTAACAGCCATCACCGCCCGGAACGTACAAAGCTTTGTGTGGAAAAACATTGTCTGCAGGTTCGGCCTACCTCAGATCATTATCACAGACAACGGTCGACAGTTCACCGACCGTGGGCTAGCTGAATTCTATGAGAAACTTCACATCAAACATATAACGAGTTCGGTCGAACACCCTCAAACCAACGGTTAGGCGGAAGCCGCCAACAAAGTTATTCTCAATGAGTTAAAGAAGAGACTTGGCCCGTCCAAGGGAAATTGGACTGAAGAATTGTTAGAGGTTCTGTGGGCTTATCGTTGTACTCCCCAGTCAACAACTCAAGAAACACCTTATAGCCTGACGTACGGCACAGAAGCCATGATTCCGGTCGAAATCGGCGAGCCTTCACTACGCCGACAGACGTTAGACCTAGACTTAAACAAGGAAAGTCTACTAGTCGGCCTCGACCTCATCAATGAATTAAGGGACAAATGCAAGATAAGGGAAGAAGCATGCAAGATACGAGCAGCACGAAGGTACAACTCCAAAGTGAAGCCACGAAGCTATCAGAAAGGAGATCTAGTTTGGCGCATGCGCAGCGACGCCCGGAAGGACGGAGGAAAGTTTTCAAGCAATTGGGAAGGTCCGTTCCGCATCTCCGACACAGCAACAGGAGGAGCTTATTACTTAGAATATTTGTCAGGAAAATCTGTACCGAGAACGTGGAATGCCACGCATCTCAAATTCTATTACAGTTGATGAATAAACTTAGTGCACTCTTTCCTCGCTCGGTAGTTTTATCCCTAAGGAGGGTTTTCTACCGAGAAGGTTTTAACGAGGCACTTTAAATCACCAATCTTGGTCAGAAATTCAATTAATTCACCGTTCATTCGGTCGGAATACATAACTAAAGTTATCCGAATTATAACTTAAACGTTATTCACCAATCTTGGTCATAAATTCAATTAATTCACCGTTCATTCGGTCGGAATACATAACTAAAGTTATCCGAATTATAACTTAAACGTTATTCACCAATCTTGGTCAGAAATTCAATTAATTCACCGTTCATTCGGTCGGAATACATAACTAAAGTTATCCGAATTATATAACTTAAACGTTGTTCACCAATCTTGGTCAGAAATTCAATTAATTCACCGTTCATTCGGTCGGAATAGATAACTAAAGTTATCTGAATTATAACTTAAACGTTATTCACCAAATCTTGGTCAGAAATTCAATTAATTCACCGTTCATTCGGTCGGAATACATAACTAAAGTTATCCGAATTATAACTTAAACGTTATTCACCAATCTTGGTCAGAAATTCAATTAATTCACCGTTCATTCGGTCGGAATAGATAACTAAAGTTATCTGAATTATAACTTAAACGTTATTCACCAAATCTTGGTCAGAAATTCAATTAATTCACCGTTCATTCGGTCGGAAGATATAACGAAAGTTATCCGAATTGTAACTTAAACGTTATTCACCAATCTTGGTCAGAAATTCAATTAAATTAATTAACCGTTCACTCGGTCGGAAATTCAATTAAATTACCTTAGTCAGAAATTCAATTAAATTATATATAAATGTCCAAGTTACGCGCGACATCAAATTCTTCATCAAAGCACCGTCGTCCGGTATTAAACTGCGTGGTAGTAGCAACATGAAAATAAATTCGATAGCAAAAAGTAAAATAGTTCAAAACACGCCACAAAGCAATAAAATTGTCTTTAGCCCACACCCCGGGCCCAGGTAATGAAAATATTAAACAATATCAAGGGTGTCATCCGGTTGCATCGACTCCTCCGGCGGTACGGTATCATCTGCACGTGGCATCTCTTCGGCCTCCTCGTCCCCCAGAGGCATCAGACGGTCGCCCACAACATCCATGTTCGAGTCGTATCGCTCATCGTCGTCCGGCACCCCATGGAAAAAGGCGACCTGCCGAACTCCCTGCCTGAATGACTCTTCGTTGATGCGCAACATGAACCCTTGCAGCTGTTCAACTTGAGCACTCAACAATTTCTGCACCACAAACACGAAGGTAAGATACAAATATGTTATCAGCCGAACGACCGCAAGAAGAAGGTGCTCACCATTTAGGTCCACCCACTGCTTGGACGACCCGTAAAGGGCTATCAGTTCCCGCGTAGGGAGCCTACACGGTAATTAATTCACGACCATCAAAATCTCTTGGTCGATGGGAGACAAAGATTCCCAAAGCCGATGGTCAAGGGAGGTGGGATTCTCCGTCCAATGGAATGGAAATTTTGTGCTTCCATCGGCATTATAGAATAGATCCCGACCGTCCTGCTCGACAAACACTTTAAAAAAGTAATCTTTAAAATTCTTATACGAGGTAGTAAAAGCAGCAAAGCGTACGTTCCCCGGACGACTGGATAACGACAACCAACCTACTAGGGTACTCGGGTATGTGTTATAATAATATAAAAATGATTCGGCGGTCGGCAGGAGTCCAAATATCTGACAAATAACTCGGAAGGCTTGTAAAACGGCCCACGAGTTAGGGTGCAATTGTGTCGGTGCGACATTGAGAATCCGAAGGATACTCATGGTAAAATCATCAAAAGGTAAACCTACGTGTA
Organism: Phaseolus vulgaris; assembly: GCF_051622355.1. Taxonomy (NCBI): domain Eukaryota; kingdom Viridiplantae; phylum Streptophyta; class Magnoliopsida; order Fabales; family Fabaceae; genus Phaseolus; species Phaseolus vulgaris. The sequence continues at coordinate 3,742,276 of NC_143498.1, forward strand.
AATGGGAAAACAAGGTACTATACACAAAGAAAAAGTCGTGTGGAGCATTCTCCCGGCCATGACACACACGGTCGGTCATATCGCATATATCGACATATAACGCATCGGCCGGGCAATCCGGGGTCAGAAAATTTTTATGGGTTGCTAGAAACCGATCTAATTTATCCGAAGACTTTATTTTACTGAGGATTCGAAGAACGGTAGGATCAACCCAATCATAACTTGGGCCGTCCGATGCCTGACTCGCACCGCGAGTCAAAGACGAACCCGCGACACTCGAAGACTCCTCAGAAGAAGGCATGACTAACCTTGAAACGAAGAAGAAGACACTGGCAGCAAAATCGGCACCTAACAAAACAGAGCAAGCAACCCAAAACTCAGAGCAAAAGGAACGAAAAACCCTCAACTCTACAAATGAAATACTATTTATAGGCAAAGAGATGGGAAGCAAAACCCCTGCGTTCGTCTAACACCATTACATCAAATATAATCCAACGGTCATATACGCTCGGCATACGAAACGACACGTAATCCCTACCATTCAATCGATCCAGATGTGACAGCATCCCCAAACGGCAACTCTGCCATGCGTCACATCTCTGCCACATATTAATGATGCCAGCTATCACGCATTGTTTCAATAACCCCCTGAGCCTTATACGACTCTTCGTCCTTACATGATCTCGAGCCTGGGGGGCAAGTGTACCGGTCGGTACCGGACGACCGCATTGTCCGAATTAAATTATCCAATTAAGCAAGGAACATGGTTACACGTGGGACAAACGGTTACAATTCCCACTGAGTAACAAACACACGTGAGCACTCCCTGGATTTTCGGGAACACCCCCTAGATCCCAGGAAACCATCTAACACGATCCAGACCACAAAACACGTCGTAACCACTAATGACCCAGAAGGCCCAAGCCCAAAGGGATATACAAAAGAAGAGAAAGAAAGAGAGAGAGGTATGTTTTTCAGATTATCACAGATTCTCACTGAGAGAGATTACTGACTTGAGCGTCGGAGCACAATCGCAGGTACCCCCACCGGCCGACCGAGGCACGCGAGGAAGAAGGAAACTCGAAGGACAAGACAACTAACACTGAAGCAGACACCTTGTATCGACGTGGATCAACATTACTCAGTCCCCAATATCCATACAGGTACACGAACGTTTACCACCAATCACCACAAGCAACCACCACCACTTGAAAATATCCACCATACTTAAAAGAGTATTGTTGGAATTAAAAAAAATAAAAATATGAAGGTGCACGAAGAAGGTATAGGATGCAGTGAAAATTTACACCATATAAAATAACATAAGACTCTAAATCCAACCAATCATATGTCCATCTCAAAATCCTACTTTAAGATCTAATACAACTGAAATTAACAAGAATAATATCCACATAAAAAGTTGATAACTACGATAAAAAAAAAATCAAATGTCTTTATCTATACATAAAAAATTAAAATAATCATGTACATGAAAAGAAAGCATTTTTTTTACGTTTTTCCAGTGAAGAATAAAACTAAAACCATAAATGTGTTGCACATAATATGTTTATCAATTTTCACATGTATATTTCATATCAAAACAATATATAAGAGTTAGGTGTTTGCATAGCATATATAATAAGTCTACATGCAATATTGGTTTTAATATTTGTTAGAATTCGAAATGTGAATCTCATATTTAATAGAAGAATGTAAGATCAACCACACATATATATATATATATATATATATATAATTTTATAAACTAATTATCTCAATAGTTTAGGTTGAGAGTAGTGCATTGATTTCTTATATAATTTAAAAATTATTTATTAATATTAAATCTATGGAACCTTCTCGTTTGATGTGAAATATATTCGTTTCTAAGTGAATAAAATAATTAAATTGACTATCATTTAAATGTTTAAGAGATAAATATGTGTATTAATTAATGTGAATTGTTTCTAATATTTTGAGCATCAAAATAAGAAGAATAATATAACGTCATTAATGGCGTACTTGTCAAGCAAAACTAAATAGACTAACATATCACATTATTTTGTTATTAAATTTTTTATAGTATATGCAGAAAATATTAAAATCAAATTATTAAAATAAAAATAAAAATGACCATAATTTTATAAGTACTATTTTTTTCTTAGAAAGATATAAGTATGCAATGCATTTATAAATTAAGTAATTTAATATCTAAAAGCAGTCATCATCATAATTTTATCTAATTAAAATATTAATTAACCATTTAATTATAAAAATATTAAAATGATTAAGTGTAATCTTAAGGGAATAAGTGAGCCCATTCCTTGTCTAATGGAGCAAGCTAAAACCCTAACCTGAATTTGTTTAATTCTCACTTAAACTTTATCCTCAATATTCAAACCTCAACTTTAAACTTAGGTTGCTTTCCGGAGAGAATAAAAAAAGACAGGGTATATTTTCAGGTAAAATAAATCAATAAAAATTTCTCAAACTAGGCCGAAGCCCAATAATAAATGGGCCACAAAATCAAAACAACACCTTCCATAATAATAACAACTACAAGGTAAATTCTCCCTTCACGGATCTGTAAATTAATTTGTGAAAATTCAGTTTTAATCTTTTGTTACTATTGAATAATCTCAAATGAAACATAATTTCACAGTACGAAGATAATTTTTTTAGTTTCATACTTTGCTAGTTTTTTTTTAAGTTGTTTAATATGAATTTAAACATGATTTTTGTGAGGCTGCATTTTTAACCTTGTATACAACAAGAGCATTTGATTAATTAATTTCAGTTCCATTATCAATTAGGAAAAAATTAAAATTAAATAATAAATACACAAAGATTATTAACGTTATGAGATATCTCAAAAATAAATATCTCAAAAATAAATAACATTTCTATTTCCAGTGGGATACGAAGAAACATCGATTTTTTTTATCATGTTAATGGGTGAGTATTGTCATATTTTTAACCAATAACATCATTACACAACTCTAAAAAAAATATTCTACAATAAATTACATCCGTTTTTTCTATTACATATAAAAAAAATAAACAATTTGTTTGTTTTTTTTAAAATCCTAAAGAAAAAGAGAAAAACAACTTAAAAAAAAAAAAAAAAAACATCACACTTCCCACTATATTTAAAAAAAATGCATTATTAAAAAAAATAAAAGATAGGAAGTGGAGGAAGAATTTGCCAACTACAACCACAATAATATTAATAATAAAAACTACAATCACACTAACAAACAAGTCTCTCTCTCATTTCTTCTATTTTTTTTTCCTCTAAAAAAATAGGAGAGAACTACAAGAAACAATAAAAAGAAAAAAGAAATACTAAAACCATTCTCCACAACAATCTCTTTATCATCCACTAAAATCCATTAAAAATCTCAACTTGGAATTGAGAAGTAATTAATTTTAGTAAAAAATAAAGAGAGTGTTTTAGTTTAACAATAATGATAATGTTTTGGTGATGACAGAGAGATACTACTAAAACTTGGGACGCATCACGTGAAATCCACGTGCAAAGACTCTTATCCTTAAACAAAAATCCGAAAGTCTAAGAAGCAACACCCACACGTTATTCGCCAGGTGTCAACTTTGGGAGCCTTTGGTACATTTCTCATAGGACCCTTCCCTAGTAGCTTCTACCCTACCCTTCTTCTACCTTCTACTACTAATACTACTGCAACACTTAATTAATCAACTACCACGCGCCGCCGTACTCACGCGCTACTGCGACAGTGCAATCTCCAACTGCCGGGCCAGGTAGGAGGGGGCGCTCAGGTGAGGGAGGTGGCCGTCCGTGTCCAGCCACTGGATGGTGCTTTTTCCGCCGATGTGCTCCTTCATGTACTTGGCCACGGTTTCAGGCACGGACATGTCACGTGCCGTTTGCATGATGCAACAGGGCACGCTCACCAGACCCAGAATTCCCCTCAGGTCGCTGTTGAAAACCGTGCGCGACACGAACAGCGAGATGTCCGGCCGCATGTTGAACAGCGTCCGGGAAAACTCCCGCACCGCCGTCGGCACGTCCGCCCCCACCGCCAGCGGCGCGAAGCCGTTCACCCACGCCTCGTAGTTGGCCTCCATTGCCGAGAACACCTGCTCGATCTCTCCCTGCTCGAATCCCCCGTGGTAGTCCTTGTCGTTCAGAAATCTGACAAAATTCAACCATCGGTAAGACTTCTAATCACTCTTCTTCAATCAATTACTCACTCACACACATTACTTTCCCCTTTCAAATCAACACTCTGCATCATCATCTGCATGCTCCTAACCCCATTCAAACTACAGGTATCACTGCTTGGTTGAATGGGTTGGAGAAAGGTGTTTGAGATGAAAAGAAAACAAGATTTTGTGGAAGTGTTGAAATGGAAAAAAAAGCTGGGTTGAAGTTTGATGTAGGAAAAGAAGTGGAATTGAAAGAGGTGGGTTCATGATTAGCCCCTCCATTATGTAGTTTGAATCCAAACATACACCAATTACACTGAGACCACAGTTTTTTTTTACCTCAAACAACATAAATCAGTATGAAATTGTCAAGTTCCATGGATCAAAGAAGGTTGAGAAAATAAAATTTAATCCAAACATGAATACATACATACAAGTGGTAACAGAAATTTGAAGCAGAGAGGAAGCAAAAATGAAGTAACGGAAGAGGAGAGGGTTTGGTTGGGGTACCTGGGGGAGGCGCCGATGAGGATGAGTTTGGAGAAGAGTTCGGGGCGGCGGATGGAGGCGAGCATGCCGATCATGGCGGAGATGGAGTGGCCGACGTAGGCGCAGCGGGGGACGCGGAGGGCCTCGAGGATGTTGAGGAGGTCGTCGACGTAGGCGTCAAGGGTGGTGTAGCGGCGGTAGTCGAAGTGGTCGGGGTTGACGCTGCCGGCGCACACCAGGTCGTAGAGAATGACGCTGTAGTGGCGCGTGAAGTAGGGGAGCACGCGCTGCCACGCCGACTGGTCCGTGCCGAAACCGTGTGCCAGGACGAGGTACTTGTCGCCGGTGCCCTCCACGCGCACGTTGAGGGCGTCCAGAATGGAACTCCCCATACCGAATTTGTTCTGATTAAAACGATCAGAGAGAGGAACACTCTCACACACACACACAACAGTAGAGTGATTGGTTTGGTGTGTGTGCAAGAGAGCGCGTGGCTTCTGTTGTTAACAACAGTCGAAGGTGGTTCTCTTGATTTTATATTTTGTTTCCTTTGTCTCTTTGGCTGCTATTTATAACTGCCATCACTCAATCCCAACACACTATTTTCTTTTGCCTTTTTTTTAATTGTTTTTGTTTAAATCCTTTATTTTATTTTAATTAATTATACTACTTTTCAATATTACCTGAATTAGACAGGTTAGGTTTTAATTTTAATTAGATAATATCAAATTAATTGTAATAAAAATGATTAAATTAGGAAAATTGTACATCTTAATTAAAACTGTTCTCACAATATATGATGAACTTTAATTAATACTAAAAATAAATTAAAAAAAAGTGTTGTTTGCATTATCTAAAGTAAACCAAATGGTACACCCAGTGACGTACTTATTAATTATTGCAAATGCAGATGCCGTATGGAAGCAACTAGAAAACGAAATAAATTCTTTTATTTATTTATTTATTTATTTATTTATTTATTTTATTTCCTTCTACTTTGGAAGTTCTTCAGTTTTGACGTACAGTGGGGTATTTAATAAAAGAGAGAGAGAGAGAAATGTTTCAAACATTTTATCATCATCTTGCATAATAAAATCATTAATTAAAATGAAATGTTAAATATGGTTAATTAGTTAATGAATAATGTAAAAAGTGTTAACAGTAGATGAAAGCAAAGGTGGAAACGTTTTTTACCTTTATTATGCAGAATCAAAAGTTAATCTTTAATTAGTAAAACTAAGAATAGAAGTGTATGGTAGTTATGTGAGTGATATTAGTGAAGCTATGATTTTGATTAAAGATTTGTGATTGAAGAAACTGGTGGCAGTTATTAGTCCATAAACAGTGTGATTTGGTGTGATTTTACTTTCTGGAAAACGAATTTGGTATGATTAGTTGAAAGCTTCAACTAATCAGTAATCAGCAAAACAAAGCAAATGGTAGATTTTTGAAGAAGATGAGATGAAGATGCGACATCACAATCATCATCACTTTTTGTCCTGCCCAATTATCCCATTGTACGGACCAAGAAAAATTTCACACTCCACTTTTTTTTCCTTTCATCTTTTTACTTTTCACCTATTCACAATTCGGATGAGGAGGAATGTTAAAACAATGTGTTTTTTAATTCTAAATTAGGATTATATATAAGGAATAAATATATATTTTGTTGTTTTTTTTTGTTTTTTTTTTAACTTTAAATATCATAATTATTGAAATTCATCTTTAAAAACAAATTTTATATAACATTCACATCAATGATATATAAAATATTCTAATATACTAGATTATACTGAAAATTTCTTTGTCACAGACAAGGATTTTTTTCAATAACTTTTTTACTACATTAAAAAATCTAAAGTTTATAATAATAACAGAAATTAATTTCGCATGGAGATATAGATAGGAATATACATATTTAATTGTTTATTTTAAAATTCAAAGTTTCATTACAATCATATCTAAAAAAATATCTTAATAGATTAAAAAACATCTTAATAGATTGAATAAGAAGGTTATATTTAGAATATTTTTAACCATGATCTTGACTCTTTAACTTAACTGTGTGAAATTATTAGATTAATTATAGAAGTAAAATAAAGATTATTGTTTTAAACAAAGAACATAGTAGATAATTAATTGCTTTCCTATTGTTATTATTACAATTATCAAGGAAATAAAAGAATTTAATTTTTCAGTGTTATGAATTCGAAAGAAAAACACTATGAGTTGGTGCATCCATAATGGTCAATTGTTGTAAATGAATAATCCAAAAAATTTATGTCCTAACATCTATTTTTGTCAGTTGGTTCAGCTGCTGTCTCCTACCCATTTCAATCATATTATTAAAACAATTTGTCTTTTTCTCTTACAAAGTATTAGTCAGTCTCATATAATAAAGAATTTAGTCTCCATAATAGTCATACAAAAACCCATGAAGAAAATATCAGTCACAAATAAATATATTTCTCACCAATCATATTTCTTATAAATATACTATACCTTTTATATATATATATATATATATATGAAATTTCTCGAAACAAGTTCAAGTTTGTTGAAATATATAATTATATAAATGAAAAATTATTTTACCAATTCGATTAATGTTATGTACGACCTTTTTATTGGTACTTAATTATTTATATTTTTTATGTAACAATTTAAGATCTTAATTTTATGCTTTATTTGATGTTTAAGTTAGATAGATGCACTTTTCCTCTCGATTTCACAATTGATTAATATTTGCCTTTTTTTATCATCAAACAGAATAAAATAAATAGCTTTCTTTTTTAACTTTATTTGTCTTATGTTAGATATAATTTAGTTTTTGTAACTTTTTATTTTATATATTTTTAAGAACTGTACAGTTTTATTTATGAGTGATTTAGTGATTCTTATAGTTATATTAACTTGATATTTTAGCCCTTACGTTTAAAGAATAGTAATTTTGAATATATAATTTGATTAGTGTATATATTTTAATCGTATTGAATCCTTGTCATTTAAATTCATAGAGGATAAAAAATAGAAAATAATATGTATTAAAGCTAAAAACTAAAATTTGTCCAATTGTATAAATTAAATAAGTAATTTAACATTATTTATTTTTTATCCTCAAGTACAACTATTCATTAGTCACCACTACAGTAAAAAGAGAGACCTTTTTACTTTAGTTGCTTTGAACATTTTACATCTCTTATATAACTAATACATGTAATACTAATGTATAAAGTGTACTAATTACATCTTACATTAGTTGTTAGTATAACTGATATGCCATATGTCCAAATCCATTTCCTCAAAAAATGTTATCACCTTTTCTACAATATAATTTAAAAATTTACAAGAGATATAAATTTATGACAGAAATCTCATCGACTCATATCATTACTTTTATTTATGAGTAATAAAAAATTTATTAGTTTATTGAATATATTTATCATCATTTACATTTTATAAAATTTAATAAGTCAGGTTAAAATTAATGTTTTAATTTATACTATTTTTTAAATCAATGTGGACTATTTTATGACTTATTTAGGTTATTTTTTTACTGTTTTTGTCAACTATTTTAATACCGTTTATTTGTTATAACTTATCACATTGTGTTTTTACCAAGGTAGAAGGAATTCATTCAATATAACATATTTTTTATATGCAAGGTTGTGGTTTCTCATATTTATTGGAAGGTTATGGGTCTTTGATCATGATCGTAGACGAAATATCTGTAAAAGACACTCTTACGATTATGTTAGGAAAATTCTTAATGGTTGAAAATAATAAATGTTATTCAATGGTACCTTGATATGATCTTGATCAATATATTTATAGAGGTGAATTGGATCATTACTTTATGTGTGTGTATTAATACAATTTTCCTAGTTAATTTTCTGACATTAAATACAATTTTACTTTTAATCATTTTTAATCTTGTCATTAGGAGGATAATAAGATTTAAGTGATTGCTTCTGGTCAAGGGGTGAGTGCCGTGTAATTCCCATTATATTAATTTATTTATATTAAGTTTAATTGCTTTATTCATTATTTTATTTTGTTGACTTTGTGGCGAAATAATGTTATTATTGATGTTATACTTTGTTTTTTTATGTAAAAAAATGTGTGAAATATAATTATACTTGTAAAATAAATTATTTTAAATTTCCTTTTTACTTAATATTAAAATTACACTGAATACCAAACTCTTATTAAGTGTTGGAACATCTTTTGCAGATATTCTTAATAACCGAGAGCGAACGAAAGAAGAGTTTGACTGAAGGTAGTGAATAAGAACAAAGAAAGGAAAAATATGCCGATTAAACATAAGAAGTGGAAGGATGAGTGTATATCGAACGACCGAAGCAGAAAAGTTAATTATTAGACCTGTACAAATTATCTCAGTCTCTTTTGTACGAAAAAAAAAAATATTAATTTTTATTTTGTTTTTGTAATATTTTATTATGAAATTAATTAGATCATTAATTTTTAAGACATGGATTCACTTATAAATTCTAAATTATTTTAGTTAATGGGAAATCTTGAACATTTACCTGTTTTTTTTTATTTCAGATTTTTTCCTCTATAAAATAACATCTGAAACAAATTTTCACACAACCTATGTGGTGGCAGAAAGAGTGTTTGATCTCACTGTCTAAAAAGTACTTATCAGATTAACAACAAGAATGAAATATTAAAAAAGGCATGTCTGTGAAAGAAATGGAGCATGAGTAATGGTGATGACGCTGATTATGAGGACATATATATATGGTCCTCCATGCATCGGAGTTGAACCCAGTTCCATTATTATTACCACCATCTTTCACAATCACGGCATAACACAGTTTTCTGTAGCTCAGTGTTGACGTTTCAATGGCAGATAAATATATAGAATCTTCATGCACTTCCAGATCAGATGTTACAGGTTAGGATCAAGGGAGTCGTAGGGTCACGCACACATACATATAAAGTCGAATCTGATTCAACGGAACTTCCCTTAAACTCTTTCTTTTTCTTTACCAACCTCCCATTCCTATCCTATTTGTAAGTGATATTTATTACAAAATGAACTTTAAGTCTAACTCAATCTCATAAAAACGGTTTATGAGGTGAGGTTTGCACCCACTTATATACAATGAAATGTCATAATCTTTAGTCGATGTGTGATCTTCAACACACTCCTCACGTCGAGACTACCAACTCGTGCGTGGAGAAATATGTTATGAGGAGTCCAATAACGGCCTGATAGCGGGTCGACTGATAAGCCCAACAAACACTCACGAATAGGCTCGAAATGACTCTGATACGATATTACGAAGTAAACTTTAAGCCTAACTCAACCTCATTGAACCGATTTTATGGGATTGAGTTAGACTTAAAGTTCACTTCGTAATAATATTTAAGTTTAATTTTATAAAACTGATAAGGTGAGATTTAAATGCACTTGTATATTATGAAATGTTTTTATTTTTAGGTTTTGTGAAATCTTTAATAAATTCTCTCACGTCAAAAATACCAACTTATACATAAAATTATATATTATATAGATGATAAAATAATGGTTTGATAAATATCGAGTGACTTTCATTCAAATTCTAATCCTATGCTAGTCCATTTAATTTTCTTTTCTTGTTTCCGCATCCAAGTTACTGACCACATAATACAGAATTCAGACACAGAAGGATTTGACATGCTGCCTACACTTTTTCTTCCTCTATTTCCAATATCTCACTATCTCTGTGAGACAGATGTACCATGCTTTAACTTCTCCTTTCTCTCCCTAGCTATATGCTACCCCAAACCACTAGCTAAAGGCATAAACTTCTACCTTATCTTCACCATTAATTACTTTCTTTTTTCTTCCAAAAGTGCTCTGCTAAATTCTGCTTTCTTTATTATACCATGAGTTTTTAACCATGTTTTTCTTTATCATCTAAAGGGAGCTTACAGTGTGAATATAGAACTTTATTTTTTTATCACGGTTGTGTTTTCATCACTATAATCAACAATGAACGAATGAAAACTAACGTGTTTAAAAAATTATATGAAAAAGGGAACAATTCATCAAGTGTTATATAGCATAGTGCCGATAATTTTGCACCCTAGATTAGGAAATGGAAGATAAGATGTTTTTCGCCCTCCAAATAGGATAATTTTATTCGGTATTTTCTTAAATAACTAAAAAATATATTCTAAAATTGAGTAAGTTCTACATGTGAAATAAGACTTTAGTCAAATTAAGAGAAGTCATAAAGGAAGAGGACATGATGAGTACGACTTCAGTTTAATATAAAAGTTGAAATTGTACATAAAAATACAACTGTTTAATTTTAAAATATTTTTTATTTAAAAATATCAAATAAAATTAAACTATTTTTATAAAAAAAAAACAAGATAAGGGGAGAGGGAAGTTATCCAAAAAGCAAGTTGATAAGGTTTGAATGTTGGGGCCCTTAAACCGAAACTGGCATATTCATTATTACCCCAACCATAACGAGAGAGAAAGAATGCAAAAGTCTTCCAAAGTTCTAAAGGTTCTATGCATGATGTTGGCACAAAGGAACAACCTACTTGGTACAATTATGCTTCTGCTCACCCATAACTCTCTCATACATATCCTACTTTGTTTCTTATTTTTTTTCCACAACATTATTCTTGAGAGTGATGTATAACTAATCCGCATTAGTAATTTAAATTTTCCAGTGTTCATATAAAGATAATTTGTAAGACAAGAGTGATATGTTGAAATATAAAGATGAAAATATTTCATTGTATATAAGTGGATGCAAACCTTACTTCATGAGCCAGTTTTATGAGATTAAATTAAGCTTAAAGTTCACTTCGTAATACTGTGAAACTTTAAAATCCCTTTTATTAGTGTATAAGAAATTTAAAATCTCAGGATATAAGAATGAAAAAAATATTCTTACATTAAAAGCAACCATTATTATGTGTGAGAAATATTCTATAATAATAAATAAGAAAGCATTCATTATAATTAATAATAAAATCTTATAAAATCTATACATTAAAAATGTATATAACTTAAAAGTGAAATAGGACAATAATGACAACATCCTATTTTAACTACATCTAATCATATAATATGCATGAATTTTAATATAAATATATATATATATATATATATATTATCTTTGTAGTATTTTAACATACACATCTCTCACGTAACCTCATTTGTCCCCGTGTATAATAAATGAGAAAACAAAAGACGACAAACAACATGGTCAGCTAGTTATAAAACAAATTGCTATATAATTTCAATTAACAAACATAAAGTCATTTACTCTGATATATTTTCTCAAAACTATAAGTGTCTATCATAATTAATCATTCACATTACTCATGTCAAACTTTTAATGACTCCCATGAGCAGACACTTGGCTCTACTTCTGGAAGATTTGTGCATTAACTTCAATATATTTCCTTCATTAATAAGTTAATTACCTCTTAAGTCAAGTTGAGACACAAAATTAAATAAAGTAGAAAAGTAGTAAAAATATCACTAACTCACATCTATTAGGTTTATAAATAAGTAATATATTACGTTATCATAAATACTTATTTACATAAACAAACACCTAAAAATAGAAGATAAGAGTTAAGAGTGAGAGTTACTTTAAGTCTTTGTACTTATTGGTTTTTAAACATTTTTCATTTTTTTTATACGAGACTAAAATATCACTAAAATATTTTCATTTTATTCTTTGTTGACAAAAAAATAGAGTTAAGAGTATTAGCATGTAACATTTAACTTTTAATTTTATTATGGTTATAAATCTCACATCAACTAAAGATAAGGACATTTCATGATATATAATTGAGTGAAAATCTCACCTTACGAGTAAGGTTAAGTTGGACTTAAAGTTTATTCTTAATATGGTATCAGAACAATTTAGATTTATTCAAGAAAAATTTGTTGACCATATTAAACCACCCTCGGATTAGAATAATTTATTGAAGATCAAACTAAAAATATATAATAATTATAAATATATATATATATATATATATATATATGAAGGAAAAGTGGGTGGGGTGGGGTGATGCTCCCCTAGTCAAGAAAAAGAGGGTCATACATTGGATTCGAATCCTATCCTCATTATCTATTACTCACCAAATCATGGTTGTTGAGTTGAGTTAAGCTGAGTTGAGGACACCCCAATCCCAAGTGTGCCAAAAAGTAATAAGTTGCTTCCTCCTATGCGTGGAACTTCCGTTCAACTAAATGATTCCCATTTTATCCATATGTGGCACGTGCCTCCCCCACAACCAACAAATCTTTCTTTAACTTTAACCTAATATTTTACTTTCTAATCAATAAATTATACCATACATAATATAAAATCATTATACACAATCTTTTAATCATAAATCCAATTTATTCACTTTTACAATAAACAAATAATTAACACGTCCACACTCTCATTTAACTACAAAAATACTATGTTTAATCAATTTATTATATTTTACAATAATGATTTTAAAATCATACTGGCCATTTTTTTATTAGTTCGTATAAAAGTTTTTACAATGAGTGCATAGTCATTAAAATCTTTACATTAATTATTTTAGACGTAGGACTAATTTCTTAATCGCATATAATTTTTTTATCGTGAAATTGTTTTAGAGAAATTATATTTTTCTTTAGCAACTAATTCATATTAAGTTAATACATATTTTTATAATAAAAAACAAATTTATTTAAATGGACATTGTGAATTTATATTAATGATATTATATATTATACAGAAAAATAATTCTATGAACATATTTATGTGTATTATTACTATTTTATATGTAAAATTAGTAGCATAGTATGCAATATAAAATAGAAATCACAGTGAAGCTATGTTAATGTCGTAATATTTTTGTAATTATAATAATTGCAGAAAAAAATTATTTTTTATTTTTTTAATTCCTATAATCAGAGAATAAAATTTAATTTTATCTTTCTTATGGTTGTATAACATAATTTTAGGAGAACTATTACGCTATATCATTTTATATAACTTGATGCCTTAAAATTGATTTAATTTTTTTAAAATTAATTAAACTCAAAAGAATATATATTTAATATCCTATCTTACTGGATAACAACTATTGTAATATGTCAGATATAGAATGTATTGGATGCATTTATATTAGTCTCATGTCATCAAGTATTCAAAATAATTAATGCAAAAAAAAAACGATTTTTCTAGTAACTACTCAACTAGAAATGATAGGTTTAAACTCGATCAAGAATTTTATACATCAATTTAATATTAAAATCAGTTTCGTTGTTATTTTATATAAATTACGATGTATTATAGTATCAATTTACAATTTTTTGAGACATTATGAAATGAAAATGTATGAAAATTGTGTATACAAACAAGCTCCTCGGATACCTTTTTATATTTTATTTGTTTATACATAGTTTTAACACTTTAATTTAACATCAACAAACACACCTAAGTAAATTAATAGTTGTGCTTCACTCTTTTTTTTTCTTGTAAGGTTCATTGTTAAAGAAGAAAAAGAAGTATTCTTGAATGACATGACACGTTTTTAATGAGAATGAAGAAGAAGGTTTCACTCTTAGCAAGAGTTTGGATAGTATTAAAAAATAAACTTTAAATCTAATTTAATTTTATAAAAATCAAATTATAACGTGAGATTTGTACTATTTTTAGTCGATGTGGTAATGTTAACATATCTCCTCACGCTGAGACCCGCAGCTGAACTCGTTCTAGTGTTGGTTTCTTGATTTTCCATCTATATCGGTCAATTGATTGGTTCGATTAATAAGTATGATATTGATCTTTTTCATTGTCCGAAAGCTTAACAACAAAATTGTCGATATCTATCTCTGTCTCTTTCTATTGGTCAATTCTCTTCGTATCTTCTCTAGATAGTGGTTGGTTTAACTCCAAGTCAGACATCTTGTCAACTCTCCAGCACCGGTAGTCTGGCGAGTAAGCAATTTTTTCTGTAGTAACTTCAAGCAGGAGACTTACTTTTCGAGACTATATATTTATGAATAATCCGGTAGTAGCCCAATAGTAGGTGATTTAATAAATCCAACAAACTCTTGTTAGGATAAATTGTAAATAACTCTATATATGTTAAAAAATGAACTTTAAGTTTAATTCAATTTTATAAAATCAGTTTATAAAATGAGATTTGCATCCATTTATATATTATAATTTTTTGTTTATCTCTAGTAAATAATCTAGAACATATATTTATAAACAACATGAATAGGGTTTAGATAAAGAATTATGAATTTGGTATTTGCAAGGAAGAAGGTAGAAGAAGAATAGAAGAGATAGATGGATAGAAAAATGATGAATGAGAAAGTGTTTCTATTGTATTATTATTAGGGAGGTGAATATTGTTGGAAGGGGTTTTAGACATAATGATGAACATGCACTATAAAACCACAACTCCATTCACTTTATTTATCTTTGATTCATCCTATACGAGGCAGGTATCTAGTCTTGTTCCTTTTTTCATATATTTCCAACGTGTTTGAGGATAAAGAAAAGTGTGTAATAATTTTCCTTTTTTCGCACGCGCATAGCCACCACGTTAACAATAGGGTTTCGATGTCACTTTCCTGTACCATCTTTTGACTTTCATTTTCCATCATTTGTACTTCATTCCTCTTCCTCTTCCTTCACCTTCATTCAATTTATCTCATTAACCTAATTTTCCTCCAATCAACCATCCACACCTTCAACTTCTCATCCAAATCAACATTCTATGCCTTTTCTCAACACCTACATCTAAGTGGACAAAATAATCACACTTCTTTTCGTTTATAATTGTTTTATACCCTTTATCTATTCCAAAACTCTCATCAATCTTCTTTTCTTTTCTAAATATATGTTGTCGGTAAACAAATATTCATTACTTTTTTTTATAATTAATTAGGAACTTTCACTTCTACAAAATTATTTTTTTACATTAGTTAAATTGAGATATTTTTCATTTTTGTGTGTGTAGTGAATCAACATTTTAATAAAATAAAATAACTGAGAAATTTTTTCTACATTGGTTGTGTTATTATAAAAATAAATAAATAAATAAATATGGATTATTTAAGGAATGATTCATCTTTAATGCAGAAAAAAAAATCTTTGTCTTTAAACCTTAATTGCTAATTAAATACCAATTTAAAAACTATTTAACAATAATAGAAACTAATTTAGAAATCATTTCTTTTAGTTTTAAAATGGTCTCTAATTTAGTTACTATTGCAACTAATTATTTTGGTCTCTAAAAATTAATTTTTAATTCACGATTTTCTTGTAGTGTTACTCTCCTTAGATCCTCTTTGTTCTAATGTAAAAAATCACCTACTCTTAATACAAAACAATATATGGCATTTGTTTTTGAAAAAATGCATTTAGTTTACATGTATTCATTTCTTGGTTTTTACACTTCTCACTTTAGAGAAGTTATATAACTATATTAAACAAATATATATATATATATATATATATTATTAAACGATATAATATTATTATACAACTTTTTGTAATGAAAATGTATTTTTTACTTATTTACTTTGCATGAAACATGTAATGTTGGAGGAGGAGGATGAGAAAAAGGAAGAATCGCAATTCTCCATATACTATTGTCAAGTTAAATTAATAAAAAAATACTAAATTATGAGTTGTTTTAAAAACTAATTTAGCATAATGCATATAACATTTTTTATTGTCAAGTTAAGTTAATAAAAAAAATACTAAATTGTGAGTTGCTTTAAAAACTAATATAGCATAATGCATATAACATTTTTTAATTAGAATCGATGTTATATATACTATATAATATATAACATCAATTGCAAATATCAATTTTGTTTTATGGGTTTTCATTTCAGCCACACTTTTTTTCTACTGAAGTTGAATTCTAGACATTATTTATGAAAACTAAATTAAATATAACAACTTATTAGTCGTGATTTTCCATTTCTGCTTGCATATATCTTGTTAAACGTTTTGTATTTGAATTTAAATTTGAACAAATTAATTAATATAAAAAAATAAGGATTAATTTTATTTGTTGATATAGCATGTCAATTTGAACATAAATTATTACTTACAAATATACATATTTTTGTAGTAAAAGGTGGGAATGTGGAGAATTGTTTTAACAACAGTTACTATTGTGGATAAGGAACATGCACAGTATAACGAGAATCATTGAGTTACATATGCTCTGACCACTAACGTTAGAAGAAAATTTGTAATCACAAAGAAATGAATAAATTTACAATTGTAAAGTGGTGATGATGATTAAACCTATGAAATTACATTTTATTTTGAAGTGTTCATGCTTGGTGTGGTCTACAAGAAATAATTGCACGCATCTAACGTTAAACACAAACTCAAATCAACTGTAATTGAACTCTTTCTCTGTTGACGCACCTCAAAGGAAAAATAATGGCACTAAAAGGTTGTGTAACCAATAGAGTTAGGTACATGGTAACTTTTTTTTAACCCATAAATAGATAGAGTGAGAGATTAGTATTTATGTGGTGAGGGATACTATAGAATAAAAAGGTAGAATAATATTTTAAAGGATCAAAGTTCTTTTTGAATAATTGCGTTTTGTTTGGATGATGGATACAAAATTGTAGTATTATTGAATCACTATATTTTATAAAATTGTGTAAGATATTTTTATAAAAATATTCCGTGTTAACGATTTTGTTATGTAACAAAAGAGTTTCACGACGAGGTTTGACTAAGTATTTATCCACATCATAATTCTCATAATTCTTCATTTTTATCAAAATTTATGAACTAAAAACATATTTAACTTTAATAACTATACGTATTTACTCAAAATAAAGTTAGTTGCTAAAATATATTTAACCTTATACATAAATCATACTTAAATTAAAATGATATATGTGTATATGTAGAGAGATCCCAAATTTTTCATTTTCACATTCACCCCTTGAAGTCAGTACTTTTACTACGTTGTTTCTTCATTCTTAATTTATATATGGTTAATGTATAGGATTAAATATGTTTGAGTAACTAACTTTATTTTAAGTAAATGTATAATTATTATAATTAAATATATTTTTAGTGTCTAAGTTTTGTTGAAAATGTAAAGTTTGACGTTAAACTCAGTTTGACTTATGACAAAGTGGTTGTATTGTTTGGATGCTTGGAGCTCAACCTAAGCACTTATGCATACCATCTTGACTGGTCAAGTCCATAAAAGCAAAATATTTAGTTTTGCGCAAATAATAATAAGCCCAATGATAACTCCAATAATACGACAATAAGTCGACTCAAACAGTTGA
The DNA here is from genome assembly GCF_051622355.1 of Phaseolus vulgaris. Taxonomy (NCBI): domain Eukaryota; kingdom Viridiplantae; phylum Streptophyta; class Magnoliopsida; order Fabales; family Fabaceae; genus Phaseolus; species Phaseolus vulgaris. Next base: position 3,760,277 of record NC_143498.1, read on the forward strand.
CAACATGTATTAAAAAGATTACTAAAGTGAGTAATAGAAGAAATAACTGAATTAGTTAGTCATATATATTACTCTGAAATTAAATAAACAGTTAGAGATAATGTTTTACCTACACCCCTACAATAAAAGGGATATATTAACAAAATATAGTTATGTTTGTTAATTCCTGAAGGGAGAGTTACAAATGCTATAAAAGAACCTCAAGACCAGTTAGTTATATGACTGATTTGATCGTCGGAGTGTAATCAACCGGTAGATGAAATTCCTTTCACTATGAATTATTAGCATCCCAAGGCAACAACCGCAGAAAAGAGAAGTCAGCTCAGAGTCCACCACTAAGGTCTAACCCTGGTCAATCAGCAAGAACAGTCGTGAAAGTTATATGTGTTTAAGGATGTCTTACATGACTTTACAAAGTACAAGGATATTACACTTTCAATTTCAGTGAAAGACGAAACACAATTTTCATAAAATTTTAGAGAAGAAAAACATGTTTAAATCTATTTTAAAACTTTGGTGTAGTGATCTAACGTGGATGATTCCCCAGAATTGACGTCACAAAATTGGAGAATCCATAAATGGATGGAACAAATAATGGGATAAGTTGGAAGAGATAAGGAGACAAGGGTAGGGAGGTGGGGACTGCACACAAGTGACACCAAGCAAATGAAGCATTTCAGGAGTGTGATTAGATATGGAGTGCACGCGTGCGTAAACCTCATATACAATCATACACTTCCCCTATCACTGCTGTTTTTGGTTTGCTTTTATTCTCTCTTTCTCCATTCCGCACATTCTTGGCTACTTTATAACACTTTTTTTTTATGTATGTTGCTAAATCTCACTTTCTATATGCGTATATTGTTCATCTGCATAATCTATTTTGATATATTGGTATGTATGGATGAGATATATTTGCTATTATATGGATAAGATATGGGACACAAAGTCCTATTCTCACAAGGGGTTATAGGAATAAGGGTACCAGAGATCGATATGACCCTAGTTTTTGAGTCTATAGATGATTCATTTGGTATTTTAAGGCTAGTCAGCAAATTTTTACAGCACAGAAACAGAAAAACAAACCATTTAAAGTTTTGGGTGGCACCATAAAAATAGTCACTATTGGTGTGAAGGAAGAGATTTCAGTCACTATCAAGATAAAACCAAAAAAAGAAACACTTAAAACTTGTTTTATTAAGTGTAAAACTGAAGAAGCATGCTACTCCTTATGAAAGAAAAAACGCAGGGGGCTTTAACCAACCAGGCACCAATCCATGAATGGTTCATTGAATGTTAGTTACCAACACATATCCATCCATGACTTCATCTGTTGCTTAACTTGCCCCATCTTCATCATCAAATTCAACATCATCAGCATCATGAATCTGTAGGTCATCTACACGAGCACCATTAGCACCATTGGAATCTGCCTCATCATCTTCTATTGGAACAAACAAGCATAAGTCATCTAACTCTGACTCTTCATTGTTGGATGAGCTTTCATTACTCTCTGTAATCCATTCATCATCGGAAGAAAGATCGTCTATGCTATATTCAATAGCTTTTCCAGCTTGGTGCCTTTTGGCTAACTTTGAATCACTAGCAGTAAATCATTCAATGTCTGTTGCCTTAGACGATTTCTTCTCTTCATGTGTACCTGAACAAATAAAAACCAAATAAATAAATGGCTAAATAGATAGGTTTACAAGTGAAACTAACAAATTTTACCATTTCAAAGGCATTCCGGTTATCCGCACACCCTACCGAATTGGTTGTCAAACTCAGTATTCGTTTAGCATAATGTTGAAGCTTGGGATGTTCAGAACCACATGAATCCCACCAATCAGATGGATTTTTGGTTTTAATTGCAATCTTTGCTATTTCATTGCCAAAAAAGTTTCTTGCATGCTTGAAATCTTCGAGCATAAGATCAACCGTAGACCAGTCTTGCTTTGCTATCATCTTGTATAAAGACTCGTACGAACCAAGTTTAACTTCAAAATCTTCTTCGAAACTAGGATCATAATGGAACTGAGGGTTAAGATAATAAGCTGTAGAATGCAAAGGCCTAAGAGTTTGTTCGTCCCATCTTTCATCTATGATGTCCCGTAGAGGCATATAACTAAAAAGAGAAAAAACACTATAATCAGAAGTAGTTCTCAGGGGAGCAAATCAAATTCATTTTAACAGTGAATTAGAGCACACTAAAAAAGTTTACGTTTCTTGACAGATTTAAAGGCATGCTATATCTTCTCTTTTACACACTTCATTTCCTCATAAAGGAAACCTATGACTGGTTTCTTGTCCAAACTCACCAAATGCAGCAGCTTGATCAGAGGACTAGCACCAATCAAGCAAACCACAATACTTTTCCAAAACTTATCATCCATAACAACACCTTGAACAAGTTTTCCACCTGTTGTTCCAGCAAAACAACTGGATTTCCATTGTTTGGATGTAAACATCTTCTCCAATGCCCCCTTGTTACCATAGAGACACTTCAAAGTTAGATAGCATGTGGCAAATTTAGTCACTCCAGGTCTAATCAAATCTTTACCCTTAGTACAATGATGCAACAAAGGAACCAGACAGCCTCTCTCTCTCTCTCTCTCTCTCTCTCTCTCTCTCTATATATATATATATATATATATATATATATTTAATTCTCCTCCCATTTGCAACTGTGTCTCTATGGATCTGCAACCTTTTCATAAAACCTCCAGCATCAAATTAATGTTATCTATCAATAGCAAGGTATCCAAAAAAAAAGTCTCCTCCTTTTCCTCACCAACATTTTCCCAGCAGCTTTATAGTTAGATTCATTCCTAGTAACAACTTGAACAACATTTTCTTCCCCAACTTCCTCCACAATGCCATCAAAACAGTTTTGCAGTTATCAGATGCATTAAGAGATTTAAGAAAACAGTACCTTTGGAGCTGTTGACAAAGAAATTGCAAATAGTGACCCCATAGCTATTAGTCCAATCACCAGTCAAGATAGAGCATCCTGTTTTCTTCCATTCAGCTTTACGCGCCTCTATTGATTCCTTGATCTCAGCCACTTGTTGTTTCAAATATTTCCCTCTAAGTAGAGGGTGGCTTGAACCCAGCGCCTGGCATATGGTTGAACATTTTCTGAAAAGCTTCCCCTTTTGCAGCCTTCAAGGGAATGACATTGATGTAGAAAAACCTAGCAATTTGCCTGCAGGCTTCCTCTCTCATATCCACGTTGCTGCTGGATTCAATGCTTTTAGTTGGCTCTTAAATTAGGTCGCTCCATTTACCAATTGAAATCACAATTTGAATGTTTGATGCTGAATCGTAAGATTCTACTAGTTCAATCGTAAGGATCGTACGACTCTACGAGTTAATTCGTTAGAATCGTACGATTCTACGGTCCGAGTTTGCGATTTTGACAACATTATTTGAAGAGGTTTTTGCAGATTCTTTCTGGTGATGGTTGCAATGATGTTCAGGCAATCCATGAAGCAGAAATTGTTCTGTTCAGTCCAATTTTTTCATGGATTTCTTGGTTTTCTGCAAATGCAATTCATAGACACTGAGAATTAATCTCTTCAGAGCTTAAAGTATATAACAACTCTGTATTCATTTATAGTATGATTTAATTATACATGTTAGCATAAGAAATGACAAAAACAAACTCTAGTACTTTTGAACCCAATATCTCTAAATACAACCTATATGAACCGGTAAAAATACTGGTTTAAGGTTTAATAATCAAACAAGTATTGATGAAACTATTTTTATTAATTAAAAATGCACAAACAATATTAAAAACATATGATATTATAATTTTATGATTATAAAAATTAAAATAAAACACAAATGTATACTTTCTCAATATTTAAAATATGTATAAAAGTTAAAATAAAAAATTTGTATATTATCTGATGGGGCTCTTAGGGGTTATTCAGGTCTTGCCGCTTGTGGAAATATTTTTTGTGGAAGTATTAGGAAGTTTATTGAAGCTTTCTTTGAGTTTTTTGACATTCAGACTGCTTTGGTTGCTGAATTTTATGGAGTTATATATGCTTTGGAGGAAGCTCAAAAGTTGGGTCTTACTAATGTCTAGTTCGAATGTGACCCTGTCTTGGTTTGTGCTGTGTTTACTACTAGGACAAATGTTCTTTGGATGCTTCGTAATCGATGATTGTCTTAGTTACTGTGGAAAAATCAAGTTTATGGTTACTCATTTTTCACGAAGGGAATGCGTGTACTGATAAGTTGGTTAATTTATGATTTATTCATAGAAAATCTTTTCATTGGTATAATAGACTTCCATCTAGTCTATTCTTAGAATTCTTTATTAATAGGTATAGTCTTCCTATGTATCGTTTTTGTTAACATATGAGTTTTGGTATAATCCCCCATATTTTTGTATTTTTTTAATAATACTTTTTCATGTGATGACAAATGATTGTTGTTACTTGAAGTGTTAGTCTAGATGTCAAGTAGCATAGTGATGCTGCCTAACATGAAAAAATTTTATATATTTTTTTTTTATATTATAAAGTTTCAATAATATATATATCAATATTTATTCCCCGCTATAGTGAGATGGTTTTAAGAAACATGGTATTATTTTCTTCAACTTTATGCTAAAGCAACAGTTGCAATCAGACTTAAACATATAAAATGTTGTAATAATAAAAACTAAACAATAATAATAAATTTTTTTAGTGGTAGAAGATATTCTCTCATGCTTAAAATGTAACACTAATTATTGTTTGAGAAAAAAATTATCCCTGTTCTTAACAAGACATTAGAGGGACACATACCTAATCACGACCTAACCTTGCTTTTAATTACTCCTTGTGGGCTCCACATTAGACTAACCTGTAATAAGCACTCAATAGAGACAAAAAGTTAGTACTCATTCAAGATATTTTCATTAATAAATTCAACTCACCCTCTCTTAATAAAGAAACTATTTATATATATATAAAATAAAATAACTATAAATTTATTATTTTAAGATTTTAGATTAAAAATAATGACATAATTTCTATATGAGTTTGTTAAAGATTCATTAATGTTTAATATTCCTTAAAAAACTTAACAAATGATAAAAAGAATCATCATTCAAATACTCGTGCTTAAATATATAGTCTTTTTTGTGTAAAATATAAAAAAAAAATCAATTAGCTCACTTATAAACTATGAAGCTCTTACACTCCTCTTAAACGGCGTATCACTGACCGATATTTGTATCGGACACCGACACTCATATGACACCTGTAAGATACATATTCATGAAGTGTCTAATTCAAAAAGTATTTGTTAGATTTTTGACAATTCTAATATGGTTTTAACACAATTTTTTTTTTAAAATACATTAATTTTCTAAAAAATCAAACTTTATTATATAAATTGTTAATATGATTATAAAAATAAAAAACAAATCATTGTGAACCAGTCATAAAAAACATCTTTTCTGCTCCAAAAATAATCTGGAATATACTTGTGCACATAATTTTTTATTGTCAAATGATATAATTTATAATTATATAATATATAGATCCGTACCCCCTATCCTAAATTTTAGAGATTGTACGTATTACCGTATCCGTGTCCGTAACGTATCAGTGTCCGTGACGTATCAGTGTCCGTGACGTATCAGTGTCCGTGACGTATCAGTGTCTCTGCCAGTATTTTTGCTACATACCTTATAAACCTTATAAATTAATTATTTTCTGGTAGAAATTCAAGATAATGGAGATAAACAATCAGAAGCTTCTATACATGTTTTTAATTATAATAATAAATTAAAATATGACATTTACTCTATTTCTTTCCCACTAAACAATTCTAATTTAACTTATCTTATTTTTTGACTTCCTTTATTTCCTAAAATGTGAGTTATAATTATAAAAAAAATTAGCTCCAAAAAAGAAAAAGAGGTTGAGAAAGTTGATTTTCAGTCACGGGTTTGCGATGTGCCTCGCAACCACGCCACAGTAGAGAGTATGTGGCACACCACACATTCCGAATATTCCACACCACCTGTTTGAATAATTCCCTTTCAAGCTTCCACACCACACCACGCCACACACACACCCTCATTGTTCACTTCAAATTTCATCACACATAAAACCAAACCTTCTCTCTCTTCTCTCTATTCGTCTGAATCAGAATCTTCCATTTCTTTTCATGGCTTATTGTTCACCTTTCTGCATATTTCTCTCATCCTCCTTCTCTCCCAATTCCGTTCCCTTCAATTCTCATTTCCATTCCATCACCTAACACTCTCCAACGCTCTCCTCTCCACCCAACACAACACCGTTGGAGCCGTTACCGTTATGGGAAAGCGTAAGAACTCATAACCATATCCTGTTATATCGCATTTTCTAGGGTTTATTCCTCATCTTAATTATCCGATCCATCGCGTATTAATTGAAACTGCTTAGTTTATTAACTCACTAATTAATATGAGAATGTTAAGTGCTGTTATTATGACTTCGCGGCGAATGAATGAAGTTGTTGGTTGTTTTTGTGGTGTGTTTTGGTTATGTATGAGTAGGTAATTCTCAACGTAAAAGTGCTGCAATGTTGGATAGCGACGATGATAGTAGTAGTGTGAGTTCGTCGTCAACTTCGCGAACTGATCACGTCTCCGTCTCAGGGAACGAAGAAGTGCTCGTCGATCAAGATGCTCTCCTCGATCAAGCTCTCGATTCCTTGGATGAGAAAAGGTGCTTGCATTAGTGTTTACCACTGCAATTTCCAAATCTAAAATTATAACAAGTTTTATTTTACGAGTAAACTCAACTAATGGAAAATCTTCATGGATATGACTTTTAAACTAGTTAGTTATCATTAAATTCAACGAACTTACTGCACAGGATGGTTTATGGTGTAAAAGATTTTTACACTATCAGTGCATGTATAAATTTTGTTCGCTTTTGGAAATAAAGGAGTTCCACGAGGGAGAGAGCATTGTCGGTGATCGTCGGGGCATTCAGTAGCAACTTGCAGCATCAGTTTGTGGATAAGAAGTAAGCAACTATCGAATTTTACATTATTCAACCGTCTGCTTCTTTCTTTTGTATCATTTATTTACCTGATTGCATTGCATGTGTTACAATTTGCCTAAGCAACATAAAGAAAATTGATACATGTGCTTTGTCCAACCTAGCCACATGTCTTGTATTGTAGTCTTCCCGTTTACTAGTAGCAAGCTCTTCTTTGGCCTTAAGAGGATAGCTTTTACTTTGAGTTAAACTATATTTTGATTGTGTGTCTAGAGATATGGTTAAATAGAGTATATAAGTAGCAAAAAATCTTACCTTATAAGCCAATTTTGTAAGGTTGAGTGAGTCGACATTTCCTTTCTAAGAGATTGCATAGAAATAATGAAGTCAACTTGGGGAAGTCAGGAAGCTCAATTTAGTTCTGAAGGCCGAAATTGATTTATCAGTGTTTTTTTAACGGGTGTGGTGTGGCTATTGTCCCTTTCAATTGGCTATTCACATCCCACACTGCTCACTTTTCATTAATAATTTATCATGTAGTTGACAGAATTTAAGAAATTGCCATGAAAAGTATGTAGTGTAGAGTATGAATGAGTAGGTTTTGGAGTTCCAATAGCCCCACCCCTGTTTACTTGCCGAAAATGAAATTGATTGAAAAAGTGCTAAAGTACACTCCTTGTATATTGAACAGAAACTGTTTCCTGTTTTGATGACCAAACGCTAAAAGATAAATAGTATCCTTTGCTGCTTAAATTTCCTTCTTTAGACTTTTATGTCTAGAAATTTCAATATTTCTGTCTTATCAAATTCACAACCAAGTTGTCAATTAATTTCAGTGTTTCAGTCTAGTAATGATGCTTAATGCCTTTGTGTTTTATGCTGTGTTCCTAAATCTTATCATTATTTCTAATATACTTACTTTGTCAACTGGCTGGTTTGTGTGCAAAACTATATTAACCTGAAAAAAAATGTTATATGTTTCCCATATATATCTTTTATCTTTCAATAGGATGGTTACTACTGGATAGTATCAATGTCAAAATGTATTTATGTTGATTACAGAGATGTTATATCTTGGCCTGGCCATTGGTTTATTTATCTCAATAATTATGATGTTTCTAACTTTGACGTCCTTTCCTCCATCAGATTTGCTACTTTATTGCATTCGTGTCTTGCTTCAATAAAAAAGGGATCCAAAAAGGCATCTGCAGAGGAGATTGCTTTGGCATCACATGCCATTGGTAAGATGTGGATCATTTTATGAATGTTTAATGTTGCATTCATATAATGATATAATTAAACATATATGTTGATTATTTTGTAGGTTTACTGTCCTTGACTATTGGATGTGGTGATAATCGTTCACGGGAAATATTTGAGGAAACAGCTCGTCCTCTTGATGAATTTCTCACATCTAAATCAAATTTGACAAAAATTCCTTCAGTAAGTATTAGCAAGATATAGATTGTTTTGTTGTTATCCTAGCTTTTGTTCTCTGTTGTAAATTGGGGCCATGAAGACCAAGCCCATTAGGCTTTCAGAAGTCAGTTTTCGTTGTGTTTCTGTTTCTAATCAGTTGTAACTAATCATTACAGTTTCAATTGATTCTAGAAGTATATATAAACTCTGGACAAGCTCTCAGTGGTTAGATATCAAAATACCAAAGATTTCACAATACTCTCAACTTTCTCTCACTTTCTCATGTTTTACTTTCTCATGAATTTTAACAGTAAGTAGGAGTTTGGATATTTTGGAAAGTCTTCTGTACTCAAAATTTGCCTTATGGTTCATTAGAGACTCTGATTCTGAATCTTCTCTCTTCAATGCCATTTATTTTTATAGTTGCTGGAATGCTTGGCTATAATCACTTTTGTTGGTGGGAATGAAGAGGATACAGAGAGATCAATGGACATACTGTGGCGAGTGATTCATCCCAGATTAGGTTCCAATGTAGGCATTTATTTCAATTATACTTGTTAGTTTTATTTCTATTATGCTTATCAATCCAAAGTGTTATGCGTTCTCTACTACTAATTGTTTTACTTTCAAGTATTATTTAACTTTTCTACCTTAAATTTACTGTCTTAGCTATTTTGTTGTTTAGGTAGTCGCAGTCAAACCTTCTGCTCCATTAATAACTGCTGTGGTATCTGCTTGGTCCTTTCTCCTATCTACAATGAGCGAGTTGAAGCTAAATTCTAAAAATTGGCAAAAGTAAGCTGTCCTGTTTCTATGTATCCATTTTCATTTAATCCTGCACTAGCTTTTGGTATTGCAAAAAGTGCATAACTTGCACTTTTACTTGGCTTAGTTATCTAAGTTCTACAGATGACCAGGGACTGCAGTTAGTTGGATTTTCCCTCATAAAAACCAACCCTGAGTGCATTTCAGATCTGCATTCTAGACTTCTGAATAATATCACCTAGTTCTTGACTCATTTCTTCGTTGCTATTGGGAAAAGAACTAAGAGCCTCTGTGTGCATTCATTTTTATAGTTGACATGCAGTTTGGCAATCTAAATTTTTTTGGACCTGTTTGTTATAAAAGCAGGTGTACTAGGATTTGATTACCAAAAGGTTGACTGAAAGTTTAAGTGGGGACAGGGAGGATGAAATTGTGTTATGAAGGATTATGCATGCCTATAATTTTTCTCCCATGGAACTTGGAGTAACATAGGTACTGAGGGCAGGGAAAATGTTAAAAGAATTATTAAATTAAAGATATATTAAGGATCAGTTTAGATGATGTAATTCAAACGACTGGTTAGAGTTTTAATACTTTTTTCAATGTTATCCATATGGGATATGGTTCTAAATTATGAATTCTATCTTTGGGTTGTGTACATCTTAGAATTAAAATTCTAAGTTTCACAGTGTAAAAGTTTTTCCGTCCAATGTATGGCCATATATGGTGCAGTTATTGACTTCTACAATAATTATTTTAAAAGTCAGGTGTGGGATGCATTCAGTTTCTTGTTTTTTGGGTTGAGCACAATTTTAATTTCATAGTCTGTGTAGTATTCACAATTTCTTAGGGTGGTGAGTAAGTGCATGGATTAGAGTTTGCCAAAACTGATTTTGGATAAACTTTATTTTAGAAATTTGATTCTGATGAGAAGTGTGGTTGAGGGAATTGATTTTTGTTTGGAAATATTGAGGTGAAACGTGATTATAATACATCAAATGTTGTGTTGATCAAAATCACTTTTTGTTGTAATGATTAATATGGGCACAGAAATATTGTTAAAGTAAGGACATAATATTTAAGCATGATGATATTTTTATCAATACATGTTGAACAGGATTTTCCTTTTCCACAAAAATGTTGCTTTTGTCGTGGTGCAACAAAACCATGGTTTTGATCTATAATCAATTTTGTTCAAAGATTGCTTATAATATTCAGAACCTTTTATGTGATTCTCCGTTATTAAAACACGTAGCCAAAATTGCAATAAGAATTGAAAAGGGCCCCAGTCATCATTTTGTATCTCTAGGAATTGTCACGAGTTATGATTCTAATTCTTAAAGGACTCCCTTAACATAATTAAAATTAAGATTCAAATTCAATTCCAAGCTCAAATTCCTAACTCCTAATTTAATTAAATTGAATCTTGACTATGTTTTATGCTTGTTTATTGTCTGGGATCCAAATAATTGATTTTGTTGTTAATGCAGTTCAATATCTTATTTATCAAGTCTTCTAGACAAGGAAGACCGGCCTGTGCGTATTGCTGCTGGTGAAGCACTGGCTGTAATTTTTGAGAATGGAATTATAGAGAAATTTTCTACTGATTCTAAGGGTGCAAGTGAAATGATTCGAGAAGGGATTAACCTGCAGGAAAGTTACACCCATTTACAAGGATTGAAAGGGAAGGTCATCAATCAAGTGAAAAACCTTTCTGTTGAGGCTGGTGGAAAAGGTTCTGCTAAGAAAGATCTTAATAATCAGAGGAACTTGTTCCGAGATATTGTGGAATTTTTTGAGGTACTTGAGTTGCCTTTCTGATTAATTGTAATTTATATTCTAAGTCTTGTGACCTAAAGATCATTGGTTCAAATCCTGTAAACAGCCTCTCCAGTTGTAGGGTTATTGCATGTGGAACACATGCTTCTTTACTGACTTTAATACCTTGTGTTACCAGTATGGTTACTCTCCTGAAATTTCTGTGAAAATTGGTGGTGATTCACTGCAGACATCTTCATGGTCCCAGATGATACAGGTTTTTATATATTTTTTCATTAATCTATTTTTCTGACAAAAGGTTCCCTTTCTGTGTTAAATTTTAACATACATCTTTTGCAGTTGAACTTTCTCAAGCACTTTTTAGGGGGAGGATTCATCAAGCATATGCAGGTTGGCTTTCTCTTGTCACTTTTGAACAATAACATGTTAGTTTTGCTGAAAAAACTTATTTATTTCGGTGGTTACATTGTTTCCCTTTCTCCCTTGGCAAATTAGGAAAATGTGTTCCTTCAAGATGTATTTAATTTCACACCAAAGAGAAGATATCTTAATAACAATGAACATCGGATGTCTAGCGGTGAAAAGGTTGGCTTCTATTACTGATTTTGCTTAACTGTGATGTGTTTTTGTTACTGAAGGTCGTCTTATCTGTTTGCTACTCTCACATGTTATATACTTATTTTTTTCCTGTTTCTTGTCATTGTGTACTTATCTGCATTATTGACCCTCTTGCAGAGAATGTTCAAGTCTCCGAATTCAGTTCAGAACAAGACTAGGACACAATTACTTAATAAGCAACGGTTGTTATCTGAGGTTGGTATTCTTGCCATGTAACGATCTTAAGAGCATTCGTGTTTGATACAAACTAGTTTTCTCTATCTATTTCTCTATACTGTTTATTACACAAGGAACCAAATTTTCTGGCCATAATCATGCTTTGCCATTTACGTAATCATCTTAATATTCACACCGTGCTGAATTTTGTTCCCTTTATTTCCTCTTCTGATAAACTACAGGGCCGAAACTTGGGTCACTACGCAACCAGTATGGTTGACGACGAGGCGTTTTGAGCTGGATATGTAATTATTAGCAGGGATTGTGTTCATTTCATGATTCGATCATTAATTTTATACTTTATTATTTTCTTCACTCCAGCCCTTTTGAATTAATGGCTAGGAAAATTATTTCTGCACACTATGCCAGTTTCACATGACATATATATGCCAAAATAACATCGTATGCATGTTCTTAATTAAACACTCAAATTTTACATTGTAACGAACTTGTTAACTGTTTATCCCAAAAAGAACTGATCTGGTTAGCTTGCTTATTATTATTCTAATGCAATAAAATAAGTGTTCCTAGGTTTCCCCTTTATTTTAGTTTCAATTGGAAGACGGCAGAGTTTATCTTCAAATAGATTTAAATACTTAAAAATGGCGAGTTAAAGCAAATTAATACAATAGTGATATTAAAGATAAACCCATCCAATATTAATAATGCCAGTATAAATATATTGTTTATAATTTTTGTTTAATTTTAATAGTTTTGTTTAATGAAAAAGAAAGAGTTAAAAAGAAGTTTCACTCCTGTAAGTAAATTTATGGGCTTGAGTTGTTAATCCAAACTCTAGTTTGTGAGAAAATTTGGAAAATGCGTTGAAGCTGTAAAGTATGAAGGGTGAGAGAGAAGGAAGGTGACATAACAGAAGCATGTGTTGTGTGTGAGTATGAGAAAGAGAGAAGGAAGGTGACATAACAGAAGCATGTGTTGTGTGTGAGTATGAGAAAGTGGCTGGTTGCTGAAGGAATCTCGGCTGCAGAAACGACAAAACTAAAGCTAAAGCAAAAGAAATGCTTTATTATTATTATTTTAAATATTAATAATACACTTTTAACACTTTTTTTATAATATTAATAATACACTTTTAACACTTTTTTTATAATTATATTTTATTAAAACTCACAGTTTATATAATCAATCTCTTTTACATTGATTCTCTTGGTAGATTCCCGCAAAATGAGGTCCATGTGAATGGGTTCCTTTTGAAGGATTTGTCCATGTGCCTCCCTTTGAATCTCCTGCCAACCATCATTGCTTATCTAACTTTTGAAAATTCTAATTCACTCTCTATAAAATATTAAAAACATCACCACTTATCATCATCTTCTCAACCATTTTTCAACAAAATTCAGCCCAAAATTTATTTAAATTTTGTATCCAGTTCTTTAACTTTCTAGAAGATAACTAATTTGTCAAATTGCCTTTTGAATTCTATTTGTTAAAATGATGTTTTTAATCTTCATCTCATCATTTGGAATGGTTAGGGCCATTTAGGATAATTTTTAATTGCAAGTTTGACTTTAAAAAAATAACAACCATTTCTTTCAAAGTTAAATAACAACTAATTTTAAGGTTTTTCTTCTATTTTTTTAGTTTTAAAATAGGTTACGCACTTTAAAAATAAATTTAAATTCAAAAAACTTATGAAGTTATTAATAATCATAATTACTAAAGAAAACAATTTAGATATAACTTTTAAAAGTTTTTTATACTATCATCTAAGATTTAAGGCATATGATATAATAGTTTTTTTTTATCGATTGACAATGTATATTTTTAATAATAATAATAATAATAATAATTCATAAAAAAAAACTCAATTATTGCATGATAATTTTCCTAGACAGTGCTCACACCATATATTCCCTTTAATCATAAGATGGAATTCAATATAAAATTACGCAACTTTTTTAACTGATTCAAAGTTTGCAGGTCATGCATGCATGCACACATAATTTATCAGATCTTAGTTTGTTATAATTTTAAAGACGTATACTTTATTATATTATATTATATATATAGTTTGTTTATAAATAAAAATCATATTAACATCTCTAAAATTAAAAGTTTAAGAGTGATTAAAATTCTTTTTACACATACACATGTTAATAAATTACAGTTAAAAAATAACCAAAACTGACAGTCAAACAGTCAATAATTAGAGATACAATTTCTTATAACAAATGAATGGTAGTATTAAAAATAGTAATTTAGAAATACTTTTTTTAAGAAATTTTTATTTTTCAGAAATTAACTAAGTGTGATTAAACTGTAACATCACACTCTCGGATATAGGATACGAAAGTCATCAAATATTAATTTGTATCATAGCACGATAATTAAGAGAGGTGTGTCCTAATTTATCCGCTAATCTCGTTAATTTCAAAAAGTGACATTCAATTCTCAGCAAAAACAAAGTTTTTTTTTGGTAAAAGTACAATAATTATTTGTGGATATATAAAAAGTTATGCATAGTGGATAATCATTCATTTAAAAATTGTCATGCTAAATTTGTTAAGTTTTATAATAATAATTATTTTGATAAAAGACATAATAACTATTATTTGTGATTTATGATGGAATGAACATGAAACTTGTTTACACTTGAATGTATAATCACTAAACTCTTAATTTAAATATTTAATTTAACTATTTATATATATAAAATATCAAATTACTCTTCATCCATCCTTGTCTCATATTTTTTTAATCTAATAATTGTAAAAATACTTTTATCACATTAAAAAAAGGATATTAAAAAAAAACTTAATCATCCTCTTATTTATATATTCATATATAAAAGCTTAAACCATTTTTTGTTTTTTACCATTACATTAAACTTACACTTCTCTCCTTCTAAATTTTTCTTTTACAAGATATTAAATAAACGAGTTTAATGGTTACGTGTAACAAATTCTCCATTCATCATAATCTTGTTAAATTGGTTTCTTTATTTATAAAATGTTTTGGATTTGATCACTGTTAACATCACTCTTATATATTCTTAATTTAATCTATATATTGTTTTGATCTAGGGAGGGACCAAACTATGAGTGTACCAACATGTACAGTAACAAAATTAACACACATATATATATATATAAATTACAAAATATGATATTTTATTGGTCTGATAGAGACTTAGAAGAAAAATATAATTTAAAAAAAAACTTTAAGTATAACGAAAACTTTATAAAATAAAAATTAGTAAAATAAGATTTTTCAGGTATTATCTATATTATAAATTATTCTCATGTTTAATCAAATAAAAAATTGTATTAATACTGTGTGCTTTCATTATTTGAAAGTAAAGTTTGTAACATGAAGCATAGGAAAATCATTATATATGTTTTGGTTACAGTAACTGACAAAAAGGTTGGAAAGTAAACAACATTTATGTCCACACCAATGTATGGGGACATGTTGATGAGGTTCCTTTTGCTCTGCTGCCTCTGGGTGGTGGCAACCAACGACAACACCCTTTGCTTTTCCTTTAATTTCACTTTCTTCCCTTAATTCTTGCTCCATCTCTTAAGCTACTTCTGCCAGTATCTCCATCAAGTGTGGTATGGAGTGTGAACACATTCACCAACATTGTTGAAACTTCAAACCAACTCAAACAATCTACCAACAACTTTTCAATGATCTTATTACTATTACCAAACATTCTCAACACTCCGAGAGAGAGAGATTTTTAAAATAAAATAACTATAAAGAGTCAGATATGTGAATCTGTACTGTACATTTCTATAAGCTTAGAATTGGTTCTTGGTTGAGTTGCTCTTCATTTAGGCCAAAAGGTTTTGAATTTTTAAAAGGGTGAGTGTTTTTAACCAATGAGGACCAATTTCAAATAATCCAAACATAGAAACAGAAAGTTCGACAGAAGGGTAGCTTTCATGGCGTCAAACACTGATAAGGTTCAGGTTTTTGGAATCTGAGCTGTGGTTGGTAAGTCCTAGGCACTGTTCTTACTATTCTTGTTTCTCTGTCTCTTTTCTCAGCTCTAACATGTCCACCCGTGTTCATCTAGAAAACTTTTCCTTCTTTTCTCTTTCATATGACATCCATCATTGCCTTTGAATTTGAAAAATCTGTCATCATCTCTCTCTATATTTTTTCTACTTTCTCTTTTTTGTGTTCCCACAAGTTACGTGGTTTGGTTTTAAGTTGCATGAACGTGTTTTTCATGACACCAGTGGTGAAATTCCAAATTCAAGGTAAAAGCGTACTTTGTGGCATTCTTCATCTTGGTAATAAAGTTAAGATCATTGCTGTTTTAGCTCTACAGGAATAAACAGTCTTAGTAGCAACGATAGTTCACTCCAACCATTTCAACTGTGTCAATCAATTTACAAATTGTAATCAGTTGCTGAATTTTATCAGAACCGTTTTTGTTGAAGGTCTTCAACCCCTGTGAAAGTGTGTGCTGAGAAGTGATTTGTGGTGAGTTCACTTTGAAATCCACACCTTTTGGAAGATGTTGTGTGCTTGTTCCGGAGAGCAATTCAAATTTGAAGAGGCACCACAGTCACCTGAGTCCTTGGCAACAAGGGATTTCTCTGCAAGTGGTCTTTCTTCAAGGACTGGGGATTGGGAATCCAAATTTGATGAGACGCAAGTCGATGAAGTTGAATCTACTTTAAAAGAAACTCTCTCATTAAACTATGAGGTATGATTCAGTGTTTCTTTCTTTGTGAAATTATTTTGCAAAATAGCATATTAATTGTGAAAATATTTTCTGCTAACATAAGACTACTGTTTGATTTTAACTTTCTCCTTTCTGGTGAATTTAAGGAAGCTCGGGCTTTGCTGGGGAGGCTTGAATTCCAAAGAGGGAACTTTGATGCTGCCCTTCTAGTTTTTGAAGGTATAGACATAAGGGCTTTGGCCCCAAGGATGATCAGGGCTATAGCTGAAAGAACCAAGCAAAGAAAACCACGGTCAAAGGTGGATAATGTGCTTCCTAATGTAATGTCAATGCATTCAGTAAGCCTGCTTCTAGAGGCAATTTTGCTTAAATCCAAATCCTTAGAAGAACTTGGAAGATACACCGGTATCACCACCTTCATATCTCTTTCAGATATCTTGCATATTCTTGTGTTTTGTTTGATTTAGCAAGCTCCTGCGAAGAGCACCCATTTTTACTTGTAGGATATTGTAAGTTTGGCTCTTATATGGCCAATCTTCATAAAGTTGTGTTTTTATTTTGGTCTGAGTATCCAACTTCACACGAGTGGTTTGTCAGTGAAGGGTGCCGATTCTAATTACTTTTGCTTTCTTATTTACCAGAGGCTGCAAAAGAGTGCAGAATTATTGTAGATACAGTTGAATCTGCTCTCCCTAAAGGAATGCCTGAGGGTATTGGTGAAGATTGTAAGTTGCAAGAAATGTTCTACAAAGCATTGGAGTTGCTTCCAAATCTATGGATCAAGGCAGGTTTTCTAGATGAAGCTGTCACTGCTTACCGGCGGGCTCTAATCAAGCCGTGGAATTTGGAGCCGTGGAGATTGGCCAGTGTACAAAAAGATTTGGCTACCACACTACTCTATGGTGGTGTTGAAGTAAACCTACCCTCTCAGTTGCAAGTGAATGGTCTAACTACACCTATGAGTGGCACTGAAGAAGCCATACTTTTGCTGTTAATACTCTCAGGAAAGATGGCACTTCAGGAAATAGACTGGGACCCTGAAATAATGGATCATCTTACATTTTCACTTTCAATAACTGGAATGTTTGAATCATTGGCAGATAACTTAGAGAAGATCCTTCCAGGTCTTTATGATAGGGCAGAGAGGTGGTATTTTCTTGCTCTTTGTTACAGTGCAGCGAGACAGAATGAAGTAGCCTTGAACCTTTTGAGGAAAGCTTGTGGCAGTTCTGAAGCCAAGCACAGACCCTATTTTCCTTCATTTTTGTTTGGTGCAAAGCTGTGTTCTCTATGTCCAAACCATGCTCATGAAGGCATTAAGTTTTCACAGGAAGTTATTGATCTAGCCAAGCATCAAAATGAGCATTTTCTGGGTGAGGGCCAAAAATTTCTGGGCACTTGCCAAGGGGCTGCTGCTAGAATATCTGTACTAGATTCTGAAAGAATTATATTTCAAAGACAGTCTTTGTCCTTTCTAAACGATGCTGTTGCTCTAAATGGAAATAATGATCCAGAAGTGATATTCAGCCTTGGATTGGAAACTGCAATCCAAAGAAATCTAAATGCAGCATATGACAATCTAATGATATACTCTGACATGATGGCTGGCAGCTCAAAAAGAGGTTGGCAGTTGTTAGCACTCATAGTATCAGCACAGCAGCGGTTTAAGGATGCGGAAACTATAGTTGATTTTGCTTTAGATGAGGCTTGTAGTATAGACCAGTTAGAACTACTGAGACTGAAAGCTATACTTCAAATTACTCAGCAGCAACCCAAGCAAGCAATAGAGACCTACAGAATCTTGCTAGCAGTAATTGAATCACAAAAGGACCATTGGCTTCAGGCTAAGGCATTCAGGCATGAGGTGTGTAGTATTGTTTAAGGGAACAACAGTATGACATCCATTGTATAGGCTTGTATTAGAATTAACTAAAGACGTGCTCTTGACTGTTGGAAGTTGCTCAGATATAAGATTTTATATTGAGACTAGTTAATTATATTAAAAGCATTAACCAACAGTTCCTTACCTAATTATATGCTAGAATTTTTCATTTTTTGTGGTCCAATACACAATGCTAACAGTAAAATATTATTTATGACCAGGGACAGTTTTGATTAATATTTATAGTAAAATATTATTAATGCTGGTGTAGGTATTGCAGTAGTCTCCTGAATGCTTGAGAAGTTTCCCTCCTTGACTTTTCATCTGTTTGCAGGCATTAACACAACAGAAGTTGGAAATGGAAGCCTGGCAAGATTTGGCTACCATTTATGTAGATCTTTGCTCCTTTCTAGATGCAAAAGTTTGTGTTGACAAGGCCCAGTTGATAGATTTTTTTTCTCCTAGAAGTTGGCATATTACTGGTATGGAACTTGACAACTGAGTGTTCATGTTTCATTATTGAACTGCAGTACATTTTGTATTTACAACTCCATGCATTAACCAATAGCCAATCTGAAATTAGCTGCATGTGACAATGACAGGGTTGTTGTTTGAATCTCGAACAATGCATAAGGAGGCCTTAGCTTCCTTCTCAGTCTCATTGTCAATAGAACCGGATTACATTCCCAGTATCATTTCAGCTGCAAAATTGTTGCTTAAACTTGGCATGCAACCACTCCCAATCGCAAGAAGCTTTTTAATGAATGCTTTGAGATTAGATCCTACAAACCATGATGCATGGTTTAACCTTGGTCTAGTTTCAAAAATGGAAGGTTCATTACAACAAGCAGCAGATTGCTTTCAAGCCGCATATGAGCTCAAGCTTTCAGCTCCAGTGCAAAAATTTGAGTGACTGAGACCTTGAAAGAAGAATTGTGCACTTTTTGTGGTTGAGAAAAAAGTGAGCTAAACAAGAGCATTATGCAAGAGCCATGAGCAACAACTAATGGGAGAGAAATATACCCTTGGTTAAATATTTGTGAAGAAACCTATAGCTAAATATAGCTACTTATTTATTATCTATTTCGTTATGCTCCAAAGCGATGTCCTTCACATTTGACGAGATGAGTTGAAGGACAGAAGTTTGGTTCCCTAGTGGTAAAGAATTTATAACAAATTTCAAGCAGAATGTACAATATTTGTTCGAGGAGAGGGTAATCCCTGCATGTGAAGTTCACACACGTATAATTTGACTGCTGATTGACCTCTTAAGTTTTAGTTGATAGTTATAAGTCTCCATTTTTGTATAATACATTCTCACTTCTGAAAAACAATACCCACTATTTATAGTTTATATGATAAGAATTGATTGGATTAAGTAACATTTTTCTACTATTATTTTATATTTCATTACTTTGTTATGTTAGACACATTTAGTGCTTGACTTGGAAAAATAAAATCTTATAAATAATTGCTTACTTTTCAAAAACACTTTCAGTTAACTGACAAGTATAGAAGTTTTTTTTCCTAACTGGTATAAAAAAAATACACTTAGCTTGTTAACATTAGTAGTTGTAACCAAAGATAGATAGTAGAGTAGAAGGAAATATATTAGTTCTATTGATAATCTTAGCGAAAAATAAATATTGGAGATAATATTTGAAGGGCCACACTTCACTAATTCGTTATATGATGCTTAAAGCTGGTTAAGTAAACAAGTTGAGGCTTGGATGTTTATAGAAAGCAAATGGAGTTGCTGAATTTCATGCAATAAAGGAGAAGAAAATCACACTGCCATCTCAACTTATCCAGTTTCCATTCACCACGATTTCTTTACAAATGTACACTCAAACACTATTTATTGGTCTGGAAAACAACAAATTACACTTTGGACATTATTGCTGTAAAGATCTTTACATCTTCCGAACAAGGGAAAACATGCAGAGTGTAGAATTTTGATTGGATCTATCATCAATACTGTAACACAAGAAACAAAAACTGATGAGACAATTATCCCATCCATATAGAGACCTTTACATTCTGAGAAGTAAAAAGGTAATTGATATTGGTCTCTACTTTAACACAATATATGTTACAATTTACAAACATAATACAAGTGGTTCTAATCAACACAACAGGAAGAAATCGGTTCAAGTTTTAAACTAATTCGACTGTGTTGATAAGATTCGGCATATGAGTTTGTTTTTGTATAGTTCAGTGGCAGATCTCTATATGATATGTTTACTCCAGGATAGATGGTATGTATTGACTGACAAGAACCAAATGAACGTAGTTTGAATCAGAAACAAACTCTTTTGCTACCCTCCCCCTTGCATTTTAAATTTTTGGTCCTTCAAAATACTTCGAAGTTTATTTTAGATCCTATAAAAAAATAATACATTTTTTGTCCCTATATATTTACCAGAAACATGCATTAAATTTTTATAGGGTCTAAAACTAATATTTTAAAATATTTTGATGAAGTGGTCAGTGGTGTAGTTGAGTAGCATTTTACAGATACTACTATATTACTACATATACAATGCTTGAACAGAATATTCCAGAAAAATAAAAAATATTATCATTTAAATTTTATTGATTTAGCCCAAAATATGCCTAAACTCATTTTTAGGTTATGCCTACTTTCCTATGAATTTTTATATAGATGTTAATGCTAATTAGCTTAGAATAAAATCTGTTATGTTATTTTTACAGAACTTAAAACTAAACTATTTCCATAACTAAATAAATGGGCAAAGTAGAATTCATCAGATGGAACATTCACCTTACACCTAATAAAAGCTGATTCCACAGACTGTCTAACCTCAACCCATTTGCCACTGCATTCACAAATGGAAGAACAAAGACAATTGAGATATAATAAAATGAGTATGGTACAAACTTATTTGAAGGTTGTTAGTCAAAACGAACAGTCAAGAAAGCAGTATATTACAGGGCAATGACGTTTTTAAAGAAATAAAAAACTAATCCAGCAAAACCGAACCTATCTCCAGATTTATACGATAACACTTAAGCAGGTTAATGGCAGTATCAAACTATCTATTAATAGTTCTCAAAAAAATAAGTAGTGTCTTGAATCACCAAACCTTTAGAACTGGTTCGCCTTTGTTGGTGTTTGCAGATTGCTTTGCCATTGCTTGTTGATGTGCACGTGCAGCTCGTCCTGCTGCAGAATTCTCAAATTGCTCTTGTCTGCAATTCCAATTAACACGCACAAATTGGTCTACAGTTACTTTACTTATGCAGTCACTAACCCATAAAAGAGGCATTATAAATTATAATGTCTCTTGTTGTTTCATCATGCTTCACACCACCTCTAAAAATATACTATATTCCATTATCTATTTGTTAACTGCAGTAAGCCTTGCACCCTTATTGGTGAAAGAAAAAAAAAAAAAAAAAACCTGCACCCATTCTCTATTATGACTTCCACAAATATTTCAGAAAGTTTACTAGTAGTACCTAACATCGAATAAACAATCCCCATGGACATTGACATTGAATTTTCCCAGACAATTGTGATATTAGTATAATATAATGTCTCTAGTGTATGGAATGCATCACAAAGAAACATGAACATATCAATGTATGTCATTCAAGGATGAGAATCAGTGAGCTATATAACAAAATTAAGGCCTCAGAACTATACAACAACAGAAGTGCCAGTAACACATTCTCTAACACTCTAAATAATACTCTTTTATAAGTCAATTTATTGAAAACTACGAATTCATGATAAAAGTTAACTAAACAAGACGCTTGATCCACAAGATTCTATGATCTTGAAAAATCTCAACGCATATGAATTAGTATGATCATGACCGAGAGTATATCCCTAGTATTTTTCTTACCAAAATTCCCCTTTTCTTTATTTCTTTTAAATTGGGGTTTACTGTTGATCTGAAGGGATAACATAAAACAGCAAACAGTGTGAATATTTAACAGCAAAAAGTGTGAATAGCTAGGTATAAAGCAAAAGGGAAATCAAAAGCAGATACATATTAATCAAGAAAAGTACAATTATTAAGGGTCTAACATATACCATGTGGTGTACAAATAAACCCCTTTTCTCCTTTTCCAGAAATTGAACAGTTAAGGTCGTAGAATATAGATGAAACCGAGTTAAAGAAAGAGGGAAATTGAGAAATGGAAAAAGGTAAAACCTTTTCTGTGCAGCTTCAGCAGCTTTGACACGCGCTTCTTCAGAGGCCACTCTCTCTTCTTCCTTGCTCATGCGATTGTCTGCGCCGAAGCAACCAAAGCAACTACAAAGACCCATTTTTTATCTCTCTTTCTTTCTCTTCTTCTCACAGCTTCACCTTCTCTTACACTTTCAATCTAATCGAATTTCGGGCAAAATACAAACTTTATTATTTTCTTTATAAAGAAACTTTTGACACCGGAAAAATTTAAAATATTCACTTAATAACCCATTGTAATAATATATGTTAGTATTTTAAATTTAGAAATAAAATAAATATAATTAAAATATTAATTTATTGAATTATTAGATAGGTGTAATAACTCTTTCGAGTATAGTTAATTGATTTAAATTTAATTTAAAAAAGTTGGCATGCTCGATTGTGATTTCATTATAATAATACATAGATGTATTCGTGCTTTCCTAACATACTTCATAACATAAAAATACCTCTTTTCTTATAAAATTTAATATCTAGAATATTAATAAAGAAATTCTCCTTTTTAATTATATATACTTTTACTTTTTAAGTAACTATTTTTTAAATTTAAATAATCAATTATAATAAAAAATAATTTTTTAAATTTAAATAATTATTCAAATAACAAAATTACTTGTACAATAAAAAAATTTATCTACAACATCAATATTTTGTCTTTAACTTTTTTTTTAAAAAAAGAACTGAAATTATGTTCCAAATAAATAATATACCATGGTTGCTAAAGTTTATATATCACTTATAAACTTAAAGATCGCCTGACATAATTATTGAGGCGGTGTTTGGACTAAAACATCGAATGTATGATATATATAAATAAATCTTATAATAAAGTTATTTAATTTTAAAATTAATTTTTATGAAAATATTTTTATAATTATTTTTTATGAAATAATTTTTATATTTAATAATATATCTTTTATTTTATCTAAACCATTATATAAAAAAGATATAACATTTGATAATTTTTTAATTAAACAATTATATTTTTTAATAATAAAAAATAATTTATTTATTTAACAAAATAACTAGTTAAATAATTTATCTTTATTCAAAATAATTTCTTTGAAATAACATTATTATGGTCAACTATTATATCTAAAATATTTATTATATTTAAGCTATTGTCCACTTTAAAGTTTCATCGTAATCTTATCTTAAAAGACACATAGTCCTTAAAAGACGAGTATGGTTGAAAATTTTCACTTAGCTTGTTAATATTAGTAGTTGTAATGAAAGATGAATAGTAGAGTAGAAGGAAATATATTAGTTCTATTGATAATCTTAGAGAAAAATAAATATTGGATATAATGTTTGAAGGGCCACACTTCACTAATTCGTTATATGATGCTTAAAGCTGGTTAAGTAAACAAGTTGAGGACTTGAATGTTTATAGAAAGCAAATAGAATTGCTGAATTTCATGCAATAAAGGAGAAGAAAATCAAACTGCCATCTCAACTTATCCAGTTTTCCATTCACCACGATTTCGTTACAAATTGTTGCTGTAAAGATCTTTACATCGAACAAGGGAAACATGCAGAGTGTAGAATTTTGATTGGATCTATCATCAATACTGTAACACAAGAAACAAAAACTAATGAGACAATTATCCCATCCATATAGAGACATTTACATTCTGAGAAGTAAAAAGGCACTTGATATTGGTCTCTACTTTAACACAATATATGTTACAATTTACAAACAAAATACAAGTGGTTCTAATCAACACAACAGGAAGAAATCGGTTTAAGTTTTAAACTAATTCGAGTGTGTTGATAAGATTCAGCATATGAGTTTGTTTTTGTATAGTTCAGTGGCAGATCTCTATATGATATGTTTACTCCAGGAAAAAATGGAATGTATTGACTGACAAGAACCAAATGAACGTAGTCTTGCATTTTAAAACTAAACTATTTCCATAACTAAATAAATGGGCAAAGTAGAATTCATCAGATGGATCATTCATCTTACACCTAATCAAAGTTGATTCTACAGACTGTCTAACCTCAACCCATTTGCCATTGCATTCACAAATGGAAGAACCAAAACATATGAGATATAATAAAATGAGTATGGTACAAAGTTATTTGAAGGTTGTTAGTAAAAAAGAATAGGCAAGAAAGCAGTGTATTACAGGGCATTGGGCAATGACGTTTTTAAAGAAATCAAAAACTAATTCAACAAAATAAGTGGTGTCTTGAATCACCAAACCTTTAGAACTGGTTTGCCTTTGTTGGTGTTTGCAGATTGCTTTGCCATTGCTTGTTGATGTGCACGTGCAGCTCGTCCTGGTGCAGAAATCTCAAATACCTGTTGTCTGCAATTCCAATTAACACGCACAAATTGGTCTACAGTTACTTTACTTATGCAGTCACTAACCCATAAAAGAGGCATTATAAATTATAATGTCTCTTGTTGTTTCATCATGCTTCACACCACCTCTAAAAATATACTATATTCCATTATCTATTTGTTAACTGCAGTAAGCCTTGCACCCTTATTGGTGAAAGAAAAAAAAAAAAAAAAAACCTGCACCCATTCTCTATTATGACTTCCACAAATATTTCAGAAAGTTTACTAGTAGTACCTAACATCCAATAAACAATCCCCATGGACATTGACATTGAATTTTCCCAGACAATTGTGATATTAGTATAATATAATGTCTCTAGTGTATGGAATGCATCACAAAGAAACATGAACAAATCAATGTATGTCATTCAAGGATGAGAATCAGTGAGCTATATAACAAAACTAAGGCCTCAGAACTATACAACAACAAAAGTGCTAATAACAGATTCTCTAACACTCTATAGAATACTCTTTTATAAGTCAATTTATTGAAAACTACGAATTCATGATCAAAGTTAACTAAATAAGGGGCTTGATCCACAACATTCTATGATATAGCTAGGTATAAAGCAAAAGGGAAATCAAAAGGCAGATACATATTTAATCAAGAAAAGTACAATGATTAAGGGTCTAACATACAATGTGGTGTACAAATAAAACCCCTTTTTCCTTTTCCAGAAATTGAACAGTTAAATTAAGGTCATAGAAAGAGGGAAATTGAGAAATGGAAAAAGGTCAAACATTGACTCTGCAGCATTACAAGCGTCGACAAGCACACTTTCAGAGGCCAGTCTCTTTTTTTCCTTGCTCCTGGGATCGACTGGGCGCAACCAACTAAAGCAAATACCCATTTTTTTATCTCTCTTTCTTTCTGTTCTTCTCACAGCTTCACCTTCTCTTACAATTTCCATCTACTCTAATCCGATCTGAAAGGACAAACAATGTTAGTCAATTACATAATAACATGCAATAAATTAAGCAATATACAGAGCTTTACCATGAACAAGACACAGATCCTAGGTGAGGGGCACACTCTTGTTACTAATTGGGAGAGGAAGGCTTTTTATATAGGGAATATAGGAGTAAGAGTTAGGTAAGAAAAAGGTACTTTTGTTGGTCTTACGATGCAGATTTCAATTTGATTATTTTTATATTTTTAAAATAAAAAGGAGAAAACTTTAAAAAGATGATCGCATTAGGCTTCATTCAACGAAAATCCAACCAACCTACCACAAACCCTCCACACATATACTTAACACTCCAATAAACTAATATTTTAAGGATATTTAATTTATTTTTTAATTACAAATATTATTATATTATTATAACGTTTTGTGTTTTACTTTTTCGATGCTAAAGAAATATTTTCCTTAGTAAAAATACACAAAAGTGTTTATAGTAAGTCATATTTAAAGGTAGGTGTAGAGTACTTGGAATTCCTTCAAGAAGGCTCAACTATTAGGATGTATGTGACTCAATGTCACGTTCATGACAGTCAACACATGACATTTAAAAGAAGAAAGAGGAAAGTAAAGGTTGAGTTCTTTGGAAAAAAATACTCTTAAACATAAATCAAGTCTCATGAATACTCGTTTGACTTTAGCACAAGGTTTAGCTGCAATGAACTCAACCATTATTTCAAAGCACATGCTAAATGAGGATATGAACTACTCCACCTTATCCCTCGAAGTGAGCTTGGAGGCATAAGAGACAACCTCACTGAGTATCTAGGAGTACTTGGGATCGAAGATGGGAAGGAACTTGCCCTTCCTTGTCCTCTTAGCTCCTCTTAGCTAAGTTTGGTCAAGAGGTCTCTCCAACATACCTGTTGCTTAGCAAGAATGACGTTAGCCTTGTTCCCCCATAATGTAGCAGTAGTTGCCATTGTGACAGTCGTCGTTGGCGCGACGAGGATGGCCTCTTGGAGAGATCTTCCCCTATGGGAACAACCTCCCTACTCATAGAGGACTATGTTCAGAGGAAGAAAGAAGATTAGAAAAGAGAAAGCAGAAGAAATAGACATACCTAAATAAGAATAAATAGTGAGTGCAAGGAAGACGAAAGTAAAGGCACAAGATGAAGAACGAAGGGCAATGTCACATGCACAACTGAAGCGTCAAGTCGATCTAGGCAACATGTCCCTATCAAACTGACGTGACACCTCTCCCCTCATTATGAGATGTTATTATTACTATTTTAATTACCATTTAATGACAATACTTATCGCCTTAATTGCATTTCAATTATCTTAAGCCCAAACCACCAAGACGGATAAACTCGAACTAGTGAAGCTATATAAACTATGGCAAAGTTTGACCTATGACTAGTTGTGAAAATTAGGCTCACTTATAAGAGCTCAACAAAAATGTAAAATGGAGATAAAATTCAAAAGAAAAGTCTGATTATCCTAAAACCAAGTTCTCTAGTCTAGGGTCTTATGGAGTACCTACTACCAAAAAATATTGAATGTTTAATACCCACCCACGATAGTGGGAATTAATCACATATCTAATTCGCATACTAGAAGATAATAGACTTTCGTTGGTGCTAGAATCGGCTTGATATCTGATAATGGATATTAATTACTAAGATATTTTCGCATGTCCAAAAGCTTATGAATACCACCTCATGGAGTATCCATCTCAAATAAATCCATTTTTACTCACTTCTCATTTATATATTCTCAAAAGTTCTTACTAACTTGAACGTCAGAGAGTATGCTGCATGTAGGCCACCACTCGATTTTCAGCTGTACAACTCAACAACCCTTGATAAAAGAGGTCAATCAACTCATACAACTTGAACATCCACCTTGAACGATTCCTACTCATTGTCAGTAAGAATTTTTTAAAAGAAATAATTATCTAAATTTTAATATTATTTTTACAAAATTACATTATTATTTTTAATTAATTTTTATAAAAATAATAAAGTTATATATTTTTAAGTATAATAAAAGTAATAAATATAAATATGCATAACACACATATGTTTATGCTACAACAATACTTATATGTTTTTTAAAATTTCACCATAATATTGCTCATATTTTATATCTCATAACCATCAAATAGTGATTTTTTTTATCAACAATAAAATAAATTAAATTAAGTGGGATACTTCAGGAATATCTCAACCCGTATACATCAACCATATAGATAGTTCTCCATAGATATGGAGATAGCAACCAAAAAATGGCTTAACCTACATAAACGCACCCAAACAACTAATGAACAACAACACTTAGTGGACACCTAAACCCAACAACCCACTCCCTTAAGAGAGCAATTAGCACACAAAAGGTGCATCAATCATGACAATGCCACCAAAGAGATGTGGTAGGACCAGAAAACAGCAACTTATAAGGACAACAAAAAACTCCTCCCACATTCTAACACCAACCAGTCATCCCCTTACCAGCACCCTTTTGTTCATACGTTAAAAAACCGTGACAGCTTTGTATTTATGCCTCCAGACTTCACCATCGAATAGTGATAATCACCATAAAGACAAATACATATTCAACTATTTTTTTTATCGATAATAAAAAATAATAATTGTGAACCATTTTAGAAGTGGTCAAATCCATATACATAACAAATATCCTAAATCTCCCCGTTAAAGAGAAAAAACTCCTACAGACAACTATAGAAACAAAATTTAAAAAAATACATTCTTTAAATTACATAATGTAAGGTTTGTAACTTGTTAATTAAAATACTAATAATTAAATAAATTAATAGCAAAAGGTTAAACAATAATAAAAGTAATGAAACATTTGTTTATAATGTACTCTAATAACACAGTAAAAGTATATATATATATATATATATATATATATTCTAAAACATAAATAAGACTTTCTCTTTAATAAGAAAGTACATTTCTCTATATTTTATCCACTAAATAAGAGATATTATAAAATAAAAAGTAAAAAAAGTGAATTTTTGAATAATTATTAATTTAATTGAATCTCTCCATAACATTAAAGAATATTCTCTAATAAAGACAAACTTTTATTTTGAAAATTGTTTAATTCTCTAATGTATTTGAGAATTGTGTAAATTTTAAAACTCTGCTTTAAGTTTTTATATTATGTAAAGTTATGTTTTTATAAATAGTTCTCTACATAATATTTTTCTATCCAATATCATTTACTACAATGATTTTAAATTAATTTTCAAAAAACACAAAAGTAATTTACTTATTATAATAATGTTTGTTTCAAAATTCTTATGTAAAAAGTAAATTTACGAGAGAAGTATCTATAAATATCATATGATTTTTAGTGTGTGCAATCACGATTTAATTAGTGATCAAAATAGTATTTTGTATAAAAAAAAACGACTGCGTTTCAGTGCGAAAAGCGAAGGAAGGAAAATGAGTGAAGAGAAGAAGGAAGAAGAGGAAGAAGCGTTGAAGACGTTGGAGATCGAGAACGGTCTCCGTCTGGTCCCGCGCGTGAAGCTCAACCTCGTCATATACCCTTCCACGCCCCTCACGCTCTCCCACC
Source organism: Phaseolus vulgaris (assembly GCF_051622355.1). Taxonomy (NCBI): domain Eukaryota; kingdom Viridiplantae; phylum Streptophyta; class Magnoliopsida; order Fabales; family Fabaceae; genus Phaseolus; species Phaseolus vulgaris. Next base: position 3,789,697 of record NC_143498.1, read on the forward strand.
CAATCGACGAATGGAAAACCAAACGCGCCCTCATCGACTTCCTCCACACCTCCCTCTCCCTCACGCTCCCCGAGGAGGACCTCCACCTCACGCGCCACAAGAACCTCAAGAAGCGCAAGCGCGACGACCCCGTCGCCGCCGGAACGCTCCGCGTGTGGGACCTCTCTTTCTTGCCAACGACGAATCGGTACCTCGAGTGGCGCAATCGCCTCGCGGAGAATCTGAACGGGATCGAACTCAATCTCGAAGGCGTCAAGTTCAAACTCGCCGTTACTGTTCCCGCTTCCGACGATTTTAACAGCATGAAGAAGGAATGGGAGGAGCATTCCGCGTTTCGAAGTGTGGGAGAGCCTGATACTGTTGTTCTGAGAGGCATGCCGTCGCGGTGGTTCGCTGAACCCAGGGTTTCGTCTAAACCCTCCATGCTTGTTACTCACACCATCTTGTCTACATTCGGCAAAATAAGGTCCGTTTGTTATGTAATTTTGCTCCAATTATTTTTGATCGTTTTTCATCTCACTCGTATATTTTGTTCAGATAATCTCTTTTTTGTTGCTGAATGAACCATCAATTTCATCTTCAAAGTATTACCCTAAAACTGTGTATGAGTAATCTTCTATGTGTTAGAAATCATGTTAGAAATCATGTTAAGTAGTTCAAAAGTATTTGTATCACAATGTTTTAATCACTGGTGTCGTAAAAGAAATATCAATTCAAGGACATTGGATACTTGAGGGATTATTTATATTATATATGTTTGATTTTTCTTCTTATTTGAAACCTCTTGTTAGAAAATAAGAAAAAATAAGGAATTGTTTTTTATAAGATAAAATTAGTTTGTATATGATATTGTAGGGTTGGATAAACTTTTCTAAAAACACATAGCAGAAGAAAATTAAATAAGTTATTCCACAAATTAAAATTTAATTTGTATTTGTAAAAGTTTTCTTTGCATCAGTTCTTTTCGCAAACAGAAGTTAACTTGCAAATATGATAAGTTTAGGTTCTGGAAAAATTTATATATATATTTTTTCTTATTTTCTTCTCTATGATTTCGGACAAGTTTATCGGAATCAACAGTTTTATTACTTTAGAAACTATTAGGAGAGAGGATAAAATTTGGTTGACTGAAATTGGTTGGTTTACTCTTGTGCTGCCAACTTGAGACTGAGAATTTTCGTTTTAACTTGGCTAAAATGTGTGTTTTGATCTATGTGATCAAAATTGATTTTAGATCTTACATTTTAGAATCAGTGGTTTTTTTCTTCATGTTTCTTTAATGTGGTGGATTTTGCCCTTGATCGGACTTCATTTTGACATGACAAGGGACAATTAAATAGTAAGGAACCTAAAACACATTTATCCAATTTTAGTAATTCCACTACTTTAAATCCCAGTTTCAGTGTTGGATGGACCAATGCTGTATAAATCTTAAGCAATCTATATATTTCTTATGTTGCATAAGATTAAATGTATAAAGAAATAAACTTTAAATTTAACTCAAACTTATAAAACTAACTTATAAGATGACTTTTATATCTGCTTATATATTATGAAATGTCTTTATATCTGGAATCTCCTACACACTCCACACGCTGAGAATGTCCAACTCGTGCGTGAAACTATATATTTATGGGTGGTCCGATAGCGGTTTGATAGCGTGTAGCCCGATAAACCCAACAATCTCTTGATATTAGGATAGATTCTAAATGACTCTGATACCATATTAAAAAGTGAACTTTAAGCCTAATAACAACAATAAGTTTTCCATAATAATGTAACAAGTCTATATAATCACATTTGAAAAAGGGTCAGCATCATGCAACCTCACCTGAGAATGACTTATAACCCATTTTAGGTACTTTGTCCTAACACCAGGCAAGGCTAGAAGGGAGAAATTAGTAGTCAACTGCACCTCCCCAACAATGTGAAGCCTGTGGCGCGAAAGTAAATCATAATTATGATGAACTTTACCTTTGTGTAAAGTTAAAAGTGAAAATATTAGAAAGTGGACTTTAAGCCTAACTCAACCCCATAAAACCGACTCATAGGGTTGAGGTTTGCACCCACTTATATACAATGAAATGTCCTAATCTCTAATCGATGTGGGATCTCCAACAGGTGGTCTGATAAACCCAACACTCGCAAGGATAGGCTTGAAATGGCTCTGATACCATATTACGAAGTGAACTTTAAGCCTAACTCAATCCCATAAAACCGGCTCATAAGGTTGAGGTTTGCACCCACTTATATATTATAAAAGGCTCTAATCTCTAGTCGATGTGGGATCTCCAACACACCCCCCTCACGCCGAGACTGCCAACTCGTGCGTGAGACTATATATTTTGGGTGGTCCGATAGTGGCCCGATAGCGGGTGACACGATAGACCCAACACAAACACTCGCTAAGATAGGCTCGAAAATGGCTCTGATACCATATTACCAATCCAGAAGACTCCGCCTGAGCAACAAACCCGGGAGGTTGCTCCATATAAATTTCTTCCTGCAAATCCCCATTAAGTAAAGCATTTTTGACATCCAGTTGATAAAGAGGCCATTGTTGAAGAGCAACCATAGCTATGAATAAGCGAACAGAGGCCATCTTTGCTACTGGAGAAAAAATATCACCATAGTCTAAACCAAAAATTTGGGTATAACCCTTAGCCACAAGACGAGCTTTGAGACGATCAATAGTACCATCAGGACCAACTTTGATAGCAAAAATTCACCTACAACCAACAACAGATTTCCTAGATGGTAAAGGAACAAGTTCCCAAGTTCCATTATTCTGAAGCGCATTCATTTCATCAAGCATGGCCTGACGCCAACCAGGATGAGCTAAGGCATCACCTACAGATTTTGGAATGGATACAAAAGAAATAGACGAAAGGCAGGTATAAAAGGGTTGAGATAGTCTATGGTAACTCAAAGCAGTATAATGTGGAGAGGGATTACGAGTAGAACGTATACCTTTACGAATAGCAATAGGAAGATCAGGTTCAACAATCGGAGGTTCAACTATAGGAGCCGGAGGGGGATGAAGTGTTGGCACCGGAACAGAGTCTGCTGATGGACGATGAGACGTTTGACGATGACTATACACCTGAAGAGTTGGTGGCGGTGGTGAATCGTTAGGTGCACTAGGCACAACAAGAGGAATATTAACTTGATTAGATGAAGAAATTGAAGGAGAAGGACAAGACTTAAAATAAAGGGAAGATTCACTGAAGGTGACATCTGCTGAAATAAAATAACGGTTTAAGGACGGTGAGAAACATTTATATCCTTTTTGTGATCTAGTGAACCCTAAAAAGACACATTTGTGTGACTTAGGAGATAATTTATCAAGACCAGGACTAAAATTATGAACAAAACATGTGGACCCAAAAACTTTGGGAGGTAAAGAGTGGAGAGGGTCATGTGGAAATAAAATAGAATGAGGAATTTTGTTATCTAAAACTGAAGATGACATGCGATTAATGAGATAACATGCACTAAGAACAGCATCACCCCAAAAACGCTGAGGAACATCACCATGGATTAAAATAGTACGAGTTGTTTCAACAAGATGTCTATTCTTGCGCTCAGCTACCCCATTTTGTTGAGGTGTATAAGCACATGAAGTTTGATGAAGAATACCATGAGAAGCCACATCCGGTGCCAATCATCCGTCCCGAACTCCGGTCCTGTAAAGTAATAGAATCTTTGGTAAAAGAAATAACACAATCCAGGAAATGGGTGAGACATTTAATGGATAATAAGTTAAATGGAGACCCAGGGACATACAAAACATTATCAATAGATAAAGAAGAAAAAATATTAATAGTACCAACACCATGTGATGGTACCCTATATCCATTGGCCATGGTAACCGAAGGTAAATAACCCGTAGTAGATAGGGAATAGAAAAAGGATTTATTACCAGTAATGTGATCAGTGGCACCTGAATCTAGAACCCAAGGGCCATGGGAAGTGGAGTGAGTGAGGCTAACAAAAGATGTACCTGAATGTGCAACAGAAGCCGTGGAACTAGGGTTCTGACGATCCTCATACCATTTAAGAAATTCATTGAAAATAGCAGGCTGGCTTGGGGTATCAATTGAAGTATGGTCCATGGTAGAAGGTTGCACAGGGGCAATTTGAGCAACCGCAACAGATCTAGGAGGACGACCATGTAAGGCATAACATCTGTCAATTTTGTGGCCAAGTTTGCCACAATGGTCACACTTGTGACGCCCTTTGCCCGGCTTGTGAGGGCGAGTACGATCATTATGCTGAGAGACTAAAGCAGAATAGTCATCAACATGAGACGTTATATCAGTGGTGTGTTTACCTGGCACGCGCAAAAGGGTAGAACAAGTGGAAGTAAAATTGGGCACAATAGGAGATCCCAAAATTTGATCACGAACGTGAGAATAATCATCAGAAAGGCCATGTAAACCCAATAACATGAAGAACTTGGATCTTTGTTCTAGTTCTTGAGAAGGAGTAGAGGCAGGAGGTAATAACTCATTAAAATCATGAAGAAGAGCATGAAGTTTACCTAGGTAATAACTTCTGAACATGTCTCATAGGTACGAAAAATTTGTTTTAAAGATGAGTGAATGGTCGATTTGATAACAATGCATAATTGAGCATCAATTTTCAACCAACGGAAAACCTCATTTTCAGCAACAGTAGGATGAGTAAGATGATCAACATAACCTTGACTCTTAAGCCATAATTTAATATCTGATGCCCAAGTGTCATAATTGGTTCCATCCAATTTGTCAATGGAAAGATGAACATTGACGTAATTAGTATAAATAGATGAATCCGGCATAATGACTGCAGAAGAAGCCACAGTGGTAGCGGCAGCGGAAGACGCGCGGAAGAAGCCATAGAAGATAAGGACAAATCCAGTCACCGGTTAATTGGCGGTAACAACAAAGATGAAGGCTCCGGCAGCGTCTCTAGCGGAGGCTCCGACGAGATTCCGGCGACGACTCCGGCGAGACAATAGGCGGTGGTTGGAAAATTCCAGTGAATAGTGGGTTCACCAATAGAAATTGAACCCTAAACCCTAACCTTATGCTCTAGATACCATATTAGAAAGTGGACTTTAAGCCTAACTCAACCCCATAAAACCGGCTCATAGGGTTGAGGTTTGCACCCACTTATATACAATAAAATGTCATAATCTCTAGTCGATGTGGGATCTCCAACAAAAAACATATTCTATGTAGAAACAGAAAATGAAAATCATTTGTGCTAAGTTTATAAATACAAGGATTATTACTGTTTTATCCAAATATTAGCTTCAAGAATATTTCAGACTATGTCAAACCAAACCTTAAAAGCATCTTCAAAGTCATTGCATGAAGTCGTTTCACAATTGGGGTAAACTTTGAGTGCAGTCTTCACTGTATGATCTTGACATCCCCTAATTCATTATTCTCCTTTATTATGTATGTTATTGTTCTCTTTGAATGATGCATCAATTATCTTGTAATGTTTCACTAGTTTCAACCTTTAAACTTTGTTGTTTTACCTTCAAGTTGTAAACTTTGTTTTTTTTTTTCTTTTATGAATGTTACATTCAATTAAAAATACCAAAATTTTAAAATATTTGTCTTTTATAATTTTTCATTTGTTTCAAGATTTATGGACACTAAAAAAACACAACAAAGGAAATTAACGGGGATTTGAAACTCTAAGGAAAAACACCGAAACCTAATGACTGACATTTAGGGAGTTACAAATCACCAAGAAATAACGCGGTATAAAACTGCAAACAGTAAGAGGCTTTAAAAACAGTCAGGAAGTAACTATTGGTTATAAAATTGTAGTTAAGTTTTGCTATTACAGGAGTTAGTAAAAATATCGTCAGTGATCTGTTAGCAACGCTAGTTCTACCCGTAAAAAGACAAACCGTGGGTAATATGCCCTTAGCGGGTTTAAAACCGCCGGACATATTAAATATAACTCCAGTTAAATTTCATTTTTCTTGCTGTGTTTCAATTATCTGAATGTGCTTAATTGTTCTATTTCTTCAATAGGAATCTTAATGTTGGTGAGGATAATGAATATGGTAAGGATGAAAGTGAAAACAGTGGAGACCTAGTTTCGGGCCTTTACTGCAAGATTGTGGTGCAGTTTGACAAATATAAAGACTGCCATGATGCAATAAGAGTTCTGTGTGGTCGCTCGATGCAAAAGGTATTGGCTTGGTATCTGAGTTGTTTTTCTTCACTTATTGCGAAATCATGCATAACCATGGTGTCTGAAGTGCTATTGTAAAATTTCACAACTTTGGGTAAATTTAGTAGATAAGTATGTTTCCATAATAAAAGGAAATAGGATAAAATTGTTTTCTTACAAATTGTAAGCTGCGTTTGTAAGCAGTCACGACACAAATTGAATCCATGGTTATGTATAGCTGGTGAAATTTGGGTAGCAATTAGCATGAAGAATGTTTTTGCAAAATTGAGAGGTTGAATATGTTGTTAATACCAGATAAATGATGTATTGATTATGATTTGTGCGTTGTTGTCAACGATCAGCAAGGATCACGATTGAAGGCTGATTATGAGGTTAGTTGGGACAAAGACAGATTTTTCCGGAATTCAAGGAATCAAAGTGAAGATAAGAATAGCATGGCATCCTCAAGTGCTGCAGATAATTACAGAAGTGAAGCTTCCAGACGTCACGGTCCAGAAAATGTGCGACCCAGGAGATTCAAGGTTAGATTTTGATATCTCAACTGCCTCTCTTATTGTTCCAACCTTTTTCTCTTTGAATCTTGTCCTTTGGCTCACTATTTTGAACCTTTGTAAAGTCTGCCAATATTGACTACAAACCCCTTTACTTAATGCAGGAATGAGGACTGAAAGGCTTTTGAGTTTTTGGGTACACATTCAAAAGCACTTTTATTATGGACTGACTCAAGTTTGGTATATGGACTGCATACAATTTTTTTGGGTCACTGACTTGGGTCAACAAGCTTATGACGTGGGATAATGGGGATTATCTTTGGTGACCAAATTGTTCTGACTTTAGAATTCATTGTTCCAAATTATACCAAGTCATTAAAACACTGCTACTTACGGATGATGATGCTGTGCAATCGTTATCACTAGGAGTCAGTACTTACTTTGGTTAGCTCTACCCAAAAGGAGATTTTTATCTACTTCATTGTTGAGCCAAAGTCATACCTTGGTTTAACTGAGTTAATGTCATTTGGATGTGCTCTAAAATGATACAACCAGAAGAATGGCACTTCCCAATTTGCATGTTGCATCTTTCTGAAGTCGTCAGAATATTGCATATCTTTCAAAGTCATAATTGTTTGTTCCAATTTACAATCACTTACCATACGCCTTATTTGCAAGAACAATGAAACGGTTGGTGTGGTTAAAATATGCTTCTAAAGGAAACTGATATTTTTTTTCTTCTTCCTTAAATTATAAGGTGATATATAATTCATACAATTGGACAGCCATCCCCATTGTTTCTAATATCTTTAAACTCAACAATTCACCCTTCCCCCAGATCAACCCTATAATTTTCAATTTAAATCGAAGCAAAGCTTCAACATTTCAATTAACAATATAGTCAACCAAAATCATAACTCAAAAATCACATTTTAACTTTTATCAATTAAATCATAAATTTCACTTGTAATCATAAATTTCACTTGTAAGACAAATTGTAAATCTCAAAGAACTATTAGCTAAAAACACATAGTAGGACATATTTAAAGAGTAATGGTAGTAACAGAGATAAATCACATTAATAAAATGCAAATAGTTTTAAGAAACAAAAAATATTGCTCCATTTTTGTCATAATCTTAAACAACAATAAGAAAATGAACATTTTCTCGTCACATAGGTGCAAAAAGTAAACATAAATTGAGTTTACCTACTAATAAAATATTAAAAAAATTCTAAATAATAAGTGTAAGGGTGGCTCTGTCTCATTTTGCTGTATCTATATTTGGCTTAAAAAAACAAGTCGTGATAGGTTGACTCGCATAGAATTTATACATTATTGTATCTTAATAATACAAAATGAAGATAAATAATGAAAAAGTTAGTAGAAGTTGAGTGAAAATGATGATTTAAAAATATAAAGTATTTAACAAGTGTTACTTGGAGAGTTTCGAAGTGGAGAAAAGATGACTTCTTTGTGGATCGAGCTCTGTCGAGTTGTTTGATCACAAAGAGAGGAAGAAGGTTCACCCGAGAAAGGCTCTCTGATGCTAAATTCAATAGGAATATAAAATATTTTTGAGGATAAGAGAGTATGAAGAGTGGTAGTGAGTACTTCCTAAGAGACATCACCTATTTATAAGTTTTCTTGGACTCGGACCATTATAAAAATATTAAATAGTTATTATGAGATATAAATGAATTTTATAATAGTAACTTATAATGTTTGTTAATTATTTTTGATGATCGTTTGAACTCGAAAAATAGTATTTGACTGTTTGATTCAAGTTTGATAAAATATCTCGATGTTCGTTTGAACTCGGATTTGATAAAGATTTTCGATGTCCGTTTCAACTTGAATTGTGAATTGACCATTTAGTTCAAGTTTGATAAAGTTTGTTGATGTTTGTTTGAACTCGCATTGTGACTTGACTGTCTAGTTTAAGTTTGATAAGTTTCTCGACTTTCGTTTGAACTTGAATTGTCTCGTTTGGTTCAAATTTGATAAAATTTCATGATGTTTGTTTGAGCTCAGATTGTGATTTGACTGTTTAGTTTAAGTTCGATAAAATTTTTTGATGTTCGTTTGAACTCGGACAATAACTTATAATAAGTATCATGGTAACCAATTATCTGTAAAAAAAAAAACTTTTATTTCAAAAGAATAAGCCTCATTAAAACCTTACCTATAAAAAAACCTTCTTAGGGATAGAAAATCAAGGTAAGAAAAAGAGTACTTCATCTACGTTCAAAAGGAATCATAGCTTATGTTCTATATATAAATATAAATTTAAAGGGAGTTTCACCTGTTGATGATTGTGGGGTGCAATGATATCCCCATAGTATTCTAGATATCTCTTCGGCCTAAAGTCCTTTGGTGTCTTCAAGCTTCTTGTTTAGTTCCCTCAAGATGACTTTGTTGCCTCAGCTTTTGTCATTGGATTGGGGATGTTCCACTGATGATAATCGATGCTTGATTCTGAGCTATTTTAGAAACTACTTAATCCTTTGTGTTTATGAACTGTTGGCAGTTATCTATCACTATGGAGTTTGACAATCAATGCCTATAGATTAAGCTATTTTAGAAACTACTTAATCCTTTGTGTCTATGAACTGTTGGCAGTTATCTATCACTATGGAGTTTGACAATCAATGCCTATAGATTAAAAATTTCTAGAAGAACTTTTGCACATGTTGGCTTGTGATGGTTGCCACTAACTCGACCTCTATCCACTTGGTAAAGTAGTCAATGACTACTATAAGAAATTTGACTTGGCCTTTTGAAAGAGGGAAAGGTCCGAGTACATCTACACTCGAAGTTGTGGATGACCATGGAGATGCCATTGCGTGTAATTCTTTGGGAGGTAATGTATGTAATGGTCCGTACTTTTGGTATTCTACACATTTCTTTGTAAAGGTTTGACAATATTTCTTGAGTGTGATCCAATAATATCCTATCCTTAGTATTCTTGAAGCCATGTTTTTGGTTCTTGAATGGATCCCACATATTTCTCGATGGATCTCGACTAAAACATATATCGTCTGGTTGTCGTCCAAGCATTTAAGCAGGGGAGAGGAGAGTCCTCTTCTAAAGAGCTCGTTGTTGTGTATGACATAATGTGAGGCTTGCCTCCTTAACTTTTTGGCTTCTTTTTCATCGGTAGGGAGCGTGTCATTGAGTAAGAAGTTGACGTTGAAGTCATCCAGGTTGAAGTTGTCCGACTTTTTTGGTACTGGCGAATTTAGACAAAATGTTAGCTTAATTATTTTGTTTCAAAGTATGTGGGTGATCTCGAACTTATCAAACTTCTATATAAAATTCTATACTATGTATAGTATTTTGGAGTAATGATTCCTTAAGTGATTCCTAAACTTTTGAGAGTAATTTCATTGTAGTCTTTAAAATTGTATATTCTTTAACAATAAATATCAGACTTTAAAATCATTATAACATTTAGGGAAAAAACATATTTTACAACATGATTTTACATAGGTTTAAGTTGTTAAAAGAATCAATATAAAAGAAACTATACAAATCTTGCTTGTTTATATTTATCACATCTGATACTCACTTATATATCGATCCTATACCATTAGAGCAATGATACTTTAACATCGCAAACATAAAAATACCCTTTTGACAATTTAATAAATTAATATTTTAATAATATATACATTTTATTTTTTAATTAAAAATATTATTATATTATTATAAATAATTGTCAAATGAAAGTATGGTAGTGACAAAAGAAGTCTTTTCATACATTTAATGTCTTTACACAGATTATAAATGTCTTTAAAACAATGTTGATGGTCCTGTGTTAACATTTGGTGCAGTTTTAAATCATATAATGACAACTCTTACCAAAAAAAATATTGTCACTTTCCTTTCCCACCCTTACCTTCCTCTCCCAACATACCTAAGTTGAAGGAAAATACCTAATGTTTGCAAGAGAATAACAAACAATGTCTTAAAAAGGAAACACATCCAAGTAAAATCAAACAAAAAAAATTAAACTTAATATGGTTAGATAGTTCAATGTCTATATCACAAATAATCGATAAAATATTTTATTACTCAATATTCTATTTTTATAAGAGGAAAATTGTAAATCCTTAATGATTCATGTCCCATTACACCTATAAAATTATTAATGTATATAGTTAAATCAACTTCTCTTTTCTATAATGATTTTCTTCTTCATATTAATTAATATAAGACTTTGAAAAATACCCACTTAAAAATAATACTCACTTAAGAACAACACTCATTTGTTATTTGCTACGGAGGTAAAGACACATTGTTGAAAAATTAGGTATTTATGTAGTTCACAGAATTGCAAAGGTAAACGGGAGCTAGATAATGGAGTCAAAAAAATCATATTAAACACAAATTTCAAAATATAATAGTTGAGTTTGAAACCCAAATTCTTAAAAGAAAGTTCAAATTTTGAAACAATTTTTTTTCAATTCTAAATTATTAGAGTTGATGGTTGTGTAAGTAACTAGTTCAAATGAGAGAAACATGTCTCGTTGTGTAACCTAAATGAGATAAACATTCGACTTCAAGACTATCCAAAAACAGTATCGGAAAGTTAGTTTTGACTTGGATAGTCTTGAAACGTCATCTGCAAGTTTACAATTAAAGTTGTTCACGACGCCATTGTAAACTTGCAGATGACGTCGTAATTGGCTAGCTAGCTTCCTCGTTCATTTGTGAGTTCAAAATAACTTTAATTTCTCTTCTTGTTAGTAATTCAAATCAAATTACAATTAGATCCTTGTGTATAATAATTAATTATTAAAAGTAAATAAATAAATAAAATGATGTGTAAAATAATGCCACGTGTTAAAGAATGAATGAGGGCATCAAAACATGTCTATTTGCTTTTCTCTTTAAATATTTTTGGAAAAATGTATTCATTTAGTTTATTCTCGTTTGAATGTGAGGCCAACTTAGGCTGATCCAAAATGTACAGAACAGTAGATCTTCTCCAATTTTGACCATTTCTCATCACTTGATTTTCAAATTTTAAAAACGATGTGCAGCAAATACACATGGGTTGGATTGTCAACAACCCTAATTCATAATTTCCACCATAATTTACACTCAAAGTGTAACCGAAGAATTGAATTTTCAACCAGTTTCTAAGGAAAACATGGCAACATGTATTCACACTACACAAAAGAACCTCTAATGCCACTTCAACAATGGAAAACAAAAGAAAAAAAAAAATTGATTAACAGAAAGCTTGAACCTTGTTCTTGAAAGCCTCAGAATCATCACCAGTTTTTGGAGAAAGTGAGCAATGAGTGAGTATCTTTTTTTCACTCCACCCTCTAACATAATCTTTCTTCTTACTCCCTTCATTCACCACCATCTTCTTCTCACTCCACCCTCTCACATACTCCTTTTTCTTCACCCTTGCATTGCTCATCACAATCTTCTTTTCACTCAATTCTCTAACATAATCCTTCTTCTTCACAGTGGAGATCACATACCACAAAACACTTGTATAAAGAGTTGTAGCAGATCTTCCAAACACAACCAAGAGCAGCAAAATCAACACCATAACCAATGGCAAATAGAAGTGAGGCTTCTCCAGATCCCAAGAAAAGTTCTCTCTGTGATTTTTTTCTATCTTGGGTTGGTTTCTTTCTTCAGTATCAGTTATTACTGATCTTGCTCTCACCCCTTTGAGTTCTTGGCTCTGGTGTTTGTGATCCTTGTTGTTTTTCTTCACCTTGACCACCACAGGAACAATATCATCAGTGCTGGAGTACACAAAGCGAACGAAAGAGATCTCATGAGGGTTCATCTGTGAATAAATCTTCTGCCTCTTCTCATCAAGATCAGCCAAAAGCTCAGAAAACTTGTCTAGACCACGACTCGAATAAGGGTTGTTTCTGCTATATTTTCTCTTATATTTTCTGGGGCTAGAAACAGGACTTGCAAGACATGGATCATCATCATATTCGTTGTGGAAAGTGCCACAAACAAAAGGGTTCAACGTATGCATGGAAATATGGTGTTAGAAGAGGAGAAGATTTGGTTTGAAGAATTCTGCAAATGTGTATGGTTGCTTAGATAATGGGTTTAAACAGAAAGAAAGAGAAGACTAGAACAAAGCTTAGCCTCTGAGTCATAAACAAAGACCTCAAAACTTTTACAATGATCTTAATTGAAGAAGCTTCTTTGGGGTATTAATGATTTTGACTAAAGAGAAGAAACAAACAATTTATATAATATGAATTTATAGGAATAGATGGCGTAGGAAGTGAGCTAAGAAATAATATAAATTTGATGAAGAACATGTTAATTTCTTGGGGAGAAGGGTATGGAATTAGTCTTTTGTCTGGTGAAACAAGTTCTAATATTTTGCTAATATTTTATATCGATTCATAACTAATTCTAGAAGGAACTAGGTTTGAATATAAAGTCCAAAATTATTTAATAGTGACAATAAATGTAGTTGTCAACTAAAAACACTGTGGTTGTGTGTGTGATATAATGATAAGAACAAGTTTTTTTAAATGTTTTTATATTACACTATATTTACTTTATCCATTATATAATTTTTGTAATATTTATTGTATGATCATCTTATGAAGCTTTAATATATTGATATTACAATTTTTATTGTACTATTCTTTAACCATTTAATATGACAAAAATACAATATCCATCTAAAAGAAAATTATTTTTACTTTATTTTATTTTTTTAATATATTTTAAGATATAATGTAAGAGAAATAGTATGATAAACAATAGAAAAAATAATTACCAAAAGTGAAAAATGTAATTAAAATTATTGGTATATTATACTGAAATATGAAATACTCAGACCGTGTTAATATTAATAAATTAAATTTTATATAAATATTATATCAACACATTTATCTCTGTCATTTTATATTATCCAGTTATTTAATTGTAACTTTTCTTAACACCAGTTTAATAAGTTGACTTAACTGTTTTTTACTATCAACTTCCAAACATGTCTTTGAACTAGTTTTGAGACAAATAACCTAAATTTTAAGTATGTATATATTTTAGTAGAACAATAATATGTTAAAAAATGTATACCTCATTCCACAATGTTGGTTTATATTTATTTGTGTTTAGAATGGAATAATTTTTTTGGTATGAGACATTTTCTATAATGATTTCATTTTCAAAATCTTACTCTTAGAAGTTTAATGTTCCATTTTCTTTGTCTACTTTTAATTTTTTCTACTCATTTATAATAACATTACTTTACGCTACAAAATAATCATTAAATAAAAATTGTTTTAAAAATAAAAAATAATTAATATTATATTAATTAAATTAGATATTCTTATAGAAATTTACAAAATTATTATTATTTAAAATAGTTTTTATTATTAATAAAATTTATAAATTTGTATCTAATTAGATGTAAGATTTTAGTTGTAAACTTTAAAATATAAAATAGTTGATAACTAAAATATCTATAAACAGCTAATTAGATATTCATTTAGAAACTAAATTTATAAATTTTATTAATAATAAGAATTATTTTAGATATTAATAATTATTTTATTTTTTAAAATAATATTTAATTTAATTAATATAAAGTTTTTTTTCTTTAAAAATAATTTTTATTTAACATTTTGTAGTGTTAGACTAAGAAACGAAACAACAAGTTTTTATAACATTACATATGAAATCCTGAACCACAGATCTAACACAGTGGAAAAAAGAAGAAGATAGTTTTATATATATTATTATGATATTGTTGTGTGGTATTAGTTAATTCTCCACGTTTAGTTGGGTTGACTTGGTGATTTAGATATCATTCAAATTGATTAATTATTTTTATTTAACACATCTCAACTCATCACCCTAATTTGTTTTTCACGGAATTTTTCTCCCTTTTATTTATTTATTAATTAGTGATAGCATTTTATTTATTAGTGATAGCAGACATGACGTACATGTCATGTGATATTATTTATCTATCTATAGATATACAGATATATATTATATTATATATATATATATATATATAAATATATTTTATTGTTGTTGATGTCAACTTCTTCCATTCAATTCATCATCTTTATTATATTAGGTTCTGTTTACTGAAAATTCTAGGCAAGTATATTGTCACCACTCACCAAGAAGTAGTGGCACTTCACCATTAAAATAATAAATAAAAATTAATTTTAAAAATTAATAATTAATTATTATATTAATTAAATTAAATATTAAAAAGTTATATCTAAATTAATTGATAAATAATTTTTAAATTAGTATTAATTAATTATAAAAAATTTAACTACTAATTATTTAAATTCTAAAGTTAATAGTTAAGATGTTGATAATTAGTTAGACACAAATTCAAAAATTATTTTTTATTATTAATAAAAATTAATTTAGATCACTACAAGAAAATTATGAAATAGAAACTAATTTTTAGAGACAAAAAATAATTAGTTGCTATAGTGACTAAATTAGAAACCATTTTAGATACTAAAAATTTGTTGGTTTCTAAATTAGTTTATTGTTAAATGACTTCTGAATTGGTATTTAATTAGCAACCAAAATTTTTTGTTACCAACTAATTATTTTTTGTCTTGTAGTGGATATTAATAGGTTTTTTAGTTTTTAAACTAGTATCTAATTTAGTTATTATGAAATTAATTTTTTTTTTATCTAAAACTAATTTTTATTTAATAATTTTTTTGAATTATGATAATTTGTAAAAAATTTGCTTGCATCTATTAAGCATTATATATATTATTTATATTTTAGTCAATGAACTGTTGCTTCAGATCTTATCTAAAATTAAAATATTCTAACCCCACTGTTCAAAGTTATTAGGAAATATACATCGATGTTTATGTGTACATTTTATAAATAATATGATCTGAATTTGCTACTGATTAACGTTATGTTCATAAGAAGATTTGTTAGGAGAGAAATAAGATTCATTTTAGTGTTTTAAACTTTATGAAAAATTAATCCCATGACTTCTAATTAAAATAATATTCTAAAAATACATTATATTCGTATCTTTGTATACGACTTTTATGCATGGGTGACTTCCGTAATTTTCTCTTATTTATTTTCATATGGAAAAAGGAAACATATACTAAAATTGAACATTATAATTATAAATTGAATAGTATAATAACTGTACATAACATTTTTTCCGTTGAAAATAACTACAGATAACATAACTATTTATAAAATTAATACATTGTAAAATTATATATATTACTACTTAATGTTGACTTTGCCTTTGAGTTTTCCTCGTGTGAGTTTCCTTCTATGATGAGATTTTATTAAATATTAATTATTCGGATTTATGAAATAAAACAATAAATCCAGAGAGATTACTTAGTTTTACAAAGAAAGAATATGTGTTTTTACAAAAACAACTTCCAAGATTTCAATCATATGATAAAAATAAATATAAACTCTCAATATTTTGAATTATATAGTAAAAATAATAATGGTCACTAAAAATTATGGACCATACAAATAAATAGATAAGTTATATATATATATATAATGAATTTACTTGTGGTATTACAACAATTGATATTGAGAAGATGAACTGATAAGATTATTATCATGCATGAAAATGAGAAGAAAATGACTAGTCTAGATACCATAAACAAAACAACAAACTATGGAGAGATGATTCACTAAGAAAGGTGAAAAAAATCAATATAAATCTAATTCATATTGGAGATAGTCAATACTACTAGAATGACAAGGACAAATCAATGTCTAACCATGTATAAATATCATCTTAGTCAATTTCATAAGGTAACCAATTCTATGAAGAATTTGTGGAAAAAGTTATAGATAAGGGCAACCTAATACACAATGACACATTATCTATACCAATGAAAATGTGATGTATCAATGACACTCATTTTATGTGTTATGATTCTTATGATGAGGAAAATATTCAAACTTTGAGTTGGAATATATGTGGGACAATTAATGTCAAGGGTAAAAGATGTACTAAAGAATTTATGTTTTTATATAAACTTGTAAAGATTCTTTTTCTAGAATTTTTTTTTCAATTGAAACCTCGTTCTCGCATTCTTTGGGTTTGAGACTTCTGAGAGATTGTTGAGACACAATGTTATGCATAAGTTTGTGTTCACACTAAGAATTCATTTTTCTTGTGTTTACGTTGTTTGAAACTCATTAGTTCTTCATCTTGGCCGCACATATCTCGTTCCAAGTCTATCTCATGTAAACTACACTTGAATATTTAATACAAATTTGCTTTGTGAGAATACTTGAAGTATTTTAAATGTGTGAAGCTCTTATCTTAGAGAGCTTCTTCAAGTGACTAATCCTCTTTACACTTATCCTTTAGAACTCCATTCAAAAGTGGTGCACTTTTTCGTCTCTCTTGTCTTAATCCATTTTCTCTTGTTTTGCAACTTGTTCTTGTTAAACCTATCAATGTTCCACAAGTTTCATGTGTTCTTTCATGGGTTTTGGTTTCTTCAAAACACCTCTTAAGTTAAGAGATTCATCCACCTTATAAGGAATACATCAGTATGTGTATATCAATCTAATTTTAGTATATAAATATGTGCGAATTCCATTATAAGATCTCATATGTGCATATTGTATACTTAAGAAATCAACAAAGATGGAACATTAGTAGATTTTAAGTGCAACTACCAATACATATCTTTAATATCATCAATCATGTTTAATGTCGTCATAATACACTTTGAAAATGATGTTGTGGTTTGGAAGGAAAATCTTCAACTTATAAAATGATTCTCATTCACAGTTTCCCGGTTTGAAAGAAGATATTAAAACTTAAGATCCTAAAAAAAAAAATTAATATTTTATGTGATAAGCTATCTACTCATCATTATCCACTAATAATAAGAGATTTTCTTATTATTTTGTTATCTTACCCTTCAACCTTTTACAAACAATAATCTTTTAAAATTTTGATATTTTTCATATTTTGAAAAGTTGTCCTTATTTAAATAAATTATATATTTAAATAAAATCTCTAGCGAATTATTTGTTAATATAAATACTTTACATTGAAATAATTTTTTTCATTTAGGATGTATAAAGAATCTTTTGAAATTCATAATATTTTGTTAAACAAAATTATAATATAAAGTGAATATTTTTATATTTAAGATGTTTTGTAATATATTTTATTTAAAAAATAATAATATATATGTATCAATAAATTTTATTGATTTGTTACTTTTAATATTTTTAATATAGATGGAAAAATACATTTCCGTTTTTTAATTTAAATATAGTAAAAATAATAATGACATTATACAGGTAAATATATATTATGTAATGACTTCAGGTTACCAGAAACAATCTCATGAAGGAACACAAGTGTATATTATTAATTTTAATTTTTTTATAATAGAAGAAAAAAATCGAATATAATATTATTTAAATAGACATAATGGAGTGGTAATTGTTGGAAAATAAAATAAGGTAGCCGTTGGATTTGACATGGCGATCTTTCTCTAATCTCATTATAATCACTCTTCACAAAACAAAATCGTTGACAAAATATTAAAACCCCTTATTGTATAGTGAGAAAAATAGAAAAAAGAGCCAATATTTTAAAATTCAACGTGTCTTTGAAATGGTAAAAGTTATATTTTAAAATTTAACGATTTTAACAGTAATTAAAATAAATATTAATCAAATTCTATTATAACAATATTTTAAAAGAATAGTTTTTATACAAATTTTATTTCTTTCTATTTACCTTTCACTCAGGGAAGAATAATTTAAATAATGTATTTTTTCACTATATTTATCCAAACAAAAATATTCGTATGGTTTCACAAACCACACAGCCATAACATTAAAGCAAAATCATTAATATTTCTTTCAAAATATAAATTATTATCAAGAACTTCATTGTTCCTGTTTTCCTGGTTTTCTTAAACTGAGAAGTGAAAAGTCTTCCAAAAACAAATAATTGGAAGAACAGAGTAAACAAAAATAATCATTATTCTACCTAACCTATTTCATTAGAACATCTATTCCTAGTCAATTAATTATATTATTAATTGCATTAAACAAAGTAATAATTAACAATTAAAAATCGCTTTCACTAAATTAAAACAAAAAAAAACCTAAAAATTTGGGGCATTCCGAGAATCGAACTCGGGACCTCTCGCACCCAAAGCGAGAATCATACCACTAGACCAAATGCCCAGTATATGAATATTAATCACTTAAAATAATAAGACTATAACTTAAGTGATGAATGAAGCTTGTTAATAGATTCCAAAGTGAAGTTTGTTTTGGAAGTGGGGGAAGTAATAGATTAATACAAGCTGTCACCATAATTGGAGTGGGAGGGTAGATCTCAATAACCATAGCATCTACACTTCTACACAACCATCTTTCAACCTTTGTGTCAATCTTCATAGTGTCTCACATTTACTCACATCTCAACTTTCTATAATAAATCTCATGGTTGTTCATTCATGTAGATAAAATGTACAAATAAATATTTTAACCCCACCAAAAATTTAAAGAGATTTACACCCACATAGATTCATAATTGAATTAAATGTGAATATTAAGATGAGAAAAGCACTACTTTTTGTGGATCTATTCTGGTGCATATGCAGTCACCTTAGGGTTGTGTTTTGCAAAAGGTGATGAAAAGTCATCCATCATCCTTGTAACTCAAGAAATTATGTGTTACTGTTTCAGAAAAGTTGGATTCTAGAATGAAAGCTAGCAAAGCAAGCCAGCTGGATGTTGAATGATAAGGTGCTGGCAGCTGCAATTTTGAAGCCATGGGTCCCCACAAATTGCAAAGTGCCTTTCTAATCAAATACACATTACTATGTCATCAATTACCCAGTTGGATTTTCAGGATTTTGGTACTTTAATAACTGTTAATGCACTTGTTTAGGACTTAATTAGAGACCTTACTTGGTATTTATAATCTGAGGACCAATAACAACACATTTTGTCATAAATAAGATTTAAAACCTACTGAAGTTGATAATGATGGTAAGTATAATTCATATTTTGATCAGAAAGTATGAAAGAGGAATATTAAAAAGATGTTGGTGGATAATTTAAAATTATTGGTAAACAGATTGGAAAGCACTTGGGAGGGGTTTGAAGCAAAAGGGCAATGAATTCTTGCTGGTAGGCTCATGCTGTGCAGCTTTCTCTTACATCAAGTGAGTGTCCATGTGCCAAGGTGCTTCGGCTAAATTTGTTAATGATGTTAACAACAATTAGAGAAATGATGCATAAGGTTTTGGTAAAAAACAAAAACCACAGTTATTTCTAAACAGTTGAGTGGACAATCATGTCACGTACATGTTAGACTTAAATGTTTTTCTTAGTTTTTACGCATTTATATTCACAGTTGAAGACAGTGTTGGAACATTAAAATATACGAGAGAAAAGTGTGGTTAGGTGCTTAACATTTGATCAAAATGATTGTCACTGACATTATAATTGTTTGGAAGTTTGCTTTAGTCTCCGCAATTTTCTGCTTGCTTCTTCCCTTTTTTTCCTTGTCTCCTCTTCAATCCTCATTCTCCTGTTCTTCTTCTTGGTGACAGACCAATACTAATAACACACACGCAGAGATCATAGCTTGTGTTGGTGAGGTGAGAAGATAAAGCAATAATGGCATTTGCAGGAACAACCCAGAAGTGTATGGCTTGTGACAAAACTGTTTATCTGGTTGATAAGTTGACTGCAGATAACCGAGTGTTCCACAAAGCTTGCTTCAGATGCCATCACTGCAAAGGAACCCTCAAGGTCTTTTTCTCTGCCCCTCTTGACCATTCTCGTTAATTATATAGTGCATGTTTGTTTTCAAAGCAACACAAAAACAACTTATAGTTGCTTTCCAGATCCATGTTGGTTGATGATCAACATGTTACCAAACATATAAACAGTCTAGTTCAGGCTTCTGGTTTTGGATCTGATGTCTGCAATTGGTTATAAAAAGGGATGTGCTGGAATGAAAATTATGAGTGGCATCACTCTTTGCCTTTCCTATAACTAAGCACTTTCCTCTCAGGAATATTGTATTTCTTTGCCTCAAAACTTGCCAGGATTGAATGATAATATGTTTTAGAAGACTGACAAATAATATAGGAACCACTTTCTCTTTTGGTGTATTAAGGCCTGATAGCACATTGCAGTTTTCATAAAAGGAAGTTTTCTGACAGATTAATGTATCTGCAGCTTAGCAACTACAACTCTTTTGAGGGAGTTCTTTACTGCAGGCCACACTTTGATCAACTGTTCAAAAGAACTGGGAGCCTTGACAAAAGCTTTGAAGGTATCAGGGGATCAAGAATTTAATTATTTAATGTCTCACTGTGCTTTTCATCTTAGTTACTCAACCCCAATTCCTTTTGCTTAACTAGGGACACCAAAAATTGCCAAGCCAGAAAAAACTTTGGAGGAGGTAAGAAATCTTAAGTCTAGGTACTTACAATGCAAAACAGAACACCAGATTTTCAGCCTTTATCTAATCTTTTATATGTTTTAATCAGAAACCTGGAGCAGCCAAAGTCTCAAGTATGTTTGGTGGAACAAGGGAGAAATGTGCTGGTTGTCAGAAAACGGTGTATCCCACTGAGAAGGTAACAATCAATCGTAATGTTTGTCTGCTAACACAAGTTAAGGCCACCAAAGCATCTATCATTGGCAAACAATTCATCTTCCTAGTCTAATATAAAACCTTGATGTTGAGTAATGAGTTCAGAACTACTTGTTCTGCTTATGGAAACAATATTTGTGATTATGTAGGTTACTGTGAATGGAACACCTTACCATAAGAGTTGTTTCAAATGCTGCCATGGAGGGTGTGTTATCAGTCCTTCCAATTACATAGCACACGAGGGAAAACTCTACTGCAAACACCATCATATCCAATTGATCAAGGAGAAGGGAAATTTAAGCCAACTCGAAGGTGACCATGAGAAGAGTGAAAGTAACGGGAAAATCAATGGTGAAGAAGTTTCTGCGGAGGCATGATGAAAGATTCTTGAATCCCAGAATTTGATTTTTCAAGTTCCATATTTGTGCACCATATGTTTCTGCGTCTCTCATCTTTTACTGTTACTTGCAGTCCGGGAAGCTCACCCGTGACAAAAATGGCATTCAATTTTTTGTTAGTTGAAGTGTGTGGATCTTTATCATATGTTTTTGGTTGTTGTGGGCGTTTGATTCAGAATGTGTGATTCAGAAGTACTTGTTACTGCACTTCTTGAAACTCTCATGGACTTCAAATTCATATTGATATTATATACATGTTACAATACACAAATTTGGTTTTCCACTATCCATCTACACAACTTCCCGTCCAATTATTGCACAGAAATGCAACCAACTTCCATTCCGTCTCAATGGAACAATGAGGAATTCTCCCTCTGAATCCAAGTATGATATACGACAGTTGAAAAACAAGATTTTACTTTTAGACTTATTAAGCATTCTCATGAAACGCCACATTCTTTCGAGATCACTAAAACCAAAGAAATGGAAAACAACCAAATGAGTTTCAGTAGTTTAGATAAAAGGTATGGGGCAATAGGAAAATAAAATAAGCCTAAATATTTTATTTTATTATTGCATGTTAGAGAGTTCTGCTTATATACTAATTTCAGTCTGCATCTAGTAATGTAAAAGGAGTCCTGATGTTATTGTAAGTGAAATATTTGAGCAGATAAACGTAATGCAAAAACCTCAGAATTTGTTTAAACTGATGAGAAAAGATGCGATGGAGAGAATAGAATCAATATGTGAATTAGTTGCCAACATTCGGATTAATTAAAATACTTACAATTGGCACACTTCCACCAAATGAAATGAAAAGTTTCCTCCATTCTACTATCAAATATCAAGACAACGATATGATAATTTTATTTTATTTCATTTTACTTATCCCTAAATATCCAAACAAAACCAGTAAAAAGGCTTTAGTTCACAGGCAGATCCGTAACAAAGTTTTTGAGTTCCAACTACAAAATAAAAGAAGTCAGAGGTAAAGTGGTGGGAATGGCATGTTCATGAAATTAAATAGCTATTGCAAGAAACTTTCTGCCTACACCATAGCAAAAAGAAGAAACTAACGATCGAACATCAACATGAGAGAGGGAGGGGAAGCAAGACAGGAGGATATCGTCTAGGAGAATTGTTATTATTCAAACAACACACTATGACACAAAGTTTAGGTGAAGCTAACAATACACTATGCCACAAAGTTTAGGTGACATCTGGCTATATAATTTATCTATGAACAGACAGAAGGGAAAATCAATCGGTAGAAGATTTAACAGTATCGACAATACAGCCATTATGTACAATATGTTCCATGTCTACAACAAAATTATCCCAAAGGAATCCAAATCCAAAAGTACCATTCTGGTACTGCCAAATCCTGCCCTCTGCACTCCTTGGATTTATTGTCCCGGCAAGATTTGGAACAAATAAATCATAACTTGAACTTATGTGAAGAATTCTATTTACCACATTTTTTGACAACTGGACCTGCTGATCATCCGACGAAGGGAACTGCGCAGGAGTTTCATTGTCCGGTTGAAGTGGTCTAAGATGAACCCGACTGGCATACAACGATTCTTCCTCAAGAGAAAAGGGAGATTCCAGAAATGTAGCATTCGATGTCCAGAAAACTGGGGCATATCCTGAAAAATGTTCTGGAGGATCCCCAATCAGCCGGCAGGAAATGCCTCCAATATCATCATATGCAACAAGGTAAAATGCTAGACTCATATCGCCACAAATTCCCTGCAACAACCATAGTAAAAAATCCAATGAACCATCATAAAGCTACATGAAAATCTCTACCGTCAATCACTCATCTTCAAAATCATCATAAGATCTAAAAGAAAACCGAAAATTTTAGAGCATATCCACGGGTCCCTCAAAATGCAAGCATCAGAGACAAACAGCAGCTATTCTATATTGAAATGAATTCAATAATAGATGCACATGATCATCCAATCCAGATCCACACTTATCCACATTGTCTAATTAAGCGACCACAAAGATCAAAATGATCCATCTCTCTACATCTAGCTACTTCTCAATTTCCAACTACAACAATCAAGGTTTTAAGTTGAAGTTGTGTTTTCACCGCAATCCTTGACATTGCGGAAAAATGTGGCCATAATTGCGGTTATAGAGAGCCCCAAAACCGCCGAAATTGCAGTTTCAACATCTTGATCATGACTATTTCTGTTGTTCATTTCAACATTCAACAGATTGATGATTATGACTCAATAAACTGTGAGATGAGACCATGTACACTAATCCCAACACTAGTAAATGATATCAATCA
This sequence comes from Phaseolus vulgaris, assembly GCF_051622355.1. Lineage (NCBI taxonomy): Eukaryota > Viridiplantae > Streptophyta > Magnoliopsida > Fabales > Fabaceae > Phaseolus > Phaseolus vulgaris. Next base: position 3,813,741 of record NC_143498.1, read on the forward strand.
TCAAATCACGTGAATGATATGAAACCACCAGTGGCAACACAAGTGAGAACAACAACAACAACAACAATTGAGAGCAAAGAACCACCTTCCAGAGGCCCTGCAAGGGCCTCTCCGGTGTCGGCGAGCAATTAACAATCTTGACAAAATGCTGAGGCTCCCACTTCCGCCTGGCGAGCCTCTCCTTCTCCCTGCGGCGCTGTCTACGGGACCGGTCCCCGCCGGGACTCCGCGGGTTCGCGAAATGCTGGTAAATCTCCGCCATCAGTTTTTCCGGGGGCGATCCACTCTCCACAACCTCATCTCCGCAATCATCACTGAGAGAACCCCTAAACTGCTTCTCCTCCACAACAAAGTGCGTCCTCCCCATGAAACTAACATCCACAGCAACCAATTCGCTCTGAATCCCGCGTTCCACCCCGGGTTTTCCATCAGGATCCAGAAAAGTAACGACATCCCCCTCCTCGGAGAGACTCATCCAGAGAAAGGGCGTTTTGGTGACTCCATAGGCGCGCGATTCGGAAGGGGAAACCCTAGAAGCTGAGATAAACGAGGAGCCCCACTCGAAGAAGAGCAACGAGGGGTTGCCGGATCCGCTGCGGCGCCAGAAGCCGAGGAGATTCTCCCAGTGGTGGAGGGTATTGTAGAGGTGTTTGTAGGAGATTGTGCCCTTGGCTTTGCCCCATTGGGTGATGCGGGTCCTGGAACCCCACCTGCGCTGGCACATACTGAACCACAGCTTGGAGTCACGGGCGCAGAGAGAACCCAATTGCTTGGAGGTGCAGGCCAGGGTGGCGATTTCCGATGGATCGAGGAAGGAGAGGATGCAGACCTGAATGTCCTCGGGGAAATCGGTGAAGGAAGACGAAACGTCGTCGTTTTCTGGATTCGCCATTTTCCTGTGTTTTCTTCGAAATAAATGAAATTGAGTTGAAGAGGAAGAGTGAAGTGGTGGAGAGAGATATAAGGTATATGGTGTTTGGTAGATTCTTTGACGCTATGGAATCATTCCTTCAACCTCCATTACTACGATTCCTTAGGGAAACCTTCTCTCAGGAATGTGTCGTGCGTACCATTAAAACGACAACCACAAGCGTCACGCCTCCAATAACATGCCTGCGTTTCGTCCTCTTTTTTTTTTCTTTTTTCTTTTTAATATATATCATAATCACTTTAGTTTACACACAAATTAAAAAATATGTCAAAATTAAAACTTCTGGTTTTTTATTTATTTATATATAAAGATTAAAACAAAAAGAGTACAAGGTATTAAAAGTAAATAAGGAATTCAAAATTCATTTTTTCAAATTGTTGAAAAAAGAAGTTGTGTAGTATACGTTATCTGCTAATTGTATGACTAGTCAACGATTCTACGTGTCACACGATTTTGTTTAAGAATATAATTAAAATTAATTAAAGTCATGAAAATATAATTAATGTTAATTAAAATTGTGAGAATATAATTAATGTTAATTAAAATAGTGGGAGTGCTTTACAACTTCTCCTATCTATTTCATTCACACATGCACAAAACCAAACTAACATTTCTACATGTTTATTAGTAATATATGAAATAGTGTAATTTCATACTTAAATTTTCATTGAATTTCAAATTACTACAAGATTATACACAGAAGACAAGTTTCAAATTGTGACGGAAAGAAATTATCACAACAAGCAAATTGTTAAATAGTAATTAATAGTAGAAAATCACTAAATTTAAGATTATTTTATTAATTACAAAATTATTAATATCTAAAAGTAATTAAAAATTTAAAATAATTTGTAAATTAGTATCTATCAATATTTTAGTTACTAATTAAAACTAATAATTAATTTAGATAACAATTTAAAAATTATTTTATAATATTTTATTAATAATAAAAACTACACTAAATGCTAATAATTTTTTAATCTTTAAATTAGTTTATAAAATAGTATTGATTAATTATTTTTTTATGTATAAATATGGTTATTATTTAATTATTTTCTTACCATGTATAATATATAATGTATCTGTTTGATAGACTTTAAAGGAATGAGAATTTGTAGAGTATTTTTTAAAATATTAAAAATATACACAAAATATACAACTAACAAACAACCTGGGAGAAGAAAAAAAAAACATCCTCATCACTTTGACATTAGTGTAGTTTGATTACTTATCAGGATTTATACCTACCAAAACATAAGATTCTTTTAAAATAAAAACTACCAAATTTAGATATACCTTCAAACCCTCTCTTAAGAGTTATTAGGGAAGAAGGTGCTTCCTTCTGGAAAAAGAAAAAACACAAGAATAATTTACAGTATTATATATAGTTTAGTTTTACTCATCTTCATCTTCATAACTCATAAGGTACATTGCATTTACTTATATATGTTCCTTTCTCCTAAACATTTTCATGTGTTCCAAATCCCAAAACAAGGAAGAATACTTCATATCTTACAGTTAGTACCATCAATTCAACTCTGTGTTGAAGCTGAATTGTAGTAAGAAGAGACTGTGAAATGAGAATGAAGAATTCTCAAACATCTCCACCATTACTCCCTCTCCAAAGACCCAGAGTTCCTTGCAACATTCCAATCACCAGAAGCAGCAGAACCCTTCCTCCTCAACCTTCCCCCATCAAAAGCCTTCACCACCAACCCTTTCACCCTCTCAACACTAGGGTACCCTTTCTTGTTCAAAAACTCTGAATAACTCTCCAAAAATTCTGCATATGCAGGCACCACAACCCTCAGTGTAGCCTCCCTCATCTGCTCCCTCAAATCCACATCAGGTATACTATACACCCCTCTACCATGCTTCTCACAAACCTCATTCAAACCCTTGAAGAATGTCTCAACCTTCTCACTCACCACTCTTCCCACACTCCCCTTTCCTTCCTCCCTCAAATCCTCACCATCCAAAACCTTCACCAAACCCCCCCACGCTTGCTTCTGATACAAGTAAGCACATTCCTCCGCCACAGCCTTGTAACCCTCCTTCATGCACTTCTCCCCCAACACCTCACCCAGCTGCGTGTTCTTCGTCCTCATGTAAATGTACCAATACGTGTTCATCGTGAACACATGCACCAAAACCTTGTCCCTACAACACTCTCTCTTTGACTCTATGTTCCTCTGAAGCGCCTCCATCACGTTGGAAATCGCATGCTTCAACAAATCCTCGTCCGTTAACGTCTCATTACCACCAGTTTCAGAACTACCACCTTTACCTCTCCATGTTTGTTGTGTTCGGAGAATCTTGATCATGGATGTTTTGTAATTGACGGTTGTTAGGTATTTGAGGTAGTTGATGGCGTAACGTACGAGCTTGGGAACGGAACCGTCTTGCGGAGGTGGAAGACCGTCTATGTTGCCTTCTATTTGGAGTCCGAATTCCCAGAAGACTTTGCTGGAAGCATCGATGATGAGCTTCTCCAACTCACGGAACCGCGTGCATATGTCTGCGCCAGATTCTCCTTCGAAGATTTGTGATATCTGGGGTTTGAGTTTTTCCAAGGATTCAAACATGTCCAATAGTTTGAAGAGCTTCTGGGGCTCTTTGCTGCTTCTGGCCACGCCTTCTCCGAAGCGAAAGAACACGGCCATGATCTTGTCGGATATTTTTATGAAGCATTCTGGCCAAACTAGACCCTCCATGAAATCGCCCAGGACTTTTTCGCAGAGTTTCTTTTCTGAAAGTAAAACCTTCTTCACTGCCACTTCGAAATGTTGAATCCAAAGGGTTATGGCTGTTTCTAAGGTTTCCCACTCCATTTCGTCGATTCCTTCTGGGGTGTATGTTCGAAGGTAATCAGGGTTTAGCTTCATCAGTGCCTTCGCAGCTCTTCTGTATCTCGCCTTCAATAATGTTAAGCAAAAAACTTTATACACAACTTTTTTTAAGCAATTAAGAGGAAGGCAAAACGTTGCTTTTATGTAAATATATAATAGTTTCATATGAACTAACACATTATTACTATGAACATGTGGTGATGCGATCATTGATCCTAACAGTCGGAACATGTGAATGTCGAGTACTTTTGTAAACATAAGTTTCATACAATAAGAATGAATCATAAATTTATCAATTTTTATATTTTAACAGACAATTGAAGAACATGTGAATAATATTATCGGGGATGTGATGAGATGAAGGTTGAAGACGTACCTTGAGGTATATATCAATGCAAATGTCCATGCAATCATTGGCAGCAAGGGTGGTTGAAATTCTTGTGAGGGCTTGGACCTCCATCTCCGACCCCAGTTCCCTTTCTTCACCACCATTGTGGTTCACCAAATCCCGCAGATTCCGGTGCTTCATCCTCAGCAACAGCTCCTCAAACTCATCTTGCACGTGCAGCAACGCCTGATCCAACAACCCCTCGAACCTCATCTCATCCACCTCTCTCTCATACAACACCTTCAGCGTCACCAACGCATCCTTCAGTCTCACGTCCCTGCCCTGATCCGCAGCCTTCGTCCTGCTCACAAACTCCACCACCTCCTGCAGCCTCTGAACCACCATCTCCACCTCCTCGCATATCTTCTCTATCCCCTCCTTCACTTCCTCCACGCACCCCACGTACTCCACCAGCTTCTCCAACCTCCTCTGCTGCGACTTCTCCGACGACAGCTCGGCCGAGAAGGTCACCAGCTTGGCCTGAAGACCCTCCGTGCGCTTGAACGTGTTGAGGAGTTCCACCGCCGGGGAAACAGCTCTGGTGATTCTGGCGTCGAGGGCTTTTCTGGACATGGTAAGGGACTGCAGAGGGAGGATTCTTCTGGAGGCGGTTGAGAGCGATTGTTGGTGGAGAGAAAAGCGGGTCTCGGTTTGTGTGATGTTGTGCTGTGCCTCCGATGAGGCTTGGAGGAGGGTGTTGAGGTCGGAGCGTGCAGAGTGGAGTTTGAGGAGTGTTGGGTCTTGCGATGCCATGGGTGTGGGGCATTGGTTGGAGGGTGGAGATGGATGAGTGAATATATGAAGAGGCAGAAGAAGACGAGGTCGAAAGGGAAGTCATGAATCGATGTGAACAAGGAGACATATGGCGTTCCATTGTGGGAAACAAACAAAACGACAACTGGGTACCTTAGAATATGCAAAGCCGGTGTCTCTATTCCCTCGTTGCATAAAAAACTATCACTTTATTTTGTAGGATATGCTGATGATACTAATGATTAATAATTAATAATAGGTTAAATACTTTTATCATGTAATATAATCTAAAATTGATTTTTTTTTCTAAATTTTATATCTTCCATCAACTTGTATCATGAAAATGATGATTGAAATAGGTATTTCTCAATGTGAAATAGTTATATTACGTATCATTTCAATATTACGTATCATTTCTATTGAGTTTGGTAATTGTGACTCTACAAGTCTTTTCGATGATTAAGTCAATAAAAACACAACGATGATGATAAATTCTTAACAAAGAACTAAGAGCAAGAGTATAGAATAAAGTTTAGTTAGGGTGTCTCCTTACTAAGAGAGTCACCACCTATTTATAGGCTTGGTTGGACTTAGACCATTAAAAAAAACATTGAATGCTCATATGTGATATAAATGAATTTTATAACAGTAACCTATAATCGTTAGTAATTTATAATCAATTTATGATTTGATTTATGTGTCTTAAATATAATATTAAATGGACAGTTATTGTTTGATTTATGTGCCTTAAATATTCTATTAAATGAGCGATTATTAATATGAATATACTCGATCATGGAGTATGTAAATAAATAATTATTTCACATACACCCTCTCAATCATTTTCCTACTACAATATCTATCTGTATGATTTAAAATTTGAACATGACAAAAAAAATAGTATAGTGTTATAATAAAAAGAAAAAAAAAACATAGTAATATTACTAATTAACAATAATAATATTATATATTAAGAGTGATAGATGATGCCCTAATGAACTTCATCCTCTCTAATATAATACTAACTTTCCACTTTCCTCCCATTTTATCTTTCTACTCTTTTACCTTATCATCATTTCTTTTCCTTATTCCATTATTCTTGGTGTCTTTTTGCTGTTATTATTTTATGGGCTTTTCATCGCCATGCATATTTTTTCATTACTTAGAACTTCTTTCATCGCTAATTGAGTCGAAGATGGAATAAACAAGGCACAATATACCAACTTTTGACTTTTTCACGTACAAGACAACAGTAAGTTTCCAAGTGTTTAAAAATCAAATTATAATTAAGAATATGTAAAATACACTCTTGTTATCACACTATAAGATTAGGTTACAAGTGCATTTGTAATTTTGGTTAAAGACTAAAATAAAAGCCAAGCAAGTGATTTATATTTATGAATGCCTTACGAGATAAGTGAAAAAATAATATAAAACACAGTTAAAAGGTGAAACACTTTGAGTTTAGATATATGAGAAACTAAACAATTGTCAAAAAAGTAGATATAATATTGTATTGATTACAAAGACAATCGATATACAATACTCCAATATTTTCAAAATTATCACTGTGTATTTTTACATTGATTTCTAGTACACTGATGTGATTGTTAGATACGTAAATCAATGTTTTTAACTAATATTGTCTTATTTCCAATTTTCAATATATATATTATTAACAAATGTATTTCTTTTTTATTTTTTATATTTTATTAAAATTCACCATTTAAAATTTAGATATGCACAAGATGAAATGTAGGATTTAAGAAATGCTTTTAAATACCATAATTATGAGCTTAAAAATAGGTTCTAAACTACACATTAATAATATATGAGTTAATAGTTTCATTTAGATATTAGATTTTATTTGAAACCTTATAAAATCTTATTAGTAATATCTTGAATTTAAGTAATGACTACTTTATGTAATTATTTATAAATTAATTTAATAATTATATCATCAAATACATATCATGTAAATATTTTAGGTATATATACAACATACAATTTTAAAATATGTTATAAAGTTTAATTTTAGTTTAAAAATCTTTCATAATATATAATATAATCTCATTCATCTTTATTATTTATTTGATCCACGTTGAAAAAAAAAACCCTTCAAACTTAGTAGGAGTAGGGGTGGCAAAGCAAACCCGTCCCATATAAACTCATCCCATGTTTAGCCCGCAAAATGTTGGTCGGGTTGTCCTGTCCCACATAAGAAATGTAAGTTCAATTCACTAGTCCACCGTGCGTAAGATGTAACCATAGGTCATTCTGCGTAAGAAGAATAGTTTTTTTTTTACAATTAAAATTTTATTTATTATAAAAAAATCTATTTCTTCTGCTTAAAAATTAAAATTTCATCTTTGTTTTAGTTTATTCAATTAAGATAAAAAAAATATAAAAGAATTCAAGTAAGAGAATTGTTAGAAAGCTTGATTAAAAATAATTAAAATTTATGTTTTTGCTAATTGTTTTAGTACGTCTAATAGTATCAAATTTTTAAGAATTAAGATCAATGATAATTAAGTACATGATAATTGAGATTTTAAATTATAAAACTAATAATTTATGTCTACTGTAAAACTTAATTTAAAATGTGATACTACTTTAGAAGATCAAAATCACAATAAATGGTTAAATTAAAAAAACATTATTATGTGAACGAATAATTAACTAAAATATTACTGCTCATAAAAGAATTAAAAATTAAATTAAAAAAATTATATATTAATGTCTAGCCGTCTTAGCTCAGCTGGTAGAGCGCATGGCTTTTAACCATGTGGTCGTGGGTTCGATTCCCACAGACGGCGATTTTGTTTTTAAAGTTTTGATTATTTTATTAAATTATCATGCGGTTTTAATAAATTTGAAATGAATATATATTAGAAAGTGTTTCTTTTTCTAATCCTCTTCTTCGATAAAATCAATTATAAGTATACAATACTAAGTTATATATGATATATTGAAAGCTCCAAATTTTATTTTATTACCAGATAGAACTTTCTAAAGTTTAGCACTTGGAACTATTTTGCATCTATAGCTGGCAATACTTTCTGATGATAATGAAATTTTGTTGTTGTTTATAAATTTATTTGAAAATAACATTATAATTTCTCATGATTTTGCATTACATTGACTTAGTTATAAAATATGTGATTGGTTTGATTTTAGGTGATGTTTAGGCTCGTATGTTATCTATCATCTCAATATTGATAAAAACTTTTGTATCTTTTAAATTACTTTGAAATTGAGTTCATTCAATTTACTTATAAACAATTAAGAGTCAAATTTAAATATAATTTTTTTAAGAATGATGATGATGGATGCAAAAATAAGAAGATGATAAGGAATAAAAAAGGAAGTTTAAAGCTAATTGTGTTTTTTATTAGATTTTGTAAGTTTTTTTTTTATAATTAAGAACTTTTATTGTAATTATTGGAAAACATGTTGGAATCCTAATTAGTTAAATGAGTCTAAAAGATTTAAATTATATTAAACATTTTGTTGAATTTTGTATTCTTCTAATGATAAATGTTTTTTTAATGATGTTATAATTAAATCCTCTTGCGACTTCTATTTCTAAATTTTAATTATCGTTTAATATTATTATTAAAAAAATATTTTAGAATATATTTGACTATTTGAGTGCTTTAGAGTGAAGCATCACAAAATAAAATGATGTTATTTGTCAATACTAAGAGCTTTACATAAATGAAATCCTCTTCACCTTTAATCTACTCAAAAATATTTTAACTACTTGTCTCACCAACACTGCAAGACCTTCAATGATAATTAAGAATAGGAAAGCTTTAGAAGGATCCCCTTGTCACAAACCTTTCGATGGTAAAAGTTTCGTTGTTGGGCTACTATTAACAAGATGAAGCTAGATTCCAAACATCCTCTAATACATATAATTCACCTCTCGTAGAACCTTAATCTCCGTATCATGTACACAAGGAAACCTCCTGATTCAATCTGATGTTTTCTTGTAATTCACCTTAATTGTGATACATTTTTTCTTCTTTCGTTTCTTATATCTTCCACGACTTCATTTGTTATTAGTATACCATCCATAAGATTTTTTTCCCCTCAGGTACACATTTTGGGTTACATCAATAACTTTACTCAAATTTTAATTCCCATATTCCATATTTTAATTCTCTTTGTTGGTTCACTTTTAGTTAAAAAGAGCCTATTACAATTTGTCATTCTTGGAGTTGTTGCCAAATGAATGAATTGCTAACATTAGTTGCTTTCACTTTTTTGCAAATGATGAAGAGTTTCCTTTACTTTTCCAATTACTAGGTAAAGAACTTTTTTTCCTTCCACTATACTCTCATTTATATGCCATCACTTCTCTAACCATATTTGTAGTACCTAATTTCTCTTCTCCTAATTATGGATAGATTCTTCACCTCCTTTTTTTTTAGTCATATTTGTAGTATATATAGAGTATCTCTTCTCCTAATTATGGATAAATTCGTCACCTCCTTTTTTTTAGTTGTTTGCATAGTTTTAATGGAAATAGCTTAATACCATGGGCTTCTACTGTTATTTTTTATATCTTTAGCTTCTATATTCTTTTATGTGTTTTTTTCAACAATTTTTTTTTTAAAAAAGAGAGCAAACGATTATATCCTTTTTTATAGATTAATTTGAAGTTAAGGAGTAGTTTATATGAAGAAAAAAAATACATAAAATATTTTATAATATGTATATGTTTAGGTTAGGGTGTGGATGAGTTTTTATTAAAAAAATCAACAAAAACACAACCTTACCCTCTGAGCCTTGTTTATCTACAACAACTTCACTATATTACTAATATATTACTAAATTGGTTGCAACTCTACTACAATAAAATCATAAAATAAAAACCAATTTTAGATATTAAAAATAATTAATTATTAAAAATTAAATTAAAAGTTATTTTAAAATTAAAAAAAATTAATTTTTAAATTAGTTTCTATTATTGTTAAATGGTTTCAAAATTGGTATCTAATTAGTTACCAAAATGTTTTTGCTATCAAATTTAGAATTTAAATAATTAGTAGTTAAAACTTTGGTAGTTAATTAGATACTAGTTTAAAAACCATTTAATAATAATATAAATTAATTTAAAAATCAACAATTTTTTAATTTATAAAATAATCTTTAATTTAATCAATATAACAACTAATTATTTTTTTATCTTTCATAATTTAATAACTAATTATTTTTTTACCTTCGCAAGAGGTTGTTTAATGGAAAATATCATTTGTAAGAATCCCTATTTTCTAGATTTAAAATTGATATCCAAAAGCCCTTCTACAAATATTTGATATAAAAAATGGTTACTGAGATATATTAAAATAAAGTAATCAACAATATGAAAAATTACAAAAGCGTTGTCCGGTTTAAAATATCATATATTATACAGATTTGATTTCAATAAAAGAAAATATAAACTTTAAAACTAAGAAAATATTAAAGAAAAAGACCTTTTTCTTTTCCTTATGACAGTGTAGGTGGGAATATCCATAACAAATGGTTGGAGAACACTTGCCTACAGTAGTAAGCAGGTCTCAGAATGGACAGTGAAGTAACTTCAGAGGCTTTTTCACCTTAACCTCATGATAATTTCTCCACCCTTTCTAGCTATTTATCCGGTGATTATTTCATAATCTTTTTTTACCTTTTGAGGTTAAACTTTTGCATAAACAACATGCATGTTGGTGGAAAAAAACATTTAACTTTCGCAATCTTTTCTGCTGACACTTGTCTGTTTAGACATCTTCTATGTTTCATGTGACCTTGTGCATGCGTGCCATGTTTGCATTTGTTCTTGATAAGGTATTACTCGTAAGCTGTTTGATTAAGTCACACATTAATTGAATAACTTGATGGCACGGCATTATTATTATTAGTTGCCTTATATGACTAATTAGGTCATGTTTTCTTTGTTCCTCTCGTGATCTCATGCAATTCTTTTCAAACTAAACAACCTCACACATCAGTTTTAAAGGTGGGAATGAGATTGCTCCTGCTTCATCACTTCCAAGCTTGTTTAAAACGTGTCTCTTCCTCAATGCTTCAAGAACCTTTCTTGTCCCCCACACTGTTCATGGAACATGAAAATGGTGTGCAAGTGCATGCCCTCTTTACTTTCCCTTCACCCCTTGCATTAAATTTCCCTCTTTTCTCCAAATTTCCTCCCTCAGGTCAGGTCACAGGTCAGATAAAGACCACCTTAAAAACCGAGGCAGTAACGTCTCCGTCTCACCACCTTGTTTTTATCAGCTTCTTCAACCCCTCTTTATTGCATCCTAATTAATACCATGAAATAAAGACAGTTTCATTCGGCAAAAGTGCCAGAAAAAACGGTGCAGTTTCCCCATTTTATCATCCTTTTGTTCATGTGAAAGTGTGCCCCACAATTTCAAGAATAATTTTTTTTAAAAACTCTACAAAAGAGTTGCTAGATTTTTTCTTCTCAGAGAAGGATTCATCCAAACATAAACATAATTTATTAGTAATTAATAATACTAAGTACTAGTTCTTGATACTATTAAATTAAAGAGACATAGAAAACCATGTTTGATCGTCTCCCTAATAGTACTTTATAACTATGTACATATATGTATCGATAGCAGAAAAGAAAAGGTAATCATATCATACTAGAGAGTCTGGCAAGAACACTATGTGCATTGATTATGAAATTTTATTCAACTTTTTCAAGCGGTGCAACTTGATTGACAAGCTTCTCTGGTACGAGTGTGGAACCTCCATGTGAAGAGGTAGTCCCTGGATTCACAGGTCAACTTCATAACGTCACAGAAGGCGTTAACACAGCATTTCTTCTGCTGATCACTCTGCCATTCTATCCTCACCCAGCAAGAAAATCCGTTTGAAGAAGTTGGAATGTTGGACTCAGAAAGATGCAGTGCTACCTCCCCACTGATCCTCTTGCATTGGAGATTTCCAGCACCAGCGTTCACCATAGACTCGAGCCAGGGACACAGTGGCTGACCCACCATCTCCTTATATGCAGAATTCGCCATCCTCACCCTGTGGTTTGAGTCTGATATGACAACTGGCAAGGACTCAGACTCAACCTCTGCTTCCACCTCCTGAGACCTTTTTGGGGTTTGAGATGGCAGAGTTGAGTCTTCACCAATGCACACAACAGTTATGGAAGAGCCAATGGGGCGAACTGGGTGGGGTTGTATGACATTGTTGGAAACTGGCTTTTGCAGCTGTTGCAAGAGATCTCTCTCTTCAGGAACACTCGCTTTGGTGTTCAAATCTATCACCCCTCCCCCACAAGGCTTGGTTGTTGTTGTTGCTGTTATTGAGTCCAATTTGGGTGCAGGGGCGCCAGGAGAACATGGAAGAAGAGGAAGTGTGACTAAACTAGGATTCATGAGGGAGTTCTTTTCTATGCTTCGATTGAGCATTCCAAGTCCATGGTTGGGATGGGGAAGAGGGAGTGGAGGAGGAGCAAAGCCCTGGAATGAAAGGTTGTTTCCTGGGGATGTTACATGACAAGGGGGACAAAATCCTAAAATGTGTGTTTTGTGTCTCTTGAAGGAGGAAGGGGGTAGTGTCAAAGGAGCTCTACCTCTCTTTCTGGTCCTGGTAGGCCTGGCTTGCAACTGTGGCCATAAATTCCTAAGGTAAGGAGATTGCTTGATCTTGTGGGAGAGAGAGGAAGAGCCCTCAGTCATGGAGTTTGGAGAGGTTTCAGGCTTTGGAGCTATAGGCCTATACCTTGACATGATCTCAGCAGTTTTTGCTGGATTGGGGTAAGGATTCAAGGTCTTGATCATGGTTATTGGCTTTTGAGGAAATACTAGAGGAAATGGTGTTGCTGGGCAGAGTGAGGGATGGAAAATTATGAGAAAGAGGGCTAGAGGGAGAGTTATAAAGGAGGGAGGAGAGGGTGAAGGGGGGTGAGAGTGAGTAGAGAGTGTTGGTGTGAGGAGAAGAGATGAGTTTTGTTTGGTGGTGTTGAAGTATTGAGAAGTGGCCAATGAGAGGTAGGCAACATGAAGGGAGAAGGGAGGAGAAAGTGACACTTGTAACTGTACGGTGGGTACGTGTTGGGTAGTCTCAAGAAGGAGGACATGTGGGGATTGGACAGTGAAAGTGGGTCCATGCATGGTTGATACTATTGGATAAGAATGCAGAATGGTGCATGGTGCAATGCAATGGTAGAATGGGAAATAGAGTGAAAAAGGGTTTTTAAGAAGGGTGAATGAGTTAGGCCAATGAGGTGTGAATCTGGCTTATTATACCAAAAGGGTCTGTGATGATAACGCGTGTGGTTTAGAGTGGCATGCATGAAAACACCTATGAGGATTGGTTTGGTCGCCCTGTCTTTTTCCCTGCTTTCATCAAACACTTCCCCTTTTCAGTCGGTTACATTTGCTGGTTTTCCACATGTCTCTTCCACCCTTTCCCATTGCATGCAATCAATGACATTCACTCTCATTGGAGACTCGCTATTGGTCTCCAACTCATCACCATGAAATCAATCTCAAGAAAAGACAGTAAATGTTATTCACTCTTTTCAACTCATGCATCACTAATCTCTTCTCTTCTCTTTCTCCTCTCTTATTACCACCCCTCTTACAAAAACTACTTCCTACTATACCATATACTACTATATACTTACTTACTGCGTTTCACTCTTGAACTTTGAGCTTCTTGCTTATCTTCATGCTGCATTTTCGCCACGTCTCTCTCCAACACCCTCCCATTCGGTCATTCACAGTTTCCCCATTAATCTAACCTCGTCAAATGTGTTCAAGAATTCAAGACAACAAATTCCTCATCAAACTCAAAAATGTGTCTGTTAACGTACGTTTGAGAGTGCTGTTTTAGGTTACAAGCCTCTCCACACTTTAATTAAGTATTAATTGTGTGAATATATTTTTAAAGTGCAGACCCTCAAGTTCTTAACCTTCAGAGAAGGACAAAGAAAAGTGTAATCGTAAAAGTTACTGTATTGAAGTAGCTATGTTAGAAGTTGATAAATTTATTATGTATAATGGTTTTGTGGTTAGATATTTAAAATATTTTACACTGTAACAAATAAATGATTCTTTTCTCTAAATATAATAAATGATATATGGAACAAAGAGTCTTGTATCCTTCTAAAGCAAATATTTTCTTAGTCCATAATCATAAGATCCTTTTAAAGCAAATATTTTCTTAGTCAATAAGAATATATTTAGATCATTGATTATAAATTTTTTATGTATAAATTTAGTTTTTTTATTGTGACAGGAAAAGTTTAAAGTTTGACTTTAAAATAAACCAGTTTTAAGACATGGTTATAATAATTGATTTGATGTAATATTTATGTATTGTTTGAATATACTTCAAATGTTTGAGTTTGTGATCAAATTATTTTATCTAAATGAATGAATTTTTTATTTTTTTTTATGTTGAGTAATGAAAAGTCAAATATTTCAATTAAGGTAAATTCGTTCAAGTTGTTGTTATTTAGAAATAAAATATTTTATTTTAGACATAGGAAGAAAAAATTGAACTTGGATCTTTCTGCATAATTTCTAAATTATGCAAAGTCATCTAGCGAACCTACTCTTGCTAGACGAAATTCAATTAATTAAGAAACTAAGAGTTTTGATTGTTGGACATGTAAATTTTCGCTAAGAAAGATGATTTTAGGCAAACCTTTGGTGTAGTCATTCGGCAGCTAGATGAGCAATTTTTTTATTGAGTGATTAAAATTTGTTGGGCAAGCTAATAACGTCTTTGCACTAAAAAAAATCATGAAATAGAAACCAATTTGTAGAAACCAAAATAATTAGTTGGAATAGTAACTAAATTAAATATCATTTTAGAAACTAAAAAGAAATTTGGTTTCTAAATTAGTTTATATTATTTTTTATTATTGTTAAATAGTTTCTAAATTGGTATCTAATTAACAACCAAGGTTTTTGCTACCAAATTTAGAAACTAAATAATTGGTAGTTAAAACCTTAGTTGCTAATTAGATACCAATTTAGAAACTATTTAACAATAATAGAAACTAATTTAGAAACCATTTTTTTTTAGTTTCTAAATGGTCTCTATTTTAGTTCCTATTGTAACTAATTATTTTGGTCTCTAAAAATTTGTTTCTATTTCATGATTTACTTGTAGTGTTGGTTGGACGAGTAGAATGGTGGCTAAGAAAATTGCAACATGTGCTAAATTTGTTGGGAAATTAAAATGTTGGTTGAGTGATATTTTCAAAACTTTTGATAAAAAAAATGTTTCTGAATGCTAAAATTTATTTATCTTTCACTATATTGTTATATTTGATCTATTTGTATTGAAATATTATTATAACGTAATAGATAATTAATTAATTGTAATTTAACATTTAAATTGAGTTGAATGGATATGTATGAATGAAAATCTACGATGTTGTGATGTGTGCAGTCATAGTCATTTTAGAGAATTGATACTATGTTGAGATGAAAGTGATATATTGAATTAGGGATTCGTTAAGGAGTTATCCTAACTCTAATGATATTTGAATCATATAGATCAGGTGGTGAGAGTCAAAGGAAGTACATATAACCTAATTTACAATATAAAAAAATTGTGTCTAATAGGTCATAGAGATTTAACCTAACACATGAATAAAAAGATGTTGATTAAATTATTTATTTGAGATTGTATGATCATTAGAGCAAATGAATGAGACGTAAATGTAACATGTGTATAATTTAATATACCCATGTAGGAAGGTTTTAAAAACTTTAGCTTCCCTTGTTTTTGTGTGATTGTATTTTTTATTAACTTTGATGTATGTTACATAGGAGCATATGATGTTGCAGAAAAAGGACAATCTCATGTATAGATGAGCTAAAGATAGAGAAAAAAAATTATATTTTGTAATTGTTATTTTCTTTTCTTAAAATGTATATATATATTATTATAATTGTAAATTCTTTGTGATGTTGTTTGGAAGACTTTAGGTTATGACATTCATTATTGTTGGTTTTTAGTCTAAAGATTATTTCATCTTCTAAATAATTAAAGTAACTTTAAGAGAGGGTGGAAGCATCTATGTATTAAAAGGAATTACTTATCTTAAATTTTTAAATAATTTTTGTACCATAAATAAAGTCATACGTGGAGGTAAGAAATGTTAGGTTATGTGATAAATATACTTTATTATGTTTGCCATTAATAAAATAGTTGTTTTACACAAAAAACAAAATTAAAACAAATGAATAGGTTTCGAAAGCATCATAACAATGAATGGAGTAACTTTCACTAGAGACATGTTATGTTTTAGTTTTGTTAGACGATGATAAAGAATTTGTGGATGGAATTGAATAAGTCAATGAATTAAGAAATGGATTTTAATTTTGCAATTGTTTTTTACATTTGTTTTTATCTCAAATTCAATAATAAGATCTAAAGTGGATTGGGGAAATTCTGAAAGTTATTAATAAACATAATTCAATACGAAAAAGAAAGATTATTAAAATGTTAGGTATTTTTATTTGCTAGCATTATGCTTTAAAAAGGCATCTTAATTATTTTTGTCATCATTGTTATGATGGAAATCTTAAATAATTTTCAAGTTTTTCATATTATGTCAAGAATCAAAATAAGTTTATTATCTATAACTTCAAGTTGAAGATTTATATCATTATTTTCTTGTCAAAATTAATATTGAACAAAATATTTTCAAATTTTTCATATTCTCTCATAAGGAATCAAAACAAGTTTATTATGGATGACTTTAACTATAATAGACATGAATTGAAGGAATTAGATAATTATTTTCTTCTCAAAATTAATATTGATCAATGAAATGAAATGTATACAAAGTGATTATGAGAACAATTTTAAATGATTTTAGTTGTTTGTTTTTCTATATGATGAGTACGAAGAAATATAAAAAACATTTATATGAAAAACTTTATAAGCATGTCTTAAATTTAAAGGTCACATAGTTTTAAATGTTGCTTTATTATTTTTATGGAGAGTGTCTAAGCATTAGGACAAGTCTCTACCTTAGCATTAGGACAACTTATTAGTATTTTTTTTTTAATTGTTATTTATTTTTCTTCCATTAGTATATTTTATGTTTATTTCCTTTATATTTATATTTTTAAATTTACTTTAATAATGCATTAATCTTTTTATCTTTTTATTATTCAATTGTTTACTAGTAACATATTAATCAATTTTCATTCTTAAATTTATTTAATTTATTCTCAATGATATATTGATAATTTTTATATTTATTTTATTTAAATTATTTTCAATGACAGAATGATCCATATCCAATTATCTATTTTTGCTTTAATTTATATTTGTTTTTACTTTGTATCATGTAAACTATTCTAAATATTATTCTTTTCATGATTGAAGTTAATAAATTTATATAAAAAAGAAGATAAAATGTAAATGAGTTTTAATTTAGTAAACTTTGATAAAAAAAAAAGCCATGTGTATGCTTTATTATTATTTTTACATTTTGTAATTATTTTTAATATTTGTTTGGACTATGTGTATAAAGTATTAGTTGAGAGAAGATATGATATATTTAAGTATGTTTATGTACTCTGATCCTTAAAACTATATCAAGATGTCTTGAAATATAGTGGTTATAAAATCTAAAGAATTAATTACTAAGTACATGAATATTTAGATAATTAAGAGAACATTAAATTAGATATATCATAGATAAAATTTCAAACTATTCAATATTTATTCAACCGTGATAATATTAAGTAAAGAGTATTTATATTTTTTTAAGTTGAGAGAATGGTTGATATTATAATACAAACAATTATAATTATATCAATATTTTAAATAAAATATACTTAATTACTTAATCACTTTTAAATAAAATTTTATGTTCATAGAAGTTAAATATAATTTTTTTTTGACAAAAATGGAATATGAAGTAATATATTTGACAAAAATGATATTCAATGAATTAATATATTTGACAAAATGATATTGAATCCTACATTTGTAGTCAAATTTATGTCCTTTTTTTTATATATTGTACTTTATGTTTATTGATATTAAATTTGATCTACCAAACTTATAATGAAGACACCACTGCAACTATACAATAAACAAACTTGTCACTAAATGTAAATAAGATTAAATTAAGTTTAAAATTAACTTTAAAATAATTATATTATGATTAATATTTTAATAAAAAAATAATTTTAATCACTTCCAACTTTTTATTAAATAATAATTTTTTATTAAGAATGTTACCGTTATAATATTTTTAATTATGGTGTATTTATGTTTATTAAAATACAAACCGATTAAAAGAAGAGTTGAATAGAGTATTAGTTGTATAATTATATAAATGGAAAATTTAAGTTAGTTCTGAAAATATTTCATAACAGTCAGTTATTAAGCTTTAAAGAACACAGGTTTTATATTAAAGTTTTTTTTTCCTCCTGAATATATTTAACTTCAGAAACATGTATATGTTATTTATAATTAAAATTTAGCTTGTATACTGCTTTATGTGTTCTCACAGTTTCACTTTCTATTCATTACAATAAACTATGTTGATAATTGCAGCGGTTATGACAGTTCAATGTCAAATTTAGATGAGACAAATCTTCTCTTACTTTGAGATTCTTTTGTTCTGCACAACACAGATTATAATTTTAATTTAATAAAACACATAACATAATCTTGATAAGAACTTTTATAAAATCTGACTCTTAAAGTTCAAGAAATTCTTAATATTTTTTTAATATGTTTTTAGTATTTAACCTTGGGAGAGTTGAAAAGGCAAAAGTTGTGTGTGTGTAAGAGTGTGTCCTCTGATGGAAAGAAAAATCTACTCTTCTTTACCTTCAAACTACCTCACTCTTGCTCAACTCCAAGAGCGATGGCTCAACCAACGCAACCAGAATAACCAGTCAGAATCACAAGACGAGGCAAAAATTCAACAATCTCCGAACCGGAACTACCTGAAACAACCGCACCTGCAAGTAGTCGCTCCGAGCAATGGATCCGCCTCCAAGTCCAAGTCTCGTCCTCAGAAGCAGTATGTTATCAAGACTCGGAACGATTCTGAAACTCACCGCCTGACTGCGGCAGTGGAATCGGATGACCGCCGCAAATCGGTGAGAGAAATCGGTGATGGAGGCAAAACCTCCTGTCCGGACCTGGACCTGGACCTGGACCTGAACGGAAAAGCAAAAGCAAAAGGAAAAGGAAAAGACAGTGAATCAAATTTGAAGATTAGGAAAGTGAAACCTGAGGAGAGAGAAGGTTCTGGAACAACGGCACAGGAGAAGGAAAAAGCGACAATGGAGAGCGAGGTGAAGGAGAAGGAGAATGGCTGGGGAAAGATGAATGAGGTTGAAGAGAGAGTTAGGGTTTTATCGATTCAATCATCAGAAAATGGAAAACAGAAGGGAAGATTAGGGAAAATGAATAACGGTTTTGTGCAGCAGAGGAAGTACGGAGGAGGAGAGAAGAAGATGGTTTGGGTTAGGAAGGATGAGATTTGAGAGTTTGTTGTGTGGTGTTGTTAATCATTGTTTAAGTTTATCAGAATCAATGTTTTCTAATATTTGTATTATTTCCTTTCTCTAATCCATTTCTCATACTCTGTTGTTTACAGAGAATCATATTTGTCTCTTCAAAATACTATTTTCTAACAACTTTATTAGTCTGATACTATTACATTACAGTTTTCTGAACCAGACTCTCCGACAAGAACTACAACGCCGGCGCCGACGAGAAAACGACTCGTCGTCTGAGAGTGTCTTGAAAATGGTAGGGGTGATGAACACGAGAAGTTTGAGTCTCCCGAGAGAGCGAGATTACTGATTCAGGTAAATAAATTAAATAATTAATTTTTTTTTTTTACTTTTGCTTTTGCTTTTTCCAATTTCTGACTTTCTAAATCAATGCCATTTAATTCAATTTATAAAGATCACGGGTGGTGGTGATGTTTTTTTCAACTTTAAATAACTTCACTTTTTAATCAGAATTCCAATATGTATAATTGTATATATAAACACGATTTATCTATATCTATATATATATATATTTATAATTTAAAAATAATTGTTTATTTTAATAAATTCGAATGAAGCTACACCATTTTTCAATAAAGTTTCCTTAAAAATATATCATGAACTAATATGAGCATGTCTACCACTTTTATATTATTTTTTTTCAGCCTATTGTTTGGTAGACAATGGATGGATAAAGCAAATAAAATAATGTAACTTTACTATATTATCATTTTTAATATTGATTAGCTTCATATAATCTATACTATTCTTGTATATTATATTATATATTAAAGTATTATATCAATTGATTTTAATTTAAAATTTATTGCATCAATTAATTTTAATATATAAACTTATTAAATTAATGAATTTTAAACGATACATTTTAAAATGTGTAAATATTTATTATCATATGACATATTTGTAAAATTTAAATTATATGAAATTTGGTATGCATCATAAAATTTGATTATTTGAATTCAATTAATTTTCATTCTATAAAAAAAATATTAAAATAGCAATCTGTCACAGGAGGAATCTGTCACGAACCTTATTGTAAAAATAAGAAAACAACAATGAAAATTTGAATTGGGCTTCCACCTAACTCAAGAACAAAGTTTTGGGCCTCTAGGATTTTATGTGCAGGTCAAGGAATGCACTAGAGTAAATGGTCAAGGTTGTTACGTTCTTCAACTCCATAATTTAAAAAACCACCCCATTAAAATCTGAAAATCTAATTTTGTCCTTTTAAAATTTATACTGAAATGTACAATCTAAAATAAAAATAAAAAATATTTTAGATTATACATTCTAAAATATAAAACATGTATTTTGAAATATATAAAATAAAAAAAAATGTATTATGCAATTTATAATACATTATTTTTAGATTTTTTTTATAATTAATGTCAAACACAATTAATTTATTTTAAAGAATAATTTTTGTATTTTAAACATAAATAATTTATTTAATACAAATATTTTTTTAATAGGAATAGTATTCACGTAAAGTAAATACAATAAATCATGACAAGATTTGATATATTAATTATCAAAAATTTTGTACAATATAATTGCTAAATTTAAGATACAAAACATAGGTACATTGGAAAACTAGAACTATTTTCCTGTTACATGTCTCCTTTGGTAATTGTAATGCACTTCGAATTTTATCCCACATTACATTTATTGAAATTACATTACACACTTAAAATATTAAAATAAAAATCATGGTAAAATGACATTAGATTTTGAACAATAAACAACTTGTCAAACAAGTATGTTTTTGTTGTAACTACAATCGTGTATAACCATCATGTGGACTATCTGGACGAAAATGCAACAATACATATGGTCAATCTTTGTCCACCTAAGGAAATATGTAGGGGTGTGATACTAATATGAATTAGTGCATGTATCTGCCTGCACATGTTGAGGGATGTGAAGTTAGTGTCACACTGGTAAATAGATGGTCAATAAAGTGCAACCATCGATCATCGATAACAACAACTACACCTCCTTCAAATGGTGAGTGAGATCAAGGAATCATTTGCTCGTGAGCACATCCCAGTTCGGATATATTCCAAGAACATGGATATCGTCTCAAACACCCAACTAGGATGATGGTCATCACAAGGACTCTAGAGCACCCCCAACATCGGTAAGATCATCGATCTTCACCTGCACAACGGCAACTGTACACATATGGTGTCTGGTGACATAATGTGATGTTTGAGAAATGAGCTCATGATAAATGTTCATATATCCATGCTTGATCCATCATGAACTCAATATTATTCATACAACCAACTCAGTTTAATGTGAGCATCACCGAACTCCACCCCAAGCAGCTCAACCAACAATGTTGATGGATGTGAAATTCAACTTTACAACGAACAAAATTGTTCCACAATGGGGAGATGCACCAATATAGACATGTCATCCAAAATAATAATCATCTCACCAACAAAAAGGTGAAAATTGTTGGTGTCGCGATGTCACCTCTCAATAAAGATTGATGAGTCTTTTATTAATGATCTTATAATTAATGTTTCATAGTGACAACAAGCTAATGTTAAGCACCACGATCCAAGTTGGGGATAAGGAATCCCAAACTTACATAACTTCCGTTTGTGGCAAACCAACTTCAATTCCTTTTAATCATCACCCTCCCACAGTTTACAAGTCATGTGGTTAGTGTAACTCAGTAGTAATGACATATCAGCAGGTCCCCAACACATCTCACTTATTCACCGTGTTGTAGCAACTTATGAGAATACATCTACATCAATGACACAACAACTTGTTCTTTGTCCCTTCTATGAATCGATATCGTCGATCTTTGTTTAGGTTCTGCTTGCAATAATGATCCACTACTAGTATATTTGACAGCCATAATAACAAATGATACAATAACTACTATTTTTTAAATAATAAATACATTCCAAAATATGCATTCTAAAATGTATTTTTGGATATGAAGAATAAAACTAACAATAAAAAAAAAGCTAAATAAACACTTACTCCTTAATGAAGGGGACTATGAAACATAGATATCAACAACAATGGCCAATGCACTTTTGAAAGGGTTCTCGCACTAAAAAACAAAAGAAGAACAATGAAGCGGTGCAGCAAAAATGAAAGAAGAAAATACAGGAAGAAGAAAAAGTAAGCTTAAATATAAATATAAAGAAAAATATAATTTATTCTTTTCACATATACTATGGGGGTGCAGTCTAAATTGATGGGGTTGCAGAATGCACAGCCCAATTGGTACAAGGTGAAGTCTTGTCAACTTACATGCTAAATTACTTTATCCTATATACTTCAAATATAATTTATATATTCATAATATCTTTAAAATTTTGATATTTAATTAGATACTAATTTAGAAAATATTTAACAATAATAGAAACTAATTTAGAAATTATTTTTTTTAATTTCTAAAATAATCTCTAATTTAGTTAATATAACAACTAATTATTTTTTATTTATAAAATTAATTTTTATTTAATTATTTAATAATTTTCTTGTAACAGTAATAATGAATTAGCTTCAAAATTGCACCATTTAAAAGGAACTCATATTAAAAGAATCTGTGATCCAGAAAAATTGAAAATTTAACTTCTCAATGGTGGAATCTGTAAGTTGTCTCCAGAACAATCAATCTGAAAATATAATAATAAATTTTGGATTATTTAATTTAGAATACATTTTCAGCTAATCTTTGTTTCATTTTCATAGTGTATAATTCACAAATGCTACAATTAAGAAATGTATTTTAAATTATATAATCTAAAAATATATTTTCAATTTAAAAGTCTAAAAATGTGATCATAAATTTTAAATGGTACAATTTAGAATATATTCACGGTGTAATCCAAATGCATTTCAATGTGTGAAGATGTAATTCAAATTTTAAAAATCCAAAAATATAACAATTTAGATAGATAATTTAGACTTTTCTCTCACCCTTGCAAAGATGTAGGAATAAATCATGGGGTGAAGGAAGAAGAAGCCCAATGATTAAGTTATAGGAAAACTTTGGACCCTTTGGGCTTTTGTCTGCAAGCCCCATGAATGAACTTTTGGGAGGAAACAGCAAATGTGTAAATTTTGTTTTATTATGCTTTAATCTATTTGGTTTCATTATCTACCATCAATCTAAATATAATCAATTTTAAACTAAAAGCAAAAATATTGATTTAGTATAATGAGATTTTCCAAAAAGAAGATATCCAACCAAGTATGATTTCAAAATTTAAAAATATTGAAAGTGATAATTACTTTTAAGTTCTAGACCGTTTTATACCATTAACAAAAATAATGGTGCATAATTCCAATTCTTGTAACTGATTAAACCAAATTAATCTTAAATTATTTGGTTACTGAATTGAATTTAATGGAATTCTTACAATTCTCTTTATATTAGAAAAATGATGATCAATCATTTCAGAAGATGAAAAAGTTCTTTCATCTGATACTGCTAAAAGATGGCTCAAGATAATGCTGCATGCAACCATGCAAGTGGTGTCACTAACAACAAAGGTGGAGGTGGAGGTGGTGGAGGTGGTGGTGGTGGTGGTGGTGGTGGAGGTGGAGGTGGAGGAGGGGTTGATACTAACAAAAATGCAGCTGCAAAGACAGTGGAGGAGGTGAAGCCACATGCTGTGCAAGAGCAATTGCCTGGAGTTCAATACTGCATCAGGAGTCCTCCTCCATGGCGTTAGTACACTGTTATGTACTTACAATAATAATGATAACAAGAACTACTACAAAGAATTTTAATTTTGTTGGAATTTAGGACACAAAAGCTTACATATCAATGCAAAAAATAGAGAGTAGCAAACTTTTTATTAAAATATTTGTGAAAGAGAATGTATGATTAATTGAATGTTGCTTCATGATGCAGGTGAAGCAGTACTATTGGGGTTTCAGCATTACCTTCTGAGTCTTGGGGTTACCGTTCTGATTCCAACTATACTTGTTCCTCAAATGGGTGGAGGATTTGTAAGCACTTTTTTCTTCTTTTTTTTGTTTGCTTTTGAGCTTTTAAATTTTAGAAATGAGACTTAAATGTTTGATGAATGTAGGCTGAGAAGGCACGGGTGTTTCAGACGCTTTTGTTTGTTTCTGGAATAAGTACATTACTTCAATCTTTGTTTGGAACTCGACTTCCAATTGTACTTGTTGGTTCACACACTTACATAATACCTATAACTTCTATAATCCAAGCCAGAAGATACAGTTCAGAAACAGATTCTTATGAGGTCAGTGACACTATTTTTTCTTATATGTTGGACAGTATTACATTTTCTGTTAGTGATTCTGACTTAGCCTATGCTTGATTTTTCTAGAGGTTTGTTCAGACAATGAGAGCCATTCAAGGTGCCTTGATCATAACAGCTTGTTTCCAAATGGCTGTTGGATTTTTTGGCTTTTGGAGGAATGCTGTTAGGTGTGTGGTTTTCTTGGCTGGTTTCATCATCTGATCATCTTCTTTTAATAACTATTATATCTCAATTTTTATCAACATTTTTAATGTTGTTAACCACTTCAATCATCTCAGGTTCCTTAGTCCACTCAGTGTAGTCCCTTATATAACTTTCACTGGACTCAGTCTCTATCGTTTTGGTTTCCCAATGGTATTTGTGATATCTTGATTTTCATGTTCCATTCAACTAGGTTTGTATTTCATGTTCCATATAACAGAAATTTTGTATTTCTTTTCCAATCAATGTTGCAGGTGACAACATGTGTTGAAATTGGGCTTCCTACATTAGTTATATTTGTTTTCATATCGCAGGCAAGTTGGTCTTGCATTGTTTTTTACCTGTTTACTTTGTCCTACTTGATCTTGGTGGACCAACCAAAGATTTGTAGACAAATTTAACAATAGAAATAGGATTTTAAAATGTATACATCCTTTAAAATCAAGGGATGAAAAGTCAACAAACTTATCACTTGGTGGCTAGGTGTTAAATTAAAGTCAATGGATGAAAAATGAACAAACTTATTACTTAGTGGCAAGGTTTCAAACTATGGATACTGTTGCAGTTTTAAACCTTACCTGGTGATATGATTGATGGTACTGAACTAAAGTAAACCAGAATTGTTAGTGTAATGATGTAACAGATGTATGAAAATAAGTTAGAAAATGTATTATAGGACACACAGAATGTTGGATTCCTAAATTTTCTCTAAAGAAATTGTGTTCTAAAATAATTGGCACTAAAAACAATAATTTTTGTGTTTTTGAAAAAACTAGTTTCCAACAGTGTTTTATAAATCAAAAAGCAGAAATAGCTAGATGCTTTCTCATCTTCTGTTTTCCTTTTCTAAGTGTTGTGGAAGTGCTAGAGGACAAACACTTTCTAATAAGGATTTCAGGATGAAAACAGTAAACAGACAATTCCTAAGAAATTCAAAGCCATTTAGTATTTATTCTTTAACTTTTTTATCAAAGTGTTTGTGTTCTATGCTTATGCAGTATCTTAATCGTTATATTGGAATCAAGAAGAAGTCTATATTTGAGCGATATTCATTGCTCTTCACTGTTACAATTGCATGGCTATTTGCACTGTTTCTAACTTCATGCACTGTGTATAACCACAAGTCAGAAAGTACACAGAATAATTGCCGCACTGATCGTGCTGGACTTATCACTGCCGCTCCATGGTAAGATTGAATGCAGACTGGTTTTCTCAATCAATGATCAGTTATCTAAACGCTTTTAAGAAATACTGAGCTTAATTATTTGAAGTTGAGCATGCTTGTCTTTGGAAAGAAAATTGTAGAAATGATGAGATTGAAAATGAGAAGATAGTACTACATGAACAGCGATTTATGAGATAGGAAACACACGTGTTGTATGTATGAAAATTTAGTTTTACGAAAATGCTTTTGAATATAAGAAATGTTTATATAACACCCTTATGAGTCATACCAGTTTTAGGCTTTTTTGTTAGTTCTACTTTTACATGTATGTAGACCCTTAGGGGTTTAAGCAGATGAACTAAAAGGTTAGCATTATGAAGTGACTTTAAATCTAATATAACCTTATAAAACGAATGTCTAATGTTTTTTTGTCCGGGGAAGTAATTGGATTATGCACCACTTAACAGTATACACTATGAAATATGAAATGTCCTAACAGTTAGCATGTATACACAGGGTGTTTTTTCCTGGTTTCTTCCAATGGGGGGCTCCTACTTTCCATGCTGGGGAGGCTTTAGCTATGATCGCTGCTTCCTTAGTTTCGTTTTTTGAGGTAGTCACTTTACACCTTAACTCATCTAAAACTAAAAAATCATTTAATGTTCATCTTGTTCTAACCATTTTGTTTGCCTTGAAACATTAATTTTTTTGGTGTATACACCACTTGTATGCAGTATACTGGTACATGTTATGCTGCAGCAAGATATGGAAGTGCCACACCAGTGCCACCATCTGTTATCGGCCGTGGAGCTGGTTGGGTGGTAGGATTCACTAAATTTTGCGATTTTGTCCCTTGACTCTAGCACATAAAACTTGTGATGTGACCCCATTTTAGTTGTTTTTGTGATTTCAGGGAGTAAGTGCTTTGCTCAGTGGCGTGTTTGGTTCTATAACAGGGTGTACGGCATCAGTGTAAGGGTTATAAACTTGTTATCTTACCTGGGGCCCCTTTTTCCCCTGTATTTTTCATATATGCTTTGATTCTATTTCAGAGAAAATGCTGGTTTGTTAGCATTGACAAAAGCAGGAAGCCGAAGAGTGGTCCAAATATCATCTGGTTTTATGATTTTCTTCTCTATATTCGGTATGCTAACCAAATCAATGTATACCAATCATAATGTCAGAGTCTTGGAGAATATTATGGCACACTGGAATTTGATATCCAAAATTGAATACCAACATTGCCAAAAACAATTTATATCAGTATATGCAACTCTCACCTTGTTAACTAGCTTAATTATGATGAGTTAGTTCGTATATATGATTGGATTAGAAACTAATGTTCATGAACGAATGATAGAGTATTCATTATTTCAGAGTCTTTGTACTGATACGGTAAAAAATAGTTTATATGATAGGATTTGATGCTATTGTTGATGAACCAATGATTTTCTTCATGAAAGTGTGATAACTCTTGCTATTTTCTCTTAAACCAGGGAAATTGGGAGCATTTTTTGCTTCAGTACCCATGCCAATTATAGCAGCATTATACTGTGTGTTATTCGGCTACGTGTGTAAGTTCTCTCTAATTAGTATTCTTTGTGGTTGGTTTGCAAAAAGAACTTAAAAGAGCATTTTTTTGGAACATTATGCAGCTTCAGGGGGACTTGGTTTTCTCCAATTCTGCAACCTGAACAATTTC
Source organism: Phaseolus vulgaris (assembly GCF_051622355.1). Lineage (NCBI taxonomy): Eukaryota > Viridiplantae > Streptophyta > Magnoliopsida > Fabales > Fabaceae > Phaseolus > Phaseolus vulgaris. The sequence continues at coordinate 3,841,549 of NC_143498.1, forward strand.
AGAACGAAATTTGTGCTGGGGTTGTCATTCTTCCTAGGCCTCTCCATACCACAATATTTCACAGAATACTATCACGTGAAGCAGCATCATGGAATTCCCATATGGGTGAAAACTCTTTAACCAAAACCCCATCATTGAAATTTCATTCATGTCATGTGGTGTGTGCTTTTTTTCATTGATTTGATTTGAATGAATGTGGTGCAGTTGAATGATGGTATGACTGTGATGTTCATGTCCCACACAACAGTTGCAGCCTTGGTTGCTTTCGTTTTGGATGTCACATTGTCTCGTGAGGATGATGCTGCACGTAAAGACATTGGTTTGCAGTGGTGGGAGAGGTTCAGCTTGTACAGCGCAGATGTTAAGAATGATGAGTTCTACTCTTTACCATGCAGACTTGATAAGCTTTTTCCACCATCTTAGTACCACCACCACCACCACTTTATTTCCGTGATTAATGCAGATCTGGTTCCTCACTTTTTTCTTTCAATTTCCTTGTCAAAACTTTGTTTGGTTTCACTCTCATATGTTTGGAGCTAATGAAGTGAAAAATGTTCCAAGCTTCAATTCTTGTTCATCTCATTTCTCATCATTTACTTCATCTTCCAATGCTTCCCTTTTCTGTTTCAGAAACAGTGTTTTGGAAATGCTCTCATATTATTAACCAAAATTAATTTCGTAAAGGTATTTTTTTTCTGTATTTCATAATTTTTAATTACATTATAATTATTTTGAAATAGATTTCTTTATTAAAAATATATATTTTTTAAAAAGTTCATCTGAAATGACTAAAAATTTTACATCGACTAGAGATTAAGATACTGTAATTTTTTATAATAAGTGCAAATCTTTCTTTATAAACTGATTTTATGAGGTTGAGTTATCATTTGATAAAAAAAAAAATTTAAGATCAAATTAAATCAAGTGTGGTCTATTTTTAAGGTAAGGAAACTTATATTATGTACTTGCCTTTAATTTTATTCCATAAATAAATTTGATACCAAAATCAAAACTTATTCTAACTGTTTAAAGAAACAAAATCCATGTTCAATCTTTTCTTTCCAAGAGATTTTTATAATATTTTTAAGTTGCAAAATATTTCACTCAAGAATTCATATTTATAAGATTATTATATTATCTTTAGATTTAAAATGAGTTTAGAATAAATAATGATAAAGTATTTTATTTATCACAAAGTATTATGATAAAAAATTCAACTAAAAGAGAAATATGAATTATTTGACATTATTTATGTATGTAAAAGTGTAAGAAAAAATATTTTCATTAAATTAAATTAAGAAAAATTAAAATTTATAAAGAATAATTATTTTGAGTAAATTATCTTTAATATTATTATTTTATAAATGTAATTATTATTATTATAAATATATTATGAGCCGGAAAACATGGGCAGTGGAAACTGGATCTTCGTTTGAGAGTGAGATGCAGTGGAGGCAGCTGATATGTTGCTATTACTATTCTTATTCTTATTGCACTTTTCCATCATTATTCACACCATTTTTCTCTAACTCTCATCCATTCCTCCTTATTAAAATCTCTCTTACTTCTTCTTTCATTTTCAAAATAATTTAGCTTTTTTTTTCGAGACAGCTATTAATAATCTATGCAGCACAGCACAGACATTCATACGACATAGACACGGACATGATACGACATAGACATTGTGCTATAGATTTTTCAAAAATCTTACAAATATTTTTTTAATTTGACACTTCACATATATGTATCTTACGAATGTCGATGTCCGCTACGTATGTCCGACATGGATACGCCATTTAAAAGACGTGTCCGAACCTCATAATTTACAATCATACACCATGTCATAACTAGAAAGAAAAATATCTCATAATTTACAATCATACGCCATATTATATCTAGAAAGAAAAATAATTTTTGATTGAAATGGAATAATTTTAAAGTTACATTAGCCATATTAATTATAAAATACTGACTTACATTATATTATAACTCGAAGAATTTTTTTTTTTATTAAAATAGAATAATTTTAAAATTACATTAATAAAATTGTAAAACACTAAGCACTATATTATAATTAAACAATTTTTTTCTTAAAATTAAACAATTTTTTTTCTCTTATGCCAATATAGTCTCAGTTCAGGAGTCGAGGTCAATGTCAGTTTATATACTCCCTCCTTCCTCAACTCACCGAGACATTTTTTCTAAATAAAATCGTGACAAAACATCGACATTCAAAACCAACCATATCTAGAATGGGACTTTATTTTCCTATTACTCATATAAATCATAATTTCAAACCCCTTTTCGTACTACAACTGGCCATACTAACCTTTTGCACCACACTGGTTTTTACTTTTTTTCTGACTGTCATTTTTGTTTCTTTTTATATACATTAATTCAATTTAAATATATTAGAAAGTATATACACAATGCACTTACACTTTAAATACTGGCATCTCATCATAAATTATTATTATCATTAATGTTGACAATTATTTGTATGATAATGTAGCATTACTTTATGGAAATATTCACATTTTATGATATTTTGTTGTGTAAATCCTCATTGGTTGGCACCTGAGTGAAGCGTCTAATTCCCCATTCTGTTGAGCAGCAGTGTCAATTTTCCTTTTATGCATTCAGCCATCACCACTGTGACACATCAATTTGGAATTTCTTTTGTTGTTTCTGATTGTGATGTTTTCACAACAACAAATTTGCTGTTTTTTTAATATAATTAAAACTTCAAATGTATGTACTTTATCCTTTGAAATGGACTTATATTTTAGGGGTGCCTAATCCAAAGTTCAGAAGTCTTCATTTAGGATTTTGTATATTATTGGTCTTTGACCATTTTCAACACCTACAATAATTAAATGTTATGGTAGAATTTTTTTTTAAAATTAAATAAATATTAAAGCAAACTACAAAGTTTATGGATAGGATCGTAGGACATATATTAGTATGAAAACCTATTTTATGTAGCAAAAACAATGTCTGAGGCAAAATTGATGTGAATAGAAACATTGTGATATTATTCTAATATCATATATATGTTTAATCGACTTATAATATGTGATATTAGATCTAATTTTGTGTTTTCTATTTATTTATTTTGAGTATATAAAAATCAAAGGGTGTATGTTTTTTGTTATCTAAATTCATAGTATACAATTTGAAACTTGAAATGTAGAGTTCTTATAAAATCAGTGCAAGTTCCATTCCAAAAGTGAAAATTAAATAAGTTAGAATACATTTTCCTTTGATTTGTGACTATAGCAATGAAGTGAGTGTAACTTTAATTTTAATTATTGTGACAAATGACAATGAAAAAGAAAGAGCAACACAATACAATGTCATGATTCAAAATGGTAAGTCTATTGTAGAACAACTACAAGAAATAAGATTAAGAAATAAGATTAAGGAGGTCTTAAAAGAGAAATATATCAACTATTTCATATGACTTATACGAGTCAAAAAGTGACTAAAAATATTAATGATAATGATGAAATTGTTTTATAAGTCGTAAATTATGATAATTTAGATAAATGGTTAAATGTCATGAAAAAATAGTTGGTTCATGAAACATCATGATGTTTTGAAACCTTGTAAAATCGTAAGAAATTTGTAAGAGAAGTGGTCGTAAGTGAGTTTTTAAGACTAAAGTGACTCTCATGGCAAACTTGAAAGTTATAAGGCCAAACTTGTTAAATGTGTGGATATATAATAAATCTGCTTTTGGTTATGTAGTTCTTTTAACCGGAAGAGAATTATCATGGAAAAATGTAAAGCAGTTTGTTGTAACTGCATTCATCATGAAAGTTGAATTTGTAACATGTTTTGAGGTTACAATTCAAAATAATTGGTCGGGAAAATTTATTATAGGATTTGGAATTGTCAACCGTATTGTTAGACCAAATGTATTATGATAACTCCAAAGTAGTATATTTCTCTAAGAACGACAAGTACTCTAAAAGTGTTAACTATAAAGAGTTGAAATACTTTATCATAAAAGATGATCGTCCAAAATATTCGTAGAATGTGTTATGAATGAGTATTATTATTAAGAATGAATGTTGAGTATTATGTTTCTTTTATGATAGACGATTGACATTTTGAGATCAATTATAATATATTTCTGATTATCTATTCTATATGATTGCATGCATAATTATATTTGAATAATGTAAACATGTATTGTCTAGAATAAAGACATTATGTTGAACCAATTAGGAGTTCCTCATTATGTTCACATTAGGAAGAAATCTAGTTTGTGGTACATGGAAAAGAATATGTCAATTGAGTGACGTACAACTATGATAACTCGAATTAGTTCTTATTCTTGTTTATGAAATTATGATGTGCCCAATAAAAAGAATATTTTCATCTCTTAATGCACATTTTATTTTTGTTTAGTCTATTTGTTTTTTTATTCATAAGTGTATACAACGTCACATAAGTCAAGAGAGATAATGTAAGGTTTTGTCTCATGTGAAAGACGTATGACTTGTTAATTAAAGAAAGTAATTAAAAAAATTAATAATGAAAGATAAAACAATGATTGAGCTCCTAAGAAGTGGTTTCCGAATAATGATTGTTATTTGATGGGTATAGCAAAATAATAAAATTTATATTTATACAAACCATTAATACATATACAAGATTCTCTCTCTCACAAGTACGTACGATTTTTCTATCTACATCCATAAAAAAATAAACAAATCATAAAATAGAGAGTCAAAGGGAGTGAAACATACATTGAATTTAGATCTCCATAACACTAAAAAAACATTTCTCACTAAAAAAACATTTCTCACAAGAAAAAAAAAATCATCACAAGAAAAAAAAAATCATAATCATTCATATCATATAGAGAAAGGTACACATGTTCTCCCTTTTATTTATTTATATATATATATATATATAAAAGAATTACTTATTTTTAAGATGGTGTTTTGATTTTCTATTCTACACAATTAGAAAACCATTAGTTTTTATTATATTTTTATATAAAGATTATTCTATATAGAGTGTATGACTTAACCAAAGATATTATATATATATCCTTTCTTCATAAATTTAAGCCAATTTAGTATATTATCTGTTAATGCAACTCAATTTATTTTATTTTGTTAGCATTGATAATGACGTTAACTTATATTATATAGTATAGTTTTATATTATATAACTAGTTAGTTATTTTTTCTAATATGGACCCTTCGATGATGACAGGACCATATGTTGCAGCACACCGACACCATACTAATAGATGAATAATAGGTATAAATTCAATGTTATCAAAGACCAATATAAAAATAAATAAACATAAAAAAAAGTTATATATTCTGATTAATTAACTAGGAGGTGAGAAATTCATAAAGGTAACAATTACACAAACCCAAAAACTGAATTATGAATAATCTAAATCCTTGCTATTTTAACATTCACTCTGTAACTCTTTTCAAAGAGGTATTATAGTATTATATGTAATATTTATTCACAATTTTGTAACTTTTTTTGTTCTACTTGATTTATAAAAAAATTGTAGTTCATAAATAATCATAATAAACTTCACACATATTCATTAGAAAAGTTAATACTCATAACATTCATTCTTAACAATAATACTCATTCATAACAGGGATTTTTAAGATTGTTTATCACAAGCGTTATTCAACTTTCTTAAGAATAATAGTGATTATTTGAAAAAAAAAACAAAATTTAAATTTTTAATATATTGTAAATTTATATAATTTAAACATTGACTCATCAAAAGTGTACATATTTCTTTAAATGATGCAATGATGAGAGACAATGAATGTTAAACAAAAATACTATAAAAGGAATGTTTGCATAAAATATACACTTAAAATTAATAGAATTTAAGATATCCTTTATATAAGTTAAAATTTAAAAGTTGTAATTTTCTCGATAAAATTTTAAAGCTTGAAATTAATCGAATTTAAGCATTTGTTTATATAAGGTGATGCAGTTTTATAGTTAAATAACACCATAAAATGTGTTATTTTTTTCACAAATTAACATTTAAAAAAATTTAAAATAATGTAAGTAATATCATCTAAAATTATTGGTGGAAAAGGCTAATATAGTCTCATATGATACACTTATTTGGAGTGAAATTTCGAAGACATTTTTAACTTTTAGGTATACAACACTTATTCTATGTATAAAATCTCAGAAACTTAAGTATTTTATAAATATGATACAATTACACCCCCAAACCTTTGTTTTCTAGTAAAATTTCAAACAAAGGGAAAATATTCAAGAAGAACAATTAATTAATTATACTATATTTATCTATAATAATATACATAGAAAAATTCTCTTCTTTTTGTTAGACATATTTCATGTTTCTATTTTACCTTTAATTATATTTTAAAATAAATTATTCAAGTGCTAAAAATAAGTGAACATATATTTTAACATAACATACTACAATTCATTAAATATTTTTCAACAATATAATATATCACAGACCATCCAATACTTTTATGTAACTACTATTATTAATTTTAGTTTCTTAAAAAAATATTAAAACACAGTATATCGTGTAATGTTTATATCTTTTCCATTAATAAAAAAGAAAAAAATCCGAGTAATGTTTAAAACATACAAAGGATTTGTCCAATTATAAGAAATCTATAATAATAAAGTTAACTTTATATAAAAATAAAAATGCGACTAAAAAAACAAATTAAATAGAAACTAATTAATTACTATATTGACTATTGACTATATTAGAAATCATTTTATAAGGTATTTTAAATAATTTCTATTATTAATAAAATTTATAAAATATTTTTTAAATTGGTATCTAAATATTAGCTACCAATGTTTTGATTATTAACTATTTATGTTCTAAATTAGTCTCTATCAATCTTTTAGAGACTAATTTAAAATCTAAAATATTAATAGTTAAAACTTTGTTAACTAATTTAGATATTATTTTAAAAATTATTTTATAATATTTTATTAATAATAGAAACCACATTAGATATAAATAACATTTTAATTTTTAAATTAGTATATAATTTAATTTGTATATAGTCACTAATTATTTATTTTTTCTAAATTTAGTTACTATTAGATGATTTTCTTGTAGTATATTATTTAGTGTAGCATGTTTATGAAACGTGAATTAGGATATACGTGATAGTGTCAAATTATTTGTTTAGTAAATATAAAATATAAGGAAAACTAGAATAATTTAATTTATTTATCATCGCATATTTATTTCAAATTAATTGGATTTAGTTTTAAAATTACATAAAAACAAAAATTTAATTACAATAATTTAAGATATGAAAAAAAAACCATTAAATAAAAATCAATTTTACGGAAAAAAACAGTTAGTTACTATATTAATTAAGCTATATATTATTTTAAAATTAAAAAAATTATTGGTATTTAAATTAGTTTTTATTATTAATAAATAGTTTGTATCTAATTAACTATTAAGGTTTTAGCTACCAATTTTAGAATCTAAACTATGGGTAGTAAAACTTGGATAACAAATTAGATACCAATTAAAAATTAATTTAATTTTTTATTAATAACATAAATTACTTTAAATACAAATAATTTTTTTAATTTGTAAATTAATTTTTATTTAATTTGTAATGGAAATAGTGTTAATAATTAATTTTGGCAAAGGTGATTATAATGGTTAAAAAGATTACATAAAAAATAGGAGAGAAAGTAGTTATTGAATGTTGTGAAATTACAGCAATAGCAAAATAAGAGTGAAAGTAGAATTAGGTTAAGTCCTTCACAAAAGACAAACAAAATTCAAAAGCTGTTTCCAAAAGTTAAAATTAGACGGAAAGAAAGTACCATGATGATGTTGAAAAATCAATTTCATCACTTTTTTTATTTTTTGTTCCTTTCATTGCATAACATTTATTGTATAACTTATTGTATTTGTCTAGAATAATGAATCTTTACCATCATTTTTACAAGAGGACAAAATTCTTGCTTCTTTCATTTTCTTCCTTTTTTTACATAAATGTATATGAAAATAATAAAATTAAGCAAGAAAAAAATAAAAATATATAAGGTACTTAAATATAGGAAATTAAAAGATATTGAGGTAAAAGCATTTTCATTGTAGAGATCATACAATAGGTTGTAAGAATAATTTTTTTTTCTTGAAAATATATATTTCTCTCACAACCAAATAAAATATTAATAAAAAAGTGTTAATCTTATAAGACTCTTGCCTTATATTAAAAATTGCAGAAAAAGTCTTAAATGTGATGTAGGATAATGAAACTCCCACACAAATTAACTAATTATAATTAATTCCAAATTGATATGTTCTATATATTAGAGTTTTAACTTTTTTATTTTTGAAAACGATAAAATAAAAATGTCACATCTTACATTTAAATTTAATTATATATTTTATCATCTAATTATCCTTGCATAATTTTATCATTCAATGTTTTTTCATGTTTTATATTTTTTCTTTGATTTTCATACATTGTACGGTTAAATGCATAAGGGTAAATTAATATATTAATATGTAAACACTATTAAACATATGATAGATAAAATTTGATGAATTATGTAATGGTTAAAAAATGTATACTTTTGTATTAGGTAGTCTAGAATATCTTATATTACTATAAATATAAATAAAAGTAAGGCAAACAAATTTTTTTTATAAATTAGTTTTATAAGATTAAATTAAACTTAAAATTCATAATTTAATATAATATTAATAAATATTTTAATAAAGTCGGCTAAAGATTAGAAGATAATCATTAAATAATAACTAAATTTAGATATAAAAATTATTAGTATCTAAAGTGATTTTTATTAAGAAGTGTACTTTAAGTCTAACTCAACTTTATAAAACTGACTTATAAGGTGAGATATATATATACTTATATACTATGAAATATTTTAATCTCTAGTCGATGTGAGCTCTCCAACACACTTCTCTCACGTCAAGGCTAATAACTCGTGTGTGGAATTATGGTCCAATAACGATTAGATAGCGGGTAATTTGATAAGTTCAACAAACGAACATTACAAAATGACTCTGATACCATATTAAAAAGTAGATTTTAAATTTAACTCAACCTTATAAAATGAATTTTTCATCCATTTATATGAAACCTAAATATTAACAGCTCTTTGTGTACTTACGTTTAATGTTTGTGCGGTATGAAATTTTTATATCCCTTAAAATTATAATATAAAAATATGTTGTAATATTATTAAATTTTGAAATATCTATAAGAAAAACATGTTAAAAGAAAAGATATGTTGGAGCAATTAAAACATAGAATAATAAAAGATGGTATTAAATTTACATAGTATAGGTTTAAATGTTTTACAGCAATGGAAAGAGGAAAAAAAGAAAATGATTGAGATGAGTGGTTGTGGTCCTTAGATAGCTGACACAAGTACGTGTGGGAGTTTACCCCTTCAGGGTTGGTTGCCATTTTACTATCACCACTGTCAAAGCTTCAGAGTTCAGATTGACTCAACTTTTTGTGAGAAGGACCAAGAACAACAACAACAACTCATTCATTCATCACAACCACCATTTCCATCATCCATTATTCCACTAAATAACTAATAATTGCAGACTTAATGCATAGATTGAGGAGTTCTTAATCATCAAACACTTGCAATTATTACTAATTGATCAGATGATTATGAACATGTGGTGGACTTGTTAATTGTCCCTTTTGGAGCATGCACAGATGGTAGAATTCACAACCATCCAACACCACCTAATGACCCTTTTGCCTAGATTGGTAGAAATTGAAGCTTAATATTTGACTTTGATGGTTTGTGATTTGTACTATTGATGGGGTGTGAAAGGGAAAGAAAGGTTGATAGTGGGAAAAAGGGAGCAAGACTTTGAATTTGTAGTGTGTGGTTAGACACTGTTGCAATAACCAATCTTTGACTTTGCCATATGAAAGGGGACCAAACTAGCAAAACTTTGTGCTGCTGGAAAAAAACCCATGCTCATACACTGTCATGTATATTACTCTCTGCTACTTGCATTAGCAAATCAAAATGAAAAGGTATCATGTACCTTTCCTCATCACTGTCATGGCTATTATTTTCATTTTTTTTCTTAAAGATGACTCCAAAAATTTAGCATAATCAATTTAGCAGAAATTTAGGAGAATCGATACTTGGAAAGCACTCGGTGAGTATCAACCGATACAACCAAATTCATTATGTCTAAACAGAGGATTAACAAGACTAATAAGTAATCAAATATTAGGTAATACACTCTTAGTCATGATTCTAAGTTTTGATTCGGTTCAATAACAAACGGTTCATGATAATCATATAAGTAAACACAAATTTTGAAAATAATATACGTTATAATCAATTTCACTAGAATGTGGAAGTGTTTTTTTCAAGTGTCATCCATCCGAACTTAGAATCCGATCTTAGAATTTACAAAAACGAGAAGTTGAGGAGCTAAAGAAAAACAAAGAAACTAGAGACTAAGTTCTAAATTAGTTTTCAAATTATTCATATTGTAAAATGTGATTATGTTCCCTATCAACTTAAATCGAATTTTGCAGACATGTCATGAGTATTATTTTAGTGTCTTTTTCTATCTTTTCAATTTCTCTTTCTTTTGGTTGATAGTGCATCACTATAACAGTATAAATAACGTATGAGTCATACATCATGATTTGAACTGTTCCTATGTACGTGGACAATATTTGATTGGCCACCCTTTATTGCCATGTTTATTTTTTATAAAAAAATTGATGTTTTCATTTTTTTTATTTTTAATTATATCTCTATCAAAACCATTCTCATTATTAAAGATTTCTTTCTATTTTTAGTATTCTTTTTTTAGAGGCTACATAAGAAAGTGGTAATACTTAAGAAGATGGGATGAAAAACTCATGACATTTAGAAGTTGCTAATAAAAAACATATAGATAAACACTTGATTAACCTTAACTATCCACTATTTTAATATTGGACATGAGACTTTTCTTAAATAAGTTCTTTCAGATGTAACCATTATAGTTGTTTTTATCTATAATTTTTTTTTGCTTTGAACAAACTTGGTTAAAACATATTTTTGGTGTTTATGTGCACACCCCTTTAGGAGGAGGACTAATGGAAACTAGTTATATTTAGAAGAACTTAATAAAATTCTCACAATACATAGAGATTAAAAGGGTATGTATAGTATGTAAAGGCACTGAGTGAAGAAAAAAAATGAAAACTATACAGAATAACTATTTAATAAAGAAATGTTTTTTAAAAAAGAGAAATCAAATACAGAAAGACTAAATAAACCTTGCCATATTGTGACTTGATTTTCAGATGGAAAATGAGACTTTTCCAAAAGAAGTACTTTGATTGTAACCAAAAAAACACAGTACTTTTAGTTCTTGCTTAAAATCATGCTTACATCAGTGGTACAGGATTATAATACTAACAAAGATTGAAAAAGAAGAGTTGGATTTGAGTTGAATGGTATGAGTGTATATTTGTGATTGGTGAGAATGAAAGGAGAAAAGATGTTTACTGCAAGAAATTCCATTATAAAAAGGCAGAAAAGATGGGAAGGAGAAGAGCATGATGATGATGTTGTGGTTGGTTGTGATTACATGAACATTGGGGTCCTGAGTCCTAAATTCCATGATGATTGCATTCACATAATAACAGTGTTTTTGTTTGTTTATTTAAGATGGGTTAGAGAGGAAGGTTGTAGAGGAAGACACATGATTGAGATTGAGATTGAGATTGAGATGAATAAGCCCAGTGCTTAACAGAGAAGAATGCATTAGAAACCTGCAAAGGGACACATTGTATTAAAAGGGAGGGACCAATTGGAGTCAGACCAGAATCATGTAGTGGCCCTATGATATTTACATAAAGTCACATTTCATTGTCAATCCACACAACAAAAAATAAAAAGATACAGAGAGGTTCAATGGCTTATTGAAATGTGGTAGGGTCACTCACTAATTTTCTTTAATTCATTAATTCTATATAGTAAATGGGCATGAAACCAATCTAGGAAAAGCAAGGTTTATTTATTGATTGATTGATTCTAAACAATTGTTTGTTTCTTTGTTTTTTTACTGTTGAATGGTTTGAATGGTTTCAACCCTTGCATAGTACATGCAATGAGCTACATACATATCAGATTTCAAGGCTAATGTTACCCAAATGTGACAATATTTTCTCCACTCTGTGGGGCATAGGCTTGTCCTAAGTACTAGATGGATTTTCTACCATTTGGACGAGGTGAGTTTTTGTCACTAGGAGCAAATTGTACCTGCGTGCCATTTCTGAATCTGAATTGTACTCTCTCAACTCCCTTGCACCCTCATGGTTATCTTTTGTACACTGTCCTCTCAAGCCTTGAGTGGTTCACTTTCTGCATTAAATTTCACTCTTACGTAACTTTCAATTATCTTTATTGGGGAAACTATGTGATACCACATGGGTAACATTTTCCAGTTCAAATCATAACAACTCAATGTATGTTTAGATTAAGGGTATGTTTAGATTAATTAAGGGTGTGTTTAGATTAAGGGTGTGTTTACATAACAACTCAACATTTAGCTAGTAATTGAAGGTGTCTCCCTGACTGAACTACATGTTTCATTACACAAATGATGAATCATGTGGAACAAAGTTTCATCTGTTTCATGAATGTGGATTTAAATATCAGAATGTGACTAAAATGTTCTGGGGTCAAAAGTGAGTGGAGTTGTGAGAAGGTAGAATAGAAGTAGTCCTAGAAGACATGGGAAGGTAAAAGGTCTTGTGACTAAAGAGAGAAAATAAGCATTAAGAGAACACAGAATTCAAGTAACCTGCCATATTTTATTGTAAGCACAGAGGGTTGTCATTAGTGACACATTCAAATCAGGTGCTCATTAGTGGTTTCTTTCAATGAAACGTGGGTCTGTCTAGCTCTATGAGGAGACTTACATTTATAGAACTTGTAGTACGAGAGAAGAAGCAACTACTCAAGATAGTAATTTATGTCAAAATGAATAACCAAACTAAACTAAACAATCACTTGAGATAGTTCCACTATGTCAATCATACACATAAAAAACTAGTGAAGTTGTAAACCCTCAAACTTTTTAGTAAGGCATGTCATGTTCTAGGTACTTTCTGAGCATCCCAGTTTCAGCTGGAAAAAGGGGAAAGAAACCAAAGCAACCCTCCCTCACATGACAATTCAAAACTGGGGAACTTCACTTGAGAGTTAAATATTGATTCGTGGCATATAGAATGAGCAAAATGTGGAAAAAAATGAAAAATAAATGAAGTGAGAAACCATAGTTTGTTGGTTGTTGCAAAGCACACACAATATTTGAGGGTGTGGAAGAAGATAAGAAAAGCCTTAGGAGAGGGAGCAGAGTGCATTTATTGTGGAGTCAAATTGCAAGGCTAGTGACCATTAATAGAAACAAAAATCTAATCATTAAAGCATCATTAGTTGTGACTTGGCCAAATTAAGATTAACTTTGTCCTGAAAGGACAGCACTATGTTTTGATGGGAGCATGGTAATGCAAAGCAATGGTGCCATAAATCATAATCTCTCGCCTTATCACATTCTCTCACTCTTTCACTAGCAGACACTCTCGTACACACACGTTCACAAGGCCAACTGGCAATATTGATTCATTCGCATAAAGATAAAATAAGAAGGCGAAAGGATTGTGCAAAAGGACAGAACCAGTTTAGAATTCTTGTGCAATTCCTCTCTCTTTCTCCCTCTTAGTTTAATGATTTTTTTTTTTATCAATTCTCCTTTTACTCCTTTTTTTACTCATGCTGAGAAGAAGAACTACATAAGAAGCACAAGGGGTAAGAGACACAAGGAAATAGAGCAAAGTAGCTACCTCTAGGTCCTCTACCACTATATGATCTTTGGTCTTTCACTTGATCATATTTCATATCAGACATATTGAACATCTATAAAAACAACACCAACCTTGGTGCCTAGTTATACTAGAAGAAAGAAGGGTTGAATGGATTATCATATTTCTTCTGCTTCACAGTACAGTAGTGGTAGTGAATCCGGTTGGACCCATTATTTGGACCAATCCTCTCTTTCTGAAAATTACTTCCATAGGAGAGGTGGGGTGGTGGAGTATGAAGGAAAGGAGGCAAGAATGGAGGAGTCTGAGGAAGATTTATCCATGGTCTCTGATGCTTCTTCTGGACCTCCACATTATGATAATGAATACTATTGTCAGAATTGGTATCCTTGCCTTTCTTCTACACCCAAAGAATACCAAAAGAAGAAGGTAAAAGAATATGGCAGAAGTCACCAGTCTTCACCTCTCGATGACACTGCCAGCTCTCCTTTCTTCAACTGTCCCGTGGAGAGTCACAAGGTTAATTTCACTCACAAAAATATGTATGCGCCTATAGTTTCTCCTTAGCAGCCAAAAAAAATTGCTAATGGGTTGGTTCTTTTGTTGTTGAGCAGAAGCAAGAAAGTTTCCCGGGGAATGGAGCAGTGGAGGAGAGTGCATTGGATTTTTCTCAATGTGTATCTGCAACAAGAATAAAGGTACAGCTCAAGTTCTAGTGCTAATTGTTTTATCAAATTTTTTCATTATGTTATAAGTAAAACTATTAGCCCTTTGCATGCACAGTTTTCACTGCGTTGAGCTAAATTTGTTGATCTATGCAGAAAAAGACAAAATTCCAGAAGCACTTTAGTTTCTTGGAGAGGTCTCTAGCTGGAAAACTTGCCTCAGAGGAACAAGGTGAAGATCCATTTGCCCTGAACACTTTGTTTTGTTACTGAGAAAAGACTGGTAGGAAAATATGCTAAGAAGCGTTTTGTTAAATCTTGTGATCAGGTAGTTTTGATGAAGAAGGGAAATGAGTTGGTTTGCTGTAGCCCATGTCACTGTTGTTGCTGCATTGCTGTGGAAAGAGAGACCAGAAGAATGGATGTCAAAGGAGAGAAGCTACTGAATGTCTAGCAAAAGGAACTCGTTTTTCTTCTTTTTTTTTTTCCTCGAAAATATTGAAAAAGAAAAGCTCTTATGTTGTAATTTTACCTTTTTTTTTAATCTGCTCGTATGCTACTGCCTATGCTATTGGGAGCAACCTAAGAGAATATAGGAAACTGAATAAGGTTTCTGTCCTCCATTTTCTTTTGTTGTCATTAGTGGCAGGCATCTCTGGGACCTCCCAGGTCGTCTTCTTTTGATACTATTCACAAACTCTTCCTCATATGGTATTCACTATTCTTCCTTTTTCTCCAGTAATAATAAACACAAAACTGAATTAACTAATTCACCACTCAACACAGCTAGCGAGAGAGGGCAGAGAAAAAGGAAAAGTCACTTCACCACTCACCTCAGCACCATGAAGCATATATCAAATCCAAAGGCCTAGTAATGAGTAGTGACCCACTTTATTAAGTTCAGCCACTGCCAGCCTAGCTCACAACCACTTTGGGTGGGTAAATGTGGCAAGGTAACTTAGCTTCACACCCAAAATGGACAATGTATCCAAATGAAACCAAAAGCCAAGCTTCATTTTCGGAGCAGCCCCACCACCTTGTGAAAACTATCCCACTTCAAATCTCATCCATTCATAACACTCGGTACAATTATTGAACATTTGTTTTGGTAGGATATCCAACAAAATCTTTTATTCGTAGTTTTTATATCCTCAGACTCCAACCAACTGCATGGATCTATTACGAAATAACTCGGATATTTGGAAACGGACAAACACATTATTTCACCTGTCATTCTTACTTTATTGTGTACTATTCAATTCATGTTTGTAATTGGAAATTACAGAGTTAGAACTCCTTCAGTGCCTACCATGGAAGACTCAAGTAGCTTTCCAAGTTGTAGACAGAATTAGAAAACACTAAATATAAAAATTTAAGTTTGTTCCAGATTCTTCCAAACACAATTCTTACACAAGTTTCTTAATGACGAGAAAAACTTTAAAAGCCTTAATGATATTCTTCTAATTTTATTTACATGTATCGTTATTAGATGTGAAATACGAGTGAAATAAATCATAATGCGCGGTTGCTGCAACTATTCCTGTGAAAGCTGTGCTTAGATACGAGCTCTCCCCTTCCAATCAACGCCTCATCTTCAGTTTACAGAAAGTTTCATTTTACCATGTATTAATTTACTCGATCCGGTCAATATACTAGGCATTTGTAATATAATATTTTTCCAATTTTTAAAATACTTCAGAGAAAAAGAAGAATAAGAACTGTCAAATTAAAAGGAAATAAGTTCAAGTAAAACGCAAAAAGCTTGTTATGATATTATATCATATTTGGACCAAACAATAGCTATTACTACTGCATAATGATGCCCTTGTTTATACAGCAAACTGTTTATATAAAATTTTAATTACATATTAATCATGTAGTATTAGAAGTGTCAAGATACTAATGGATAAAGAAGCCAAAATTAATTTGGGAATTGAATAAGAGTAAAAGTACAGACTGCGTAAATAAAAAAATGTAAATTGAAGCTATTACTAATGGAACAAAATTGATTATGATAACACAATACACGATTCTAGATCCCAACCATGATGAGACAAAAAAGAAAAACAAGGGACTTTTATCCCCATCATATATCCCCTCAAAGCTGAGAACAATTCTAAGTTGCTTAAAGCTCATGTCCCATATATATGTCTGTGGACTGGTGGGGCTTCTAAACTCTTGACCACTTGCAACCAGGGTTTGTCTACTATAAATAAGGAATTTTTTGAAGTATGAGCTAAAAATAAAACAGGATTCTCTAATGGTAGAACTTGAAAGTTCCTCCTAACAGGCTTCTCTATTGGTAAAACTTCAAACTTCCTCTTACTATGTTTAGTTCCCTTCGTAACACTAAAATATTGGAAATTCCCAGCCCTCGAATCTTGAGTGTTATCACCTTCATCTTGCTCCACAGGCAACCCAAAGTCAATCAAGCACATTGCCCTGAACATGGAATGATATTCAAACATGAGAAAATGGTTCAAAAATAAATAAATAGAAAAACAAAAATATTTTGTAGTTCCTATTTTGAATCAGGAAAGGTTAATAATATCACAACTCTGGAACCAACTGACTTAAGGGTTTACTTTCCATTTATCATGTGTCTGAAACCAACAGACATTACTGTCTGCTTGTGGAAGATACCAAGAAAAACAGAAACTAACGTATGAGCAAATGTTTCTTTCGAAATTCTAAAAAACTATGTATATCACGGACTAACTAAAAAGCATGTAATACTTCATACAGGATATATATATATATATATATATGAAGCTTCACAAATTTAAAGAATACCTAAAAGATAAATTAAGGGGTCACAAGTAACAAATTAATAGGGTCATTATTACATATATAAAACTTCTTTCATAAAAGATGCACTTTTCACATTTAATTTGATAATTTCACAAATGGAATTTGTCAACTTCGTATTAAAAAGGAAAAGAAAAAGGCATACCTGGAGCTGTAAACAACAACTGAAGATGATATTGCCGTTGGAGAAGATGAAGCTTCTACTGGAGGGAATGAAAGCCCAATAACTTCACCAGGAAATTCCTGGTATCTTCTAGGAAGAGCAAAAGTATGTCGTTTTGACCATTCTCCTAACTGCTTCGCCTCTACGTCAAGTGCATAGACTTGATTTGAGGAAGTTGTAACAATCAGAACATTGTCATTTTGGGGCGGAAATCCACCAGCTGTAACAGAGGCGCCATCTAATCTTGAAATGAACCAGTGCTGGCTGTAACACAAGCAAGTTATTATATAAAATACAGCAAAATATCAGTATCAAATAATTCATGCATTCAATGCCAGATTGTAAAAAGGGCATACCAAGCAAAAAAGGGGGAAGAATAGCATGGGAACCTTTGCTATTTTACAAGTTAAATTAATTTTGCACCTAATCAGAAGACTTTATACTACAGAACCATAGTAGTTAGTATCTTACGATTCACGATACATATCGTACGAAACAATACGGTTTCACCCTCCCACGATACGAATCGTGTGAAGAATCTTTTTCGTCCCTCAATCTTAGTTGTATCATGCGATTCGCACAAAGAATCGTTGAATCCCGAAACGAAACGATTCCGTATTGTGTGAATCAGTGTGGATTTTAAAAAATGAGTAAATAAAAAAAGATAGACATAATTTGTTTAATAACATGTATGCACCATAGAGGTTTTTTTGGTGAAATTGTGTGGTATATATATATATATATATATACATTTATATAATTTATTGTATCTTGCATGTATACATATCTTATATATTTAAGTATATATTAAATTTTTTAATGTTTATGAATCTTACGATTCACGATGCAAAACGATTTACGATTCATAATATCAGCTCTCCGATACACTACTTGTATCTCGATTCTACTACCATGTACAGAACTACCATGGCAAAAGCAACAAACATCTAATCAAAACTTCATGAATATTTTCAAAGAACTATTTGTGTCTCCCCAAAAGTTTATTTTATTTTCAATTTTCTTATCAATAACAATAAGACAACCAGCTATCTGAAGAGAAGCAGCAGTTACAGTAATAGGTCTCCAGAATTAAAAAGGAAAGGTTAAGCAAATTAGAAAGCTCACCTTTGTATCTCCAAGTTAAATACATATATATCCCCAAAACAGTTCACAGCTGCCAACCATTGCCCATCAGAACTAGAAAACAATCTTGTTATCGGTGGCTCAGTTGGAGGCAATTCCTCATCTTGAGGCTCACGACGGGGTGTAAAAGTATGTACTAATTCACCTTTCCCAATATCCACAACCTAAAGCATGTAAAACCAGTGAGTCAACGAAACAAATAAATTTTTATGGCATAAGATAATAATATTTTAACAAACAATTTGGAAATCACTGACAAGCAAATCAATCAATAGATAAACTTACAAGTTAATTATACAAACCAATGTAGATGAGGAAAAGCTTATAGCAAACAACAACTAGAAAAAACATGCAAATAATGCAGAGCATAATAATCACAAAATATGGTGATGATAACCATATTTTGGATAAGTCCACAAATTCTTACACGCAGAGACAAGTTCCCTTGTTAAGCAACCTACTTTACATAAAACACAAATTAACTATAACAGATATGAAGCATGTCACTGACTTACATATATCCTTCTGTCGCAACCTGCTACTATCAACTTGGAAGAGTCATGAGAAAAAACCATAGAGTGGGCAAATGGTAATCTCTGAGGAAGCTCCCTTCTATCAACGTCCCATGTGATTTTTCCAACTTCACACCTTTTCAATTCCAAAAGACTAGGCCTTTTATGATCAGAGTACGCAATTAGTGCCCCTGAATTAGAAATAGAGCTGCAAATTATCTTCCGTGATGCCTTACTCTTGACTCGAGCAACTATTTCGGTCTTGGTAAGTCCACCAGGGCTGGAAACATTTTTATGCGGTAGCAAATGAACATCTATGTGCTTTGATGATTGGACTAAAAGGATTTTGGATTGATTGAAAATAGAGTTGAGCACTAGTTGAGTGGGTGTCCTCTGGGGTGCAGGACAGATGTCATGAGGAGGAAACATGGTGAATTCTTTAACTGGGTATGCAAAAAGTTTTGTGTCATCTCCTGCTGAGATAAGCATAGGAACCCCCAAATGAGCCCACTTATGGTAACTAAAATCTGTGGGCTTCCTTCCTCCTCGAATTCTTTTAATCCTCTTTTCTGGGTTAATATCAGCTGCACAAAACATGAAGAATATATAAATCAAAACTAAAGATACTGCCTATTTGGATAAACTTTTCAACGGCAAAAAAAAAACACTTCTTTTTTAGGTTAAGAAAATAGAAGAAAAACTATTTTAATTATTATATTTAAAACAAACAAAAAATAACAAGCTCATCCAAACAAGCTAATAAATACTTGAAGAATAAATAACAAAAAAATATAGACCTTCAAAACTTATGGGTACAGCGACAGAAAGGGCCCTGATGTCGTGTGTATGAGACCTTACATGGTGAATATAAATCCATCTCTTTGTCATTGAAGAATAGTTGATATCATCAGCTGATGCTGCCTGACTACCGGAAAGCTTGTAAAGAATAACCTTCAAATGAAATAAACTAAACCAACATTATTATACTTCACACCAGTAACAGACTAAGTACAGCTTAACACTACTAATTTGAAAATGGGACAACAGACAGTAACTTAATGAATAAATAACAATAGAACCATATGCTGATACTACACGTAATTCTGGAGAATATACAAATTTCAGAATTCAATAAATCGCATACCCTAAAATATGATCAAGACTGGACATTAAACTACACATTCATTGGAAGAAGCAGCATATGTAAAAAATATAAGCAAACAGCTTTATATTTTACAATTAAATGGCAGAAATATACAATAATTTGCCTGGAAGGTAAAGGAGAACACTATCACTTGCTTTTGAATAAAAAAAGAAATACAAAACTAAGTTAAACCTGTAAGCTATTTTAACATGCTTATTTAATCTTCCTTTTAAACTAGTGTTATCCTGATAACGGAAACCATAAAAGTCCTTTATGAAATTATTAAGGAAACCATAACAGTTTATGGCAGAAGCATTGTGATCAAAAGAAACACAACAAATACATAGATAATCTAAAAAAATACAAAAATATAGTTGTAAAGCAAAAATTATGAAAGAGACAATCATAACTAAAAAATAATGTCTAGTAATTCAAATAACAGTGGAATCAAACCAAACACCACAAAAAGTTCAAAACTTAAAATAAATGTCTTAAATTTCTAATTATATTACTCTTCTTCAATCCCAACATCATTGTCTTCAATATTATCCAATGAGGCATATCCCTCCTCTTCCCCTTCAGAGAACCTCTTGTCAAAGTCAAGTAAACTATGCATCATAGCTATCATGCAATTTACTGCCAACTCCAATTAGAATCATTTGTTTGCCCCTCCTTGTTGAGGTTGAAGTTGCACATGGACCTTTTTAAGAAGCATGGGAAGATCCATTAAAAATACCACCAGCTAATGGTTGCTTTCTTTTATTGATTGCTTGTATCCTTGATTAAATTATTGGTTCTCCAGCACCTGAAGCATCATAAATAGTTGCCCAATTAAGAGTGGAATCATCATCAAAAACCAACTCATTCCCCCTCTTCATTATCATTATCATCATCTATTTGTCCAACTAACCACTCATTACACTAATCAAGTTCATTCTGATTTTTCTTTAAATAATTTCCAAAGCTCTTGTCTCACATTTTTTGGAATCTTAGTGCAAGCAGCAACTATGACGTTCTTTGCCATCAAAAGTACTTTAGCTCGAATGATTCCTCCTTTCGTAACTTTCCCACACTAATTACATACCATAGTATTTAAGTTTGTTTCGTCTATCAGATGTCAATGTTTCAAATGTTTCAAACACGATTCATTTTTGTGAGATGTTCTTTAAGTGTCCTACTCATTGGCCATTTTTCTTCCTAGAAAAGAGATATACCTTTTGGAAAATAACTAGTGGAAGTGAAAAATAAGATAAAAATTAGGGTCAAAGTTACTAGTGAACAAAAATATTTTGAGAAAAGAAAAACACTTGCAATCAGCACAGCTAACATTGGCAGTCAGAATAGTAGCAGCAGCAGTGACAAAGGTGTCAACGTGACCGTCAATGGCAACAGCAACGAGATTGTCAACGACAAAGAGGCAACAAGAGAGGGAGGTGCGTCTAGCAAGAGTGAGTGGCAAGCAAAGCTGGACTGAACAAGAAGGAAGGAGAGGTTGTTGTAATGTGGGTAGGGTATTAGCTTAAATTATAATGTTTGAATTGGGTCGGGTATGGCTCAACTTCTTTTAACAAAATGAATATTTAGCTTGATAACCCAAAAGAAGAGAATAGAGCATTTTGTTTTCGGTTGTTGCTACACATATTATGGTTCTCTCTGCCTTCTTTGCCATCTCCATTCAGTACTGTGATGCAAAAAAACGATTATCATGGACTGGCATGAGAAACCAACATCACCACCACGATGTAGTGGAGTCAAGTTGTAAATCTGCAACTGATTTCCACCATGGTGTCACCATAACTGGTTTCAATAACACTATTTTAAACTGTTTCACTAAATCTCCAAGAATAAATCCAATGCACACATGACAAAATTACACCAAAGGCTTTTAACGACCAGATCAAAAACCAAATGTTCAAACTACAAATATTTGTGTAGTGTTTTGTAAACATCAATGTTTTTTAACTTGCATTGACAAAAATATACAGCTATACATTAACCCAAAAAGTCATATCTATCATCTTCAATCCAAGGAAAGATGGTCATAACTTCACATTCCAAGCATACTACACACAAAAATAGAACTACTTCTATAGTGGTCCATTTCAAACATATCAAACAAAAATAGAGCTACTTCTATAGTGGTCCATTTCAAACATATCCTTTAAAAATCTTCAATATTAACTTCTGATATATATCCTTTTTTTATTATAAAATTTAAACCATTTAACTCTACCATTATTTGCAATATGTCATGTGTATATGTAGACATTGCCAACAACAAAAACATCATATACACTTCCATGTGGCAACATAACATATTAATTGAAAAGATAAATGTGCAGAGCAAAATTTTTTGTGCCACTACTTGAATTTGACAACAATGACAAGAAAACAATGAAAAATAACACCTTATAAATGTGTGAAGAAAATAATGCGTGAGGTCAAATATAAATATCCAAGCAACTACAAAATACAAACATAAGCAGCAAATTTCAATTTCAAAGACGAATTGCTACGGTTTCATAAGAATTGACAAATAATAAAACACAGTACCTGACCATCAGAACCAGCAGAAAACACCCTATTATGACTAGGAGCTGCTGCCAGAGCAAATACATGTCCCTTATGTAAAGAATGTGCTTGCAAGAGAGTTCCATGTCGGCTGTCCCAAAACTGAACACTACCACTGCTGTCCGCACTGACAAGTGTACCATTCCTAGAAAATAACTACTTAATTAGCTACAAGAGTTTGCAAATTGGAAGAACTGTACCATCAAAATTATAAAAATATGGTGCACATGGATTTCAGATGTATGCATATTAGTCAAATTCAAAGAGAAAACATGCATTCACTATAACCTTAACGACAGTAATGACCATATGCAAAGTTCCTGTCCACTGCCCAACCCTCCAAGTCCAGCTGTAATCCTGTAGACTTCATTGCCCAATGTAGCATTCCAGCAACGTATCAAACTGTTAAGGGACAGACAAGAAAAATAAATAAGGATACTCACGGACAACACTATAATGTGTAGACTATGTTGCTGGAAAGATCTACTGATTTTCTTTGCATAATGAAGCACACAATTTGGCTTCTATAAAGAAAAAAAAAATGGTGCGCAGCTTTAAGCAACTTTAGCAGCACACACAATGATCTTTTTATCAATCACAGCTTCAATACGTACCCATCACTGCTTCCCGAATAAATGTAGTTAGCATCTTCGCTCCAAGTCACACTTAAAACTCGTCCTGTAAACCGCAACACAAAACATCCTCTTGATCGGCATAACACATAACAAATGGGAAACCTGCTACACGACAAATAACTCGAGGAAAATCTAACCTGAAACGGGGGGCAAAGATTTTACAAGAATAAATTCATCAGTGTCAGTGATTTCATAGATTCTCAATCTTCCATCATTAAAACCAATCGCCACACGTGGGAGCTCCTTATAAGAATGCTCAAGTGGACCAGGCGAATGAGAATCATCATCACTATCACTGCTCTCACGTTCAACAAAATCATGGAAACCGTTCCCATTTTCTTTCCCCACCCGTTCAGCCTTATTTTCATCATTCACCTTATCATCTATAGGAAACTTCATCGCCATTTGCCAGATTGAGACTTCAGATTTCAGCACCGTCTGCAAGCACCACTTGTGCAATTAGTCAACCCACACAATAAACTCAAGCAATAAAATAAATACTTCAACTTCCACAAAAAAAAAAAACTAAGATAAATCAGTCATTCCTAACACTCTAATCAACACCCTAAGCATTACCAATAAAAGCAACCAAAGACATATTCACCAAACAAACAACCAAGAACCACACCTAAAACCAAGAACCACACCTAACCCAACCCTCTTAGATATAAATTGGTGTTTCAGTTAGTATTAGTCCCCATCCTAAAGCAAGACAAAAAAAAATGTAAAATAAGTTCGCATTACTGCTTCAATCACATTATTGCCAATAAAATAACTTCATCATAAGCTATACCTCCTGCTTCAAATGGAAAAGATCCCACCTAGAAACCGTGCCATCCACGTTGGACGAAAACAAACGGCTTCCGTCGACTCCTCCAGGGCACCAAATAAGCGACGTCACTCTTCCGTTAGGGTTTCCGTGAATAGTCTGCAATCGCCACACTCAATGCATCAGAACTCGCTCAAACACTCAAAGACAACAGAATCGAGAGAAAAAAGGATCATCGACGTAAGTTAAGCATTAGTTAGTTAGTTAATTAGTTACCAGCTGACAGTGCCAACCGATGGCGCCGGGAGAAACAAGCCAGATTTCGAGGGAGCCATCCTGGCGAGCGGCAGCAACTCGCGCGCCGTCGATGGTGGTGGCTAGCGCCACCACCGGCGATGGTCTCCAATCGACGGACCTTACCCTGTAGGTTTCGACCATGGAGCCAGACCCGTGGAAACGGTGCGCAACGCGCAATTTGGAGAGTGGTTAGTGAGAGAGGAGGAAGAGAAAGAGAGTGAGAAATTGAAAGAGGTTTAGGGTAGAAGAGAACCCCAAGGCGGCCAGTTATTAGTTAGGTTTTGTTTTTGAGGTTTAAGCGCGGACTTGGATTGGATTCGATGGTTCCGTATATGTTTCGGGTTTGGTATCTCAGGCCCATTAAGCTTCTCTAAACTCTTTTATTTTGTTTCATCTTTGGTAAATTCTTCTTGCACCCCTCCAATTCAGAAAATAGCAATCCTTTTCTATATTGGAGTCTTTTTTAAATCTGTTTTTTCCTGCACCATCATCTATCATCCTCGTACTAAATGGGAAAATATTTTTTATTCTTTTTATGTCATTTTCTACATAATTGGAAAGTCTTTTTCATATTTGAGATAAGTTTGTGAATTTCGAAATATATAATCGAAAAGTTAATCTTATATTCAGAAAAGACTTTCAGACTATGTAATACAGAAACTAATCACGCATTTGAAAAAAATACTTCTAAATTATATAATTCGAAAGTTAATCAAGAAAAACTTTTGAATTACATAATTCAAAAGCTAAATACTAATCTAAAAAAAAATATTCCCATTATATAATCCAAAATATTAAAAAATGATATTTTTAAAATGCAAAAACTTATAGGTGTGGCAAAATAACTAATGGAGGTGCAGTAAGAAGCTGTCTCTAAATGTTGTGGAATCAAGAGACTATATTCAGATAGATTAACCTAATAAAAAAAAGTTGTTTCTTATAGTTTAAAGTGTAAATTACTTTTTTTTATAATAATTGTACATAAAAAATATGGTTAATGAATATGATAATTTATTAATAATTTGTTTGAAGTAATTATATTATAACCCATTATTTGTTTTAGTATTATAATCATATTTGTTTTCTTATCATCATGCAAGTTTGTTTTATCTTCTCTTCCTGAAGAAATTGAGTTAAATAACAATAAGATTATATAATCTCATCTCATTTTATATATATATATATGATATTTATAACAACTAATATATTACATAATATATAAATAGTAATTTTGACACTAATTTTATTCAATATATTGAATATAATATCGAATTGTTCTGATAGTATCCATGTTTGATATTTGAAGAAAAAAATCTTTATTATTTTCTACTTGCCTCCTTGCGGAGTTAGACGTTTGAAGAGAAATTTTAAAACATTAGAGAATTATGTACACAGAAAAAAAAAATTCTTAATAAATATTAATTAAATTATTAATATGTTAATGCTGTGAACTTTCACAATTATAATAATTTACTCTTCAAAATTAATTAAATAGTTTATTATTTTAATATTATTTCTTTTACCATAATTTTTTGTTCCTATGGAATATACAATGTGTTTGGACTTATTCTCTTAAAAATTTTGACAATACATTAAAGTTAATCATATGTACTGAATTTTCCAAGGCTTTTAAAAATGGAACTATTTTGAGTTTTTTTATTTAAATTAGTGTAATTTTGATAGGTTAATAATTGAAATAATTAAAATTATTAAAATAAGTAAGTCATATCAAACTATTACGACTTTAACTTCTTAAAAAATAATAAAGTTCGGCCAATTTATAATTTATGTGATTTATGAACTAATTGGTACCAACTTGTTTAGACTTATTATTAAATTTGTTAATTTTTTAAAATTTTATTATTAAATTATATTAATTTGATAAAAATCTACTTGCCTAGTAGTAGTATACTTTGATTAATTTACTTCTAATTAACTTATTTTAAGAGAGAAAAATGGCTTCTCTTCAAATCATGATTTTATACCTTTTTAGAAAAACTAAAATTATTTAACTTATTTCAAGTAAAAATATAATTCATTTCTCTTCAAATATAGACTTAACAGTTTTATAAAATGGCTTCTCTTCAAATCTTGACTTGATAATTTAAAAAAAAAGGAAATTATTTAACTTGTTTTAAATAAAAATATAATTAATTTCTCTTCAAATTTAGACTTAACAATTTTGTTTTTAAATAAAACTAATTATTTTATGCTTAAATATATTTTAGGTCTTTGTAAATATAGTTTTTTTTCTTTCAAAATACCGTATTTCTAATTTTGTTCTATAAAAGAGTTGTTCAATTTTTAAAAGCCTTTTACGGTAAGTGTTTGGTTCAGCTTATCTTTTTAAGAGTTTTTTAAATACTACAAAACTAAGAAAAAATATTTGAAAGTAATTAAATTCCAAACATTTTAGATATTTTGAAATCTTAAAATTTCCTATAATGTGAGGGTTATATTAGTATCCAACTTTAAATTTCATGGAAGCAAATTAGACATGTTAATTAATACATATTCACCAACACAAACTTGAAGGAGCTGCCAATACAGTCTAATTTTACTTTTCTTTTCATATTTGAATAATTTTCTTGTAGATTGAATGAAATAAAATAAAATCTACTTCTAATTTATATTTTTCCTTCATTTTCTCTTATCTTTAATTTAAATAATTCTGTAATCAAATTAGATTCAGCTTATTTATTCCCTCAGTGTTATTGTCAGAGGTATGTTAGCACCAACCTCTATCAGTAATGACCCTTCTTTAGTCAGCCAACTGATGACATTTAAGAATAAATCCTTCAACAAATAAACAAGATTTGGATGAGAATTGGTATAATGTTCATCTGAAATAGGGCAAGGTTAAAAGTTGATGGTATAAATTAATGTAATTTTATTGGAACATGTAGATTATCATTGGAATTAAATTTGCAAATTCCATCTTCTACAGTACATTTTTGCTAATGGAAGCTTACACTATAATCTATACAGTTTGACAACAATAAACTAACTGTTAAATCACTACGCTATCAGCAACCATATCCTCTTCCATTCTTGCATCATCTTCATTTTCCCTCTCGTCTTTCTCAACCTTCAGTCTCTGTTTCAGAAGAGTAAGAGTTTTATTTACAAATACAATTTATGTGGAAGCAAGAACATTGGGTGTTTATAACAACAACCCACAGAGATTAAGAACTACAAAATGAAAAAGGGAAGAAATGATAAACAATTCCTAAAGTGACAACATATAAATTATTGTTGAAATCTTTCTTTATCCATTGCATCATCAAGGCAGACTAGGAAAATCCATGTTTCAGTAGCACCGATGATAGCTTCATAGATTCCCAAGCAATCATTAGATACAAAGAAATGTCCACAATAGAAAATGTGAGCCAAGGGAGAGCTAAAATAGATCCTTTCCTAGTTAAGCTTCGGCCATTGATGAAAAATCCACTGGTCCATACACATACAAATGGGTTCTTCATCTGTCTCAAAATCCCATTTTAATTTTAATAAAATACAAAAAGAGTGAACACATGTCGAACCTGTTATATTCTTGCCACCATAGGTCCTCACAAATTCAAGTTTAAATTAGCCTATTTTTCTCTCACATTTTTTTTAGCTTTTTTTCTATTTTCTAAAGAATGTCTATTAATTCATTCGACCCTACTTGTACTCTATTTTCTCCAAAAAGAATAGGTGTGCGGGACTTAAGGCAAGATAATTCCTCAATTGAAATACACAAGCAGAAATGAGGCATTATGTCTAAAACAATATTCACCTTTATAGCCATAGACGAGTCCTTTGTTTTACGCGCAAATATGTTTTTGAACAGCTTAGCATCTTTTTTGTCTTTGTCAGCTTGAAGTTGTTTCAATTTCTTTTGAATTACCTTTACCTCCCTGAAAAATGAAAAAACATGTTTCTGTAATGAGAACATGCATTTTAATCTAGCAGTGATTTCTCTTTTGGAGAATCAACCCTTTTAAGTTCTAAGTACCAGTTTTGAGGGTCCACCACAAGAGC
Source organism: Phaseolus vulgaris (assembly GCF_051622355.1). Classification (NCBI taxonomy): domain Eukaryota; kingdom Viridiplantae; phylum Streptophyta; class Magnoliopsida; order Fabales; family Fabaceae; genus Phaseolus; species Phaseolus vulgaris. Next base: position 3,870,150 of record NC_143498.1, read on the forward strand.
TTTCTTGATGTCTACATCTGCTAATAGGAAGTCTCCAGTTTCTATATATGCTTGTGCTCGTCTGTACAAAGCCTTCACGTTGCAAAATTCAACATCAAGCACCTGAGAAAAGAGTAAGCAATTCAATGTGATAGCTACTCTTATAACCCAAGCCTACATCTTAGAAGTTGAAGAATGATGAGATGATACAACCCATTCCTTTCCTTGTGAGCGCTCTGTAGCCTGCATAAGCATACAATAAGCTTCCAATATATGTGTAAAATTTTCCACTTAACTTTTATAAGTTTAGAGGGCAAGCCTTGAAACAATGGTAAAGTTCTTGTACCTTTGTGACCGATTGGTCACAGGTACAAATATGGAAATAACATCTTTGCATATATGCAAAGATGGTGTAAAATGACCCTCTCCCAACTTTCACATGGCGAGAAGCTTGATGACACCGGAGTATGTTAGCTTAGTTTTCTGGCTGTTCTATAAGTTTGTCAGTATTTCTATATGGTAATATAATTTTCTAAGCCCATACTGTGTTACATCTAGAAATTGAGAAGATATAGTGTGAATCTTCTCTTAATTGAAACACGTAAGCAAGTGACTTTAGCAGACAACAACAAATATTTGTTAAAATATGTAGCGAACAATCACAAACCTCAGCACAAGTGTTAAAGACCCCCTCCACTAGTATACAAGCCATTTATTCACCGTCAACAATGAAACAATTTAGCAAGAATATAATTGGTAGATACAGTCATACAGATGCCCTGATAATACTAGAGTGAGGATGAGCACACTAATATAGTGCATTATTGACCCAAGTGAGCAAGAGACAAGGAAAAGGAGGATGCAAACAGGGCTTTTCTAATAACTGTCAAGACATCTAATAGTAGTGGAAAGAGTGAGATAAATGGGAAGCCTGTTAAAGTGTTAAAAGCAAAGAGAGAGGAGGTGAGAGCGAGAATTCAGCAGGAAGAATGGAACTTAAGCAGAAGCTACCCCCCAAAAAAACTAGCCTGATTACAGAAAAATTCCATTTCTGTTTCTCTAATATCGATTAATTCCCAGTTTTTTGCAATGAGAGATTTTGTGTAAGTACTGCATACCAGCCAGATACTTCAAGAAACTCAACATATAATTCAAAAAAAGCAGATCATGAACCTGATGAGAACTATTTTTATTTCCTTTACATCCCAATTTGTTATCACTTATTCCACCCATAGTCATTATTTTCTCCAATTAGACCAACTGTTCACAGAATTGGCTGGTTGAAATCTTATGCATGACTTGATTGACTGTTACCTGTGAACATAGCTTGATTGCTCCGCGAAAGTCATTAAGTTTAAGGCTACAAGCTGCACCATTCAACCAGCATGACACTCTCAGTGCGTCAGCTTGCTTTTGCTCACCAAACCCAAAGGATCCATCGTCACTAAGAAAATCAACCGCCTGAGAGAGAACAAGGTATCATGGAGTTGGCAGATGTAACAAACTAAAGGAATCTTAATGAAACTTAAAACCCAAAACCAATGCAAGTCAAGGATTTACCTGTTCATACTTCTTCTCTGCTCGCAGGTAATTGTCACCTTTAAATAGTACATTTCCTTCTTCTTTCTTCCTCTCAGCCACCTCAATTTTCTCCTTATTATTCAATTCCCATGGTGCTTTCTCCTTTAAATCAAATAAAAGTTAAAAGTATTGAAAGGAATGCTGCACAAAAAATCATACAGACATGTATCTAACGAACAACCTATACAAAGCAAGAAAAACCAAATCATACTGCAAGTTATTTTGATTTTCTCCACTTTTTTGCTAAATGATACAAGTTGCCATCTTAGTTATTGGAAAAACAAAGATCTTTAAATTTTCAAATTTACAAGGGGGATTTCCTTTTACCTTGATAAAATTCATCATCTCAACGTCATAGACTACATTCGAGCCTGGTGGAACAATAGCAAGATCTTGTCTCACTTCAACATTTCCAAATGCATACTCAGGATGTATGGAAATAATGGCCCTCTCCCCCTTCTTCATAGTTGCCACAGCTCGATCTAGACCAGCAATCACTTGTTCTACAGACAACAAAGTAAAAAAACCATCATCACTTCCTAGATGTCATAATACTGAATAATCTTTAGTTCATCCCCAAGCAAGGGGGAAAATGTATGTGTTGAAATTATGGAGATTTAGATATAGGGCAGAAGAGAGATAAAAGAATTACTAATTGAGACTGTCTTACATTGTCTTGATGTGCTTGATATTTTCATAAAAATTTTATCACTAACCCTTGTGTATACTAATCATTATATTAACTAATTAGGGAATAAATCATAAATACATAACGAAAGACGCTAGCCAATCTTAAGAAATGGTGAGGAAATTAAGAAACTAATCCTAGAGCATAATCTAAGGTATTCCATGTTATGATAAGATATTTTCATATATTATAACAAACAACGTACAAAAGAGCGTAGCTAAAATAGGATAAGAAAAACCTCACCCTCATCAGTTATGAACTCCAAGGGTTGTTCAGTTCTCCTTTTCTCAAATACAGTGCCATCTTCTAGCATAGCTGTGAAGCTGACTGCAATAGGAATTTCATCAAAAGCAATTATTTAACTGAGCCTTCTTCCTTTCCTTTAAATTTGAAATTGAATGGGCAAATAACAAGATAAAAAAGAACATTAACTCCTGCCGCCAATAACATCAAGTGACACTAGATTTGGGAATAATAACACGAAAATAGCCAACCATTACCACAAATCATTATTTTAGTATAGAAGAAGTATGAACTGAATTATTCTTTCATCACAATTTTTGGTAAATTATTGTATTTCAATTTAAAACTAGAATTAAAATTCAGTAACATCGTCAATAATTTTCACATTGAAGGAGATGCAGGAAATAGAAAAATTACAGTCACACAAGAGTCTAATAATATAGATTATAATCTGACCATGACCAAAGATTTGAAATTTCCTCTCACATCATATGACAATAATCCTTATCCTTACAATTCTAGATCTGTTCTGATTCAAATCACCTACATTAATAACCCATCAACCCTAGTGGTTGAGTTGAGTTTACTGAGCTTGATTGTGTTGTTTTCTTAAATTCTTACCCGTAACTTTTGCACCCTCGTTGGCTGTGAAAGCACCCTCCCCTTCTTTCAAAATCTTTTTAAGCACCTTGGAGTCACCAGTAACATTTATGACAGACTTGAAGGACACCAATTCAATATTAACATGCAGTACTGAATTTGGAGGGATAGAACAGAGCCTACTTCCAGCTTCTCTTCCAGTCTCCCCAAAGGCATCTGCAGTAACCATATAAAATAAATTCCAAATTAATCATCAGAGATATCGGAATGCAAGACCCCTCAAGCTAATGAATAAAAGCGTAATTCCAAGCAGAACTTGAAAGAAACAGTAAAAATTAATAAGGTTAAACGGGAATGAACCCCACTTTATAGAAAATAATTATGCCAAATGTTGGACGTTGGCAGTTCCCTAGATAGGTCTAATTATCAAGGAATATTGTGGCAAAGTAACCAAAGTGCTAGCAAACAGAAACTGAGTAGGAGAGAAGCATAAACATTTCAATGGACTACAGAGATTGTTACATCAATCAGACTCCTATTTTGAGACCAAAGTTTCATGTGTTCCAACTCTCAACAAAATGAGGAAACATAGGAAAATACAATAAACCATTCATTTCATTACCAGAAAAGCCAAAAAAAATATGGATATTGTAGGCAGATAAGAGGAACAAAAAACATACACTGAGGTTGGACAATTAATTCAGCCTTCTCTCCCCTCGTCATAGTCATGATCACTTTCGGCAAAATCGGAAAAAGATGACCTTCAACCAGCACCATAATTGGTCGAACAAACTGTGAGATGAAAAATGAAACTATACTCCCTATTACATGAAGTCAATAAGAGAGAGAGAGCAACTTCAACAACATACCATCCTTCACGTGAAACTCAACTCCCCCTTCAGGTGTCTCTTCAACAACAGAGCCATCAACTAGTGCCACCCGATACTTCACTGCAGTGGAAAAAATATCCAACACAAAACTAATAAGCTGACAAAATCTTCATTCATAAAGCATGCCAAGATCGATACAGTTATAAAAAACATCAAAATGTACAACTAAATGAACTTAACTAAAATGCCCTATTATTGTAAAGATTTTTAACATTTCTACGAGTCTCCAATCAACCTTATCGGCTAAAGGAAGAATCCGTAAATGGATCACTTACGATAAGATAATAAACAAAGTAAGAATCCGAAAAATGGATCCCTTACACGAGTAAACAGTCGAAAAGTTAACTAGCCGAAAAGCAACAACAACGAACAAATCAAAAGTGATAAATGCAAGTATATTCGTCGAGTAAACAAAACAAAAGCCAAACGAAACTTAAAAAAGGAGAATATCCGAAAGATGGACAACCTCGCGAGACATTAGCACCGACAAGCTTAGACAGATTCAAGGTAGAACTATCAGAGAAAGAAGAAGACATTATTGGTTACCAATTAAATCTACCTCATCTAACTTGAGCTTGCAGGTACCCCACCCCTTGTAAGGAGGAAGACAGCTAGACTTGAAGAGGAAGACAGGAACATTCAGTTCAATAGGGGATATTCGGTCCCGGTTAAGTTGTAAGAACACTAACATACAACTCTCTACATGGTGATATATTCAAATTGATGCAAGGAAAAAGAAAGAAGCATAAACAGGCAAAAGGAAGTGGTAGAATACTACCAAGCACTTCATCGAGATCAGCAGGGCGGTCATTCCCACTCCCCTTCTCCATGATTTTCTTGAGAACTCCACCATCTTTGCACACATCCACCACTCTGATCCACGAAAGGAGTTCCACCTCAAACTGCAGAACCGAGTTGGAATCACGCCAAACATCACCTTCACCATCTGCAGGTAATGTGAACAATGCTACCTCCCCCTTCTTCATACTCGTAATCCCACAGTCCAACCCAGGAACGTCACCATTGCCAAGAGCGAACGTCAAGGGTTGATCCGTCCTATTGGAAGAACCCAACGCCGTTCCATCGAGCAATGTTCCAACACGATGAACTGCATTGATAACGATAACTAACTAATTTATATGGCTAGAATGTGAAAAATTAGAGGCACGGTGGTTGGTTGCGGTGACTAACCTGTTACGACGTCGTTGAAGTTGGGGGTTTCCCAACCGTGTCCGTGTCTGAGAAGCTTCTTCTTGAGACCTCTGAGTTGCCTCTCTTCGCCCACCTTCTGCGGCGGCGCCGATTCGATGACCTCGCCGGGCTCCTCGTCGAATTCATCCTCCGACGATAGCACCACCATGTTTCCCTCTTTCTGGTATCTTCTGGAACATTCTTTGGATTATTATTACAATTTATAACAACAAAATCCACTGTGTTCTTCAGTGAGTGAGTTGTTAAGAACACAGTAATCCTCGTACGCAAAACTTTGGCTACCAAAATAGTTTTTAAATAATTGCAAAATTATTTCTTAAATATTTACCAAAAAACCTTATGATTATTTATCAATTCCACAAGGCTTTTTAGGTGCAAAATATACCTAATAAATTGGTAGAAAAAAATTAACATTAAAATGGTGTCATTTTTTTATTGAATTTAAAGATAAAATTTAAAAAATTATAAAAGAATATATAAATCATGTTGACAAGTGTCAAATAGATTTCTTTTGTGTATTGTCTAATCAATTTATGTTGTATCATCCAACCTTTTTTAAAAATAGCCTGTAATATTTTTGTTTGATTTGGTCCTTTTTTGGGTTATTTTAATTTGTTTTGAAATAAATTAAAAATAATATATATACATATATTTTAAATTTAAGCTACTAATAAACTTAATTTTAATTTTATATATAATGATGTGATGTATAAAGTATAATACTTTTATATGTGTTGAATAAAATATGCTTTTTTATTTGTAAATATAATTATTATTTTATAAATTTATGAGTTTATTGGTTAAAATAGATTGAGTTAAAAATACTTGTTTTTATTTAGATGATACTTACTTTATTTGGTCTAACTTGTTTTTGTGACTTTTATAAGTCTATCATCCACTTAAGCCTGTTTTGAGAACTTTAATAACATTAAACTTTGACACAAAATAAATTCTGTTCCCAAATAAATGTTCTTTTTAAAAAAAAATAATTGAAAAAAACATACTACAACGTTAAACAATTTAAATTTTTTAAAAATAAATATTGTAAATAAGAGTTTATCATTTTCACATTTATATTTAAAGGTGGTTGGACTTCATAATAATATCCCATTTTGTTTTCATTATACAATCTTATTGCCATGTTTGCTTCTGCTGAAGTGTTTGGAATGTGAATTGACTAGCGAGTGGGTGAGTAACTGGTTTGAAGGTGAATATGAGGATGAGGAGTGGATGTTATGCATTTTTTCTTTATTTACAAGTGTTAGTGATGATTACATGTATAATCATATGATTTTATATACATATCTTTAATCCTAACAATGTGCATGCATGACATTCAAATTCTTCGAGTTATTTTCATGGTTGAGGAACAACAATGTTACCCGTGAAAGAGTTAGGGTGAAAGAAGTAAATTCGATTGGAGAATTGATTCTCATTGACGTTGTTAAACTATGAGAATTGATTTTATGTTTTTTTTTAGGATAATTGATTCTCGTTCAAGTTGATTTCATGGAATAATCAATTTTATCTCAGTGTTTCTTATGAAAATTGACTTTCATTTACGCTGATTTCATGTGAGAATCAACTTTAAATAGTTGTTGGTGTCTTTAAACCTAAAATCGATTGTCATCTATGTTGTAGGGGAAGGGATAATTGAATTTATTCATTTGTTAATTATGAGAATCAATTATGATGGTTCTTGAATATATGGTAGCATGACATAATATATTCTCATATTTTGTGTGCTCATAATTGATTTTGGTGTGAAGTGAATACAAGGGATAATCAATTCTCTTTTTTTTGTGCTATAATGAATTTATTTTTTGTTATTTTTTATGAAATTTTAGATGTTTATATTGATTTTGAATATTTTAGGAATTTTATACATTTCATATTTGTATTTATTTAACATTTTGAATATTTTACTTCTTATACTAAAGAAAGTAAAATCACTCAAGTGAAATATATCTACCATTGTAATGTAGTGTGTGTGAACAAGAAGACATTGAGTGTGAAAAATTACACTAATTTATTGAAATTTAGTTGGAAATTCTTATATATGTGATTAAAGTGTAATTTTATATGTTATTTAGTGTGATATGTGATATTGCTCTCTCTATATTATGATTGTATTTGACATTGTTATTATTTTGCTTCGAATAAGATTTTAACCTTATGATTCTATTTAACATGTGAGTATGTAATTGTCATAAATATAGACTATCAAAATAAAAAGTATTCACAATATTTCTAGAATAGTTTGATATAAATAAAATAATTTTTTGTTTTCTTACATAGTTCAAGTTGAATAATGTTAGGTTGTTACTGAATTTCGTATAAATGATAAATATATTTGAAATTAAATTTACCAACATCAACAAACTTAGGATTATATGTGAATACTTATAGTAATGTAAGGTCTTAAGCACAAACACTTATGTTATAAAGATGTTTTAGTTTCATAAAGTGTTTAAATCATGTAATTGTGAAAACCTTAGACTGTGAGAAGTTGCGGAAAAGTTATCACATCTCTATAATATATGTCTACGTATGGATAATGAACCATAATACATATTGTGCATGTCTGCATAAATAATATATAAAAAAAATTATTAAATAGAAATCAATTTTAGAAAAAAAAAATTAGTTGTTATAGTAACTAAATTAAAAATCATTTTAGAGACTAAAAAACTAAAATTTTGGTAGCTAATTAGATACGAATTTAGAAACTATTTATTAATAATAAGAACTAATTTAGAAAACAATAATTTTTTTAATTACTATAAGTATGATTTGATTTTATTCTAATTATTTAAGACTAAGAATGCTTATTTAGGTTAAGTGTTAATTATGGACTAAGAATGCTTATTTAGGTGAAGTGTTAATTATGGAGGGGACATTTAAAACATATATGCTGAAAGACTTTAATAAATAATTTTTATACAAAAACACATATATATATATATAATTATAAATGATATCAATTATTTTATGATAAAAATTAGATAAATGTTCAATCCAACCATTAATATTAGAATCAAAGATAATTTGATATTAAACCTAATTTATTTAGTATATTTAGGTAACCGAATAAAAACAAAACAAACTCAAATTGGCTTTTAATAAATTTAGGTTACCGAATAAAAAAACTAAATTCAATTTGGCTTGATAGCAGTCCTAGGTATGTATATTTCTACAAGATATTTGTTTCTCAATTGAGTTAGGTAACTTTTCCAAAATTAAACATTTTTATTTTCCTACAATAAACACATAATTTTACTTTTGTATTTTTAACCGATATTAGATAAGAAAGACTAAAAATATTTTTTCCATTTTTTTAGAGACAAAAAGGCATGTTTAACTCTTAAATTTATTTCAATTTAAATTAGTTTTTCATATTAATTTAAGGATATATTTTATTCTTGATCGTTAATATTTATTTTAACAATTAAGTGACATGTTAATGATCTCCCCCTTTGAAAACTATAAAGATTAAATGTATAATTAGTTTTTTTTTTTAAGAATTAAAATTACAACTTCATAAAAATATGAAATAAACAAGGTCAAGTCTAAAAGGAATGGAATCGAGGAAAGAATTGCAGAAAAAAATAAGATTAAAGAAAAAAGATAAATTAATTAGTACTTAATACTCGATTAAAAAAGATTATAATTTCTTAACTACAAAAAGTTGATCGAAACTCCATCAAATAGCTAATAATAATATGATAAATATATAAAGGGATTTAATTTCAAAAGATAGAAGTTAGTTAGATAAGTAAAGAAAATGAATAGAAAGCTTTTTCTTCACATACTTATTAAACGAGTTAAGAGAAGAATTTAATTTGTTCAGATAAAAAATGTGTTAAAAATATAATTTATTTTCAATTTAAATCTAATTAATAATATGTATGAGAGAGCTTTTTCCAGCATTTATATAATGGAACAGCTGGAACCAATGACATCATTCTCAACATAATTTTATGGCTTTCTTAATTGGTTTAATTTTCCACAAAATAAGTGTAATGTATTATTGTTTTTTTAATTTATCAAAATATTAGACTCTCAAATTATTTTAATTCAAAACAATATATATATATATATATATATGATTACTCCATAAAAAATGATTAAAAACTTGTGAGTTCATGAATGTATATGCTCTAATAGTCCTAAAATAAACGCCAAAATTCTTAATTACAAGAATATCTTTCACACAATCAATAAAATCAATACACATAAATTAATTATCCAAAACAGTAGCCACAAACAGAGAAAACGAAGAAGAAGAAGAAAGATTCTTACAAATTCAATTGAAATCTCTGCTCTAACCTAAGCGATTCTACTTCCTAGCTTGAACCTTCACAACGGTTTCAAACGCAGGTTTGCTCTTCGCCACAGCGTAGCTTCTACTCCTCGGATACAGATCGGCGGCGAAAGCCACGCCTCCTTCCGTCTCCACCGCTTTATCCTCGTCGATCCTCGCCATCCCGACGCTGCTAGACTTCGGCAACACTTTCGAGACGTGGATTCGATTCGCCGACGTCGTTCTCGCCGACGCGGCTCTCACGAGCTCCGCGTAGTCCTCGTCGCCAACCTCGGACCTGACCGACGAGGCCGCCACGCTGTGGCTCCTGGAGAACCTTCCAGCACCTTCCATAGGATCGCCGTAGTAGCTCACGTGCTGGCCGCAGTTGGTTATGCTCCGCACGTACATGTCCCTCGCCTTCCCCAACGCTCTTATCGGCGATCCGATGATCCTCATCAGCTTGCTCCCACTCCTCCTCTCCATTTTTCCCAACGCTTCAAATTCTAACCGTCGCTAACGAAATGCGAAACTAAAAATTGTTGAATTGTAACTGTTGCCAAAGAAATGAAAGGTTGAAAGAATATGAAGGCAACAACTATGTGGAAGTTTATATTTATATTGTTTTGTGAGGGAAACTGTGAGCAGCAAGTGAGGTGGAGTTTTCCGCAGCACACCGGATTATTTATGAAGACTAATGGATTCTGTTACAGATAAGAATGAAACCGTGGAACTTAGTATATGCTATTATTATCTTAATCCATTTATTCACAATTCAATTCAATCAAAATTAAAATATACATAAGTTAGTTTACAAGGACATTGACTATTTTCTATTCAATAACACTTATTCACTTAAATTCATTTTTATTTTTTTAAATAATTACTTCTACACTAATTTCAAAAACTTTCATTCATTCTTAAATTACATTCTCTTATATAATCATCACCATGTTAAAATCATTTTTTTTTATGAATCAAATTAACTCTCCTTATACTAGGTATTGTGTTATTAAAGTGTTTTATCAAAAACTCTGAAAAAATAGTGAAATTATAACTTATTATAGAAAAAGTCTCATTCATGAATAGGATACATAATTAGATATCTGAATTAACTTAAATTTCACATGCATCTCTAGAATACTGCATATAAATTACAATTAAAATAATTAAAAAAAACATAAAACTTATTCAAAACATAATTTATCTTAAAATATATTCATATTAGTAGATATGGTCTTACTTCTACTAAATAATTTAGTGATGATTTATTATATGAGGAGTAAATAAATGTAAATATTTTAACAAATAAAAATAAAGAAAGTCAACCTTTTAATATATTTATATTTTAATAAAATATTAATCATAAAATATTTAAAATGTTATTACTGTTAAATATGAAATGAAAGGACAAGAATACTTGAATACAACCTAACACCGAAATGAAATCTTTGTTTTGTTTTGTTAATAGATTAAGAATAAATCATTGAATATCATTATTTATTTATATTAATTTTATGATTAATACTAACAAATTAATATTTTTACATAACACTCTATATATAATCAATATTTCTATAAATTTTATTTTTTACTTTATTTATTTATTTTTATATTATTTTATTGATACTTTACATAAATTTGTAGTTAACATTCTAAGTTTATTTATTTGTTCTAAATTCACTCTTGTTGAAATTTAACATTATTTATTCACTAACCACATCTATAAAAACTTTATTCTTTAAAGAGATAACAATAAAAATCTCCATATATTAAAAAAACTTACAATTTTAATATACTGTGTTAAAAAGTTTATTTTAATAATTTATAAGCTTATCATCAATCATATCGAACTTTATTAGAATGCACAAGAAATCTATAAAGTGACAAATGCAAGTTGTATGTGCACATGCTAGCATAATTGAAGCACGAAAGTAAAAACAAAATAATTTATAAATTTATAGATTTAAAATTAGATCATTTCAAAATTTAGACAAATATCAAGATAAAATTTAGTTTAATTTTAAAAAAATAAAATATATATAAATTATTTTTTATGAAATATTGTGATTCTTTGTTCTTAATTTTAAAAAACATCATTCGCTATTTTAACATAACATAACAAAGCTGATAAAAAAAATAAAAAAAATAAAAAAAAAACAAAAACAAAAACAAAGGACAAAATTAAAATATATTTTAATTATTTATTAAAACTAACAACATTAAATGATATTTGTTTTTTCAATTTTAAAACACCAATCAATATTAATTTCACAGAAAACACATGCCCCTTGTCGTGATTGAGAAAATAAAAATGCTTTAGAAGAAATGAAAGAAAAACATTAACCTAAGAACAATGACGTACCGTGTTAACATTCTCCTGCTTCAGATCCCATTTGCCATTTTAATTATCATGAAAATCATATATATATATATATATATATATGTCAATAATATTCATCAGCTTTAAAAAAAGTTAAATATTTATTAATGATTTTAACCCTTGTCTCATTATATTAAGTATTTTAAATACAGATCTTAAGACTATATTTTTCCAACACCTTCCATTTTAAAAATATAATGTTTTTTTAATTCATCAAAAGTATTTCTAATGATACAATTACGATAGTGTTATTTGGTATTAAAGAGTGCAATGGTTATGATATAATAATTCAATTATAAGGTACCTGAATATTATAACTATACTATTTAGATAATAACATTATATCTATAACTATTTATTATATATATATATATATAATATTATATTATAGTTATTCAAAATTATGAGTTTTAAAAAATAACGTTATATATACACATAGCCAAAATACTATTACTAATAATATCTTTCTAATCTTGTTTTTTTCTTTATGTTACTTTGAAAAAATATATTATCAAAATAAATACAATCTGTTAACAGTGTATCTTATATAATAGATTATGGTACATGTTTTCATTTTATTGTCTGAATTTATACTTTTTATTTTGAAAGTCTTTCTGCAAGTAATACAAATTTTATATGAAGACTTCTAAGTTCTAAAAATAAAACATTTCCATAGTTGAAAAATTGCAACAATTTCAACTAAAATCAATAATTTAACATTTGCTTATTTTTAAATCATAACATTTTTAACTTATATTCTATTAATGAATCCAAATTAAAATGAAAGCATTTTACTAACAATATTTTCATCCAACATCTAAATTTTCAAGTTCTTGACTCATGATTATTTTACCTGATCAGGTAAAATAATGATTTATTCCTGATTTACTAACCAAACAATGTACTTTATAAAAAAAAAATTCTCAAACAACTGCTAATATCTACCAACATCATTTCAAATCCAATTGAAACAAAAGTAAATACTATGATTAAAAGATGATATAAGTATTAGAATTAGAAATGTTAAATTGTGTAATCATAATAGAATTGTTGAATTATGTAACCATAATGTGATTGTTGAGAATTTTCAAGAAGTTGATTGGATATTCAAATGAGAAGAAGTCAAACTAATTATCTATCCTTTGAAATCATTATTGTCCAGATTATGTGAATTCATTTAAAATATTATTGACTAAGTGAAAAATATTATTCTATTTCATTGAAACAAGTTTTTTAAAAAATAATCATTTCATTTCACTAAGATATTTTTAATTAAAATATTAAGAGATAACATGGTTAGGATTAATCGTCGCATCTAAGGTATTGTTCGTTTTGAAAGTTAGTGTTCCGTCACAGTTTTATCATTAAAAGATGTTTCAATGGATTGGAGGAGAAGAGAATATATAAATTGTCTTGATCTCGACTTCTGAGCAATGTGAGATTATACTGGACGAACTCCCAATCGAGGTCTAAGAGAAATGGATTTCCCTGAGGATCTTGTGACACATTTTCGCCCACAGACGACATTAGTGTTCCAAACTCAAGTGATTCAATCATCATATCGAAGGTATTATCCATTTTGAACATGTACGTCCCTCCTAATTCGTAAAAGAGATTTTAAAAACTACGTAGTGAATACTAAAACAAACAATATAATTTTAATTTTTTTTGAGAAATATGGATGGAAATTGTAAAAGAAATATTTCCATTCCAAATATTGACAAAGGTGGAGGGAAATAATTGTTTATTAAGGCATTAATGAGGAGGCGCCCCTAGTATTTAAGGGGAGTGCAAATGGAAACTACACTTCTACACTCTTCTACACTCTTCTACTTCTAGCACCACCATTCCACTAAGAATAAAGAAACAACACGCATCTATGCCTTTTAACACATAAAAACAAAACAACCTTCAGAAGAAAAGAAAAACCATGCTATGTTTCCAGAAGAAATAAAAGGTTTCTCCCACTCACAACTCACAAATAAAATAAAATTAAAGTGGTTGAATTATGATTGACCTTTTTCTTACTTACTCTCAAATCACCGACAAACTCAACTGCTATAAGAACTTAATATCAATTTTATTTTGATTACTTTTCACAAATTATGATTTCTATGTTTTATAATTCTATTCTGTAGATGGAGACATGATTTTTGGAAGTACACAATTTAATAATTAAATTATAATTTTAGTGTTTTATAGAATTGTGAAAAATTATAATTATAATTGAGTGGAAAAAATTTAATCCAAACATGTAATGATATGAATAGAAAAAATAACTTTCCCTTTTGGTATAATGAGTAATTTCTTTACTGAAATTACAAGATCACAAAACAGAGCTATGAAGTAAACCCGTCACTTTCACACTATTTGTTTTTTTTTTCCTGCATGGAGACAAACAACAACACGTGAAAGTTGAAATGGAAGATTCAAAATTATTGGGAGGCAAAAATATAAGTAAAAGACAAGACATTATTAGAAAAAAAAAATGAATCATTGTGGATTTGGATTCAATGTTCTTGTTTTAATTTGCAAAAGAAGTGTGTGACAAGTATGAGAAATACAATTCAACAACGATCTCGTGTCTTTTCTCAAGAACATCGAGAAACATAATGTTCTGGTCAGCAATAGTGTTATTGACTATTACTGTTATACACATCACCACTGCAGTGTGACGATGAATCATATATATAATTTATTTCATTCTCACCTTTCTAGAAAGATAAATTAGAAGAGAACTAAAATTAAAGAAGAACATTGAATTATATATTGTAATATATAAGTGAGTGTATTTATTTTACAATTTGATTTTATAAGTTTAATTAAATTTAAAATTTATTTTTAATATAAGATTATAATTTATTTTAATAAAGTTTGTTGAACATAAAATGTCATGAATAATATTAAATTATTTACAAATATTTAGTTTTATCTGTTTAATATATTTATTTTTTAATGTGATTTGTTAAACATGATATATGTTTTGAAAATATTTTGATTAAGAGGATGTCTTTGTGTGTATGTAGATTCTATGAAACTTCTAAACATGTTCCAAACATCAAAGTATGTATATTTCTAGGCAAAACAACATCTGTATGTTTCTAGCTAAAACATACTTTAATCAAATACTTTTTTTGTCTAATTATTTGTATAATACCTCAAACATGTTTAATTATTTGTTAATATCAAAATGAAAAGTTTGGAACTACTTTTAGTCTAGTTAACTCTTTTTTTTATAGATACTATAATCAAATGTTCGTTTTGTAAGAGCAAAAAATATCTCAAATTTTGGTTAAGAACGAAAACTAAAATTCATATATTATATAAATTAAAACAATTCAACCATATAAACAGTAAGCGACAATTATCGTATATATATTTTATAAAACTGAGTTAAATATTGAAGTTATGAATGATAACAACCTATTTTTAGTGTCTCAATCCTAGAGTTTGAATCTATAATTAGGGATAAAATTATTTGAGCACGTAGTTCACTTTTACTAGTTAGGTTCAAAATTCCTTAGATATGAATTTTGTTAGCAAATGACTCTTACTATCTACACGAATATGAATTTTAACATTTTTCATATTTTTCAGAAGAAAATATATGTTTTTGATGATTTTGCTAATATTAGTATCGCTAATAAAACTGGATTTTTATGATAAGATTTTTTATCTTAAAATATTGGGTTAGATTTCTTTAGAAATAATTTAACTCTTCTTAAGTTTAGATTTTGCTAGTGGCTTTTTGGTGGTCTTTCTTTTGTACGAGTTTTGGGTTGTTCTCTCATAATTTATGTATCTTTTTGTTTTTTTTTTCAGTTTTTTTTTATGTTGTTTTAATATGATGGCATGTGATTGATGAAGTTTGAATGTGCCAACCAAGTTGAAATGTTAAAATTTCATTGTGATACCTATCTTAATTTTGTAAAAAAAAAAATATGGGTGAAATCTCCAATGTCTAACAAGTATGATTATTTTACTTTCCATTTTGATAATGAGACTAGAACATGTGATATCCAACATATATATCTTACAGATTGTTAGTGATTTTTTTTTTTTAAAGTTAAGTGACCAAAGTAAGTTATTGGTGAGTAAAATATTAATAATTAAGTAATTGTCTAGCATTTGATTGGTTTGTTCTTTTTCCTTAAACTTGTGAAATTAAATTTGTCGGAAATAGTATTTAAACAATTATAATTTACTATGTAAGTTATTTAAATTTATCTTTTAGAAATATTAGTTTTATTTGTATTGCACTTTAATACCATGTTTTAATTTGAGTTTATATTTTCAACAATAAATTTTAAATTATTTAAAATTTACTTAAAAGAAGTATCATCGAGTATAAAAAAATCGCAAATGTTTTTGATACTGGAAGAGTTGATATATTAAGCTTTATGTCCTAGGTCCTAGTAATATTGTAATTAATAAATATATATTAGAGGTAATAATAACAAAATAATAAATCATCAGAATGTATAAGATAATAATTAGTTTCAAGATAATAATGTTAAATCTTTTGAGGAGGATATGAGGAAGATATGAAATAGATTTGATATTAATAAATCATAAATAAAAATTATATAAGAGATTACGATACTAGTTTTAACTAAAACTTTAAGAGAATAACTTCATAAATATTTTTTTTATATGTTGTTTTCCATTTCAAATTAATATGAAACTCAAATTCATATTTAGATTTCTAACAAATAATTGAAGCATGGATAACAACATGTGAATTTTTCAAAGTAGTTTTTCTGATGGCTTTGACATTTCTTAAAGGTCCCTATTTTCAGTATTGGTGGACTCGGATATATTCTTATATATGTTTTACCACAAAAATTATAACTTAGAGTATGATGAAAAATTGTGTATAAATAATATTTTTACTTGAAAAAGTATATCATGGTCTTATTATAGTTTTCAAAAAATGTAAGTGGGAGTATCATATCCACAAAGAACTAGTGTTAAATTTTTATCATCTCTAAATTTTTAATTAAATAATATATGTGTTTTATCGTGATTATTGAGTGTTTGAAGAAAAATAAGATAAATAAAACTTAATTCAAATAATTTAAGTTATCAATGCTAAAATTAATATTTAAATTTATCAAAACCACTTAGAATAATTATGCTGATCAACATAAAGAAGTTGACCAAAATAACAATATTGTGTCTCTTAAAAAATATTAGAGTCAAATTAAACCATCCTTTATTGAGTTTAATTCTAACAATTTGACTATAAATTTCAATTCCTTAAAAAAAAAAATTAAAATATATTATTTGAGTATTTCATTCCGTTAAGAAAAAGGTATTCAACACTTTCAATTCAATTTTTAAAACTTTCTCTCCACGTACCAAAGACACATCATAAGAGCAAAAAGAAAACATTATTAATATCCGTTCAAAATTGGATTGAGTCTAAGCAAGTATATTAGTTTGTGTTACAAATGATGTTTGATCATAATTAAAATTAATGGGTGTTGGAATTCAAACTATAGATTTTGTTTCAATTCAAACCGTTAATTTGGAAGTCCTAAGAATAAGGAACTTTGAATGATTGCTTAAGTAAATATTAAATAATAGTTAAGGGTCACTTCATAATAAATAATACAAAGTCACACGGAATAAAATAAAATTTTAGAGGATCAACGTATCTTTTCTTATTATTTATTTTTTGAGAAAAAAATATCATTTTTTGTTCAAATTTGAGCCAGGTTAAGTATGTTTAGGAAGGAAATAATAATCTTGTACATTTTAGTTTTAAATATAAGAATATTTAAATTAGTTTTTATCGTATTTAGTGATATTATTCTTAAAATTATTTTTATTTAATTCATGTTTTATATTCAACATCAGATAGAGTTTTTTTAGTCTTTTCACATTTTTTCCTGTGATTAATATTATTTCAAAAGTTTCTAATATTTTTTATAAAGACAAAACTTAAAATAACAAAATTATAAACATTCCCAAACGACTAGTATCTGTTTATATATGTTCTGGACCGAACAATGAACTAAAGGCCCAGACTTCCTGCACCCCTTTTGAATTCTCAAAGGAATTAAAAATTTGAAATTAAAAAATACATTTTAGAAAGAAAACTTTGAAATAGAATTTTGTGTTCTAAAAATAAAATTGCAAAACCGAAATTTTATTCCAAAAAAATAGTTATAAAATAAAAAAAATAAATTATGGAAAAGAGATTCTGAAATCCAAAAAAGTATTCTGAAAATCCAAATATGTATTTCAAAATAACAAATTCAGAATGTATTTTGATCTCCACTCTTCTCTTATTTAAAAATTAAAAAAAAAATCATTTTTATCATTTCAAGTAATACACAATGGATGCAGGTTCAAAAACATTGGGCCATTTCTTTCTGCACCATATCATTTCTTTCTGCACCATATCATATCAATTTTAACCTGCACCCTATTTTTTTTTTTTAATTTTAAAAACTATCCTTATTTCGAATTTGAAAATCCAGAATAATAAATAAAATAAAATCATTCTAGGTAAAAAAATTCGGAACACAAAAATAAAAATGCATTCCAAGATAAAAAAATTTAGAATTCAAAAATGTGTTCCGGAAATCAAAATACGGAATATTTCTGAATAAAAGGTTTGAAAGTAATTTTTATTTACACCCTTTATGTAAGGTTATTTTCGTCATTTAAGAAGAACATTGTTATCATTTTCAATTGTAGATTGGGTGCATGTTGAAATTTATATGGTGCAGGGAGAAATTGGCAAAACATTGAGTACAGGAAGAAATTGGACTAAAATGGCCCAGAGAAAGTTGGCCCAGCTCCGAGCCAGGCCCGATAAGAATTCAGAAAGATGATGTGCATTTTCTTTTTCGGTTCATGAAGAACAGATATATAATTTACATTTGAAGGTGTAGAAAAAATAATATATAAAACTAAATTTATAAATCTAAATTCATCAAAGATAACTTTGAATCGACATAAATTGATGAGATGAAACAAGTTATATTATAAACACTCGTAATCTTAACTAGTAATATGTTTTTAAATTTTTTATATTATTATTTTTGTATTATAATAAAATATGTTAATATATATAATAAATAAAATAATTTAGATTTGATATGTTGTAGATTAATTTATTCTATTTTGTTGTTTCTGACTACTATTTTTCTATTATAGGAATATGTTGAAGTATGTGTGATGTATTATTATTTAGGGGCAATGATTGAGTGTAGCAGAGAAAAAAAGTTGTGTAGAAATTGATTTTTTGTGTTGGGGCTAAGATGGGTCACTTAATTTTGAAATATGTGAGCATGGCTTGCTTTGCTTCGTCTCTTGGGGCCTCTACTTGCCGACCTATTCTTATTTTCATTTCATTCACCATCGTGGGACCAACCATCTCCATTCACTTTTCAGAATAAAATAGAAATTCATCATTATAAATTTATATTTAAATTGATCATTATAATTTTTTTTAAATATGACGGTGAAAAAAAACAACAATTCGAAAATTCGAACATATCTGAAACTATATATCGTGGATGATGGATTGTTGGTCAAATAAGACCAAAAAAAATCATTACGATAAGTTTGAAATGATTTTGATATTATGTTAATAAGTGAATTTTAGATTAGAGGTGATAAAACGGGCTAATCCGTTCCGCATAGGTCCGTCCTGCCCCGTATATAAAATGCGTGATGGTTTTCATGGCATGCCTGCGGGTTGACTCACATTTTTTTTTTAAACATGAAGGAGGATTGGAGGCGACAGCAGCGCGACAGTTGGAGACGAAGCCGCACAGAGTCGCAGGCGAAGCGAGCGATGACACTGAAACGGAGTGCGTGGTGTGTTGTGTGCTTTTTTGGAACAACATAGTTAAGTTGTGTTTTGAGTGAAAACCTATTTTTCTTTTACTTAAAGTTGCGACTCTTCCACTCACTTGACCATTTTGCCCAGTCAATCTTTTTATTTTTTATTTATTTATTTATTTATTTTGCGATCTAGCGGGCCAACCTATCTCGTTCGCGTGGGCCGCAGGTTATACGAGGCGGGCTAATGCAAGTCAGTCAGTGGGTTGAAAAGGTCAGCTCGTCCCGCGTTTTTTACTACGGGCTGATCCGCCCCGCTTTATCACTCATACTTTAAATCTAACTGAATCTCATAAAAACAGTTTATAAGATGAAATTTGTATCTATTTATATATTATAAAATGTTTTAAGTAGTAAGCATGAGTTTAAAAGAATCACTTTTTTTAAGTGATTATTATATATCACATGAGATGACGTAGTTTGATTAATTTCCACGTTTTGGAAGCAACTGGGGAATTCACAGAAACCCTCTCCTAAAACATGGTTATCCAATTTCATCATCACTAATTGGTGGTGTGATGTCTCACATTTTGTTGTGATTGTGTACGTGGTGAATGCATTAAGCTGATGTATGGGACAACATCGACACGTGATGCCAAACAAACACAGCCTTGTTTGACACTGCTTTTACTTTTGTGCCACCAACAGAGTTAGGTGTTGGGACCAATTCACACCACACTGAAGACCATGACATTCATACTTTGAATTTTGGTCGGAAAACGTGAACGATGTTACACTTTCCAAAACCCTTTTTAATCTTATTTTCAAATTTTACTTAATTAAAACAAAAAATCTAAATCAATTTAATTAGGTGGGTTTCAATTCTCATATTGATTTGGTTCAATAAAATTTCTTATTATAATTTTAGATTATAATTTATAAATAAATTATAAAATTACGTTTTCATTCATACATTATTCATGGTATATATTCTATCCATAATGGTAATTAAAGCGGCATTATATTCTTAATCAAATGTGACTTTGTTTGACTCAAAAGCATGGTTTTTAGTGCATTTTTCTCTCCCCCAGTCACCAAGTTGGGTCTTATCACTACATTATATATATCTCTCTAGATGACCTTTTAGTCACGAAACTTCTGTTACATTGTTGCCATTTTCTTCTCTCTTTTTTTTCTTTTTCATCTTTTCATTTAAAATGTGTTCTTCTTTCTGTCATGTAGAACTGACATTGTTCTGAACCTCTCCAAGGACACACTGTTGAACCAGGACTTTCTGTGTTCACATTTCTTTTTCTGTGACTGATATTTTAAGGTGTAGTCTGAATTTTATTTTGTTTTTTGCTAAGCATCAAACTTTAATTATTTAGTCCTGTTCTATTATTATAATGTAATTAAAGTGATTGATTTTGCCATCATATATAGTACGTATCAATTATTGAGAGTTCATCACAGTTTACCTTAGAATAATTAAGTTTCACAGCAGATTATTCAGCTTCACATTACTGCTACACCAGAAACCAATACATAGCAGCAGTTTATGCAGAAAGAGGTTTCTGAGTGTAGCAGTGCATGCAATAATGCTAACAAAAACTGATTTATTTCATTATAATTTTTACAAGTACAAATCCAGGTTTAAAAAATCTAGATGTGTGAGTGATGGATGGTTGTATTCATATCTTACATACAAAGAACTTGAGAAACTTCCATAGCCAAGTACATACAAAAATAACACAAAATTCAGGCAAAACAAGGCCAAAAAACAAGCTCATCAAATTCAACATATATATGTTTATTTATGAAATAAGTACACACACATACATATATATATATAGGTATATTGTATACTGTTTTTTTTTTATTGGTATTTGGTCCTGAAAGTGGTGTGATGCCATTAAGGTTTAGGTTTATGCTTCTGAGTGTAGATATAATCGACATGCGCAGCTAGTGTTCTTCTCATCAAACACTCCTCTGTCTCTTCTTCACAAAACTCTCCATCTACCTCTGCCTTCATTTCAAACATGCCAATTCTCAGAACCAGAAAAATAACAAAGAACAAACAAACAACACTATTTATCAAACACAGCAATTCATCATCTGTTGATAAGATAAAAGATTTGGACTTACATATATAAGAGCCAATGTTCTATAACCACTCACCCAGAAAAGAAAACAGATAAAAAGTTTCACAAAGATATAAAATGAGACACTTCAAGTTTCAACCCTTATACAAAGAATCACAAATCAAAACCTTTATACAAAGAATCACAAAAAACTTATTGGGGATCGAACATACATTACAACGAGGATTAATTCATATAACTGTAACTTGGTGGATGAAATTAAAAGTGAGAAGAAACTACACGTACCACATGCAAAGAAGAGAGAGTGTTGAGTGAAGGGTTTGGACGTGAGGCATGGATCATTAAGTTGAAGCTTAGTAGAAGAACCAGAGTGAAGAAAGTGAATTGTTTAGACATATTCACTTCTCTATTCTTGTTTTTGATCATTCAGATTCTGTGTTGAGTGGGAAGAGAGTGTATCTATCTATATATATATATATAGAGAGAGAGAGAGAGAGAGAGAGAAATCAATAGAGGGTGTGGTTGGGATTGGTAGTGTAAACACAACCACAAAGAACCCTATCGAAACTTCAAACGTTAAATTCTCGTGTCTGAAACTTTGTTGACTTTTTAAGTGCTTCCCATTTGGAATATAGTTTCATTTTCCGTTTCCAAGAAGGAAATAATGGATGTTTACCCCCAATAACTATTTTTAAATATGTTAGACTTAAATTAGGTAAATATAAACAAATTTGCACAATAAAGGTAGTTTAAATTTGTATACTATATAAATACCTGGATTTATTATATTATAAACATTAAAACTTTTAAACATTTAAAACAATAAAGAAAACTCATAATTTCATTTTCCATAGTTTACTTTATTTTTTTTTCCTTTTCTATATTTTTGTTCTTTATTTTTTTAGTTACAATTTTTTCACACTCCCTACAAGAAAATAATTAAATAATAATCAAATTTAGAGACAAAAAATAGTTAGTCACCGACTAAATTAGATACTATTATAGAGACTACAAGAAAAATTTATGAATTGGTATCAAAATTAGTTATCAAAATTTTAGCTATTAATAATTTTAAATCATAAATTAGTCTATAGAAGACTAATAAAGACTAATTTGGAACACAAGGTAGTAAGTAGTTAAAACCTTGGTAGATAATGTTTAGATATCATAAACTATTTTATAATTTTTTATTAATAACAGGAAATACTTTAGATACCAACAATTTATTTAGTTTATAAAATGATATCTAATTTAGTCAAATAATAACTAATTATTTAAATCTCTAGAATTAGTCCCTATTTAATATTTTTTTTAATGAATATTCTTTATATATTATTTCTCAAATTATTTTGATTTCACCTAACATTTTTATTTCTATAAATAATTAAAAAAACATTTAATAATATATTTATTACAAAGTATTTGAAATAAAAGTGATTACAGATAAATTATCGAAGAGTAGGAAATTATGCGATTTAATTTTTGTTACATGTCGTCATTAAATACTTTATCACAAATATTGTTATAAAATTGTATTAGTGACAAATTGTTACGATTTTTGTACTGGTGAGGACCGTACGATGGATGCAACGTTTCAGACTCCATCATTAGGTCGACTGAGTATAATCAAGGTCCACGTCCGACGGGCCGACCGATAGCTCAAGTGCAATTACGCTCAACCAATGTTAGCAAAGCTAATTCGTGATTAGGAGTTAGGTAATGTAGCCCTAAGCACGGTCCAACTCCCTAATTTGGTCCAACAAAGAAGGTCCACTAAGGGTCAGATACGTCATTATCTACAATATGTACTCTGACAACCGAGTGTCGAACCCTTTTGTTGACTTGAGCGTCAAAGTGCCTTCTACAAATACCCCCCATTCGGGAATCACCAGGAGACCGAGAGCCGAGGCTAGGAAGGAACAAGGGAGGAAGTCGGAGAGTAGTGCGACCAATCGATAGAAAGGAAGAAGACATATCCTCTCAATAGTTCTTTAGGCTCCTACCCTTACACGAGAACAATGTCAATTGTTCATCTATAAAATCATGTGTCATAAAATGTATGAATAAAAGTGTCACAAAAGTCATTAAAAAAGTTATAGTCTCTTCAACATGTTAAACTTTCCTTTACACGTGAGTAAGATATCATTGTTCAGTTAAGACAAACAATATGCTTATTGTCATTTTAAGAAATATTGCTTAATTGTCACAATAATCATCTAAGCAAAGTCTCTTAAACAAGAGTAGAGATGTTTGAAGGGATAGTAGATCATTATAGCTTAATTGTATCAAAAAAATTAATGTTTAATTTTATAAAAAAACATATTATTTTTGTTTAAAATATATAATTTTATATTGATTCAATTGTTTTCTGTATTTACTCTCAATTTGTAATCCAAATTAATCTGATATGAATTGTTCAACATTCTTCAAAGACATATAGTCTTTCCATAAATAATATGCAACACAATTAAAGTAAAAAAGATAATTATGTCTAGAAATCTTCTACACAACACATCAAACCAGTTATAAGATTGAAAATAATAATGAGAACAAATGAGTTGTGAATAATTGAGAGTAAAAGCAAGAAGAAAATTGTGTGAAAAAAAATTGTTGATGTCACTTTATTTAATAATTCTTTTTCATAATTTAAAAAAAAATATTATTCTAAAAGTAAAAAAAAAAATCCAGGAGAAATCTTAAGTATTTTTTTCACAAGACATGTAATCTGCATTCTCTTGTGTGCTTTCACCTTGAGAAGAAACTTGAATGTTTTCTTTAAAAAGCAGAGTTAATCAATTATTATTAAGTGATAATCAATTATATTATTTTCAAATAAAAAATAAATTAGTTCATCATTTCAAGTAATAATGGAATACATGTGCCAATGATATATTTAGAATACACTAAATAATCAATATATCTTAATATAATTTATATATTATCTGCTTACCATAATCAATTACATGCAACTCATGAACCATATCTTAATATAACTTATTATTTTCTTACCATAATCAATTACACGCGGGTCATTATTTTTCTTTAGATCGAGAATCTCAAAATAATTAATTTATACTATTTTTTAGTTCATCAAAAGTGTTTTTATTCAAATTTTAAAAAGATATTTTAAAAAATTAAATATTCCCAAATTAAGTTAATAGCAAAATTTTGTGTAAACAACTAAGAATATTTGATGTAATACATTTATTACAATAATAATAATAATAATAATAATAATAATAATAATAATAATACTCATTCAAATATTTGTATAGATCATCAAAATAATTATATACTAAGTCTTCATTATAAAAAAAATATAAGATACTAAAAATATAATATATAAAAAATATAATGTCCATTTAGACAAACTATTACATAAGAACTTCTAGAAAAAATCAAGAAAAAAATAAACATATTTTTTATTAGTTAAAATTAGCTCATTTAAAATAATACATTTGAACGAGTTTCTCTATAAGCTCTTCTAAAAGGGAAAACAAATTTGACTTTCTCCTACAACTAAAATTAAATTATACATAAATTAAAAAAATAGATATATTATATAAGAGAATTTTTAGATTAGTTCATTAGTTTTAGTATATGGAGAAATTACAATTTCAAAATTTCTTTTTATTTTTACATTTACAATTTTTTTTTCTCATTTTTCTCTTCTAGTTACAAACATTTAATTGGCTCATAGGTACTTGCTCTCTTACCCTTCCCAATTTGCTCACAAGTTTCTAAGATGTAAATGCATGCGTCATTAATTTAATGTTTCCATTAGTTATTTAATGTGCCACACGTTTTCTATAGTTTCTCTAAACGTTACGATAAGAATTAAAATATCTAAAATATAAAAATTCTATTAAAAATATTTTTAATTTTTTGATAAAAATAGTTTTTTGAATTTTGTAATCAGTATTCTTAAAGCACTGGCTAACACGACTTTTATTTAAAATTAAATTAGATATTTTGGGTATATATCTATAGAATTGTCTTACCAGAAAGTTATATTCAATTGATTACTAGAAAATTGTATTAACTATATCACAAATAAAATTTTATATTACTACATTATTTAATATCAAATTGGTTGTATTATACATAATTTATAAGTAAACTTTACTTCTTTGAAATTTAATTTATAAATAATATAGCATGAATTATTTTATTAAATTTTGAATTGTCAAGTTGAATATTATGTATTTGACTAATGTGTATACATTAATTATTATCTTCAACTTTTATGAATTTTTGAAATACGTGTATTTTTTTCTTTCATTCTTTATGTACATACTTGACTATGGTGGATTTAGTTTGACCATTTTCATGTCGTCTATTTGGAGATTAATGTTAAATATTGTTAAAATTTGGTGAAAATGAAAAATTAAACTTTTTAAATGTGTATTAATTGAATAGATAAGGATGCCATTTTAAAGGGGATAGGACTACACCTTTCAAAAAGTGACATTTGCAATAGAATTTTGGATTTTGTCAATGGGTATTTTCGGCCTTTTCAAAAGAATTGAGGTGTAGGAAGAAAACACGAAGGTGCAGGAAGTATAAACCCTAAACCCAAACTGAATGTCAAATTGGGCTTTTTGAGTCGAAACCCGTTAGTTTATAAGCCCCACCAGCAATTTTTTGTAGGACTCAATGGACTGGGGTGGATTTTCTTCGTCAAAGAGAAGTGTACTTTTGCAATAATATTGTAATTATTTATTATAGATTTAAAAAAATTAAGTTAATATATATTTGTTTATAATTCTTTTAAAAAACAACTAATTTTATATTTAATCCTATTTAAAATTATTTTTAGCTTCTGATGTCCTAAAAATCAAAACGAAAAAAAGCTAAAAACATACGATTTTTTTTATTAAAAAATAAGTATTATTTTACACACAAAAAATGTTATGATAAGTGTAACCTTCAAACTCAAATTATTCAATTCTCTTGTTTCCATAGATGCAACAACACTTTCTCTAACACTCTTTTAATATTTTTTTACCAACTTAATATTATTGAAAACTACATATTTTAATGAATCGCACTTCTAAACTTGAAAAATGAAACCATTAAATAAAAAAATGTACATGACCTTTTAAATGGGGGAATGTCTTTATAGGTTCTTTTAATGTCCTATAGTCTGAAAAAGGAATGAAAAATTTATGGAAAAATTATTAAGTAGAAATTAATTTTATAGATATTATTTTATAGACTATTTTTTTTAATATTTAAATTATTTTTTATTATTGATAAAGATTTTTTATTTAATGAATCTTTTTAATGATTTAATGATTAGTTATTTTTTCTAAAATAGTTTTTATTTAATGAGTTTTTTTAATGGTTATATATATATATATATATATATATATATAAAAGTAATTATTTCATCATATGATTTCTAAAGGGTCTTAATGCATTATAGTTTTGTGTACTATTAACTACTTTAATGCTAACACCATAATCATTTTTTTTTTGTGTCATGGTTGTCACTTTCAATTTACCATGTTATAGTTTAGGTATGGTTGATTATAATAAGCATGAAGTAATGGAGAAGGTTGAAGAGCTAATACAGAAAGAAAGGCAATGATGAAGTGTGCATAAAGTATACTACATTCAATGGCATCTACAACTTCACCTACACACCTCAAATTAGGTTATCATAAAACCAGTTTCTAACACCTATCACCAATCATTCTCATCCCAATATCACATCATTACCATAATTTAACAAAAAAAATAATAAATCTTAATCTTGGTTTTGGAGTATGTAATTTACAAACTCTTTCATAAGATATGTTATTATTATTATTATTTTAGTATTGTTCTATTTCAACAAGATGGCTAAATAATTAGACATTTTATACTTACACCTTATAACAAATTGTTTTGTAAGAAAACTATTAAATAAAAATTAATTTTAAAAAATAATTAATAACTATATTAATTAAATTAAATATTGTTTTAAAGACTGAAAACATTATTAATATTTAAAATATTTTTTATTATTAGTAAATATTTTTTAAATTGATTTTAATTTAGCTATCAAGTTTTAATTACTAATTTTTAATTTTTTAATCTCTAAGACATTTTTATTATAATACATAAAAATAGTATTTGGTTGAATGACAAATAGTGTGTAATTAAAGCTTAATTAATGAAGAATCAAACTTACCATCTCATATTTTTGTTTTCTTTTTTCTTTTTTAATTTCATGTTAATTTTCATATAATAGCATGTGTTAGTTTCATTTTTTGATACTATTTTTCATATACTGATATTGTTTAATATGAATTTTATAAAAAGAAATCAAACTTATCATTTTAGATTGAGTTGTTCAAGTGAATATTTTGTTGAAATATACCCAAACTTGATCATTTAATTGAATTTAGGAATTTTTCTAAACAAAATCCAACCTAATCTCATTAAACCTTATCCTTCACTCTTTTTTTCTCTTTTGTTTAGCCATTATTAAAATGTAAAAACAATGGTGGTTTTTTCTTTTGCCATCACTTTGCAAGCAATATTCTGAACCAATTATTACTGGGCCCTTCCCATGGCTTGCAGGCCCATTACTTCAATTAGCACTATTGTTTGTTTCTCCTTTAATACATAACCATCACTACAATAAAACAATAAATAAATGTCATTCACATCCAATTTTTTATTATTTTTAAGGTTTTTGGAAAATAATGTTTTGAAAATTATTGTATATAATTATTAATGTGATATGTTTTTTAGAAAACTAAATATATATAATAAAAGATAAATTTAAAATTCTAAAATAATAGTATTGAAAATTGCTACGTGATTATATAAAAAATATGTGTTATTAATATATCATTACCCTATTTTCTGTGCTTATTTAACTTATCATTAATCAATGTGACATCAACAAATTCAAAGTGATTGAGGAATTAAATTCATAGAATTGTGATATTTAGATGAAACAAAAACTTATGATAAAATCTAACTAACACAATTAAACTAACATTAAATAAATGAAAATTGTTAAATCAAACCTCATTGGGGGAATGAAAAAGGCTATTTAAGATTGCAATTAAGATTTTTTTTTTTTAATTTTGTGAATGTTCATATATATAATCAAATTACATAGCTATGGCTAAACCTAGCAATAGTTCATTAGCTACCAAAACCTTCACCGTCTTATTCTGGCTGTGGCCATTTCAACCGTAACCATGGCAGCCACCACCAACTTCTTCACTCTCCGATCAACAAACACCGCCGAAAACGGTGGTGAAAGCAAGGGCAGAGGTTGCGGAAAACCTGATGGGGTGGCCATGTGGTTCATCAATGGTGTCACCACAGCTTTCTTTGCCTCCTTGGAACACTGCTGCATCAGAATTGCCACCCAAGAAGACGTCGATGAGGCCAACGACGACATGCCGTTGATCCTCAACGACGGAAACCTCCGCCACCGCGCCGCCGCCACCACCACCGGTAAAAGGAAAGTGAAAGGAAAGAAAAGTTAACAGTTTCTTGTTACAGTGAAAGTCAACGTCTCTCTTTTCTTGGTAAGTGTTGATGTTTTATAATATAGTGTGATGGAGTTCTTGGAGTTATGTAATTTCAGCATTGTGAATGAAAATGAACACTTTTTTCCATTCATTGCTTTTGAATATACACAGAAAGTGTTCTAAGATGATCTGAGTTTGATGGCAAAAAAAAATGTTATTGTAAGCTTGGTTGATTTCTAGGGTTTCTCATCAACATTTGATTGAATTTTATTAAACCAAAAAGTTAAGTAGATTGATGAAAAGAAAATGGTAGAAGGATGTCAAATTTTTTGAAAAACTCATGATCAAATTTGGAACATTACTATTGCTATTAGGGTTTTGAGTTTTGATTTGTGATGAGATAAACTTGAAGAAAAGCTTTAAGGGTAATGCCAAAAGATTAAAGTTGCTTTGAAATATTTTTTTGTATGAAAAAAAAAGCTGTTGCTGTGTTTTTGTGTCCCTCCCATGTTCATGATATTCAATGATGTGGTCTTCTTGGTGATGATCATAGCCATGTTTCAATGGGTAAAGTTTCTTTTACTTTTTTTCCATCACAAAAGTGATACGAAATCCCAGAAAAAAGTGAATTTGCGTCAGAGGAAGTGAAAATTATTGCTCAATTCCATTTCTTTATTATTAAACCAATTGTAGGAACACATTATTTAAAGGAAAATTTAGAATTAAATATAAAATATTAAAATAATAATATTCGAAAGTGTTTGTATTTAAATTCTAAAATAATATATGTTTCAATATTTATCTTAATTTTCAAACTGTGTTCAGAAAAAGAAAAGAAAAAATTAAAGAAAAATTAGGAAAGCACGTGAAGAAGGTAGGGTTTGATGATGATTGAACGTAGTTGGAGTTAATTTGATGTGTTGTTGTGATGTGAAATAAAGTTTGTGTTGATTGATTAAAAAATTACATTCTATCCAACATTAATAATAAAGTTTAACATTTTTTTAAAAGACTATATTATGTCATATTTGAAAAGAATTGAATAATTTAATATTTTAAAAATATAGATTTAGGTAATAGAATAATTGAATAGGTTAAATAGTAGTTATATTGTTTTTATTATTATTTGGAAATTTTGGTTGGATTATGTTGGGTCTCGAATTTAACACGTACAATTTCGTTATCTAACTCATTTGATTCCATAAAGAAAATCAGAAGTTCAATTTATTTAGATTAAATTGAGTCATTCTATTATTTAACCTAATGAACACTCTTGATTAATACAATAATTTTGATTAAATATTATATGTTGAGTTAATTTTAAAAACACTTAAAGGTTATATATTTTACTAGTTATTATTTATGAAGGTTGTTAATGTTATATGATTATTATTAATAGAAAGAAAGTTGAAGAATTAAGGCTATTATTTACAAATATGCATTTTTCCGTTACAAATATGCATTTCCATATATAAAAGCCAAAAATTGAAACCATAGCTCATCCAATAAAAAAATACAAAGCCTCACTATTTAATTAATACACTAAAAAAAATTATTAAATTAATATCAATCTTATAGATAAAAAATAATTAATTATTATATTGACTAAATGATATACTATTTTAGATACTAAAAAAAATATCCATAAATTAATTATTATTGATAAATATTTTTAAATTGGTTAGTAATTAAAACTTTAAAAGTTAATTAAATACCAATTTATAAATTATTTATCAATAATATAAATTAATTTAAATACTAATAATTTTTTTGTCTTTAAAATAGTATATAATTTAGTCAATATAACAATTAATTATTTTTTGTCTTTAAAATTAATTTTTATATAATGATTTAGGAAGAATGATGATAATATTTAAGAGAAATTTATTATATCTTTTGTTCTGATGACAGTTTAAATATATTTTTTTTTAACTTTTGGAAATGTTTTTTAAGAACAAAATTACAGTACAATTCCAAATTTTAAAGTGGACAATATATTAGATATTAGATGCGATTGTTGACTATAATAATATTATCTCAACGTATCAAGTTGAAAATTGATGTTGTATGTGAATGAAAACTTGGAATTCTAAACTGGACAATACATTAGATGTGATTGTTGACTATAATAATGTTATCTCAAAGTATGAAGTTGAAAATTGATGTTGTATGTGAATGAAAATTCTACAAATTCATTATAACATATCAAACCAAATAAAAATTATACAAAATTTCTTGAAAATAAACAATCATCATTGAAAGTCATATGAAAGTAGTAATCCAAAGTCACTTGAAAATAAGTGACCGTCATAATCCAACAAATCTTTTGAAAATAAATTATCATTTCAAAGTAATTAAATTCATAATAAATAAAATATTTTGAAATTAAAAATAATCTATTGAACATTTGAAGAATACTAAAACTCGTTCATCCATTAAATTGAATGAAATTGAATACTGAGTACTTTGTTTATGAATACATTCCAATCAATCACATAAATCACATAGATTCATAAAACATAAATATTTACATATTAATAATTAATTGAATAATAAATATTTAATTATAAAACATACATTTATTTTAAGATTTACAAAACTAAAAGTAGAATTTGATCCATGAATCAACCACACAATCCTCTCTATTTTCTTCAGTAAGATCATGCTTGAACTACTCTTAATTTCAATTTCCAATCACAAAATTAAAAAACCATATTGTATGATTATTAAATAATTAAACTACCATTACTGCCTATTAAATAATTAAGCTAAGGAGTGAACTGATTAAAAATCATATTATATAACAATAAAATAAACTACTACTGCCTAATTCTATTTGTACAAAGAGCAGAGCACGAACTACGGTGGCGGTAGGAACGACAACGATGTCGTGACCTGAGAAGAGAACCACCGCGCACCACCGCGCCAATGACCGGAACGACAATGGCGTCATGAATTGCGGCAACAACGACGGCGTAGCCAACAGAGAGAACGACTGCTCCTCACGAACAGAGAGAGCCTTTCGCGAGGAGAAGAAGGAACCCTAATCCGAGGGCAGTAGGGGAGGAGAAGAAGCAACCCTTATCGCGGTGAGTTTTTGTTTATTTTCGCACGTGAAACGACAATCAATGTCGTCGTTTTTGTTTAAAAAAATACTCCTCCGAACTCGCCAACTCCATTGCAAGCTCGCGAGTTAGGCAAAGCTTGCCGAGTTCACGACGACCCCACCGATTCTGCTCCAAAAACGAGTTTGTTTACGATTCAACTCAGGAAACCAGTGTGGTAACGTAAACTCGTACGTTTTTACGAGTTAACACTCGAGTTTGATAACTATGATTGTGACAGTATATATTTTTTTTTGCTTTGTTTTTATGCTTGGTTTTAGGATTGGGGTTTGGGATTTTGTTCTTTGCTTCTTTCTTTTTATGACTCTGTTTTTTGCTTCATTTTCTTCTATATTTTTGGCTGGTTTTGTGTTATGATGGGGGAGACGATAAGGATGATAGTGATTGCAGGACTTTTGGCTTGGTGGTTGTAGAATGAACTTTCCAAGTTGTTTTTGATTGATTTTGTTTACTCTCTCCAACTGGCTTAGTACTGTGTCTTTTTAGAGTCTCGCGATCTCAACAAAATCAATAATGTAAAGGCCATTCAACTTTAGTTTAAAGGTATTTGATTGATCTTTCATAATTATAAAATGATAGTTCTGATAATTTGTTTTGAAATATCACAAAAAATTCAATTTCTTTGGTTTTAAACTAAAGTTCTCTTTTCACATCTCTTAGACAAAACAACCTTCCAAGTAGAAAATGTCAAAATCGTTATTGATATAGACCGGGTATTTGACTGCACAATTATAGTGACCCTTTTCCTAGTTCAAAGGCTAGACCATAAACACCTTTTTCACTATGTGAAATGCAGTTTCATGCAGTACGTTGTTAGTATGGTTTCTTTTTGTTTATTATTGGGTAATTTAACTTATGCTAGATGCTGATCTATGAAATTGCAGATAGCAACATTGAGAAGTAGGTTGGATTAGTGATGGTGATGGGCAATTGGTGGTTAGGAAGAACAAGGGGTCGTTACTGTTACCACAGTGAGTTTCTGATCCGATGGATGACGAGCAGCAGGAGGGTCCAAGATAGGAGCCAGAAGAAAAGGGTTCACGACCTTGAAGTCGCAACCGAGAAATGGAAGATAGTCTCCAAAATCATTTACTTAATGGAGCTTTTGAAGCAGGAGCCCGAAATGGTTATTCCTGTTCGCTCCCTCGAAAACCACCGCAGGCAAATCAACCTCCCCAAGCCCCACCGAATCTCTGATTTCCTTCGCAAAACCCCCAAACTCTTTGAACTCCACAAGGACCAAAAGGGGGTCCTATGGTGCGGCATGACCCCAAAAGCCGAGGACTTGATGGAACAACAACAAAGGGTTATCGAGGACCATGCTGACAAGGCTGCAGAATACGTTACGAGGTTTCTCATGATGTCAGTGGAGAAACGTCTTCCCCTAGAAAAGATTGCTCACTTTAGAAGAGATTTTGGGTTGTCCTGGGATTTTAGAGTCGATTGGGTGCACAATTATCCTCAACATTTTAAGGTGGTGAAAACACTTGATGGGATTGAGTTTTTGGAGCTTGTGTCGTCAAATCCTGAATGGGCAATTACTGAGTTGGAGAAGAAGGTGGTGAGAGGAGTAACTGGAAGTGCAAGTGCAAGTGCAAGTGCAAGTGAATTACCTGGCGTGCTTTCAATTCCGTTCCCTTTGAAGTTTCCTTCAAATTATAAGAGGGTATATCGGTACTACGCTGAAAAGATTCAGCATTTTCAGGAGATGTCTTATTTGTCTCCCTATGCAGACGCCCGTGGACTTAAGGCTGGTTCTTTGGAGTTTGATAAAAGGGCCGTTGCTGTTATGCATGAACTGCTTAGTTTCACTATTGAGAAGAGGCTGGTCACTGATCACCTTACTCACTTTCGTTGGGAGCTTGTGATGCCTCAGAAGTTGATGAGGCTTCTGCTCAAGCATTGTGGGATCTTCTATGTGTCAGAGAGGGGGAAGAGGTTTAGTGTGTTTTTGACTGAGGCTTATGAGGGTTCTGAGCTCATTGAGAAATGTCCCTTGGTGCTGTGGAAGGAGAAGGTTCTAGGACTTGTGGGTTACAGAGGGAGGAAGAAGAAGTTTGAGGTTTGTAGTGAGGGGTCTGATATGGAGTGTGATGATAGTTTGGTTTTGGACCAGCATGATTCTGAAATGGGGGAGCTGCATGTGCAGATTGATCAAACTGGTACCTTGGATTACAAGGATCCTTTACTTTGGGATGATCTTGAGATGGATGTTGGAGAGATTGGCTGAACATATCGAAAATTTGAAAGTTTCATGAGGTCAGAGTGTGTTCCAATTTCAGTGCAAATATATAATTGTTTCAATTTTGAGGATTGTATTCCTTGATGTAACATCAAACTCTTGGGAGCATGCAATTGTATACCTTAATGCATTAAATTTTGAGGATTACTTTTGACTTTCATTGGAAGTAGATTTCAAATTGTCTGTATGGTGTTGCTGATGTTTGGTTTGGTCGAATTTGGTCTCCGTTCTTGGAATTTGGTCAACCATTATTTTAGTAGTGCAATTTCAATCTACATGTTAACTTGACTTCCATATTTAAAGAAAATCCTGATGAGACATTGTACAACTCACCCACCTCCTCAATCTACTGCCACATCAACTTTACTATTAAGTAT
Organism: Phaseolus vulgaris; assembly: GCF_051622355.1. NCBI lineage: Eukaryota > Viridiplantae > Streptophyta > Magnoliopsida > Fabales > Fabaceae > Phaseolus > Phaseolus vulgaris. The sequence continues at coordinate 3,905,156 of NC_143498.1, forward strand.
TGGATGTAGGTTAAAAGATAGACAAAAAATAGAAGATAAAATAGTGAAAACCAATTTTGACAAAAACAATTGGGGGTGGGGGGACTAAATTCGAGAAATGACTAAACAGTAAAGGATGAAGAGTGTTATTAAATATTTTCTTTGAAACATCTTCAAAATAAGGTGTTTTTTTAAGAAAATATTTGTGAACCTAGTGGGTGTATTACATGGCATGAATATTTCATTTTATATTGTTGTTTTCCTCCTCAATATAGAGATTGATACAGTGTATTGATAGTTTGATGCGTCAGGAGCTGAGCTACAGACCAAGTGTCTACAGAATAGTGTAGTGCTTATATGGGCAAGTTGGAAAGCTGAAACAGACCGAAGAGATCTTCTTGGAGATGCTTGATGTGGATTGTGATCAAGATGGAGTTGCTTGTAGTACCATGCTTTCTTCGTATGCCAGTTGGGGACGCCAGAAGGTTATGTTGTCTTTTTATTCTGCTATAAAAAGAAAAGGGGACAATTCTCTCTGCTACTGTCTTTAACTTTGTGTTGTCTTTGCAAAAGAAATTCACTCCTTCGAGTGGTTGTACAAATGTGGAAGGATATGGTGGAAGATGGGATGATATTTTACCTATACAGCGGCCATTGAGTCACTTTACAAAGGCAGTTGAATATGCTTTCAAGACTTTTGGTGAGATGAGGAATAATGGAGTTATTCCTTAGAAGGTAACATTTTTTTTATCAGCCTGAGGAGGGAGGTAACGCATAATCTGAAAGAAATATTAATTTCAATGAACAAGGGGATTCCATTCCTCAAGAAACTTGAAGTTGGATTAGGAGAGTGAAAACTCCATGAGAATTGTCATGACTATAAAACATAAATCTAATCAACCTGGCAATGGTTATGGTGGATGCTGCATTGCATGTATGCGGTGGCTGGCAAGATGATTGGGCTCATGGCTCAAAGGGGTTGTGATTCACGTTTGTTTCAATGCAGCCTTTGCCTTTTGACTGTTCTTAGTTTCTTGTCCAACCTTCCTTTAAAAGGTGTAACTCTATCAGATGGACTTAAAGATATTATAGACTACCCGCACGCACATAGAATTTCTGATCATTCTATGTTCCTTGCAAGCCTTTGCTATAACTGACGAATGGCAGTGTTGAAGTGATATGTGACCCCTTATTTAGAAACTCTGTACAAAGACAGAAGAGTAACGATAAGGATAGAGATACGGGTACACTTTGTAAGTAACTCAACTGTGACAAGTAGAGCAAATAGGAGGTTGTTAGAGTGGGAAAAGGTTGTTGTAGTGTTTACTGGGAGAGTAGGCACTCTCAAATTGCTTAAGTTGTACATCTTCTACTTTTTGGCAATAGTAATCTGGAGTATGATGTTATAATAGAATCTGTATTCATTATGTTAATCTCGTTTTGAATCTCTAAAATCTTCTTAATTATCAGTTAATTTTATAGTGAACCTCATCAGAATGAGGTAGCCATTACTCTGGTTTTCAAAATTTGAGCGTCAGAGAATTTTGTGGATGAAGCTCAACAGAACGCAGTTTTGAAGAAACGGGCAATAAGTTTGAAGAACAAAATTAAAGAATGTGAGGTTGACTTGTCCACTTTAAAGAGAGAAAAGAACTGCAGAAACTACAAGGTACAAAATGGGACTTGTTTTTTTGCTTATTTAAACGACATATTTATCTTGTTTGGAGGCTACTGTATTATTAATTGTTTACTCATTTTATATAGAATAACACTTCAAATGGCAGACTTGCAGCTACTATTAATTGTTTACTCAATCTTTTGTTTCTGGGTAATGTATGTTTTGAAATTTTCATATAAGCTTGGTCTTCTTGTTTTACATGATAGGACCACTTATATTCATATGCCATAAGTTATGTTGCTTCTGCTGTAAGTTAGAGGTTGCATTCTCATTGGGTAGCAGTACAAGTAGAAGAAGCCAATAATGTGTTTACAAATTTGGAAGGTAGAAAGAAAGGACTGATCATGGTAGAAGAGATATTACCCTGATTTGGCATATATCACCTCTCAATAGATTATCATCATCCTGCATTACTTCGTTAATAAGTGCTTCTTACATTCATGATTGTAATTTGTAAGTGTATTTCAACTAATATCAAACATGAATGTATTCACAATTTAAACAATACCCTAGCTGAAAGTGATCCATTAATGTTGTCAGCTTTCTTCAAGCAGTCTCCTACTGCATCTGTTCATTTTATTTGTTCTAAACTTGTTTACACGCAATGCTTTGCAAAGTAAATATATGAAATAACTTCAATACCCCTTCTATTTACAATTCTATTGAGAAGCATAGAGATGGGATAATTGGAAAACCAAATTTCAGAACTACTAGGTTTTCATATTCTCGTGAGCATTAGTCAAGGAGAAGAAGAACATTAAAATTTCTGGACCAACATTAAAAGTTGTAGAGAATTGTGTTCCTTAACCAAGTGGTCCAAGATTTAAATTGTGGTATGAAATAAGCGACGTGGAGATGGGAATACGCACATTGTATGAAAAAAATATGAAAATAAAGAAAGAATGATCTCTGAAGAAATGAAGATTTTGAAGCAAGATCTGAAAATGAGAATTCTGAGAATTTTGAAGCAACACCACTAAGAAAAGTGTGTAAGGATTAAAAAAAGGAGTGTTGTGTTGTGGTGTGACATGACCCCAAAAGCCAATGACTTGATGGAACAACAAAAGGTCATTGAGGACCTCTCTGACATTACAAGGCTGCAAAACATGTTCTGAGGTTTCTTATAATGTCTCTGCAGAAACACCTTCTCTTCTCTTGGATAACATTAATCATCAACTGCTTAGTTACTAATCACATATTCACTTTCATTGTTGATGATCAAACCACCCATATCACTTGCCAGATTACCCACTTACATAATAATAATAATAATATTAATAAATACAAATTTATTCGCATAAACTTATTCATAAATCAGAAATAAAAATAATAACTAATAATTTTACTATTTAATTTATATTTAAACTAATTTCAACTTAAAAAAAAAAAATCCATTTTTTAATCTCTTCTACAACTTTCTATGATTTTTTTCCAAGCATACCCATAAAAATAAAATAAATGATTGAATGATTGAATCTTAGTACGATTACATGATTAATAAAAAAATAGGAACGTTTTGACATACATCTTACTTTTGAATAATTATATTATTTATTTTATTACGCTTTAATAGTCATAATTAAATTTATAAAATATTTGGTATTCTATTTAAATAAAACTCAACATTAAAAAAATTAAATAGTTTAAAAAAAATTATGACTAACTAAAATAAAATAAAAATAAAAATAAATAATAAGAACAAAAATTAAGAAAACAATAATTTAAAATATATCATTCAATCTATCTCATATCACACATTGATTTTCTTTATTTATTTATTTATTCTTATATCAATTAATTCGTCTTCACTTACACACTAGTTTTTTTTATTAATTTATATTTATGTCATTTAATTTATCTTTACATACATTTTTTTTTTTAATATATAATTATATTATTTAATTTACTTTTAAAATGTGAGTAATTTTATTCTTTATATTGTTATATTTATTAATAGCATATTTTTTTATCTTTTCAATCCATTTCTACCTTTTTATTTTATTTGTGTGTGATAAAGTGACTCATATCTAATTATTTTGTTTAAAGTCATTGCTTAAATTTTATTTTATTTTGTATTATTTTAAAATCATCATTTTGTAATTCAAAGAAATATATAATAAAATAAAGTAAAATTAAATATTTTTTAAGTGAATTTGGATAAAAGAAAGTTACTTATATGATCTATTATTTTTTATTTTTTATTTATATGTTTGGATGATGTATATAGATTATTAGTTAAGATAAATATGATGTATCTTAATTTTTATTACATTATGTTATTTTTGAAAATATCAAAGAGCATGTGAATTGGGAAAGTGTAATATGTTTTTTGACAATAAGATGAGACTAAGTCAATTCATGAGTTTTTGTGTTTGAGAAGTCACATTTTTTATTAGGAAAGTGTAATATGTTTTTTGACAATAAGATGAGACTAAGTCAATTCATGAGTTTTTGTGTTTGAGAAGTCATATTTTTTATACACAGAAGATAATAGACCGAGACCATGATGGAGTTTAAGAAATTATTTACCAAATATGTCAATATCTTTATAGTTTCAAAGTAACACTTTGAACTAGAATATTCATAACTCAAACTTTAGATTATTCAATACCTACTTATCATTGTTGAGGTAGGTAATTGGGTATATACCTCTTTCATGGATTGATAAATGACTGATATTTTTGAAAAGAAAATTATGATTGTACCAAAAATTTTAATGAAAAATATTCAACTATGTAAGTAATTTTTTATGATTATAGTGGATAATTAAAAGTGAATAGAAATCCTTATATTTAATAAAGTGAGATTGTGTCTTATAATTCTTTATCAAATTATAAATCGTTCTATTTTGTATGTTAAATATATTAAGATTGATATTTAAGACTTAAAATACTTCACTTTTTTTCATGTTTTCTTTCATATACCTACAATATAAGTAGAAAACATAACTTATTCAACAATGATTGTTCGAAAAAATTTCAATAAATCTTTTTTAAGATGTTGACTCATGAAAAACTTAGTTTTATTATCTTTAAAAGATATTAAATACATAGATAGTCCTCTCTTCTAACAGAAAATTTACTATCATTCTAAAACTTATAAGTTTTTATAAATAATACAACAACAAAATATTGATATATATATATATATATATAATAAAAGATTATGTTATAATTAATTTTCTTTATAAAAAAAAACTTATATAATAATCGAATATTACTTTGTGGGTACAATTAAGAGTGTTAAAGTGACTTAAAGTACCATGGACATATAGTTTTTACTTTCATGGACCAAACCAAGTTACCACACTTAAGAAAATCATATACGCAATTGGTTCCCTCAGTTGTGCTTCGCTTTTAATTAAGTTGTTGTGATTTGGTAAGAAAATGACAAAAACAGAAAAATAAAAATAAAAATAAGAGAAGGTGGAACTATCATACTTTACATGATAGTACACTCTTCTCATCACTTCCTCAACCTTGTGTTAGAGATTCTCATATAATAAGGAAAAATTGTTAGTATTTCATCTCATTTTAAATAACATTCACCTTAATTTAAAATGGAGATATATATTTTATATTTTTATTAAAATAGTATTCACATTTTTTCTTAATTTTAAATAAACATCCATATCCCTTATGTTTTTAATAAATAATAATTACTTTTATGATGTTTTTAATAAGTGATATTAAAAAATGAAAGTATTTATAAATACTGTATAAAAATTAAAAAATAGTAGTATAAAAAACAAAGATATATGTGTCTATTCTAAAATTAAAAAGAAAAGATTTAACATTACCTTAGAAAATAAGTGACAATGTGGATCAATATCATAATTAAGCTAACTCATAAAAAAACAAATAAGATGGCTATTCCATAATAATATTTGTTTTATTAAGTTGAATAGTCTTGAGGTAGGAACATTGATGTCTCTGAGATCAAAAAGAGATTTCAAAGATGGATCTTTGTACTCTTAATTCTCGGGAAAATTTATTCTCCTTAGACATTGAGGAGTTTGTTCTGGTACGTTCAATAGTTTCACATCACTTAGGAATCAAAATTAAGGGTAATTTAAATACACATCCCTCCCTTAACCCTTTGATGACCTTTTAAGGACAAAACTATGACGAAACTCCAACCTTCAAAATGAACAATATCTCACATGCGGTGATTAACCATAATGTTGTTATCTCAACGAATTTGAGATTAATAAACTTATTTACTATATTAATAAGAAAAACTGATTTTATAATTTGATATTTTAGTTTATGTCAATCAATTAATTACAACTTTAACAAATTCGACTGATGTTTACATTTAGTTTCTTTAAGAAAAGGAGAATAAAATTCTCCACTATTTTGTATGTTTAAGCCAATGGAATATGTTTTTATATATTAAAAGCCCTAATATATTGTTTTTTGCCCTACCTAAACTCTTATTCTGATTGTGAATTTATAGTTGGTTTTAAGAAATGATAAAGAGTGTATTAAAAGAGTTTGTTAAGTGTATGGTTAACTTGTTTCCACTCCTCAGAAAAGGAAACAAAACAACGTGCATTGAGTTGGTGAATGAAATAAAGGAGAGTGCATTACCCTTATTTGCATTAAAATTTACACCAAGCACATGCATGCAAACTACTTTGGGTTGCTAAATTCTCTTCCTTTTGGTTCTTTAAATTATAGTGATAGTACACTGAAACGGCATACAAAGGGTGGCATGTTATGCTCCACTCACAACCCCTTTAATATTTTCCTCATTCTTCAAGGGAACCAACTTCCAACCAAACCAAAAACTGTCCCTAGCTAGTTACCTATACAATCAAAACTACCCAACAATATTCCTCTCTTATCTTTTTCCATTAGATCCCATTTCTCTTTATCATGTTTTATGTTAAAAGTATTCAAGATCAGTGTACACTATGTTATACATGAGTCAACTTATTTGATTTGTCTGGCTGTTATCATGTGTGGGCTTCTTTGGTTGACTTTGGGGTAAGGAATAACTAGTAGTTTTTTGTTGGGAGTTTGGATTAGGTTGGAGTGTGAGGTACTATCTTATCTCTCTTCTTAATTTTTGTATAAGGATTGAGTCATCTCTAAAGTGATCCATATTTATTTATTGTTTCTTGCTCATAAAAAAAATGTTGTACATAACTCACATCCATCAATCTTCTGTACTGAAATAGTAGACTGAGTAAATCAAATTCTTCAAGATACTTGCTATCTACAACCAAAATCAACAAAAAGAGTGAAAACAAAGCAATTTGTGAGTTTGGGTAGCTTGTTATAACATGAAAAAGGACTCTCTGTTCTATCTCATCTCCTAATTTACACTTTGAATTACTGTATGATTGCAGATCGTACTGTGTTTTGTTTTGAACAAACTAAGTTAAAGTTGGTCATAATACATAAGCTTTTGATTCAACAAATAACCTAGCTAGTAAAACTTTGTGTTACGTATTTGTTTATATATTATAATATGCTTTCGTATGAGTTATGGAGGTTTTGTGTCCGATGTGTGTTGTTCTTCTCTTGAGTGTCGATTTCAAACAATATTTGATTGTAAGTTTTTGGTTTAGAAAGAAGGGATATTTGTAAAAGTCGTATAACGTTCAAGTTAGTATTTGATAACTTTTATCTTGTCTTAGAATGTTTATTTATAGGATTAAGAGAACTTTTGTGTGAGTGAGTGAAGTTGTGCACGCTTGTTTTTCCTTATCGGATTGGTGTCTGGACTCGTTGACGTGTTTGTTTATGATTAATGTGTTTGTTTATGATTAGAAGCCCTTGACTTTACAGACTTTAAGTTTGAGTAGGACGCTTGTGTGATGTTATTATGTTTTTTCTGTTTAATAGTTGAAGTAGTTGATTGTTTCTGATTTAATTTGTAATAGGATTAGACTACACCTAAAGTGATTCATATTTATTTATTTTTTTTGTTGATAAAAAAAAAATACTCATTTAATATTTTAAGCAATGGTTAAACTTGAATATTAATCGGTTCTTGGAAAGTTCTCGACATAATTTTTTCCTTAATTACTTTCATATGTCCACGATTCATTTGAATATACATGGAGTCCAATCTATAACTCACAAACCTTTTGACAAAGAGAATATATAGATCACCAACTACCAAATTGTGACAAATTCATCGAGTAATGAGACAACGATGAGACTAGTTGATTTTTAATTGTGCTTGTTGTGGCTACGTTGAAATTAGTGATTGTAGCCTTTGATGAACGACGTGGGTGCATTAGGGTGGGGTAGGAAAAGAAGAAATCCATAGCCACAACCACATTGTGGGCTTATGTGGCCATCATTTTCCACGTACTAAACCCTAATTAGTCCACCTTCACCACACTAATTCATTTTTCCCACAAAAATTAATATTATTACCTTTTGCACCTTCCATGCATGTGCGTGTCCAAAATGACTTCGGCGCAGTGCTTCTCTCTGTAACTTTCTAATCCAATTCCTTGCATCTTCGTTTTTGGTTGATCCTTCGTCATTAAGCTAAAGCCATTTTTCATGAGGACCCCATTATTTTACCATAACCAAAAGCACATAAATAAATAAATAAATACACAAAGAACACAAATGCTGGCTACCTCATCTACCATTAAACTTTCCATTGGAATTCAATACTTCATCTCAAACTTTCAAACCCACTTCGTTATTCTCTTAACAAAATGTGTTTTTCATTTCTTAATTAACATGGGTCAAACTTAGTTTTAGTTTTAGTTTCTTATCTTCACTTTCATTATGTTGTCCAAAAACTATTCCACTACACAAAATTAAGGATTAAAACCCCCTCAAAAGCAACAATATGTCATCTTTCTACTACCATCACTCAAGAATATCCTTACCACTTACTAGGAGATACTTATGGATTCCTCATGATCAATCATAAAAAAAAAACATACATAAAAAACACAAAATTCAAGTATTTTACTCAAATTAAGAAAACCAATTTCTAATATTTTCACATTATTGTTGTTGTCATATACAAAATAATTAATCGTGTTAATTATTGGAATTGTGAAAATGATAATAGAAAACTAGCTTAATTGACCTCTTTTCAAATGAATAGTAATAAAGATCATCAATTCTTTGATTTAATAAGAATGTTGATACGATGAGAACTTATATTAGATTACAACTGATGAAGATAGATAATTTTTTTTTATTAAAGTAGAACAATTTTGAAATTATATTATACCACATCACAATTATAAATTAGTGTCTTTGTGAAAGTAATATCTTTTTTATTTAATAAATCTCTCTTTCACACTGGCTTTAACTTAAATATTATTATCAGATTGGTGGAAAAGAGATTTAAAAAAAATTAACTTAAATATAATAAACCTAAGTTGTGTGTGTGTAAAAGAAGTGTAAAAATGAAAATACCTAAAACATGTGTTACCCTACTTTTTCTTCTTTTCTTCTTTGGAGAAATGCGCACATAGCTTTCTGACCCCACATGTTGGAACGTTTTGCAAACTTTTTCCTCCTTAAATTTTTTTTTTTTTTCAGCTTTGCTTTTTTTCCTCCTTAAATACCAAACCCCCATGCTTCACTTCTTCCCTTTTCCCCTTCTTTCCTCTCTCCGGTTCATTTTTTCCGACCCAACGGTTCACCCCTCTCCTTCTTCTTCTCACCAACAACAATGTTCTTCCACCAAGAACCCGAACCGGTTCACTCCTCCTGTTTCCCGGTTCTCCAAACCATGTTCACGCCCGCCGAAATAGAGGAGCTATTCTCCCTCGTTAACGAACCGCCGAGCCCGGAGTCCGGTTCGCAGGGCTCGAACCGCGCGGTCCGGTCCACGCACGAGAGAAAGCTGCGGCGAATGCAGTCGAACCGGGAGTCAGCCCGGCGGTCCCGCTGGAGAAAGAAGCGGCATTTGGAGAACCTCACGAACCAACAGAACCGGTTCAGAATGGAAAACCGAGAATTGAAAAACCGGTTATTCTTAACCATGCACCAGAATCTTCTTCTCTCCGTGGAGAATGAACGGCTTAGATCCGAATCCTTGACCCTTATGGCTACACTCTCAAACCTTTATCAAATTCTAGGCATTTCACAATAGTGTCACTCGTAAACTAAAATGTAACAACAAAATTAGGGCATGTTATTATGTGTATATGAATATGACGTCGTTTAGCGGCTTACTATATAATAAACTAAGCTCTTCTTCATAATACTAAATACCCCCAACATCAAATTTGTGTTGGGTGCATGTGTTAAAGTCAGAAATTAAGCTTTTCTATAATTTCGTGAACCTTTTTTTCTTCTTTTATTATAATTTTGGAGATTAATATATATACACATGCATGTGGTGGTTTCGAGAAACCCCACGTTGTTGGAAGAGGAACGTAGAGAGATTTGTAGGGTGTCTATTTTTTGGTCGTTGCCACTTTGTTTTGTCTTAGGTATAGCTTTTGTAATTACATTTGTAAGAGATTCATTAGTGCACAAATCAATGAGAGTGGTGAGTGACAATTATTTGACTCTCTATGGGAATCTTAGAAGAATATATATATATATATATATATAATGTTTTTTTATTAATAATAAAGAATATATAAACAAGAATCAGGTGATTCAACTCTTAAAAAAAGTATGAACAATCTAATCGTATAATACCTTTCCATCATTTCAGAAACAAAACAACTCCTGATATATTCTGACAATAACATGACACAAGTTAACCTCCAACATCCCAATAAAACGATTACAGAACGAAACGCCAATCAGAAAACGAAAAACTAGTTGAAAAAAACTTAGACGTGAGTAAAATTCAAACCTTCAATTGAAAAAAAAAAATATTTAAAAAAATCAGAATTTCTTCATAAAAAATTATTAAAATTATGTAATTTTTTGTGTGTGTGTTTTGGATTTGGATAATGGTGAAGTGGTGTATTGAAATGTTGATTTGACTATGAGATGGAGTGGAGGAAGATATTTGGTTGATCATGCCTTCTGCCATGTCCAAAAAGAAATTATTATATATTAGAAAAAAATAAAATATTATATGAGAAAAAAGGAAAAAGAAAATAAAGAAAGTTGCCCTAGAAAAAGGTGATTATAAAAAGGAAAAGAGAGGTGTGGCCAAAATTTTGGCAATGAGGTCATAGAGGACCCCCCACATGTGAACAACTCCTAATTACTTTACTTTCTTTTTCTCAAAAGAAATGAAGTTATGTGAAAAATAGTTTCATAGTAATGTGATATTGCCAACAACAATCAAACCATGTTCATCGAATTAAAAGTTTATTTTAAGTGCTTATATATTTCGATTGTTTCAATAAAACTTTATATTTCAGTTCATGTATCACTTCACTTTTTTAAAAACGAGTTATCCTATAAAAAGATAAGAGTTGAATGTAAATAGAAACTTGAACTATTTTTCTGTTTTTTAGAAATATACGTTTACACTACTTTTTCATATCTTAAATTAATTTGTAAAAATTATTTCCTATACTTTCACTACAAGAAAATTATGAAATAGAAACCAATTTTTAGAGACCAAAATAATTAGTTGCAATAGTAACTAAATTAGAGATCATTTTAGAAACTAATAAAAATTTTGGTTTCTAAATTAGTTTTTATTATTGTTAAATCGTTTCTAGATTGGTATCTAATTAGTAACTAAGGTTTTAGAGACCAAATTTAGAAATTAAATAATTGGTAGTTAAAACCTTGGTTGCTAATTAGATACCAATTTAGAAACTATTTAACAATAATAGAAACTAATTTAGAAACCAATTTTTTTCTTAGTTTCTAAAATGGTCTCTAATTTAGTTAATATTGAAACTAATTATTTTGGTTTCTATTTCATGATTTTCTTGTAGTGTTTTTTTTTTTAAAAATAAATTTTTAAATTAAGATAATTTTAACTTCTACAAAATTACTCTAAAAGTATTTATAGTTATAGAATAAGTCATTAAAATAGAAGATCATAATATGTTATATAATTTTTTATGATATAATTAACAGAAAAAATAATATAAATTTAATGCATAACTTTTTTTTGTGTGTGTGTACATTGATTGATTGAGAGAATCATTTGATAATTTTTGGGTTTAAAGACATAAACTTTTTATTGAATTACTAATAGTGGACAATTGAGATTGATTTTGATAGTCAAAATTGATTGAAAATGATGGTCATCCCTAATCATCGTCATTATTATCTTCTTAACACAGTGATTAGTAAGTGATCTAATCCAATTTTTTTCATCCGAAAACATAAGAAAATGTTATTCAATATTCTTTATTTATACAATAAAACTCGGACATGTTTCACAAATTAATAAACGAGTCTAATTAAATAAAGGTGTATATATAATCTAATTGGTTTAAATTTATGTTTCACAAAATATTATATTTCTCTTATACAAATCATAAAACTTGGACCAATATTAAGTCTTTGACATAAAGAATCTATAGATGGAACCAAAAGTTGCATTTGTTCAATGTTTTCTAAAGTTAACTTTTTAAAATTCAATAAAAGTAAAATGGATTTACATATGAAGAAAAGGTGGAACAGCTAAACATATCTACCTTAGAGAGATTGGATAGATGGGGCAAATTTTAATATATATATTAATTAGAGAAAGTACTTTAATTAGAAAAAAAGTTAATTTAAAATATATAAACAGAACCATCTTTCTCTTATAAATCATTCTTGTAAAATTAATTAAATTTAAATTTATTTTATAATATATATATATATATATATATATATATATATATATTTTATCACAAGAACATAAACTATTTCAATTAATTATCAATATTTCGTGGATAAATTTATTTACTCCGTGTTAAATTGATTAATTCAGATTATGATTCTTGGATAGATAAGTAATTAAAGATATTCTTTTACGGATAACAATTTTATTGTTTTTTTAAATAATTAAAAAAAATATTTTGTGAAATTTACAAGTTAATAATGTTTTAAACTGGGAGTGAATTGTCTTTCGTGTTTGATCTCGATATTAGATCTTGGTTAGAGAGTATTCGCAAAAAATAAGACATTCCAAAGTTAAAGTTAATGTTGATATATAATAGTTGAATGTGATAAATAATATTAATAAATGTATATATGTATAATGTTGGTCAATTTATTTATAAGACTGAGTTGAACTTTCATGTTTATGGACTTTAAATTAACACTCATTTTCATTTTTTTTATTGGCGATAAAAAATAAATAAATGGGAACCACTTCAGGGGTGGTTCAACCCTTATACATAAAAGAACAAAACACCTTACCATACTCCTACCACGAAACGCCTACATGATTATCTAAAGAACAACCAAACTAACCACAGAAAAACATTCATTTCCATAGTTAATTCTCGTATTAATATCACACCATATACAACTTTCTCTTAATTTATTTTTTCTGTACTATATATTTATTCGAGTATTTAGTTACTTATAATGATAAGTCTGGATATTGACCAAACAAATATATGTCAACAAAATTGTTTTTTTATTTAAATCCAAAGACTTATTTTTAATTTATACGTAGTTCATCCATCGATTATGCAACTATCACTTAATATAAAATTTCACATGATAACTTATTTTCTATTGTTTATAAACTAATAATAAAACTTTAATGATAATAAATTATTATTATAAATTAATACATCAATTTTTTCTACTGTGCCCTTTGATTAAAGATACATCCCACTCCTTCTAAAGCAAGGTACAGATATATCCTTCAACCTTATCATGCCTCATGCAACCCTTTAAAGCTTTTCATCTGAAATAATAACTTTGAAGAAGATACCAACTCATTTCTAAGGAGATTTGTTCATAAAAGAGAACAGATATCATCTTTTATCCTAAATTTTACTTTTCTTTTATTTTTTTTTTTCAGACAGAGATAAATTTTATTACAACAAAAAAAAACATTAACTTTCACATACAATCAATTTGAAAAGGAGTAGTAACATCATTAATTAAAGTTGAGGAACTATAAGACATAAACTTTATGTTATCTTTTGATATTTTTGTCAAATCTTTCATTCTTCATTAGTATTTGTCCAATAACAAATCAATCACATTCATGGATTATGTGGATCATAAAAAAAAAGTTCTTACAATTTTCATCTCATTAAAGAGATGAGTTATCTTATTATAAGGATAGTGTTTTTTCCTTGGCCACTAACAAAGCAGCTTCTAAATTAATATCATACACATTATATTCTTTTTGTTCATTTAAACATTAAAGTAACTTTATAACTATATATAACTACAGCTGTCATCTATATTATTTTTAAGAAGATAGAGTTTCAAAGAGATTCATATGTTCATAGGTTAAGAATTAGATATTAACATTGATGTGTTCTACGCATCATTCTCTCTTAAATATAAGAAAATCTAAAATAATTAGTGAGAGAGGTTTTTTATAGATGTATAATTGAAAAAAAAAATCAATTAATTTTACTTTGAGATTTTAAACATGAATTGTTTCATTAAAAAAATAAAGACTAAAACATGAAAAACAATGATATTTTAAATAAGTGTTCTTCAACCCAAATTTATATTTATTAAATATTTCTTAATTCATAATGGTAGTTAAATGTAACAATATAACATAAATTAGAACAAATGACAAACACATAATAATAAGATTATATTGAAGTAAATCTGTACTTTGATGCAAACTAATGTTTGGTCTTGGATCTCTGCAAAATTCCGATATACGTCGGTTCCCTTTTTCAGTTGGTGTTTGGAACCTTTGGTTTGTATACGACTGATTGCCTAATGTATTTTGGATTTTTAGTATGAACAATGTTTATGCTTGTTTGTCTGGTGGTTACAGATAGATGCTGGTCTTTGTATGTATAAGGGTTGATTCACCCTTAAAGTGGTTCGCATTTATATATTTTTGTTATTGCTGTAAAAAAAAAAAAAAAATGTTATAATATTAAGGATACACTACTCATCAGCCATACAATCTATATGTAATTTGTAAAATAAAAATTGCGCACTTTTCAACCACAATGATAAAATGAGAGATGAAGAAGATCAGAAGAAATAACGGGTAAGTAGTACAAAGGGAAAATAAAATCCCCAAGTGAATTAAAAAATTGTAGGTAGAAATTGTGATGTAGTAAATGTAAAACGAATAACAATTTATGTATGTAATTTGTATATTTAAACAATGGAAAAAGTAAAAGAAAAAATGTTTTGTAGTAAAAAATGTATTAAAAATTGAATTAAAATTTGGGTTTTTTTTTTATTTGTATGAGAGATAGAGAAAAATAAAAAATAATGTATGGGGGAAATAATTTGTTTTTGTTATATTTTTTTTGGAAATAACGTCTTCCTTCTTCAATATACACTACAAGAAAATTATGAAATAGAAACTAATTTTAGAAAAAAAAAAATTAGTTGATATAATGACTAAATTATAAACTATTTTAGTGACTAACTAAATTTTTGGTTATCTAATTAACAACTAAGGTTTTAACTACCAATTTCTTTTTAGTCTATAAAATGGTTTCTAATTTAGTCACTATAACAATTAATTATTTTTTGTCTCTAAAATTGGTTTCTATTTAATGATTTGCTTGTAGTGATAATTACAAAAATTTCAGTACATATTTTTTTTTCCATTTTATATTTGGCACTGTATTTTTCAAAATCCTTTCAAACTTTTAATTCACCAATAGCCATAAACACCCACAAATTTTTTTAATCTCCTTCGATTTTTAAATTTTAATTTTAATTTTCTAGAAGACCAATTTATATTCCACCACACATAATTTTCAATTTTTTTCCTCAAGCCATTTCAATTTTATTCTCCCCAGTTTTATTTCACATTTTTAAATCAATTTTCTACATACAATTTTTTTAAAATTATTTTATTATATTTTTTGCACTCTTCTTCCTCAATCTCCTACTAATAGCCAAAAAAAAATAAAATCACCAAGCCTTTCCTAGAATTTGACATCGGAAAACAAAATTTTAGTGTAATTTTAGTATCCAAAATCACAAATAAGACGGGGTTTAGAAAAAAAAAATATTATCTTCAAGCAAGAAAAAATAGATAATCTATGAATGTTTGATATGACACAATTGAATGTATGGGTTTGGATATCAAATAAAATTTCTAATGCTAATTTTTCCTACGATTGGATTTTGTGTCCAAAGAAATGTCTAAGAACTTTTGTAATTAGGAAAAAATAGCATTATATAACGATTACTTGTTTTTATATGTAAAATGCTAACACCTTCCAAATTGTATAGGAAGTTTTTTTTTGTCTTGCAAGTTTGAGAGAGAAGTTGCTTGTTGTGGATGCAGAAAGTGGGACATTTAAGTTCATCTTGGACTGGAACATGTGGCATACAAGTTCTTTGTGGCTAGTAGGAGTTCAAATGGGTCATATGCTACTAGTTGTTAGGGCTTGGAAAGTGACAAAATGATTATTACATTTACATATACCTGTTGTAAAATTGTTGTTGTAGTTGTTGCACGAATTTGAAATTGGTTTTGTGTCTTAGCTAGATAAGAGGTATGTAGAATCAGGTACATCTGGTTTTAATGAAAGGAAGATTGTTTATTTGATTAGGAAGATCTTTTTATGTGTCGATGTTGCTGTTTTGGGTATGACATTACAAATTTGATATATAATATAAAAACTAACTTATATAAAATGTTTATGTTATATGTTTAAAAAATTATAAATAAAAGTAAATAATGTGACATTATTTACTAAGTAATGTTACTCAAAATAAAATTATTCTTAAATAGTAAACCAATAAAAATAATTTTTAAAATATGAATTTCAAATTAATAGTAAGACTAAATCAATAAATATGTTAAGTAATTAATTTAACTATTAAAGTAAACTTTTTTTAAGATTTTTAAATTTAAGTAATATTCGCAAAATTAGCTTAAAAATAATTAAAGTAATATTATGAATTCTATGCACCACAAATTAATATCAACCAATTTTCACATAACTTAATCGAATTAGTAATTAATAGCAACAAAATCAACATTATATTATCCTAAATTGAAAAATTCAAATTTTTAATAAAGCATGACAAAATATGATGTGTTGATTTCATGATACATACATCTTTTGTTGATGGTTTTTCTTCATCACTTATTATCTTAGTATGGTCAAAATGTAAAACATAAATCAATCTTAAAAATATATTGAGCATTTTTGCATTTAAAAGCTGGTTTTACTATCTTTCTAAGTTTATAATAAATTATTTCAAGTTAGACCAAATCTAAATTTCACTCAATTTTATAGATAATCGATTATGAAGAGTGAATAATCGATTATGTCAACTAAATCTAAGATACTTATTCTCGTAGATAATCGATTTTTAACAGTGAATAATTGATTATGTCTGGTAAATCCAAATATGTTGGCTTTATCGGATAATCGATTATGAATAATGAATAACTAATTATCCTAGTTCAAAATGTTTTACGAGTTGTATTAAGAACATACTAATCAATTATGTTTAATTATAATTGATTATAACAATTAGTTTCCATAAAATCTTTTAAAAAGGAATCTCTCTCCTTCATTTGCAATAATTCCATACTTCTCAAATAAGAGAGTTTTGTTATTTTCTGAAAGTGTTACTCATTATATCTTGTTTGAAAGAGAAGTGCTCAAGATTCATCAAGAATGGTGATCATGCTATAGGTTTCACGGTAAATATGTTATATTTTAGGTGATATTTTTCCTTTTATTTATATGTTGTATTGGTAACTTTGCATCCGTGTTTGGTGTGTTGTTATAGGTAATTGAGTGTGTTTTTATTAGCTTTGTAAATATTCTTAAAGAGTGTTCAAAAATTCATCTCAAGTTGTTTGGATTATTAACTGGATATAGATTTGAGAATAATCGAACTAGTATACAATTTTTTTTTTGTGTTTTTGTGTTTCATGTTTTTCTCATTATCTTAAATTCTTTGTTGTTCTTAATGTTCATTGAATAGTGCATTTAATTTCTTTTATCATCAATTGTTTAACAAAATCTTTCCTTAGAATTTTGGAAGGTCTTTTTTTTAAACCAATTCATCCCCTCTTAATAATGCTTTTAGTCTTTATTTATTTTACACAAACTCATGTGAACTACTACAGTCCAACTTTTGGATGTCTAGCAATGGCAGAACATGTGGTTAATTAGTTATAGGTGATAATTTCTTGACTTACTTTCAACTTAGTCAAAAAAATATTGTAGCTTTTGGGTAATCAAGTGTGAGTCTAAGTCTGGTAGAAATGAGAAAACTGAATAAAATATAATAGAGAAGACTCACAAACTCATTATCTTAATATTTTGGGTTTGACGTGGTGTTAATCCCCTATTTAGTTTAAGTCTCATTTTTGTGGAATCTTCCTAGCAAATTCCTCCTTGAAAGATCCATAAGTGGTATTAGTCAATTGTTGAGTTAAAGGTTTTTAAGATAAATTTTATTAATCTAGTTATTTATTTATTTTAAATTGTTTGGTTGTGGCAAGTAGTTTAACTTCAACCTATCAAATTAAGAAAAAGATATTTTTTTAAAAAAAGTTACTCTTAAAACAACTTAATCTATCTATTATTTATCTATTTATTGGTGTTTCCTAATATCAATCATTGATTTGGATAACAAAGATGGAGATGCACATCGAAGTCAAGTCCCCATAGCAAAGTTACATCACCTTTTGATGATTAGTTGTTTTTTTTATACAAATGCAAAGAATCAATTTGGAATTGAGATTTGTAGCCCCCATGAAATCCACAAAGAATCAGTGTCGTGATATTAAAAAATTAAGAAAAACTTTAGTAGAAACACTCATACAAAACTAAGTGTGTAATTGGGTGAGCGTTTACAAATATTATTATCTTACTAAATTCACCATGTGCTCTTTTTTCTTCCATTTTATGTTTCCTAGTTGTCTTCTTCTATTTTTCCCATTATTTCTTCACAAGCAAGTTTTATGAACTCAGAAGAAATGGTTGTTTGGTAGGAAAGAGTAAATAAAGAGGTGTCATCTTTTGACCTAGAAACTTAGATTAGACCCATTGACAATACCATAACTTTAGTTCAAAAAAAACATTCAACACAAAAATTATTTTGGATTATTTATTAGGATGAATGATTCATCTTTCTAATGGATAAGATAGAATTATTACGAAAGAAGTGAACTTTAAGTTTAACAAACACTCGCTATGATAAGTTTTTAAATGGTTCTGATACCATATTACGAAGTGAACTTTAAGCCTAACTCAATCCTATAAAACCGGTTCATAGAGTGAGGTTTACACCCACTTATATACAATGAATTGTCCTCGTAATAACTATTTACTAATTTACCTTTTGGGTGGAAAATATAAATTAAGATGTAAATCACGATATTCTATTTAAAAATTAAAAACCTTGTTTAATTAATCTATCAAACAAAATATAAACTTAATTATATCTAAATAAGTAAATATAGAAATTATAATGTAACTTGAGTTTTTTTCGAAAGGTTTATGTTCTTAAACTTACAAAGATAAAATCTTGCAGACTTATTTTTAGCTTTTAAAATATAAAAGTATAACTTTTTAATTAATAATCTCATTACTTCCTGTTTTGAAAGCAAATAATTCAATGCTGATCACTGAGTGCAGTGGTGAAGTGGTATGATTCTAGTTTATCTTTTCAAAATCTTATAAATTTAACATTTTATGCAAGACGTCTTGCTTAATAAATAAGAAAAGTAAATAAATATATGATTTTAATACAATAATACAAACACAAATGTATTATTATATTTACTTAACCAAATATTGCCATGTCAAACAAAAAGACTTTTTAAATAATCTAGAAACATGATATTTTTTTTATCAAATAGACATTATAAAATTATTAAATAAAAATTAATTTTGTATAGTAATGATTAGTTTTTCACTCTAGATTTTTTTATAAGATAATAAGTTGCTTTTATCTCTATCTTTTAAACTTTTACTTTTTTTAAAGTTTAAATAAATAAGTGAAATTTTATAATATGTACTTTTATAATTAACATAAGTAGTTTTTTTTTCAATAAAAGTTTAAAAAGACCCACTCATAAATTTATACAAACACTAGTTGTTGGTTTGGATGCACGAAAAGAAAAGGGGAAACGTGGAATTACATTGATATTAAAATTTAGTTATGTTTTTATTTATTTTAGAGAATTTGTACAGTAGTTTGATTGATGAAGATTCTGCTAATTAATTTCATAATGAATTAGAAACGTAAGAGGTTTTTTTTCTTGAAATTATGAAATGGCAGAAAAATTGCTAAAATTTTGAAATTAAAATTCAGATTAATGTATTTGTCGAATTACATTATTATTCATTCACGTGATTAAAAGACAAAAAGTCTCTTTTAATTCTCTTCTTAAAATGTTCTTGTTAAATGAAGAAATATAATAAACATTATTTAATAGTAAAAATAAAATTTTAATAATAAATAAGAAGAATTAATAAAATTAACAATAATAAATAATAATACATAAATGATAATAAACATTTTTATTTTTTAATTGAACAAGTTTTATTATTTTATTTGTTATTTATTTTCTCATTTTTCATCTTATGGCATGTTTTGAAGGCCGAGAGACAAGACAAAGACGCTCCTGGTTGGCCCACTTGTGCGAAGGTCCAGAAATTAAATTCAACGGTTGGGCCGCGATTCACAAGGGTGTTTCCGTCAATGCACAGAAATTCAAATGTAGTAAAAGAAAGAGAAAAGGGTCGTAGCCCGCTTTTGCATTGCAGAACAGAATCAGTGAGAAAAGCAGCAAAATGGAGAAGATCTGCGTCGCCGTTCGCCTCCGTCCTCTGGTGTCCGAAGACTCCTCCTCCGCCGCTGGAACCTTCTGGAAGGTCGAAGATAACCGCATATCTCTTCACAAGATCCACGGCACTCCTCTCTCTGCCTCTTCTCACGCTTTCGGTACGTCACTGTCATCGTCAATTTCTTTCACCTCTCCGTTTTGTTTTCAAATTTACTCTCCAATTTTCCATTCCTCACTCTTTCAGATCACATATTCGACGAAAGAAGCACCAATGCTAACGTTTACGAGCTCCTCGCCAAGGACATCATCCACGCCGCGCTCGATGGCTTCAACGGTATCCAAATTCGATTCTCGTTCTTTTCTCGCATTTACTGCTCATTGTTATTTTTATTATTTTAGTTATGATATTCGTCTTGGTCTTAGCTTAGCTCAACTGGTAACCAAGTAAACAATGCTGGATTAAGATTTAAAGCAAATTGCACCCATCATTCCAAGGATTCGTGAAATTACACAAACTTCTCCGACATTTTTAAAAGATTAAGGGTGATTATTACAGTAGTTAGAAATTTAGGTAGAATTTTTGTAGTTTTTGGAAATCTCAAGAATGGTTAAGGTAATGGATTGTAAGATTTATGGTATGCTGTGGTTGCGTAGTGTTAGGAATCCTAGATAAGACTAAGACTAAATTATAATATATAAATGAGGGTCATACTCATGTGACAAGCTGGATTTATGAGGTTGAAATAGAGATAAATCTACTTATTAAGATGATCCGAGAGTTATTTAGAGTCTATTCTAGTCAAGTTTATTGGCACTATTGTGTCACCACTATAAAGATTGTGTTTACTAAAGTTTATAATGTACCAGTAGAGAACTAAAGTTAAAATAGGGATAACTACAGCAACTATGTTAAGTTGAAATGAAGTGATTTTATGTTTAGACATTTTTCTTTAAGAACAAGTCTCATTATCAAGTTTTCTTTCCAATTCTTTCAACCAATGATCAATTTTTCAATGGACTAAACGTCTGATCATTTACTTAACCTAAAATAAGGATAACTACAGCAACTAAGTGAATAGCTTAACGTAAAGTTAATTTTGAAATGAATTGATTTTATGTTTAGATATTTTATTCTAAAACCAAGTGTCATTATCTAGTTTTCTTTTCAATTGTTTCAAATAATAATCAAAATTTCAACGGACTAAACGTCTAAACATTTACTTAAAATTACTAGTATTTCAATGTGCTTTTGGAAGATGCTACGAAAATCCAAACACTAGTGTTGTAATTAATTTTTTGTAATTTCTAAATGTGAATGTTGATTTGTTGAGATCATGTCGCATGCTATGCTCAGGAACTGCATTTGCGTACGGGCAGACCAGTAGTGGCAAGACTTTCACCATGAATGGTTCTGAAACTGACGCGGGAGTGATTCCTCGGGCAGTTGGAGACATATTTGGGACAATTGAGACGGTAGGTTTAGTACTTAGTACGAGATTGTTTCAGTGTGTTAAGTTTGTGGTTATTTATGTAAAGTTGATGTTTGGTTCATCCAATTCGGTGCCTCAGATGTCTGATCGAGAGTTTCTGATACGAGTTTCGTATATGGAGATCTACAACGAAGAAATTAATGACCTTCTTGTTGTTGAAAATCAGAAATTGCAAATTCACGAGAGTTTGGAGGTTGCGTAGTTGCTATATGCATTCTTTTCAAAATTTGATGTGCGTTCACACTATAGAAAATGTATGGTATAAATGGGCTGACTTTTGTATTTTAATTTTTGCCAGCGTGGAGTATTTGTTTCAGGGCTGAAAGAGGAAATTGTAAATAATGCTGAACAAGTGCTGGATCTCATTAAAGCAGGGGAAGGTTTGTATTTATACTGATACATTCTTATAATTTTCTCTGAAGTTTGAACGTATATGCATGCTTAAGTTGATGATTGTTCTTTGATATTTTTACAGTTAACAGACATTTTGGTGAGACAAATATGAATGTAAGGAGTAGCAGATCGCATACAATATTTAGAATGGTATCCCTCAAACTTTTTATTTGCGATACTTATGTTTCTCAGAAAACCTTTCCTCATAAGATTACTCCTACCTAAATGATTTGTTGAAATGAAATATGCAGGTGATTGAAAGCAAAGGGAAGGATTCCAATGATTGTTCAATTAATGATGTTGTTCGAGTTTCAGTCTTGGTTTGTATTCTTTTCTCACACTTTCCTTGTATATAAGAAATTCTTACTAGTGATTCGCATGCTTATTGTGGAGTTTGTGGAATTAGAATTTAGTAGATCTAGCTGGTTCTGAAAGGATTGCCAAGACTGGAGCTGATGGAGTACGTTTAAAAGAAGGAAAATACATTAACAAGAGCTTGATGGTTTTGGGAAATGTTATCAACAAACTAAGTGAGGGTTCGAAACAAAGGTATATAGTTATTTGCCCTGCCTCCTGTGCAATATTTTAATTTTGGGAGCTTTTTAGAAGATAATAATGCTCCGCCCCTTTTTGTTTTATGGCAGGGGGCATATCCCTTATCGTGATAGTAAATTAACTCGTATACTCCAACCTGCTCTTGGTGGTAATGCCAAAACGTCAATTATTTGCACTATAGCACCAGAAGAGGTAGAGGCTGTGATTTCGATTATACGTTGCTCTTTTCATCTTCTTGAGATCGACAATATTTTAATACCAATATTCGTTAATCCATTCAGATTCACATTGAAGAATCAAGGGGAACTCTTCAGTTTGCCAGTAGAGCCAAACGCATCACAAATTGCGTTCAAGTGAATGAGGTCTGTGTATTTTTATGTACTTGAAGTTTACTATCTTATAACTTTTACCCTGTTAAATTTTATTTTATCTCCTTAAAGTTTCATGTTGCTTGTTGAATATGAAGTCGGTGTAGGCTGTGTACGTGAATATGTAGTCCTCGGTACCATTAATTGTGAAATGTTAACGTTTTACAATCGTAAGTTTCCACCGTGCTCATCTTACTGGGCATGCGTTTTATACATACTGGTAAGACTTGCCCGACAGGGTATTAGCAGACTAGAGTGAATTGGGTCAAGCCTGAACTTTTCTCTACATTTTACTTGTTTTCCTCAGGGAATAGTTAACATAGGTACTTCAATAATAAATCTTCAATTCCTTCGAAGATAGCTATATGCGCATAGCGTGTGCTTTCATGTGCATCTGTACTTGTTTCTAGCCTATATTTGGCGACTGTGTCTTGACAACAGAAATTTTACAGATATTGACGGATGCTGCCTTGTTAAAACGGCAACAATTAGAGATAGAGGAACTGCGTAAGAAGCTTCAGGTAATCTTCTCCTGATGATAATCTGTACATTCAAAATAAGAAAATGTTACATAATAAAAGTTTCTTTTCAGGGATCCCATGCTGAGGTGCTCGAGCAACAGATTCTTAATCTCAGGAACGATTTGCTGAAGGTAGGTCTGAACTCTCAAATTCCTACGCACTATGCATAGTTAGAGTTCATTCTAAAGCATTACCATGAACTCTGTTCTATCTTTTTGTATTAATTAATTAACTATCTGCTTATATCTCACTGTACAGTATGAAATGGAGCGTGGGAAACTTGAAATGGAACTGCAAGAGGAGAGGAAATCACGTAATCAATGGATTAGGGAACGGATGAATTTTGATAATTCTACTACGAAATCTTTCTCAGACTGTGGGACGAACGACAGTCAGGTGAACCTCGTTTATCTGAATGATCATTATATCTGTATGTTAAACTGAATTGCATAATCACTTTTTTTCGCATTGGAACAATTCACAGTTTTCCTTTCTGTACCGCGTTATAGTTAGCATGATTTTCATTCTCACTTTTCCTGATATTTTAACCATTTTATTCATTAGGGACCGGGATTTTTGAGGCACGGATTTATGGAAGAGTACAGTGATATTGGTAGTATATCTCAAGGAGATATTTTCAAATCTCCGAAGGCAGATCCCAGTGCTTTTGTAGTCAGACGATCAAAGTATTCAACGTTGCCAGATCAAAGCCCCCTTCCAGATGCTTTCTCTAACGTGGCTGATGAAGATATGTGGTTGAAAATGAACAACGGTTATGTTGCAGACCTTGATTCCCTTCAAACTACTCCTCCCACCAACAGAAAAGTTCAGTCATTCCCAACAATTGATACAACTCCTGTGAGTACATATGTATTGTTTTATGTGCTCTTGCATTTCTATTGTTTCGCATCCATCCACATCTTCCCCCAAAGGGAAAAAAATAAAGAAAATGGTAGCGCTATTCTGTTTGCACTGGTTGTCCTCCATAACTGAAGATACAAGAGAAGTCTGTGTCTAGACATACATGGTGGAGATTATATTTTTACTTTGTTTGGTTGATGGATTTTGCAAAATTTCCGTTGTTGTATTCTTGTTGATTTCACCATTTTGGCCAAACGGTATTCAACAATTATAGACTCGCTTGATCATGATCATGTGTTAAAAGGTTTTACCAAAACTGGAATTTGTGCAAACCATTTTTGTAGTTCAAATGTTCAGTAAGTTTACGGCCGTGGCTTGCGCGTGGCTTTTAATTAATGCATATTATGATTATGATATCAGTATATTTTTTTTATTAAGTAGTATATGATGCATTTCTTTTGGCAGTTGTTACTTAGTTTCGTTTGACCTGTGTTTGTCAGGGTTGTACTAGTGAAATTGAGAAGTATGAACAAGAGATTCAAGATTTGAGGAGACAACTAGAACTAGCTAAAGAAAGGATAAATGAACTCGAGGTCAGTATCTGATAGATATCCTATCTCAATCACATTTGTGAAACTTTAATTTTGACTATAGAATTGTGATCAATCTAGAAGATCACTAAAAATATTGTGCAACTTGATTTATGAATAAAAGGGGAGAATTCTTCCAGTATGGTGTTACAAATTACAATTATGATAATTGTACATATTGAACATCCATAAAATATCCATTTTTGAACTACTGATAAGAGATATAAAACATGGTTTCTTTAGAGTCGACCATCCATAAAATACTAATATATTGAGCTTCCTTTTTTAATAAGATTTAAAGAGATACCATTGTATTCGTCTCATGTCATTGTTCGGCATAATGTTATGTATTATTAGCATTTGCTGTTTGAGCTTCTTTTTGTAAATCGGTATTATGGTTGGCTCTGTTAATTACGTGTGTGAATCCAGAAGCATTCAAAGGAAGTGCCATCAAGCAAGCACTTAATGAGCGAAGCACCAAAACATCAACAAGAAACACAGCTAATTCATGAATTGCCTCTGGGGTTATCTGAATCTGTAGGAAATTTCAAAGATGGCTTTGAGGAGGTTTTGTTGGCAATGCAGGTTGAATGAGTGCACTATATCAGTCTTTTTGAACTTTTTTTGCGTGATCATTTCAAGAAACACTAAAGTATTTTTCTCTTGTGTCCTAAACAGAGATGTGCATCGGGTGGCACACTATCGACTGAGAAGATACTTTCAACCGTGAGTGAAATTGGAGCTGATCTATTTGCAACTTTGGAAGGTCATTTTGCAGTGAATATGGGTAGTCAAAGGTCTTCCACTGGAAACTGTACTGTAATCAATGGACAACAAAAAATGTTTCGCGAGAGGATTGACAATATAATTACATCACTGGAGTTATGGAAAAGCTCAATAACAGAAGGACAGGAGAAGAAACAGTGTGAACACAAGGTAGTTGTCTGCTCACAAATATCAAGATATCAATCATCAATCATGGTTTTATTCTTTGTCTTATTTTTAGGGCATCTCCTGTCTTCTTTGAGAATTCCATTGCCATTAGTACAATAGTAACTGAAACCTTGACTGGCACATGTCCAGTAGCTGAAATTGAGGAAATGATTAAGAAATTATAGATATATAATAGCTTTACACGGGATTGTCCTGTTTTTAAAACGATAAAAATCATCTATGATTAATTTATTCTACTTGTGGAATATGTGTATGATATAAGAATTGTTAGAAATAAAATGTTGTTTAACCAGTTCCCCTCATGGTCTCCTTGTTGCAAATAGTACATATACATACCCTTCGAATTTATAATTGTATGTTATTTTCTTTATTATACTAGTCATCAAATGATGGCAATATATTAGAGAAATTACTATTGACAAAAATTAGAAATATTACAAGATTCCATTTTCTTTGTTAGAAGCAAGTCTGTATAAGAGTTGATTTGATTCATATTGTGCTAGCTTGTCCATATGAATAGTTAGGATTACCAAAGTCAACTTGTTGAATGTGGTTAGAGCTTAGGAATTTCTATTGGGTAGGAATAAAAAGTCAGGTAAATCACTTTTGTATTGATTTCTCTTTAGCTTTTTATAGAATCAAATGCCATTGAAGAGAATTGTTGAGAGATATTAAAACTCAGGCTGAAGGAAGCCCAGTCTGCAAGATATTTTTCCTTAGTTTATGCACAAATCTGTGTACTCAGATTTCTATAGACTACCATAGGTGAACATATAGAACTGCATTCTAGCATAAAATGAGACAAAGCATGGTAGGTTGTTCTTGATTATCCTAAATTAAATTTTTGTGACAAAGGGCTCTGATTTGGGAGGTGAAACTGCTTACTCAAAGGAGGATTTATGTGAAAGATATGAAAGCATGGAAAGGGAGTTACAGCTTTTGAAGGTCGAAAGAGAGTCTTTGCTGCAAAAGTTCTCTGAATCATCTGAGAAACTATCAGTGGTTTCCAGCCAAAAAGAAAATGTTTTGAAAGATTTAAATACTGAAGTGCTGAGAAGGAAAAATCTAGAAGGGGAAGTTAAGCAGTTTGCTGCAGCTTTTGCTAGTCGTCAGGAATCACTCATTTCCTTTCATAGTGATCTTAAGACCAAAATTGAGAAATGGAGAACCCAGACTCCAATTTCAGTGCCCAAATCTTTTGGGTGAGTAGTAGATATGTTGTGAATATTTGAGTCTTGAGCAGTTCATGTATTTTTATTCAAGGATTTTTAAGTTTGTATTTATTTCAGTACTTTGCTAGTACTGATATCATAACCTATAAAAAAAAAGTATTTTCATTTTCTCTTGCAAGTGATGCTAATAGCAGACTTGCGTTGTGCCCTTGTTTTTCTTTTAAAAATTAAATTATAGCTACACAGATGCTCAATACAATAACTTATGTTCAATTATATATGTTGTCATTCTTAAGTTGTTTTTTATACTATTTATAAGTAATATTTAAATTGTTTATATATATATATATATATATTTTAGAATGAAAAAACAAGTTACACTTTTTTTTTATTCTCCAACAAAAAATGTTTAACATTCTATTTGATAAAAAATATTAAAATGAATAAATCGTATCATATTGATATAATTTTAATTTAAATACATTAAAGTTAGGTTATTTTAACACGATTTATTTATAATAAATTTGTACATTGATAGAACTTATTTAAATATATTTTTAAAATTTTATCTATTTTAATAATTAAAAGATAAAATTATCAAATTGGTAAAAACTTCTCACTTGTTTGTATGAATTGAGTCAAAATTTGTTGAGTTGATTTGGCTGAAGGCAAAGAAATTAACATATTTAGTTTCCATATGTTTATGAATAAAGTGGAGTCAGAAAAATGATATTAAAATAAGTAGCTTGCGAGTAAGAAAGAAAGTGAGAAAGAAGGTTTAGATGATAGTAAATTGAATTAGATTTTGATTTGCAGTGGTTGTATCCATCTGAAAAGTTGGTACCATTTATTATTATTGCATCACCTTTCATCAAACTTCTACTCCTAACCATGCCAATTGCACTCTACACAACATCTACGTATATATTTTTCTGTAGGTTCAGACTCTTTTTTTTATTATTATTATTATCTATTTGTTATTTGAAAAATGTTTGATGAATACTCATAATCTACTTCTCATCTAAATCTACCTTTATATAGAAAAAAATAATATAAATTTATAAAATATATTATGTGATAAGAAAAGATGTGTCTTTCAAAAAATGGTACATATGATTCATTTTCCTTATGATTGTCTTAAAAATCATAAAGACAATTTTTTGTCAGATCCGATGAAATTATAACATGCACCAATTTTTTTTTATATGAAATGATAAAAAGGCCTCTAAATAAAAGGAGATGTCAAAATACATTTTGATTTTTTTTATAAACACTTTTTTGGATTTAGATTTTTAAAACACTTTTTTGTTCTAAAATCTCTTTTCTAGAATATGTTTGTAGAATTTCTTTTCAAAACATATTTTTTTGCATGTTTTTCTGAAATATGATTTTAATTTTTCAATTCTATTTCAATTTTTTTTCAAAACACAAAAATCTAATCCCAAGATAAATTTGTTTAACTTCAAATTTTTAATTCCAGAAGAAAAAGTGTTTTTTTTTTTTGGAAATTTTAAAGTACATTGGATGAAGGTCATAAGATAGAGGAAGAATTTTCCAATCATAAATAAACTTCAACCACCATTTTATATTTGACATCACACAATTTTTTATTTTATGTGTCTATGCAATTAATTTCTAAATAGGTGTTATGTTTTGCATACTATTTTTGTCCTACAACAACCCTAGTGTTTTTTGGAATCCTATGAGGAAGTCCTTAAGCAGTGATGAATGTTTGAATTGAATGCTGTACCCTCTTTTTGTAGGGTTTCATTGTTTACGCCAAACATCATTGCACCTTCACAATGCCCTAATTGGAAACTTAGTTAGTTGGTTGATTTTCTATTTATTTATTTCAGATATTATTATAATTTTTAAAAACAAATAAAAATACTAAAGATTTTTCAAAATTTACAATGTATCAAAATTTCCTCATTTTTATTTTATGTTTTTTAAATAGTTAATATTTTTATTTATTTTCTTTTAATTTAAATAACATTTTTTTTTCTAATCTTTCACTTTCAGTCCTTAATCCATCCTAACAAAGGCATAAATACAACCACCAATTTTATTTTGCTAAACTTAAGAATGAACAACCAACCAACCAATCATTTTTGCAAGAAGAAAAAGAGAAAAAAAAGTGGTTTACATAGATGCATGGTGTGGACCATGTTACGTGTTGAAAACAAAATTTCAGACAACATTAATAATGTACAAATTGACCAAAACCTCAACCAACACATGTTTCGAGATCAAGTCATGGAAATTATTTGAAAACGCATTAAATAAACTATAATCAACAAGTATAAGAAATTCGTTGCATTAATAAATGTGTTTATTATGATATTTTTTTCATTTGTAAATAATCACGGAGAAAATGAATAAAGATAATGGTTTCAATTTTAACAATTCAACGAAAAAAATTGAAATCATTAAGTGAAGGAAGAAGGTGAATAACCAAAAAAGTTACAAAAACACAAAATAAAACCGTAGAACATCTTTAATTAAAAATAATTTGAATTGTGAATTTAGATAATAAAAACAACACGACAAGGGAAGCTCAACTCACAAAGGGTCATAAAAGTATAACCCATGATAAGATGTTTTTGTTCACTAAAATAATTTTGTAATTATTTATTTTTAATTTATTGAAATGGTAGAATTTATGAGTTATTTTCTCTAATTTTAGGTGCAAATAATAATTTGTAAAATAAAATTTAATTAGTTTATTTCAAAGTAATTTAGGAGCTAGCTAGTAGTACGGTTAAGAGGAGGAAGTGCATTTAAAGCTTTAAGGATACAAAAAGAGGGTAAGGAAAACATAATCAAGCACCACCCCACTTGAGAGTTTTGGTAATTTGTGTTTCATTAGGGATTTCAATTTCAATTTCAAAATTTTCCCTTAGATTTTCGGCCAACACCTTAATAGTTTTTTTTTTATTTAATTGTATTACCTTTAATATTTGAGATAATTAGTCCAATAAATAGTCATGCTTAACCTCTCTAAAGACATTCTTGAAGTATATGAAATTGAGAATAATTTTGAGTAATTGAATGTGTGAAGAGTTTTTTAGAGTCTTGTTAGGAGTAAACTGATGATTCAACACTTGAAGTTTATTTTGAAGAAGAATATGATCTTCTATAAGTGTGGTGCACCATTCTTCATAATTATTAAGTCACTTAATTAAAAGTTAGATGGACTAGAACTCATAATATTGCTGGGAAGTTTGTTGGATATCACTCACAAAAGAAGAAAAATAAAAACTTGTATGAGAGTGCCATGAGTTTGAAGTATATGGTATTTATCATCAAGAAACTAGAAAGAATTTAAATATGAATATCCATTGTGTTATATGAGGATCAACCTTGATACAAAGATTTTTTTTATAGAAGACAAATAAAAAAAGCAAATTACCAAGAAATTTAAAAAAAAAAATATGTTTCACCTAATTGAAAAAGAGGAAGGAGAAAGGAAGAATAAAAACTTGGCCAAACTTCTTCCTTTATACAAAATTAAATGAATTAGAGGAGTAATATAAGGAAGGATAAGGAAAATGGATAATATTTTGAACTCTAGAAATTAACAAAGCAAGTTGAAGTAATTAAAGATTTTATTATTCAAAGTAGTGTTATTCAAAGTAGTTTATATTAAAAAATAATCATTTAATTGGTTGCTATTTATGTTGTGCATATATAGTTAAATCTTATCTCTCATTCTTGTAATCGCGTTCTCTAGTAACCATAGTATATTCAAAGCCAAATTATACAAAGTATCAAAGCAAACAACCTAAAATACATTAATGAGTCAGAATGATAATTGATGGAAGATGAAGAATAATACCTTGAAACCAATTGAAAGGTTGCTGGAGACCTCACATAAAAATAAAAACATTTTATAATATATATATATATATATATAAATGTAAATCTCACTTTATGAACTAACTCTAAAAGGTTAAGTTATGTTTAAAGTTCATTTCTCAATAAAAGTAAAAACAATATGAAATTATAAACTCTAGTAGACAAACTAATAAAAAAATGATAAATTGAAGACAAGAAGAAGAACATGATCCACTATTCTTTGTCTACTGCACCTAAATATCATAATTATCAATTTGATAAAAGTTTCAAATACAGGAAACTGTGTTACTTCAAATTGATAAGCATATTTTGGTGTTATATGTGAAAAGAAATAACTTTTAACACCTTAAATCTATTTGTAGAAAGAAAAATCTCCAAATATGTACTTGGTGCCGAGTGAAATCTTATATAATTTGAGAAACTATCTAACAAATGGAATGTAAATGTTATTTTAATATGGTTTGAAAAAATATATATAATTATTTGTTCAATAACAATAATAAGCTAAAAAGGATATCAAGTGGACTTTTAAATCCCTTCAATCTTATTAACAACTATATTATTTGACATGTAATTAGTTAGTTAATACAATGAGAAATATAGTGAATTCATACATAATCTTGCACTGATTGTTGAAAATATGCGACTAATATATGTCATAACTGTGACCATTTTATTATAGTTTACACAACGCACGTAATAACCACTTTAGTATGACTTTAAAATATACTTGATAAAAGACCATATATACAACAAATTTAAATTCATCCACAATTTCAACCAAATTTAGTGAAACATATTTAGGCATGTTTTGGGTCATGAAGAAAAAATAAATTCAAATACATATTAAATATTTCTTATTATCTAATTTTATTATTTTTAAATTTATCGTGAATCCAAAATTAATGTAATGATTTTCTTTCTCTTTTTAAAAGTTAGTCAAATAAATTATACTTTGAGAATTTGTTTATTATATCTGTTAATTGAAATTAAAATATATATATATATATATAATTTTGAGAAAAAAATAAAAATATTTAAAAAACATGCGAGATAAAGTTTAAGTTCTTAATGAATTTTTTATTGAAGAAACAAAATGTTAAATTTATAAAAGTTAATGTGACATGTAAATAAGTTAAGAATTTTATGAAAAACTTTAACCAAGGTTACTGATAAGATATATATTATTATTCATATCCTATACTTGAGGCAGAAAAGGACAGAACAATCAGAAGCCAAACCTTTATGAATAAAATAATTTTATATTATTATTCACTTACAGTTTTATATATAATAAATCTATTTATTATATTTTTCATAATTTTTAAGTAAGCGATGCTGTAATTTTTTTTGTTTTACATGAATAATATACAAAAGTAAATTTTATATATATTTCATATTATGCAAGTGACCACACTCGGTGTGAGAGAATTGTTTGTTTGTAATGATTCAAAGTTTCGACAATTATTATATGTTAATTTAAAAGTCTGAAATTGGAGTTAAACATTGTAAGTGTATGGAGAGTTTCAATAATCCTATATGGTTGGATTAAGATTATGATTAAGAAATTTGTTCATAAAAAAAATGTAATTTAAGAGGTAAGTTTTGTCTCATTTAGAATTTGTATCCTATCTATCTGTGTGGTACCAGAGGCTCAGAGGTCAAAAACTGCCAAAGCTTCCTTATATGGCTCTGTTCTCTATCCTCATTTTCACTGCAAAATCTTCTACTCCTTCCATACTCCTTTACTAAACCATTACACTTTCAAACCCTTCAACACAGTCACCTCAAATGGCCTCACCAACACTCAAACCACACAAAAAACTAGGAGAGTTTCTCCATGAGGAACAAGAACCTTTCATCCTAGAGGTTTACCTTTCAGAAAGAGAGTATTCCAACAGGTGGAGCTCCAATGATGGAGATTCAACCAACACTTCAGAGAAACCAACCACATCTGGCTTAAGCAAAAGGAAAAAGGGTCTTCTCCCATTTTTCCATATGCTAAAAGCCCTATATAAGAAGCTTTCTTTCCCCAAAGAAAGCAAGAGTGTTCTTCTAACCAAGGTTTATGAGTATGACCAGAGAAACAAACATGAAGCTGTCCTTGAACATACCCAGCTCGATCATATTCTTCAGTTTTCATCAGATAGCAGGTTTACCATGTTCAGTTCATGCCAAGATATTGATGAAGAGGGAACCTCCATGTTGTCGCATAAACAGCAGCACTTGTTTTATTCCCACACTTTATACAACATGGTACCACAGCAGAGGTAGGACTCAAATTCTTAAATATTTTAGTAACCTCAATTTCTCACGTTAGAAAAAAAATTATTAACTGGTTTGGTTGGTCTTACTAGAAACAGAAGGCAGCGGCAGAGATTCATAGAAGGTGGTCATGAATTACTGAGAAGGATTCATGTACCAAGAGCTCCTAATGGTACGTTGTTTTCTTTGGCCTTTTCAAAAACCAAGTTCAACATGGTTGAAAATCACTTGTTCATGGTTTCCATCAATCTTTACGTGACACCTAACCAAATTTAATTAACTCTTTTCCGAGATAATGTGTCAAGATTAGTGAGAATCATGGACATATGTTGGTCTTAGATTATACAATGGTTTAATGAGTTTGTATGAATAAGATAAGATTCTTGTATCTTCTGATGGAACAGTGATTGAGAATATTAGGAGAATGCAACAGAGAAATGGTATTCTTGTGCCAAAGAAAATGAGAGGGGAGTCGTTGTTATCAGCAGCTGGTAGGTGGGGTGGTTTACTTGAAGAGACAAAGAAGAAAGAAGAGGTTGTTCTTCCAGGGACGAATGATGTTTCTCAGATGTTGAAATCTAAAAGGGTATTGCATAGGATAAAGAAGATGCTGTTTGATTGTGTGAAAGATATTGCCATAAGCCTTCCAACAGAAGACGACAGAAAGAGAGGTTACAGACAATTTATGGGGCCTCTACAGATTGGAAAGCTCATTCGTCAGAGAACAAACAAATGGGACCAACAAGGTGTAGCTGTAGGTGGAGCAAACCTCACTTACTTATTGACTTTGGATTACTTGAATTCACTCGTGGAATGGAAAAAGTTCGAACCCCACGTCAGGGACATTAGCATTGAGATCACCGATGCAATTTTAGATAACATCCTCAATGAAATTGTAATAGAAATTATTGGAACTTCCACACCAAATACGTAACACTTCTTCAAATGTCTTGCACCTGAAACTTGGCTAATTTCCTATTTATCGGCTGGAATGGTAATATTGCACGATATTTCCTATCTAATATCACTTAGTTTTATTAATTAATTTATTAAAACACTTTTGATCAGAACTTGGCATCAATGGTGAAATATGTATTGAAACTAAAATCTCAATGAATCGAAAGAAGTTTTTAAAGGTAGCTAAACCGTCAGTAAATGAATAATGATCCTTTCGCCCTCAATTATGGAACACAAGTATAGTGATAAAGCCAAACTTTAATCTGATACTAACACGCGTTATTATGCAAGTTAAAAGCTTGCATTATAAACATACCACCTTTGATGTCTGCAGACTTTAATTCTTGTGGTAAAAAAGACTTGAGATGCTCTTATCAGAAGAAGATTCAACATTTATTCACAAATCATCTGCAGACACTGAGCATACAAACAAAGGAGAGTTTATGATACATTTAATTTAAATTTGCATTTGCAGTAGTACTCAGCACTCTTGGTACAAATTCCGCGGCTATAAAATTGTCGAAACTATAACAAGTACTAAAAGATCTCTTTACAATCGAGGGTGCTAAATTCACAGATAAGTAAGAAGGTGAAGGTTTTGACAAAGAAAGTGAATATTCCCTAAAGATGGAGGTGAAGTTCTTCATGTCATAACCACAAAAAGGTTAGGAAAGAACAATTAGTTTTCAACATCGTCGCCGAGCTCTCCGTCTTCAAGTTCCTCATGCCCCCCAGTTTTCCTAGATACATCCCAGTGCTCCCTCTTGTGTCGTCTGTGCCGGTTTTCAGTGTCTGATTCAGGAGAGTTTGCATGCTGCAAGAATATGCTCACGCATTTCAGATGAGATGCCTATTCCTGAAGCATAAAACATTATATGATGAAGATTGAAAATCATTTCATACCTTCCTAGACTTCTTGCGTTCACTGCCATGCCTTCGTGATTTTTTAGATTCTTCCTTGTCTTCCTTTTCAGAATCCACGTCATCTAAGCTGCTCTGATGCCTTTTCCGATGCTTCCTTTCCTTATCCTTTTCTTTTTTCTTCTCCTCTTTGTAACCATGGACTTCAGTCATGTCTTGGTTATCACTATCGGTTTCATCCTTCCTATGGCGTTCCTTTGACTTATCCTTTTCGCGTTCTCGGTCTTTTTCTTTTTTCTCCTTCTCCTTCCGTTTCTCTTCCCTTTCTTTCTCCTTTTTGACCTGCAACAATTATTTATAATGCCAAATATCACTCCAGTCTAAACCCTACAAATAATAATGAATATCAATGCAGTTCCCCGCCAAACTCGAATTGTTATAAGGTTCAAGGAAATATAAAATCTTCACAAAAAGATATTCACACGATTGTCTAAAACTGCAATCTTAGGATCAGTAGAATCTTATTCACAAAAAGATATTTTCTAAAAAACAACAAAACGAAAACCTGTGACATAAAATCATGCACCTTCTCCTCTTCACGCTTACGTTCCTTCTCTTTAGCTTTTTCCTTCAAGTATGTGATGTATTCCTCAAAAATTTCTCTGCTATAGCTTTCGTCCCCAATTGACCTATAGTGAAGAACACGATGGTAAAACATCAAAACAAAAATCCCTCCATCATGGACACGCTGTACTAGAAACAATTTCTAGGGATACATGAAACAATAAAAACTAAATATACCTGTACTCTTGAGTCTCCTCAAAAAGTGACTTGCAATCCTCCCATTTTGAGGAAGTAGTAATATCCTTAAAAAGTAAAATATGATGCTTAATATTAATTTTTTTATCCAAACAATGTAAAACATAAATGAGCACTGGTAGAATCTTAGTTTACCTTGAATGTGTATAACAGGTTAGTAAACTCATCAGCAAGGCGTTGGCGCTTCTTGGCTTCTTTCTCTTCCTTCTCTTTAGCTCTCTCTAACAACTCCTCAAATATAAGCTGCAAAAGTGAAGCAAATTTCCTAATTCTGATAATCCATGTTGCGAAGGCATAAACAACATTAAACATCTGGTTAACAGCAAACTATTAATTGAGATTTTTTACAACATGAACAAAGGGCCCCGTACTATTGAAGTTAATCTTAAGCATCATAAGGAGATTTAAATAACAATTGATAGAATGAAAAAACAAATTTTAACTTGAATTTACAAACTCAACAACTATAACTAAAGATTTTATATTTCACAATAGATTTAATTTCATATCACTACCATGCAAAAAAGGGCCTTAAAATTTCATGCAAAATGAACCAAGAGAAGGTCAAACTACAGCATAAAAACTCTACCATTGTTGATATATAATAGAGCTTGAAAAATTGTCTATAGCAACAAAAGTTAATAATAGATGTCAAAGCAAATAATGAGGTCCTGATATTGAGTTGCACTGTGATAACAGATATTGTTATCCATTTGGATACTTACTAACTCCCACACATCACATAATTTATATTTTAAAAGCAAGAAATCAAATCAAATGAAAGATTACAATTGAAATCAACCTTTAAATTGATGTCAGATATTGTTTGGCATGCAACATCTTCCAACACAGCAGCCTTAAACTCCTCAAATACTGATGTAGTCACTACAATTATCTACTTGAATGAGACAGGAGACTTGGGTAAGCATGGTTTGTCATCAAACATGCTACAGAATACAGATAAAACGCAATGAAGATCTTTGTGATGCCTACCTTGCCTGACTTAATTGTATCTTTTATGAGTGTCTTGTCTTCATGATACTGCAAAAAAATCATGTCAAAAATAGATAATTCAGAAACCACTTTCTCCACACATACACGTAAAGACTTCCTATAATCCTCTAGGTTGACAACTAGGCATTACTGAATAGATATCATAATACTAACAATTGAGTACTTCATAACCTAAATTCAGGTCATCCCAGAAATCTTCAATAATGACACTAAAGTTAAAATAAGCACTCTCTCAGCTCCTTGAATTTATTTTAAATTACATGAAGTCAGCAAAAAATACTCTAAATACAAATGGAGAGAATTTACTTTCTTCCTATTGTCTTGCTGCAATCCTCAGAGGTAATCAACTAAACATGGTAGGATTTAGTCAAAACCGAATTTCACCCCAGATAAAGATATTACCCAATCAATGACTCACTCAAATAACAGTAATCCAGCAGCACAATAGCATAGACCATAACAATATCCTTCTAGTTTCCAACATCAAAACCCGATGTATAAGCAGGTTGCACCCAACCTACAAACTTGCTCAACCCAACTCAATTACATTTTTTGAGGGTTGGATTAGATCATTAGGTTGGGTTGAGTTTCATTTAGTGCATCA
Organism: Phaseolus vulgaris; assembly: GCF_051622355.1. Classification (NCBI taxonomy): domain Eukaryota; kingdom Viridiplantae; phylum Streptophyta; class Magnoliopsida; order Fabales; family Fabaceae; genus Phaseolus; species Phaseolus vulgaris. The sequence goes on from NC_143498.1 coordinate 3,942,896, forward strand.
TATTTGATTTGGGTAATGGGTTTATAAGTTTCAAATCCAATGAACTCGACCCAATTACGTAATAAATATATAACAAAAAGTACTATTTGTCTAATAATTTACTATAGAGTAAATAATTCTGTAGTTGATCATATGAAATATTCTTTTAAGAGTACTAAGTAAATTTTCATATCACACATGTTAGTAAATATTTTATTCCTTATATCCTTTCTTGGGACCACTTTAAATGAGTTGTAAATAGATTTGTGATTATTGTTTTGATATCTTGGTATTTTAAGAATTATAGTTTATATTTATGTTTTAAGTATTATTGTGAATACCTTACAAAGATTAAAAGTAATAAAATTATTGATTCTAAGGTTTTTCTTTTTGTTAGAAGTTATAGAAGTGATCATATTTTTTTAATTATTCAACCCAATTATATTTGGATTCGGTTGCTAAATAAGAAGACAAACTCAACCCAACTCAATAAAATTTAATTAGGTTGGGTTAAAAACTACACTAAATTCAACCCTACCCAGACCACTTAAACCCTTGAGTAAAACACATCAATAACAAATGCATCAACAACATTTAAAAGAAATTACTAAAACAAATTTGAGAACCTGTTTCTCAAGATCCTCTGCAACAAGCTCAAACAAATCCTTCGGGGTGGAACCCAATGTATTTGATGCAACGGCTTGATATTGAGGTAAATCCCTGACCTACACAGAGGAAAACATACCTTATTTTTCTTTCAATGCTATTCCATCTTTCATTGTAACAATCCAATTACCTTCAAGCAATATTCTCGCCATTGAGTTTTAGCAGTAAGAATTCCAGTAGCAACATGTTCTTCAAGCAACTTGCGAAAAGCATCACGGTTTTTCCTTTCACCCCGTCGGACTCGATCCTATATCACAACCATTAGTGCATATACATACAAGCATATTGACTAAATAATAACCACTAATCATACACTTAGGCTGTACCTTCTGTATTCTTCTTTGTTCCTCCTCTTCTTTCTCCAAGTCCCGAATATAGTCCTGCCAAAGCCAATCTCAGTTCATAGATCCATCATAGATGACCAACTAAAAGAAAATATACCTGAAAAACTAGCAAGCGATCAATTTTTTCAAGTCGCAAGTATCTATCGTCGTCCTCTAGCCGATCTTGGATTTTACGCCAATGACTATTCACCTAAAATGAGATACAAAAAGCAAGGAAATGATTTAAGGATAGAGCAATCATAAGTTCATAACAACCAAAATGAACTTCATATTTAAAAAATGCACCTTCACATAATCACAAGACTCTAGAAATTTTCTATATTCAGCTATATTCCGCCTGTGCTCCTCCGCCGCATTTTCCTTCTCCTAAATTTTCCACAGAAAATATAACATTAAGAATGTCATGAAATAAAATTTGGCATACAACTATGCAAATTTTAGCCTTTCAATTTTAAAGAGCAACTTGAATTAAAATCAGGAGTTGACAGCCACAGTCTCATTGCTATATTTTATTCTAGACAAGAATTCATTCTCCCCAGTGCCAGGTGCCAATTGCCTGCTGTGCACTCTTTGGAACAAATAGAAAACAGTATTCCAGAATAAGCAAACCACTAGTCAACATTATAAGCATCCGCCCCACACACAATGTACTTGAACACCATATTAGTAGTATCTTGCCCATCCTACACAGAATTATAATCTCCATCAAAGAAAACAACCAAGCCTATGACAACATTCCACATTAAAATAGCTATTATTTTTCCCATCATGAGGTTTAGGACATGCAGGGGGGTAACAAAATAACATAAGCCCTGGGCAAGTGGGAACTGGTGAGGAAGGGAAGATGTAGCTTTGGGCTGCAACAACCTAACTTACAGAAAGGGAAATGGAAAGCAAGGAAGAGTACAATAAGGAGGAAGGCAATAAAGAGGGAAAGGGATTAGAGTTTAGTGATTGAGGTATAAGAAATTAAAGTTGTAAAAAGAACAGGGTAAAGCTCTATTTATGTAATAAATCCATTTCCTCGGTTACTTGAATCCATATTGAACAGTGGAGAACTAACGAGTGATTTTCAGTTCTGATTATTAGTCTCTACAATCCATGTGTTCACTTCATTCCATTTTTAGTTTCTTCTCACATGAATTACATAAAGTGGTTCAACTTCAACCATAATTTTAATTACAATAATGATACATACTTAATATACTTGCCATCCATGCCATGTAACAGACAAGAAAAAAAAAAACAGCCATAAACTGCACACAAAGTCAAAGTTCCTGAAAAAAGGTGGTAAAAAACAAGCTACAATGCACTGAAAAACAGGTAAACAAATTACAAAACCACAAGTCCCCTTAAATTGCATTTACAACCAAAAAAATGGCTTTTGAATAAGATGGAAAGATGCAAACTTGATCGGTGCTGAACTAAGTTAAGCTTTTCAATATATATTAACTCAATCAAATAATACAGTTCAAATTATTCCCTGTATTATGAAATAAATACACGAACAAAAATTTAAAGAGCTACAATCTGATCAAATGACCATAAAATCCACTTAGCTGCCACTACCCACCAAATAAAACAAGATTCTTCCTCAAATTTACATGTAAAGAAAATTCACAACTCTAAGCAAAATTCTTATGCAGCTTTATTGGGCACAAGATTCATGAATGCAAAGGTTCATAAGGAAGCAAAAAGTAAACATATTCTCACCTTCCTCTCAAGTTCCACCATGTAGCTTTCAAATAAATCTTCTCGGTCTCTTGGTCTTTCAACAGCATTAAATCGTTCATCATTTTCAAACATACTAATGGCTTTGCTGATTACAGTAAATAATTAATTAGAAAATTTAAGATGGATTATTTCAACCTAAGGAGACCAACTAAAAACAACTTGTTACCCAAACATGCAGAGACATACCTCCATCTCATGGAGGATGTAAGTTCCTTGCATTCCTGAAAGGATAATATGCAGAAATTATATGTAAGTAGTTAGCTAATAAAGAACAATTGCTGATAAAAAAAACTAATAAAGAACAAATTAATCAGGTATTATATTCAACATACTTCCAACATCTTTGTGAATTCTTCGCGGGCTCTTTTCTGCTTCATGCGTCTCTCTTCAGCCTCCAGCTTCTTCCTTTGGCCCAAATACTGAAGATTAAATTGATTCAATGTCACAAATCAAGACAGAACCGTTACAAATCCATTGAAAATGATGCAAACTTAAACATCAACTTCAAGATAGTGCATAAAATTTGCTTGTGAGGCTTGTTTCTCACCTCATTAAAAGCTTGTTTTCGCTCACCAAGCGTTTTCAGGGCATTATATCTTTTGTCATTGATGATTTCTCTCATTGCCTGAATTACAATTAAAAACTAAAAATTAGCATTTGCATCACAGACAAAAAAAAAGTAGAAAAATAAAAGGAAGGCCATCTACCTGTTCCCAGGTCCAATCAGACTGAACATTCACAGATTCCAGAAGCGCTTTAAATGCATTTTTTGCTTCCTAAAAGAGTATATAATTTATGTGGCAATAAATATAATGAGAAAAAAAGAATATATCTTCAAAGATTATTAATAAGAGAATTTCCATGATATGAATTCTTACCAGCTTATTTGCATATACCAAGGTTTCATCATCATTGGTTTTCTCCTCAGGTGGAATCACATTATTTTTCCCAACCTCAGCCAATGCTTTTTTAGCTTCCTGCAAGAGTCACAAGAAAAAATAATTTATAGACTAAATACAGATTCTTAATTGGACAACAAAATTAATGAGATTGTCTCCTACGAGTTTTCTATTATCAATGATGATCAGTGTTAAACTGCAGCCATGGCAAAACTGATAAGCCACAACTTCACTGCAGTTACTTAACAGGTTTCATGTGGTGGGCCATGGCAGTCACCATACTGTTATTAGGAGCCATGGCGTTGTATTTTTCATTCTCAAAATTTCAATTCACAGTAGTTGCTGTGTTTCCAGACAGGCTAAACCTTTGGAGTGATTAGAAATACAAAAAGGATGCATGGATTTCAGATGCAAAAGCGGAACACCAAGAACAGGAGCCTTCATACCAACTCGAAAACTATTTGAAAGGAAGAGATTCAGAGTATGTTTGACTGTGCTTTGGTTTTAGTTTATAAAAAAACTAAGTTTAAAACAATAGTGAGTGAGGTAGTAAGATGTGAAAGTGCAAGGAAGAACAGGGGGTAATAGAAAACTGACGTGAAATAGCAGGGAAGATGAGCAATAGAAAACTGAAAGTAGAAAACCAAAACAGAAATTTTTCAGTTTTCCAGTTTATGAAAACTTACAAAGAGACATTAGTTTTGTAAACAGTTTTCAACATTACTCTTGTCAACCAATTTTTTTTTTTGTTTTAAAAAACATCAAATATTCTACAAATATAGGAAAGAAACAGACCATGGAATACACACAAATTCCTTTACATTCATTATGAAATTTTAAGGAACTGAGCTAGGTTTGATTTCTATTTTCAAAAACTGTTTTCAGTATCACTCTATACAACGCACATCCTGGAGCTAGAACCACAAAATAAGAGAATGAGATAACATCTATCCGGTGTTTATTTCTTTTGGTTTTGAAAACAATTTTCAAATGTAATAAAAAAATTATGACAAATTAATTGTAGAGTAGCATAAAATTAATTTAGGAAAATGCTTTTGAAACAAATAAATGAGAAGGAAATCAAACAATTTTCAACATTCTGAGTTTGGTATTGAAGACAGAAAGGGAGGGAAGTGGGTGGGGTTTGGCTGGGAAGAAAATAGTGAAAACATGTAAAAAGAAGGTAGCCAGGGCCGCAAGATACGTTTCCATACAAAAAAGAAGAGTAGAAAAATGTGGAAACTATCTCACAAGACAACATAATCAATTATGTTGCAAATTAAGTAAAGGCTGAATTTTTAGGCTCCACGTAGATAATTGATTATAGACGCATTTTTATATAGTTTTTTTTTAAGTATTAATATTCTTGTAAATAAAAATAATAATAAATAAATATTAACCAGGAATATAAATAAATAAATATTAATAAGGGATAAATAATAAATAGTATTAATAAAAAATAACATAACATTTTAGAATAATAATAAAGAAATATTAATAATGAATAATAAAGAAATATTACCAATGAATGAATAAGAAGAACAATAATTAAACAATATTAATTAAAAGTAAAATTTTCAAAATTAAATATTCTAAAATCTTTTTATTTATTTATTTTACTTTTCTTCGATAAAGAAATCTATATGTCCATTCTCTTTCACCTATTTCCTCCTCTACTGCCAAACATTCGATAAAGAAATCTCCATGTCCGTTCTCTTTCACCTATTTCCTGCTTTACTGGCAAACAACATCTACTTTCACTCTTTTCTACTCTCTTTTTCTCCTTTCTTTTCTCTTCCAGTCCATTTCATTTCTCTCCACCAAGCAGAGCATAAGAATATGTACATGTTAATTAATGATAAAAACAACAATTACAATAATTACCTCAATATCTTGAGGAGAAGATCCATTCGCAGAAGCAAAATCTTGAGATGCTTGATTTTCAACACTGCAGGTAAATTTTCAATACACAAGTCATTATTGGAAAACTACAACTCAGCTACACAAGAGGGACAAAAACAATGAACATGCAGAATAGAGTTTTATACATGGGTGGCATTTTGGATAGTTGAGGTGAGTTCTCGGATAGTCCTGAGCCTCCTGCGACTAGTATAGGTGCAGCACTTGTAGTTCCCACACTGCTTGGTTCAACACCTGTTGTGCTTGAGGTAACTGTAGATTGTGAAACAGAGGTGCCAAATAATCCAGAAACCAACTGCGGAGAATCGGTTGATGCAATTGGTGTGACAGAAGATGGGCTGGAAGCAAGCCCATTTGACGTCAAAGAAGGGTTCAAGCTAGCTGCATTAGTTGCCGTTGATGTGGCTATTGATGAGACAGCAGCATTGGGTGTATCACTTGTTTCTGACTGCATTCCCTGGTTTGCAGCTTTTTGTGCCTGCTCACGAGCCAACTGAAAGAAAAAAAATCAATTTGAGGTAAGAAAAAAAAAAGTGGAAGTGAAGAAAATTAAAAACAAATACAAATATAAGCACGTAAACATTATTCACAAACCTGAAGTTCCTCTGGTATCGACCACGTTGATTGTTGTGTAACCTTATTGTAATAATACCTGAAAGAAATCAAAGCCAAAACATAACTCATTATATATTAATGACAAAGAAAGACACACATAAAAACGGTGTCAAACAATAGGAGAGAAAACAAACTTTTTTCCATCTGAAGAAGTGAATTCTTTCCAAACAGTCGATGCATCAGCCCTCTGTCACATCCAGCAGAATTAGTGGGATATGAAAATGCTAAAAGTATACCACCCAAGAAAGATCACGTATAAAGGTTATGATAATTAACCACATGCAGCGACAAGAAACTATAGGTGGGAAAACAAATAAAGGAAAGGAAACATCCCTGAAAATTTTTTAATAATATTATTGCCACAACAAATTACAATAAATAATACAAGAAAACAGAATTTGCATACTCCTACACATAAATATGTAAGCAGACCGAAGTACAATGCAGAGGCCACCACAAGATTGTAAAAAGGGAAGAGGGAAAAGAAAGAGAGAGATGGACAAAGAAAAGGAAAGCAAAAACTTGTATCTCTTCTTGTGAGTGTGTATGAAAGGACAGAAAATAAACTTGCAAAATATACAATTGATAAAAAACACCACAAAGAAAACCCTACAAAATTGCTGGAGGAAGGGGGTGGGAAGGGTGCTGTCAACCATCAATTAATGGTTTTGCAGAACCACAGCTATACACCAATCTCACATTTTATGTTTTAAGAAAAAATAAGATTGTAAATAGCAAACTGTTGCCTGCCTTGAGAAAGTGCTAATCCGCCTTCACAGTGACCATATAGAGCAGTCGTTAAAATTTCTCCTGACTTGCCATGACATCTACAAATCAGTGGAAGCACATGCACATAAAAGGATATTCGCACCATAAACCTTCTATGATCATTGAAAACATTGTAGAAATGATCAACATCCATATAAGATACTGGTTTGATTGACCACATGACACTTTCAAAGCATGTTCCACAGTATTAAAAAGTGACATTCACAAGAACGTTGACAAATTATTAAAACCACTCACCTCAATAGGTGACATCAATTCCAAAGGTTTCTCCCAACTTGATTGCCTTGTCCTCTTGTTGTAGTAATATCTGGATAATTATAGAAAACAAGAACTTCTAATTATGATTTTAAAAATTGTAAATCACAAAAACACAAGAAAAATAGATTATTTTCAAAAATAGTTAATAACAAATATACAAGATACTTAATGTTTGCTAGCGAAGCAGAAGATGATTATGTTCACCAATACCTTCTCCCATCTCCAGAAGTGTGCTCTTGCCAATCAGATAAGGAGTGCTGGTTAGTAGCATTAGTTACCTAAAGTTTGTCAGAGTAAAACACTGAGAATTGCAATAATAAGCTCAAATTTCTCAGAAATCATAATATAACAGAAGAATAACTGGCTAATCTCATCAAAAGCATCTTGGGCTACTGAGATTCAATTGGCTAATCTCAAAAGAAATTGGCCTCAAATGATATCATAACAGGAAGTCACAATTCTTTTACAACATATCCCATGATGGATACCTAGACCCAGACACATCAGAAAATGAAGCAAGCGAGAATGCTAGTTCAACCAGACCACCAATTTGGAGAGTTTACTCCAGGTATGAACAAAGACCCATAACTTCCATGAGATAGTTATTGTTAGGAGTATGGCAGTCAATATGACAATGATTCTCAGAATGTAGAGTGCCATAACTGTCATGAGTAAGTGAATTTTTTATAGTAATTTTTAGAATGTATAGAGTACAGTACAATAACTGCTATGAGACAGTTATTGTTAGGGAATATGGCAGATTGTACAGTACAATAGAGTTAGGATATAGGGAGATAGATATTTGTGCATGCAACTTTCTGATGTTTCAGGCAGAAAGTCTCCACTCCAGTAGGAGCTTTGTGCTCTGGATGAACCTTGGTTCAGTATTTACTGAATAAAATAAAATAAGTATTACAGTTGTGGGATCCTTTCATACCACCAAATTTATGTAATGTGACTTAGTAAATTTCCTCGGGTCAGATTACTAATTACCAATAGCATATAATTCATGCAACTGTATTTGGACAATCCAAAATCCAGAGGCATGAAATATAAGGATCACATTAGCAGATTTGCTTAACCTCCGTAAAATTAAGGAACATACAGATATAATGAACTGAATAAAAAAATTCCTAATGCTTTCTTTAAAAGTTGGAGTCCCACACACATTGTATGTAAGGTCAGCCATTTGGAACACACGTGAATCATTTCATTAGTGTGGGGTGGCTTTGCTATTGCAGCAGGTGTGACTGTGTTTTGTGGCAAAATCGACGGTGGCTACAGAAGCAAGAAACCGTTTGGAACACAAGTGAATCATTTCATTGAGTGGGGTGGCCTTGCTATTGCAGCAGGTGCAACTTTGTTTTGTGGCAAAATCGATGGACACAAGCCACAGTTTCAACTTCTGGGTTAAACCTTGCCCATACCTCAGCAGATGAATTTGCCCGTTTTAACGTTTTCTTTTGCTTTTCTCTTTCCTTAAAATAACTTTGTTTTTTATTTTGGGTTTATAAATTTTTAAACTTTTCATTTTTTTCTCTCCCCTATTAATTATTGATGACATCTTTACTTTCACATTTAAGCCTTTCACCAAATCACCCCTATTAAGTCTTTTGTTTTCCCACAAAATGTTCCCCTGTTTTACCAAAGTGCCGCCATTAAGTCTTTTGCCCCCCCGCAATAACTTCCCTTTCTTACATGAACATTCAGCCCCCCTTACCTTTTCCTCTTTTTAGCTCCCACTTCTCTATCAGTTTTAACCTTTCTACTCCTATTTCTTCTCGTCAGATATTTTCACAATTATGTTCTCAATCTCTCCCACACCTCTTATTTCTTTATTTACTCTTTAATTTTGCATATTTTTCTGTTTTACAACATTATATGTATATGATACAAAACTATAAATTGTATGTATTGTTTTCTAGGCTTCGCAACAGCAACCATCCCCCTAGCTTTTTGGTGGTGGCCTGTCCGCACTGGTGTAGGAATAACAACTTATAGCACATATCTTTAGAGGGAAACATAATATAACACTGTAACAATAGAAAAATTACCATCTAATGGGAAAGAATTGGGGCCATGGCATATAAATAACAACTAAAATACAAAAAACCATAAGGAAAGGGAACTCCACCAATGTAATTCCAAACAAGCTTGGTCATATATATGTAAGCTTGTATAAACAAAAGCATTGAACTCTAGTGGAAATTTCTAAACAATGAACACAAAGTTAGTAGTACTATGCATTAAAAAATAAGTATCAATAAAACACTTACCGCATCAGTCAATGTCGCTCCAGATGATTGCAACCCAGCCGGCTGCACAGATGTAGAAGGTGCAACACTCTGAGATGCAGACGACAGCCAAGGTTGACCACCAGGAGGAGCAAGCATTTGAGGTGGATGCTGGTATTGGGCCAATGCATTTGCATTATCATGCTGCTGACCATAGGATGGTGTGAACTGAAAATGTACAATGATGTTAATGTGTAGAAGGTACTAAGTAACTCAAGAGAAACCTAGCAATCAACTACAACAGTAAAGCTTTAAAAACTAAGGCAGCACATACAGTATATGAAGAATGCGGAGCTGCTCCAGAAACAGGTAAGCCAGGCATATGATTGCTTAAGGGGGGAACAGATTGTGAATGAGGTGGAATGGATGACATTGGTCTGTTTGTCTGGATATATGGCATGGGTATAGGTTGTGATGAAGGAGCAAGATGACCAGGCTGCATTGGCCTTGGAGTCAACTGCTGCATTGGTTGAGAATATTGCAACTGTTGACCTTGAATGACAGGCATTCCCGCATTTGAAGAAGGAATAGCATGTCCTGCAGGTCCAAATTGTTGTGAATTCATTGGAACAAATGGTTGCCCTTGCTGAGCTTGAATGACTGGCCGAAACTGCAGACGATAAGACACAAGAGTGATCGCAAAATTATGATAGATTCTTAATTGTAGTTAATCTCACAAAGAATAAAAGAGAATTTGCATAAATAAGGATGAACCAAAACTTTGAGGACCCAACCATCAAAAACACTGCCAGAGAGAGTCACAGAAAAACTTAAAAATTAAAAAACATCATTTTCAGCAAAAATAAAGACAAAGAGAGTAAATACTAAAAAGGATGTCAAACATTAAGACTCCAGCTATTGCTTGTATCACCATTTGACATTCCCATAATCAAAGCATGTATGTCACTAGACACAATCAGCACAACCAAACAAATATTTCATCGTGATAAGATTCATGGTAGGTACTGAGAGAGGAATACACTACCTGCATGCTGGAGGGCTGAGAATTATTGGCCATTTAACACAAACAGACCCTGCAAAGAAGAAATGGAATCATCAATCAGCACAAAAACAATTGAATCTTGAAGGCGTATTACATTGCTAAATTATAATGCCTTTGTGATACATGGTAAGAAAACCTTGTAGACAACAAGAATATTTTCCCAACAACATAGCATTTGACAGAGTTATACCTTCACTTCCTAGTTCTATTACAGGCTGATGATCATCAAGAAAAGCTAGCATTCTAACTGTTTCGATGCAATGTCAGGAAGAAAAAAAAAATGATTGAAGGAAGCCACTAAGCAAAATTAATTATTCATATTTTTGGACACATTTTATCCTTTAACCTCTACTCATTTACTGTAACTGTGCACTCTCCAGCTTAAGTTTCCATTTCGAACATAATGCTACACATAAACTAAAAGCCCTCATTTTCCTCATTGTATAAAAAAAAACATGCAGGGTCGGCAAGTAACAATAATAACAGTAAAAAGAATAACACATGTAGAATCGCTGCTCATGTATATCTACAGGAACTTTTCATCATGCAAAATATCATGTATATCTCCAGGAACTTTCATCATGCAAAATCATCTCGAACTCTCAACTGACACTGAAATTTCAAAAACGAAACAAACTCTCGATTGTTACAATGTCCATAAACACTTCACACAGATCAATCACGCTAGGCAATTAGTTTTGTAACTTCAATCCTATCAAAGCCTAATCGAAGATAGCCAATAATAACATTCATTCAAAGGAAAATAAAAGAATCAGAAATGTTCAATTCTATCAAAGTCTAATGGAAAACCTTAACCTAGGTTAGCCATTGCAACCTTAGAAGATAGCAACGAAACTTATCAAGATTCATTGCAACTGGAGAGATCGCTTTTGCGAGCAATCACAAAATTCGCAAGAATACGACGGGATAGAGAGCGAATAGGGATGAAAAACTCACAGGTGTTGCGGATAGGAATCAAAGGTCGAAGCTATTCGTCTGGCTGAGTTTGCAGAGATTTTGTTGTCGTTTCGAATCGAAACCCTATGGATTAGGGTTTAGGAGGAATTGCAACTACTGAACAATATAACTGGAAAAACCACAGTAAGAGTAAACAATCATGAGGAAGGCGAATGTAATAAAATAAATAAAAACATTATTTTTATATCTGTTAATTTATATTCACTTTGCTAATTTTTATATCGGCTTAATTTATATTTTCTCTTTGTAGTGTATACATTAGTTACTAATTATATTCTTATTAATATATTTTATTTTATTTTTGTACTTTTTTATATTTTATAGCTTTTTAAAAATTTTAATTAATTATTTATATACTCAATCTATCTATCTATGATATATACAATAATTGAAGGGAGTATAAAGAAAACTTTTGCCACGGGTGGTAATAAAAAACTTTTATTAAAAGATTTTGAAAAAAAATATTTATTAATTGACAACTGTTTAACGCAAATTTTATGTGTGTTAGGAATGTTGATTTTTTCTTTCCATGACAAAGTGAAGAGTGTGCATACCAATTTGAAATTAGAAGTTTAGAGCCAAATTTTTAATATTTACATGTCTTTATCGTCATATATCTTCAATTTCTCTACTTCTCTCCATATTTTCTACTTGTTCCTATTTCTATAATGTTTCATATGATTGCTTCATTACAAAATATAAGAAACGAAGAAGACAAACGGAAAAGAAATAAAAGTGATTATAAATTTTTGTCTTGCTTTTCTCTTCTTTTTTTTTTTTTAGACGCTACTTTTGTATTATTTATCAATTCGCGATTTGAGTTGCAGGCTCCATTCAACCCTTTCACATAGCCAACTATTTCTACAAACCCTCAATAATTGTACATTTACTTAACAAAATTTATATATTTAATATTTTAGTTGTTTGTACTTATTTTGATTTGAGTATCTCAAATAATATTCATAAATATGATATTATTGATTAATAATTTTATTATTTATTTTAACAATTTGCTTACAAGTAACAACCTAATTATTATTTTTCATATAATTGTGGTAATAAATTGATGAAACCTGAATTGACAAGGCACCCACTGAGTTAACTCAATTTTCTACAAGGATGACCAGGAGCATGACACAAAACTTTGGGCTATGTCAAATTCAATTAATAAACAGTGCTTCAAAGCTTCTTATACCTCAGAGGATTACCATGAGCAAAGCTCACATGATTGGACCTAAACACCAACTATTTTTCCTATTTTTTATTTCAGTAATTGTGATTTAATTAACATAAATTAGGCTTACCCACATTTTAACCTAACTTCTATAATACATCCTCATGTGTCACCTTTTCCACATGTGCTCACTTTTTGACCTAGTTTCTATGAAATGGACAACCTTGGCTAAACTTAGATTTATAAGCTTTTCTACATGTGTCTTACCTTTTATAAATCACATTGAATGAACAATAAAGAAACTTTACTTAAGTGAGTCTTAAGTGTTCTAAATTCTTATGAGTCTTATTCTTGTAAAGATGGTTGCAAGTAGCCCTCACTCTTAAAGCTTCCTCCACTAAGTGGTGTGAATTACCTCTCAACATGATCGGGAACAAGAGCTCCACCATTCACATAGAGTTCCACCAAAGTTGGAGCATTCATATAATATCTCTTAAGATTGGTATTCAAAGTACGTCCACTTAGATCCTCTATATGCCAAACATAATTTGGATCTACAAAGTCATCTAGTGTTGCCGCCATGCATGTAAACCATTTTGAGATTAATGCTTTAAAAACTTATATCCATACAACCTTGATTTCATGACAATAGCCATAAGTATTTACAACATATTTTCTCCATGATCTTCTTTGCACTTGATGACATCTCAATCCATGAATTCATGATATTTAAATCCCTTAACTTCTTCATTTTTTATTACTTAACTGATCCATATGACTTATGAAGAGAAAGATGTCTCGTTACAATAGATCCAATAAACATAATTAGAATAAATATTGATACAATATTAAAAAATAAGTTTAAACATAATTTATAAAACCACTTTATAAATAATGAATTGTCCATAAATAAGTTTTATTGAGTGAAGGTAAGTATTTAATGTTAGTACAACCGCACTCTAAAAACTTAAATTCATCTATAATTTTTATCTCTTCCAAAATTTTTACAATTTTTAATACTTTCACAATATTTTTCATTTACCATAAAAAATATTTCAATTAAAATAAGAAAAAAGAAAATCTATATTTAAAAATATAATGCCAAATTACGGAGAAAGTCACAATGAATGAAAGATTGAGATAACTCAAGATATTATTTAAGATTAAAATAGTAATAAATGTAGCATGTGAGTTTTAATTTATCCTGTTTATTATTTTTTTCATTTTATAAGATTCACTTCAAATTTCTTTTAAGGAATAATTTTAATAAATAAATAGAAGATTGATTTTGAGTCACTTTTTGTAAGTCTACAACGAATAAATGTTTTGACTATTTTTTTCCAATGAATCACTTTAAATATTCTAAGATATTCTCACAAATACAACTTTATCATTTCTTAAATTTAATTAACAAATTGTTGTACAACCATCTATTATCGCAAAAAATATCACAAAAAGTGAAAATTTTAAATGTGTAATTGAATAAAAAAACAAGGCCCATCATGCTTTGTTTGTCTATCATTTAAGGTTTTTTTTTCAAAAGGTCATCTCATGAAAAACACTAATTCGCATAATTATTTAAATACTTTTTAACGAACTCCATTCTTTCCTAAAAATTATTAAATCTTAATTTATTAGTAAATTAACTCATTATATATTTTTTATGAACTTTAACTAACAAAGAACGCGTTAAAAATATATACAAAGTTCAAGGGAAAGTAAAAAATCGTCAATAATAGTTGTACTACTTTTGAGTAATAATCAATAATGGTTGCACTACTTTTGAGTGACATGAATATTATCATAAATGGTAGTGTACGTGGAGATATAATTTTGCAATTTTGTTTCACTTAGTATATTATCTGAACTTATGCACTGAATGCTTCAAATTTAGAGACCTGTCAGAAAATATAAAATTTTGGTACTCAATTTTAACTACCTCCCTGTCAGAAGTTTAAGAAATATCTACAGAAATATAAACCATGTTTTGACCACAATTGCAGTCAGCTTTATAAATTCAATGCTCTTGCTTTGAGAAACGAAAATTTGTTCATCTGAATATAAACAAAAGTACAAAAGAAAAAACTGAGAGACTGCATACTCAATGTATTTCATGGCGCAATCCTAAGTGGGTCACGAGGGAAGAGCGATGTTTTGCGAATGTTATTGAGGCCACAGAAGAGCATCACAACACGTTCCAACCCTACTCCAAAACCACCATGTAGCGGTGCACCATATCTGGAAATTATCAAAATCAATTAGTTTTTGATAAACAACTTTTTACATGATATGAGAAAAGAGTGTGGAGGAGAAAAATAATACCTGAAAGCATCAATGTAGGTAGATATTGTCTTCACATCAATGCCGCAAGCTGCTGCACGTTGTTCCAAAAGTTCTGGCACATGAACACGCTGAGCTCCTGAAATTATCTCCTCACCTAAGGAACAAGGTAATTCAAAATCAGAACAGAAACAGAAACCACAACCATATCCAAGTCAGTTGGAGACGATTGTCATGTCAATGCAATTTATGACAAAACAACTTCTTGCCTACCTCGAATAAAGACATCAAACGAGTTGCTGTATGCTGGATTGTCATAGCAAGGCATGGTATAAAATGGCCTTACAGCCAAAGGATATCGATGAAGCATGTAGAACTCAGTGCCATACCTAAATACAATGGGAGCAAACTAGCTTAAATAACAGGTCACATTAAAAGATAATATTTTGCGGTAAAGAAGGACTTACTTCTCCAACACTAGTTGACCCAATTTCCTTTCCGCTTCAGTATTCAAGTCACCAAAAGGTTCAATTTCTACTCCAACATCCTACACATAGCAAAAACAAGCATACTGAAAACTTCAGTAATCATTGCGACATCCATGCAATCCACAACAAGGGGCAGCACCACCGCTCCAATGCCCCGTGATTGCACACAATGGACTACTGTGGTCAATAGGCCACACTATGATTTAACACTGCAAACGAATATATAAGTAACATCTAGACAGTAAGGCCTCATAGCATCAGTCACAACCTCAAGAACAGTACAACAGGAACCTAAAGGGATAAGAACCGGCTCACCGACCAGATAATCCAGATAAGCCTTGTGTTCTGTGAATCTAGAAAAAAGACGTGGTGAATTTGTGGGGCTAATCATTGAGAGCCTAAACCCTATTGGAAATAAATTTTAGTGGATCTCACTTCTAAATTAAGAGGAGTCAATCAATGGGAAGTAAGACCCCTCAAAACTTGTAATATTCAACCAATTTTGCCAATAGTAGAGAGTGTGCCTAGCAGTTCTCTTGAACTAAATAGAAAATGATGAGTTAGAACACAAAAATTAAAATAGCTTTAACTATTTCAGTTTACATTACCATAGTTTCTCTTTTAACATTTATTTATAGTATAATTTGAGAATTGAAGTTAAAACATTTTTTTTTTAATTTTTAAATATTGACTTGCATGACTTTTGAGCATTGTCGGTATGCTAATCTACAGATTAAACTGCGCAAGCATAGTAGTTAGTATCTTACGATTCACGATACGTATCTTACGAAACGATACAGTTTCACCCTCCCACGATATGAATCGTGTGAAGAATCTTTTTTGTCCCTGAATCTTAGTTGTATCATAAGATTCGCACAAAGAATCGCTGAATCCCGAAACGAAACGATTCCGTATTGTGTGAATCAGTGTGGAATTTAAAAAATGAGTAAATAAAAAAAGATAGACATAATTTGTTTAATAACATATATGCACCATAGAGGTTGTTTTGGTGAAATTGTGTGGTATATATATACATATATATAATTTATTGTATCTTGCATGTATACATATCTTATATATTTAAGTATATATTAAATTTTTTAATGTTTATGAATCTTACGATTCACGATACGAAACAATTTACGATTCATAATATCAGCTCTCCGATTCACTACTTGTATCTCGATTCTACTACCATGCGCAAGAATACTCCAATTACCCCTTCCCTTCTTCTCTTGGTGTATTAAAGAGACAATAAAATAAAGATGTAAGATTCCGGCATCACCATCATCCTATCTACTTCTTTTATCTACCACTTGTTAGTAAATTAATTTAGAAATTCTAACCATACCTTGAGCATCTGAATCCCTTCTTCATATGTTAGCCGTAGTGTATTCCGCAGATACTGCACATTCACATTGCTATTGTCAGATCAGAAACAAGTAGCACAATATCTATTTACATCTCACAGTGCACACCACATAATTATTGACTACATAAGATATTTATGATAATACAAAATAATCACCTTTAAAGGTTCAAAGGGGTACTGGGACCCAATAGCTTCCAGATCTTTCTTACAATGTTGGTTCAAACTGTCAAACATTGCGACAAATAATCTATCAACTACATCCATGACCTGCCAAAAAACTCAAATCATCAATGAATCATTCATGTCTCTCAATGGATTCAAATGCAAGAACAAACATTCCAACAAGCCAAATTTACCTCAAAATAATGCTTCTTAATCTCCATTTCAAGATCAAGACCTGTAAACTCACACAGATGCCTGTGAGTGTAGGAATCTTCTGCTCTAAATACAGGACCAATCTCAAAAACACGACCAAAACGTGCACATATGCACATTTGCTTGTGAAGCTGAGGTGACTGGGCCAGGCATGCAGGTTGGCCTTTGTAGTCCAGTCTGAAAACAGAAGCTCCACCCTCACTAGATCCAGCAATCAACTTTGGAGTGTGGATTTCACGAAAACCTTCAGATAATAAGAACTGTCTAAATGCCTGCACAATAAAGCAATTAAAAGTTAATCAAACCATTCAGTTCAGAGTCCAACTGCAATTGCATAATTAAGTGAGAGTATCACTAAGTAAGCGAGAGTATTCACAAGATACAAAAAACTAAATGAATACATTGGAAACGTGAGACTGAACACTGAAAATTCCTTGATTAGCTGGTGTTCGCAGGTCAAGCACTCTGAAGTTCAATCGTGTGTCCTGATTAACACGAACCAGTTGTTCACCAGCCTGCACCCATTAACAAGCCCATAAAGCAAGATGAAAACAGTGACAACTCATTCCTCAAACAAATGTCATTCCTCAAACAAAAACAGAGAAAAATAAATACGAAACATCAAACAAAAACCAACCAAACATCTTTACTAAAAGAACCTGAATAGCCTTCTCAATTTCAATCTCACTCCGAGCAGCATCATCAAGATTAATAGGCAGAGTAGGCATAGCCCTACTGATGCAATGTAACTTCCTCACTTGAATTTCCACCTGCAAAAGCAAACCACATAAACACCACAAACTCCAAATTCAACCACTTAAACCTACCAAAAAATCAAACATGCAAATAAGCATCTTCAAGTAAACCATACAATATCCTCTACACAAAACACAACTCAATAAGTATAGTTTTTACAGTATTCTAATTGGCAATGCATTAGAAAAAAAAACGTTTCATCAAAATTCCATTGCATAGAAGAGAAAAGTTACGAAAATTGCAATATTTTCTATTGGCAATCACATTCCCTTTCCTTACTAAGTTCAATACTCATGAGATTCGCCAATATTTATTTATTTAGATGTAACAATAAATTGTTATTTTAACAAGTAGTTTTATTGGTTGGATAATAGGTCATCTTATGAAATGGATTGAATTTTTATTAATCTGTATACTGCAAAATATTTTGATTAAATCTAATGTCCGTATTCAATCAAATAAATACATTCTATCAGAATTTAGAAATTTTGTTTAAATTTTTGTTGTTTTCTCTGTTTATATTATTCAGGAAGAATACCCCTTTTTTAAAGAATTTGTATAAACTGGATAAACAGAAAAAAAAAAGTTACAAAAACCTCTTATAAATATTTTTTTCAATTATAAAACATGGAATCGTCCATTTCAATATATAAAATATAATCAATTTGAAAACATAGTAAAAAATGAAATTTCAGATTTTTTTTTCATGCATATCAACGTGATGGAAGAGAAAAAAAATCTATTTTAAGTATGCACAAAATTTATCAACTTTTCAAAAAATAATGGAACAAAAATAGATATCTTCACACTAAATAAAATTTTCTATGATGATTTATCCAATCATTCGAGCTATGGCAATGAAGAAAAATGAAAAAAATTGAACATATAGATGGAACAAAACTGATAGATAAGGAATTAATTTCTCTCGATATATTTGAAACTAGAATTCAATTATGTAATGATGAAACTAAAAAATACTATTTAACTAAAATTAAAGATCCTTTCTTAAATAGACCCTTCGTGGACGAATCAAAAAAGGTTTTTCAACCTCAATACAAGAAAAAACATAAAAAAAATCACATTTTGATCAATCAAATTCAATAAAATTTTCTTTATAATTATATTAAGATTAAAAAAAAAAACAATAGGAATTATCCAAAATTAGAGGAAAATATAAAAAGCTTTTAATAAAAAATTATTAGTAACTACATTTCTTTTTAATCTAATCACTAATTTTTCAAAAAAATCAGTGCCAAGCTTAAATTATGAAGTACTATATTTATTTCCTGAACATGAACAACTCTAATATTGAAGAAGAAAATAAACTAATAATCAAAATATTATTCGATGCAATTACTACTGATTTGAACGAAAAAACAAAAGGAAATCAAAATAACACTAAGTCTGTTAAAATAGACATATGTAAAAAAGTACCTAGGTGGTCTACAAATTTATGGACGAATTAGAACAACTAAGTGGAAAAATGGAAGCAGATAATTCTCAAATTCGTTCTAGAAAAGCCAAACGTGTAGTCATTTCGACTAATAAATCTATTCTTTTTAAGAAATACAATACTTATAATGATCTTGGAGATACCGAAAATACTAAAAAAAACGAGTGTCTTCAGAATCTATGTACAACTATTACTACAGATACCATTGAATCAATCGAACTACAGAGACCATTGACATTGAATCAAAGAGAAATTCACAAACACTGATAACTAAAAAGGAAGAGGAACGAACCTGCTGGGTGGCACCTTTGATGGGAGCTGTGGGGATCGTAACAACACCTTCGACATCCACAATGGATTCGCGGTTGAGAGAGGCGGCGAACTTCACCATCTGCGGGCTCACCGTGTCGGGCTGAGCCTGCACCAGGCACTGAACCGTGAAGTAGTCATCTCTTATGACTAAGAACGCCATCTTCTTCCCGACCGGCCGAATAGTCTGCGCCGTACCTCGGATCAGCACCGTCTTGTTCTCGAGCGCGACTCCGAGCGCCTCCACGGGCGTCCAGTCGTCAACGTTGGCGGGCGTCTTGGACTGCAGCTCGACAAGCGGCACGTCGCCGTAGTTTGCGGCGAGGGGGTCATCCTCGTCGACGGACAGATTTGCAGTGGCGGCGGACGCGGCGGCGATTTCCTGGCGGCGGCGGAGTTTGTCCGCCTTGGCGGCCTCCTTCTTGGCGGCCTTTTTGCTAAGCTGGACCTCCGATGCAGCAGCCGGGTCTTGAGACTCCGATGAAGACATCGTTTTGGCGTTCGGAATTCGGATTTTGGGATTAGGAAATGAAGTAAAATTGATAGGGTTTCAGCTGAGGAATGGAATATATACGCTTCAGACTTGTTAGGGTTTCTAAGACAATGTCTCTGCACTATTTTTTTTTTCTTTTCCTAAATAGCTTTTTTAGTCAATCCTTGTTTGTCTATTTTTTTCATTTATGAAAACTAGTAACCTGAAAACTACATTAATTTTTTTCTGACCATAATACTACTATTATTATTTTTTTCCTTTTTAAGATTTATATACTCATATGTCTACATCTATATATTTAAATAAAAAATATGTTGAAAAACATCACTATCAATATCCTACAACTAAAGATTAAACTATAAAGATATAGAAAAAAAGTAATAATTGTGAATTTCAAATCTTAAACTCTCAGTTTTTATTTATTTAAATCTGTATATCAAATATTTATATATTTATATTCCAATTAAACTTACCATATTTACAAAAGGTTAATAAAGCAACCTTGATAAATTTATATATATAATATAAAAGGAAAACTAAAAGTCCTAAAACAGAAAAACCATGTTTGTATGTACCATTAGATGATAAAGGAGACTTGCTTGGGAATAGATTCTTGAACAAAAATATAGGGGTGTACCGTCTACTTTAAGAAAGAAACAATTCTGATGTACTGAGAGGACTTGAATTAAAATTTTAAGATTATATGTTACTTGCGTAATTTTAAGATTGAATGTTAAAGTTTTAATCATAAATAAATTTACATAAATTCAATACTTTAATTAAATTAATCTGATTTGATTTATTTTGATATTAAGTATTATTTTTGTTAATTATGTGTTTCTAACTAAATTGAACAGTCTAATGCATGCATGATGGTTCAATGAGAAGGCCTGATTAGACAGTCTATACTAAGCTACCACTGGAAATAACACAAAAATCCAAGTTACTTCTCTAAAAACGAAAAACAAAATCTAAGTTTATCTCAAACAAAATTAAAGCAAATCATCCGTGAGATACGAAATATAGCATTCACAATTAAATAGGAAACAAAATCAAAAAATTCTGCAGGGTAAAAAGTTGAAAACTGTGAACAAAATCTACAGAAGAATATATTCACGCAATCTTTGAAGCAGAAAAGCTTTGATCATATTCATCGTTAACTTTTGTATATGGTTCATTTGAGTTTTAATGAATAATATATTTTCTTTTAGGGGTTGTCACAAGGCCCCAGTGGTCTGGTGGTTGAAAAGTACCATGCCACGGTCCAGGCAAGTTCAATTCCTGTTCGTACATTCTAATTTTATGCTCATCAAAACTCCTAACAGGTGGATGGAGGTGATACAGCTTTTCTAGAGGGATGCACTTCTATTATCGCACCTGAATTGAAAACAGGTTTAATGAAACATGAATTCCTGTTTCCCAGTGAGCTCATAATGCCTCCTTGAGATGGAAGGTTCTAGCCATGGTCCTAGCATGATCATATTCATTGAGGTCAACAAGTATTTTCTTTAATCGACGAGCTAGATAACTCGTGTCACTCTCTGGTACATTTCTTCTCTCCAGAATCCTTCCAAGTGACAGCACATAAGTCAGCAGAGGCTGCAATTTGTGTCTACAATGTGAGGAAGACAGGGAAAGTATTAGACTGCTGACCAAAACTCATAATAAATGAATATAATCAACAAATGTCGTTCCAAAAGAAACAAATGTAATCAACAATTTAACAAAGTATCACCAACATACTTCTTGTCTCCGATGACACTTGGGCCAGCCCAGACCCCAGAGAGGGAAGCAATAACCCGTTCTGTTCTTGTTATCGCGTCTTGAACATTTTCTGATATGATTCTTAAGTGAGGTAGAACTTTACCAAACAAAAGCTCATCTAGAGCAAGCTTTTCTAACACTGACGTTGAAAATACGTCCTTCCACAAGCAAATGTTTCTCAACAATCGAACAGATACACCAAACCTATATGCTGCAACCCGTGCAGCATCTGGAACAGCAACTAGTACCACTGGGCTCCATGTGGGGACCTACAAAGTAGACAAGATGATAAATTTATCCAAAAACGATAAAGAATTCCAAATACCTACAATAAATCCAATTATAGTTAGCAATGCAGATCAACATAAAATGCACAAAGAAGATACCTATATGAACAGAGTTTTCTAACTTTCTAAACATAATAAAATGCATGAATACGTACTTCTAACTAGTAATTTAGTAAGTGTAAATGCTGTTCTTGGGAGCATACCTTAAGATTTGCAACAGCATCAGCCAGGCGTGTTCGAATGGAAACTAGCAAATCAGTAAGAGCTTCACTTTTACGAGACACATGTTGCACAATTAATTTTGTTGCAGCAATAGCATTCATTGTTTCCCGTTGACTAAGCATGTCCCAACAATGGGAAATTTCATACTGCAGAATAGGAAGTGCAACCTTTTCCACCAAGTTTGGGACAAGTTCAAGGTCAGCATCTCCATCATCATGAACAAAATCTTTTCCATCTTCAGGCAAACCATAAGTGAACAATAATTTATACCTGAATATTAATAAAGAAAAAGAACTCAATACATATTATAAATTGATGAAACATGAAAGGTAAAAGATACTCCTGTAATATGCATATATATCAAGGTTATCGAAAATTGGGATCCGAATGATGAGTTGTTAAGTTATTGTTTGAATCGTTGTATCAAATCCTAAGATTTAGGTTCCAGGAAAAATTACTTCAAATATATCATATAGCTGATATGTAATGCTCGATGTAAACAATATAAAACTACAAATAGATAAAACAACACAACAATTAGTTATATAAGTTTGAGGTCTATTTTTCAAAAGAATGAAAACAAGACAATTAAATAGCTACATAGAGTACATGCATTGAATGAGTGACAAAAGAAGGTGGAATAATCAAATAGGAAGTTCACAAGTATTCTTTCAAATTCCTTTTCATTTTAAAATTTAAGCTCACGTGGTTTTTTTATTGTTTTCATAAGAATTGATGAAAAATGACAAACATGAATCACTGAATCATATCAGCGGTGATTAAAATATACGAATTAGTAGATAGCCAAAATTTACCAAATCATAAGATTCTGATAACCATTAATGCAATTAAGTGGTTTATAAAAACAAGCCCGTGACCCCCATAATGCCTCTCAAAAGTTTCAAGAAAGAATAGTAACATGAGGGGGAATAGTTCAATACCATTTCATCTCTTGAAAATCTATACCCTTGTGAAGTGGGTCCCACCTCAGAAGTTCCAATCTCACATATGGAGAGAAGACCAGTGGAAGACTCAATGACATATAAGCATCTTTATAGCTTGATGAATAATCTCTTTTCCATTCTTCCATTCTTCTTTTGACCAAAGATAATTGACCATATTCCTCAGAAGCATCACCAAAAATCTCATCAGCAGCCTGCAGCACCAAATCACGTTGTGACTCATATGCTTGGCTCTCACTATCACTCTCATCAGTACTTGATTCACCCTCTATTTTATGATCATCCAATTCCATGGATGTCAGCTTATTAGAATCAAATAGTTGCGACCTCTTCCGTTGACGAGCCACAGCCCTCATTTTCATTTGCATCCGTTTCTCAAGATTCAAATCTCTACCAAATTCATCTAATTTAACTGGTAGATCTTTTTGTTTTCTTACAGCAGTATATGCTTCCTGAGCAGCAGATTTGGCAGCTTCCATATTGTTACCTTTCTTGTTTAATACTGACATTGCAGCTTTTACAGCTGCTTCTACCTCGACAATTTCATCATCATTGTTAGTGGTTCTTTTTTCAAAAATGGCTGTTGCACGATCTCCGTGAAGTTTCTTTATCTGCTCTTCAAGTTCCTCAATGTAAAAAGCTTTGTGCTGAAGTAGAAGTCATAGGATAACTTTAGTTACAGCCTCAATGAATGATACCATACATAAAAGCATTCACAAATGATACGAAGATAATTAAGTGTCAACTTTTAAATACCCAGCAGTGAGAAAACATATACACTTTTTCAACATTATTAGAAGAGATCACTCTCATGTTTTCAAAGTGGTTTAGAGCATAGTAGTCAATCCCACATGGTGGTGCCACTATAGTTGTATAGCATTGTGACCCACTGCTGCAGAGCAGTTTTGTCACCACTTTTGTGTGATATCATATCACAGCCATTGTTCTATCCAATCAGAAACCCTATCATAGTAACTATAAAGAAAAGTTGTGGATGTCTCTACCTATATATTATGGGTGTTAGTGATGATGGGAAGACAACCCTTTTGGATGTCAGTTGGCAGAAAAACAGATGGATACATTGAAGAAACTACTGGCATCTCAGATACTTCCTAACAAACATGCATACATATAAAAGAAAGAAGTTAAGAATGGTGGAGGAAGCACAAGACTAAGGCACAAAGTAAATGCTGGGAAACCAGGAGGGAGGATGTGCTGTTGGTGATTGAGGCTTACAAATTGATTATGGAAACATAACAAAGAATAGAGTGATACTGGTTCAGTAGCAGAGCTCGTGTATCAGAATTTTTTGCAGGTACACATACATATATATAAAAGAAAAAAGTAAGACTGAGGAGGGAACACATGACGAAGGCACAAGTGGAGCTACTCAACAAATATCTCAGCACGTTTATAATCTTAGACTGCAGAAGATAGAATGATGAGCTATGCAGTAGAAGCAGGTAGAATCTGATATTGAAATTTTGAAGGTTCTAAATTTTGCTCTTGCTTTGATTGACTGTTAAGTAAGCAATGTTAGGTCTTTTTGGAGCATTATAGGTGGTTAATAAGTATTTATACTCTTTATCTATACAGAATATCCACCGCTTGTACAGAGTTTTGGTTTGTATCTGGGTTGGAGCATCCCAAGTTCTTTTATATATAATTCTTTCTTGTTGATAAAAAAAAAACACGAAACGATGTACCAGAAAAAGAAGGAAGCAAATAATATGAGGGTGAAAAGAGAGAACTTAAAGGAATATTATAGTGGAACCCAGTCTCGTTTTATAGTTAATTATGAAGGATCTAGAAAAACAAAAGAATACAAGAAATACAATTACCTGTAAAAAGTCACATATATTTGTGACATAATTTCGGAGCTTTTGCATAAATCTGTACTTGTCATCAGCTACTACTAAAGAATTTTCAAGTGCAGTGATGTTCAAAAGGGAGGCAGACAAATTTTCGTCAGTTTTACTCAATGATGACATAGTTCTTCCATGAGATTCCTGTCATGAAAAAAAAAAGAGAAATTAATAAAACATATCAATCTACTAAAAGATAAATTTGTATACACGCCAGAGGAATATTCAAGGCAACTGTGACCCATACTGGTATCATTCTAGACATTTATCAAAAGAAACAATTTATTGGTTTCAAGGATTAAAACAATTTCTTTCACAAATTATAATATAGACTTGAATATAACACATTCGAATTGCTGTCCTTCATACGTCTTAAACCAAGGGAAATTATACATGAAAGAAATGAGATTCCCATACACAGTGGAAGACCTATGTACAACTCACGGTGTACAAATTCACTATTCGAATGTAACTTTCTCCAGTTTTGTAGTATGCCCTCTATTATTTTACATCTGAATCTCTGAACCCACTACTCTCTGATATCTATCTCATCTTCAAGCATTTATTGAGAAAGTAAAATTCATTTTTTTTCTCCAATAACAGCGGCTACTATCTAGCTTTATTGCTCCACTAACTCAGGGTCCTGTCCTAGACCCACCGTTGCCCATACACATATCTAGTAAAAAAAATCATAGAGAAAACTACCTATACAGAAGTCAATATACTCTTTGGCCAGGTCAATTTCCCGTACGCTCATTTATGCTAGCAGTCTATTGGTGATTTCATACACCAAAATCTCCTAAAGTGAGGTCAAACTTACTAAACATATTCATACCAAACAATAGCACGAGATCATAGGAGTGAGAACTCATTCAAAGTTCAAACAGTCTCTATATATACAGTAAGTAAATTTTTCTAGATGTTAACATAAATGTTTAAACTGTAGATATACCAAAGTTAATACAATTTTACATCAGATTTAATGAGCAATAAATTCATTTAAACAATGTTTCATCATAACAAAGCATAGAACTGCAACCAAATAGAATCATTTTCATGTAAAATTTTAAATAAAACAAGGAAATTTTCAAGATAACTCCTCTCTATGGACGCAATTTTACATCATTCCAATCCGATGAAGTTCATATTCTCTCTGAGGAGATTAAAACAGAAGTGCATGTCATTAGGTAGTTCATCACCTAACTCTACCTAAAATTCACTCACAGCCGGCCAGTGATATTAGTGAAGTCTAGTCGGGATAACTCTACCTCCCAGCACCAGTCCTAGTACTTAAAGTTTGATTAACAAAGACCAGTGATCCAAAAACAAATCTAGATTCGAATTCCAATACCATATTAGAATTTGGGTTTAAGGCGTAAATATAAGCAAACTCGCAAATTCGACAAGTAACAATTCAAACCTAGGGACATACCTTAAGCCTCCTCACATTCTCGACCAAGGCTTTCTTCGCACTCTCGGCTTGCTGCGATAGTGACAAGACATCCAAAGCTGGCATCGATTCAATTGTTCCAAAGCCAGCATTTGGAACAGCTGCAGAGGGAACAACATACTTGTGCTGTTGAGCACCTTGCACAACAGGAACATCAACTCTAGCAGACCCTTCATCCATTCTCTTCCCCAACCCTTTCCTGAACTGTTCTTCTTCCCACATCTTCTCCTCCTCATCGTCATCCTCCTCTTCTTCCTTAAACC
The DNA here is from genome assembly GCF_051622355.1 of Phaseolus vulgaris. NCBI lineage: Eukaryota > Viridiplantae > Streptophyta > Magnoliopsida > Fabales > Fabaceae > Phaseolus > Phaseolus vulgaris. The sequence goes on from NC_143498.1 coordinate 3,969,888, forward strand.
TCACATCCACTCTCCTCTCCTCCACCTCCTCAAAAACCCCCTTCTTCCCACCTTCAACCTTCTCACCAAACATCGCAATACGGCCCCGAAACTCCGGCTCCTCATCACTCAGCCCCTCAGCAGCACCATGATTGCTGCCACCATCCAACGAGATGTAATCCTGTGCAGCAGGGCGCGCCTGCCGGAGGCGCTCCCGCTTCGCCCGAATAGCCTTGATGGTTTCTTCATCGGGGAAGAACGAGTCCTTCCCGTTATGAAGGCCCAAGCCACCCAATTTTCCTTCAACCTCTTTGTGATCTCCTTCGGAGTCCGATTCCCGACCCTGGGGCTCCGAAGCTACGGGTTTGACGAGGCCCTTGAGGACGATGACAGGTTCCCCGGGGGGTTTGGGCTCGGAACGCGAGGAGCTGGTGACCAAGGTTCGGGTGTTCTTCTGAAGCTCGCGAAGGGTTTCTTTTGTGTAGGTTCCGGCTTGCGGTTGGACATTGGATGGAACTGAAGGGGAAGAGGACGCGATTCGGTCTTTGAGAGTGGTGATTTTGTGAGCGGAAGAGGGTTTTGACGAACGTTGAGGTTTTGCGGATCGTGGACGAGGGTTTTCGTTCTCTTCGTCGTCGGCGAAGCTGAGGAGTTTGGGGGCTTGGGGCTTCTTGGGCTTGGCGGAGGAAGGAGGCTTGGAAGAGAGGGTGGAAGTATCGCCGTCTTCGTCGTTGCCTTCGGTGTCGCCGCCACCTCGGCGGCGGAAGTTGCGCGATTTGGCGGTGGACATAGGGGAGAGCGAGGGTTCCGGTGAAAGCAACGGTTGAAGTGAATTAACGGATAAAAAAAAGTTTGATATGAAAGTAGCAATAAGATCTAATATAATGATTTCCAAATGCTCAAATTTTCCTTGATAAAAGATAAAGATAATGTCACCTGTGATATATTTTAATTATTATTTCAGAGAAATTGAGTAAATTAATTTTTATAAATTCTCGTGTCAAAACTTGTTTTACATTTTGAAAGAGGAAATTTTTGTTTGTAGTGCAATAATATTTTTCAAATAAAACTTTGACTATTTCTTTCTGTAATATATCAATTTTAACCTGAATCTTATATTTTTTTAAATTTCCAAAATTAGTTTTATTTTTGGATTTGAAAATCTAAAATAATAAATATAATTCAAAATTAAATAAATATATTCTAGAGAAAAATCTGGAACATAAAATTGACAATGTATTTTAGATAAAAATTTCCGAAGTTTAAAAGATGTTCTAGAAATCCAAATCCAAAATATTTTTAGATAAAAGGTTTTGAAAGTAATTTTTATTTACATCTTTGTTATTTTCAACATTTTAAAGGAATATTTTTGTTATTTTCAATAACAAATTGGATGCTTGTTTGAAGTGATATAGTAAAAGGAGAATTTGTCTAAAACTTAATATTTTTCTAACATTTTATATGAAGAAGTATATCCAATTGAATTTACAACATAAATACCTCTACTTTTTATATATAACAAAATATAATATAGATGAAGTACTTTTTGAATTCTTCAACTTATATAATAAATAATAGTTCAACTTTTATATATATATATATATATATATATAAGAATTAAGAAAAAAATTACATAAATTATTCTCTAGTGAAACATATAATTTATAAATAATTAATGAAAGTAAGAGACATTCTATATATTCTATATTATGAGAGGTTAGTTTAAATCTTGTATACCTTTAGCCCAAATATATGCATGTTATTTTATCTTGTGAAATTTTGATCAAATGTAAATAAATACTACATAATGTTATTTCGTATGTCAAACAAAACATTTGAGTTTTATATGATACGTTATTAAACTAAGTATGATCATATTTTATACTTTTTTGTTGAACACTTTATCAAAATCATAGGATGTTGGACTTTCATTCTAACAAAATGTAACAATAAATTTAAGTCTAACAATCTCTTGTGTAAAGAATTTTCAAAAGATATCAAAAAATAATTTAAAATGAACGAGCTACAAGCTACAAACGTCTTACTAAATGACATTAGTGAATCATAAATAAAAGACTCTTTCAAGGATGTTGTTAACAGTAGTGTGTCTATCATTGAATATAAGGTGTTTGAGGAAACACATGAGATGATGAGTAGAATACTATTCACAAAATGTCATTTTGTCAATAAAATGTTAATTGACTCGGAAGATCACCATCATCTAACTAATTTTATCTTATGACAAGTTTATGTAGATGGTATAACTTTCGGGGGTTACTAACAATCTCTTTTGCAAAAAAAAATTCAAAACTTATGCAGAAAGAATTTGAAATGAGCATGATGGGAGAACTGAAATTTTGTATGTTTATGCTTTTTTATATAGTAAGCAGTTTCATGTGTATAGACTAGACGGTCTAGTTAGTATAAATTTTTAAATTTTTTTTGTTGTTGTTTTCATCTTGTAAAATCTTTTGTTTTGAGTTTTGTTTCTCTATATGACCTTGTTGTGTAGGTTAGATGGTCATTGTTGACCGTTTTAGTAGCAAAATGACCCATTTAGGTGTTTTTGTATTATTTTAATAGTTGAAAATAAAAAAAAATGTGTAAAATATTTTTAAAACTTAAAAAATTCATTTAAACACTAATCTTATTAAACTAAAGATTTAAATAAATTTGTATATAAAATGTGTATGACCATAAATTTAAGATAAATAATTAATAAAAAAAAAATACAATGTATATGCTTTACACTAAAATATATTTTTTCTTTCCTTTACTTGTATTCTTAAATTAATTACAGTATGTGTAAGTTTTATACTCTTCTCCAATTGATTACTAATTTAGTCCTTTTCTACATACTCTTTAAAAAAATACTCGTAATTTTGTGTCAATAAATATATTTTAATTTTTTTTATACCATTTATAGTTTTTCATTTTTTTACGTATGTTTAAAAAATTGTACATGAATTGCAAATGATCCTTTATTCATAATTTTATATGTTGAATAAATTTTAATTTATACTTTTAAATTTAATTCAATTTAAAGTATTCGTATAACAAACAAAACATTTCATAGTAATATTTATTTTCTTAAAAAATAGTAATTCTAAACCTTAAAATGAAAATTAATATAAAAGATATCAAAATATAAAGTAACCCACTGTACAAAGTATTTAGATTAATCTTAACCATTAATAATTTCAGATGAAATCTACGGTAGAGATGAAGAGGGAGCATGAACTGCCTTGTTAAACACTACACTCTTTGCATAAATTTCCAAAGGGCTTTTCTGATAATCACCGCATTCATCTCTGAAAAGCCTCTGAAACTGAAATTCCTTACTGTGAGTATCATTTCATCTTCTTCTTTTTTCCCTTTCTCTCTTTCTCAGTTTTCAAAGTTATAGGTTTTCAGAATTTGGTGTTTTTATGTTCTCTTTTGTTGAATTGGGAGCAGTTACTTCATGTTCTGCTGACTTGCTTTTGCAGGGTTGATTCGCGTTTGGAATATGTCTTCATCGGTGGATCTTCCTCCCAAGGGTGGCTTCAATTTTGATCTATGTCGAAGAAATGCCATGCTTGAAAACAAGGGTCTCAAAGCCCCAACCTTTTTGAAAACTGGGACCACTATAGTCGGTTTAGTTTTTCAGGTTTGGAATCCCCCACTCTTCTATCTGGTGTCGTAATACTGTTATGGTGCATTTCTTCATTGCTGGGTTTTATTTGTTTGTTGAGGTTTACTTGTTCTTTAGAAGGGTTTGTGTTTAATTTTTTCTTTGCTTCTTTATTTATTGTGATTTTGTGATATGAAAGAATTAGTCCTAGGAATTGTAGAAACTTGAAGAACTAAACGTATTAGGGAATCTTGAAGAAGAAGAGATTTTTATTGATTCAGAGCAACAGGGAAGAGTGTTTACACAATTGAAAGAATGTTATTAGTATACAGAGAATAGGAAGTTTCCCTTTTATATCCAACTGACATATACACGTGCCTCAACTAAACATATACACGTGACCGACAACTCACACTTATCAGTTTGTAACTGAGATTGCGAGTGGGTTCAGATAGAATCATGGATCCAGACACAGGATGTGAAATCATTGTTTGGCTTGGGAATGTTGTATGAATTAATTCATTTATTCAGCTTGTGTACTAGTTTGGTTGAATTGAGTGTTAATGGTTGGAGGATTTGCTTAGGCTGTGAGGTGTTTAAGGTTTTTGTTGTTGTTAGGGATTGGTTATGAAATCGTGCATTGTTTTGTAGGGATAGAATATGGTAAGCCTAGACTGCCTATGGATATCTTATTTGTTATTTTCGGAAATCTTCTATTGAGTGGGACTATTATTCCAGTCCTCTGAGAAATTTGATGATTGATGCTAAAAATATCTTATCGTAAAATGTTTAATTTTGTTCTTGAATGAGACTTTGATTTTAATGTTACAGCCGAGGTTTAATATGCACATTTTGTGTTATAAATTTGAAACTAAGTTGGTCCTTCTTTTGTGTAAAGGTCCATTAACTAACTCAGTGTCATCTAATGCCAACCGACTCACTGGCATCTAATGACAATAGTGTTTTGTGACTTCATATGTTGATTGCATGCTTATATTTTAATGTTTGATGTGTACTTTATAATCTAAAGTTTAATTTTGTGACTTCATATGCTGATTGCATACTTATATTTTAATGTTTGAGGTGTATTGTAATCTAAAGTTAAATTTTCCCATATAATCAATTTGCGTCAGGATGGTGTCATTCTTGGAGCTGATACTAGAGCAACTGAAGGGCCTATAGTGGCTGATAAAAACTGTGAGAAAATTCATTATATGGCACCTAACATATATTGCTGTGGAGCTGGCACTGCTGCTGATACAGAGGCTGTAACAGGTATTTGTTTTAAATGCACATTTCTTTTACACATTTGTTACGTTATGCCTTATGGATAGTTGCATATGGGCCATCTTTCTTTTCACTTGAAAATGAGAAGTTTGTTATTTACTGTAGACATGGTTAGTTCACAGCTGCAACTACATCGTTATCACACTGGTAGAGAATCCCGTGTTGTTACAGCGCTGACCCTTCTTAAAAAACACCTATTCAAGTTGAGTTTCGGAACTTCTCATCAGGTCAATTTCTCTCTGTGTCGACCACTGGATCTGACACTTTTGAACTATTGTGCAGTTATCAAGGTCACGTCTCAGCTGCTTTAGTGCTTGGTGGGGTTGATATCACTGGACCTCATTTGCATACAGTTAGTTCATTGATTAATTATACTAAAGTTTCATTTTTCGAATGCCTATAGTTCAATTTCTCATTATTTTTAATGACTTGCTTTACAGATTTATCCTCATGGGTCTACTGACACTCTTCCATTTGCAACAATGGGATCAGGTTCACTTGCTGCAATGTCTGTATTTGAGTCCAAGTACAAGGAAAGTTTAAGTGTAAGTATGCATATTGCGGAACAGACTTAGTTATCGTATTTTTAGATAAATGACAACTTTTGTTAGAGGAGTGCATTTGATACATTTCTGTTAAATGGTTGCGAACTGCCATATGCAATTTGTGAAGGGAGGCCTCAGTTCCGTAGATCACAATAACATGTTTGTAATTCATATTTTGGGCTTTCTGCCATTGATAACACTGGTTTGATTGCATTCTGTCAATTGCTCAATTTATAATCATATAATCATGTCAATGGAATGATATAAAGCAAATATGTCTATTTCAATTCTAAATGTAAACTTGCTCATTATATTTGTTATAATTGATATGTTTTAACTTATCACGATAAAATGCTGAAATTTGGTAGAAATTTTAATTTGATATAAAACATTTTGATGTGGTGTAGAGGGATGAAGGCATAAAGATAGTTGTTGAGGCAATATGTGCTGGTATATTTAATGACTTGGGAAGTGGAAGTAATGTGGACGTTTGTGTGATAACTAAGGTTAGTGTCTTCATGCCCAATTCTACATTCTTTTCTTTGAGGAGGGCCGTCTAACATAATTTTCTACACAATTTCTTTTAATGCTTCACAGGGACACAAGGAATATCTCAGGAACCACCTTCTACCAAATCCACGTACCTATGTCAATCCAAAAGGCTTTGAATTCCCCAAAAAGATAGGTGTGTTGCTAACTTTGCCAATTTATTATACTTGAGACTGCAATAACCCTATGGTTTTGCATAGTATTGTCTGAACTTTGTAGTGTATGTGTCTCACCTTGTGAAAATTTATGATTTTGGGAATTTGGTGTTCTGAAGTATTCGAAGTTAGATAATAGCTGAAATTTTACAATTTCCTATTTATAGGCATTTCCATCTTGTCTCGTAATTTCAAATTGAACTATACTCTTGAATGAGTTAACATTGTGTAAATAACATCTTTTGTTGCCATATCTTTAATAACGGGCACTTGATGAGTTGTGAATTTGATGTTCATGGTTTTTGAATGGAAGGATGTAAGGTACCCAATACCCAATAGCTGGGCATATATTAGGATGGGATGGTAACAGGTATGTGGAGGTTAGGGGGAAAAATGGGATGGTTAGGAAAGTAACCAAGAAGAGAAGAGAATCAGTTAGGATTCCTAGTGAGGGTTGAAAAGATATTAAAACAGTGAATAGCCTGGCATTTATCTTTTTTCTGCTTCCTTTTTTTTCTTCTATCATATTAGAAAACATGGAGTATATTCTTTAGTGTACTAAATATAAATTCTTCATTGCAGAGGTTCTCTCAACAAAAATTACCCCGTTGAAGGAGAAGGTTGAAGTGATTGAAGGGGATGCCATGGAAGAGTAACGATCTTCCCACAAAATAGTTGGTGTTTATTGTACTGAACTTCAACTTTTATTACCAAAAAATGATTTGAATTTAATTAGATTGTTGCAAATTATTTCGTCAAATCTCCAGTTGGTTACGGTAAACATTTATAAAGTTGAACCCTTTCGTCTAAACTTTGGGTTGTGAATGAAAAGTGTATTACATTTATATACCAATTAGTATATGTGTTAATATCAACATTTTATTATCATATACTAAATCCCTACACTAATTAATATATTAAATAAAATTTAATAGGGCAGTTTGCTTAAGAAATAAAGAATGAAAGGGCTTTTAGAGGGCGTGGCTCTAGTGAGATATTATACTATACAAAATTTTGGTCTTGAAAGAGTTAAACTATTCTTTAACATTATTCAAAACTTTTTTATCTATACATTTATTGGTTTCCTACGTGTAAACAAAAAATAATACAACTTTCTTTTATATTAATTAAAATTTTAATATTGTGTCTAATATTGATATACACGTCCAATAACATTAAGATAATTTGAATGATACAAGTGATGATGCCAATAACATTATAATTCAATTTATTCAAAATAATAATAATTTTTTAAATTATTCATTCGAAATATGTTATTATTTTTTCAATTTATTTAAACAACATTAAGTTTTTCAAATAATATTAAGTATGATACGTTTTGTGTTTATATTTCGAGGGTTTTTTAGGTGCTTGCATTTCTGATTTAGTGATTTCTGGTCGTGTTGGTAGTGTTTTGGATGTGGTTTTTTTTTGGACATTTTATCACTCGAGAGATATATACAGAATCAAAGTTGAGATTTGTGAATATTGATTCAGATAAAATCTAAGTTTAAGTTTTTGTAGACAGCCTATGCGTGTTAGATTATCCAGTGGTTTAATACCAAGTGATTTGTCATCATCTAGTGATTCAAGACTGTTTGGTACCATTGTCAGATGAGTATTCACGTCTGTTGAAGAAGTATTGGTTTGAATCGTCTAGTCCTTCTATTTAATTTTCCTTTAGTTATCGACATATCATGTTATTTTGAAACTGAATCATTGTACACGTGTTTGGTTTGTATAAGAAAAATCCTTAGTGTGAAGTTGTAAGACAATTATTTTTTTGTCTTATACTTAAGAACTTGAACTCTTTTTTTTATCAGCAATTAGTGTGAGGATTAAGAGAGAAACTTTGAGTTGTAAATCTCTAAAATTATCATAGTGAAGATGAAGAGTGATTATAGTAGAACAACATAAATTGTTGTATGTGATTTTCGTACTCTATTTTGCCATATTTTACGTTCTCATTCTTGGTTTCTGCATTTTTCTATTACATTAATTGATTAAACGATACAGTGAATTGCGTTTCTAAAATGAGTTTTTAATTTGTTATGCAGAAAAGTAAAGTAGATTGACTCTCAGGTTTATTTACCACAAATTTCTTGTTGGCTATCCCAAGATTATCATCTTTTCATTCTCACATAAATGTCAAACTTAATCAAACAAACATTAATCAAATCCAACAGAATCTCATAAGTAAAGCAAGCATCTACGGATGTATTTAGTATCTCACTCGTCTCCAAGCGTCTATTCATGATGTTTTTCTTCTACCTTATGAATTAAGCGAGAGACTGATTAGAACTAAGTGAGCTAACAAAAAATTGTAATTAATTAGTCTTGTTCCAACTAAGCGCACCCCACTCTCTAGCATTTGGAATTGGACCTAATCACACTCAACATGCCAAATATCAACATATAAGCTTTTATTTCTATTAGGGTTTGCATCTGACCAGCTTCTTTAATTGCAACGTTAAACTGCCTAGGCTCCTCCTTAACCTCATTAAATCGTTCAGATTGTCCACCTAACCCATCAATTGCCTCATTAAAACGCCTAGTGTTTTGTAGCCCACTAAGTTGTTGGCCTTCCATGTCATCACCCTTAACTTCCGCAGTAACGTTTGACCTCCGTGACTCACTACGGAGAAGCTCCTCCACCGTCGTCTCCTCCCTAAAGCTGCCATGGAATTTTAAATTCCTTTCAATCTCTGAGCCTTCCGATTCCCTTCCTAAATTACTTCCAAACTCATCATCATTAGAAGAGCTTTCCCAATCATCATTATAGCAACTTTTAACATTAATAAAAGGTTCTTCTTCAATAGCTATTTGACACATGAATTCATTAATCTTCGTACATTTTGCCCATTGAGCCTCCCTTGTTGCAGACTAAGCATGACAATACTATATAAAATATTATAATTTAAATTTTTAATGGATTTAATCTTATAAAATATATAAATTTTGGAAAATAAAATCGAATAATTTTTTTATACAAAATCAATATAGGACATTGAATAATTTAATAAAAAATGTAATATCTTTTTCTATATTTAAAAAATATCTAAATTTTTATTCCTAAAATTCCATAAATAGTTCAAACTGTATAACAAAAACATTCAATTTTAGCTCAAATGGTTTGTTGAGAAACCTACCTTCTTTGATCCATTCTACTCTCGGCAATTCCTTTGCCATCAATACATGTTTGTTCAGTTAATTCAATATATTTTTTTCATTGTTTTACGAAATAAAACTCTATTATTTAATTGTTCAACTATACATTTTGCAAAAGAATATGAGAATGTTTATTAGCATTTGTCACTTTTATCATAGTAATATTTAGTTTTTATTCACACAATTCAGTTTAGACATGAACTTTTATTTTTATTTGACCAAAATATACAGGTTCTTCTGTATTGAGGTTTTTCTATATACTGACAAATCAATTCAATATAAAATATTGAATTGATTTAATTATGAATTAAAAAATAATTTTATTATTATTTATTATTTCATGAATTCTAAAATAAATGAGTTGAATTTTATTTTCCTAATAATTCAATTTTTTAATATTTATATATTTATGTATTATTATTTAAAAATTGATGTTAAAATGAAAGTTAACAACTATATCTATTATCATTTTTCGCATGTCCTCGGATGTTAATATTATATATTTTTTCTCTTTTGTGTTAAACTTATTTATTTTTCTTAATAAATGATTCATTACAAAAGATTTTTTTGTAGTTAATGCATCACAGTTAATTACTTTTTTTTCCTAAGACGAAGAAACAATTTCCATTTTCTCTACTAGTATGATGACGAAGAATCAAATTATCACTATATTTCTTTCTTTTTCTACTTCTTCGAAGCGCAGTAAAACCCCAAGGAATTGTGGGTGTTTTCTACCAATTGGGGCCCTCCCTTCACCACCTCCATTTGGATGGTCTATATAGGATTCGCAACTACTCCTCTCACTACAGGACGTTTACCTAACCAATATTTAGATTCGACTCTAGCTAAATTTTTCTGGTTTACCCAACATTTCTCACTTGTCCAATTGTTGTCAAGCAGTTTTTGGAAATATATCAAACAGACCTCCCCAAAAGGTAATTTTAATGTGGTTGATTTCTAAGAGGTGGAATATAATAACCCAGTTGAAACGCTGTAATACATTCACTATAAGAAAATCATGAAATAGAAACCAATTTTTTTTAGAGACCAAAATAATTAGTTACAATAGGAACTAAAATAGAGACCATTTTAGAAACTAAAAAAAAATTGGTTTCTAGATTAGTTTCTATTATTTTCTATTATTGTTAAATAGTTTCTAAATTGGTATCTAATTAGCAACTAAGGTTTTAACTACCGATTATGTTCTTCATCTTTTAAAAAAGAAAGAGGTGAGTTTCCTGCAACTGTACCACAATTTCGGAAGAATTATTATTACATTAAATGAAGATGATGAATATTCCTGGCTTGATGAGATGCTTTAATGTAACTACGTAATTGTACGTAATTGTACGTAATCGTAATGGAGAAAAAAAGGTTTTGATAAAACCCTACTTGTAGAGAAAACTAAATATAATAAACTTTTATTCACTTGTATATTAAAGAGTAAAATACATGGTGTATATATAAGAGAAAGATTAAGACTTAAGACAGCTTGGATTTGAGAGTAGAGAACTGTGCGGAAGCAAGGGGTTTGGTGAATATGTCAGCAACTTGCATTGCAGAGGTAATGGACAACAGTTTGAGGAGACCAAGTTTTTCACGAACTAGGTGACAATCAATTTCGATGTGCTTGGTTCGTTCATGAAAAACTTGATTGGAAGCTATTTGAAGGGCAGATTTGTTGTCACAATGCCGGGTTGCATGCTGGGAGAGAGGAAGATGTAAATTCTGAAGGAGGTAAGACAACCATTGTAGCTCACATGTGGTGGTGGCAAGTGTCAGAGGAGCTGCGGGAGATAGTTGGCTGCTTTTTTGATTTCCATGATATTAGGGAGTCTTCTAAGTAGATGGAATATCCAGTGACAAATTTGCGTGTGGTAGGGCATGTTGCCCAGTCAGAGTCACTAAAACCACAAAGGTGAACTAGTGTGAGAAAAATATAGTCCTTCACCAGAGTGCCTTTGAGGTAACGCAAAAGACGGGAGACAGCTTGCTGATGATGAGTTGTGGGTGCAGATATGAATTGGCTTAAATTGTGGACAGCGAAGGCGATGTCTGGTCGCGTGTTGTTAAGTAAATTAGACGTCCAATGAATCTTCTGTATTGGGAAGTGGCATCAACATCGAGAGGTGAGCCTTGGTCGGGTGAGAGACGGGAGGTGTGAGTCATAGGAGTGGCCACAGGTGCAGAGTCAAGCATGCCAGTTTCTTGAAGGAGATAAGAGTATACTTGCGTTGACTTAAATGAAGACCAGTACTCTTGCGAGCAATTTCCAGTCCCAAAAAGTAAGTGAGATTACCTAAATTTTTTTTTATCTTGAAGTGATGGTGAAGGTATGCAGTAATTGTATTGATTTCCTTCGTGTCATCACCAGTTAAGACCAAGTCATCAACGTAAACAAAAATAACAGTGAGTTTATCATTATTATATTTAAGAAAAAGAAGGTGGTCAGCAACCGAGATAGAGTACTTATTTGATAAAAGAAAAGTATAAAGTTTTGCGTACGTAATTATACGTAATTGTACGTAATCGTAATGGAGAAAAAAAGGTTTTGATAAAACCCTACTTGTAGAGAAAACTAAATATAAAATAAACTTTTATTCACGTGTATATTAAAGAGTAAAATACATTATGTATATATAAGAGAAAGATTAGATCTAATTTAAAATAGAAAATTAAATATGTTAACAATTATTGTATGAAGAATCGTTAAAGAAGCTTCAGAAGAATACTAAGAGAAGTAACATTCTCTATGTCCAATTTTTGAAGAAATATTCTGAAATTTGCAATGGTACGACTAGCTAGAAAGTTCCAAGATTCAAATGACGTCATAGTCTTTGAGGGAAAAGTTTTTTTCAAACCTAATGAGGTTAGTTATTAAAATTAATTAGTATTTATTGTCTGGTTATTAATGTGTGTTTTTTATTTATTTATTTATAGACGCTCGGAAAGCTACTGGAGGTAGCATTCCCTAAACCGATGATCAATCCGCAAGAGGAATTTCAGAAGATGTTCGCCTTCAAGAATGCGATGTACCAGCAAGCAAATCTCCAGTATCTTCTAAAAAATTGCGTTGACTTAAATGAAGACCCGTACTCTTGCGAGCAATTTCCAGTCTCAAAAAGTAAGTGAGATTACCTAAATCTTTTTTATCTTGAAGTGATGGTGAAGGGATGCAGTAATTGTATTGATTTCCTTCGTGTCATCACTAGTTAAGACAAAGTCATCAACGTAAACAAGAATAACAGTGAGTTTATCATTATTATATTTAAGAAAAAGAAGGTGGTCAGCAACCGAGATAGAGTACTATTTGATAAAAGAAAAGTATAAAGTTTTGCGTACGTAATTATACGTAATTGTACGTAATCGTAACGGAGAAAAAAATGTTTTGATAAAACCCTACTTGTAGAGAAAACTAAATATAAAATAAACTTTTATTCACGTGTATATTAAAGAGTAAAATACATTATGTATATATAAGAGAAAGATTAGATCTAATTTAAAATAGAAAATTAAATATGTTAACAATTATTGTATGGAGAATCGTTAAAGAAGCTTCAGAAGAATACTAAGAGAAGTAACATTCTCTATGTCCAATTTTTGAAGAAATGTTCTGAAATTTGTAATGATACGACTAGCTAGAAAGTTCCAAGATTCAAATGACGTCACAGTCTTTGAGGGAAAAGTTTTTTTCAAACCTAATGAGGTTAGTTATTAAAATTAATTAGTATTTATTGTCTGGTTATTAATGTGTTTTTTTTTTTTACTTATAGACGTTCGGAAAGCTACTGGAGGTAGCATTCCCTAAACAATCCGCAAGAGGAATTTCAGAAGATGTTCGCCTTCAAGAATGCGATGTACCAATAAGCAAATCTCCAGTATCTTCTAAAAAAAAATTATCTATCACCAACTGGCGCCTTTACCGACCGGTCATTATGCAGAATGAGCTGATGAAAAAACTTAATTTTGACAAGATTAAGTTTGAAGATGTGAAGGAACAACATGATTAAGAATTTAAGGAGATGTTGAAACAATTGAAGGATCAATTTGATACCCAATTTGAAAATCTGTTTTTGTAGTTATCATTTTTCAATTTTTTATGCGTTGAATAATGCCATTTAAAATTATAAATTATTGTGACGTTTCGAGTTATGATGGTATTAAACAATTTAGAAGAGAAAGATAAAAAAATATAATTTTTTTTATCTATACTGATTATAAAATCAATTTTTTGCACCGATAAAATCAAACATTTTAAATTGTGTAGATTAAAACAAACCGTTTTAACTATGAGAACAAAAATGATAATTAAGCAAAAGAATTAAAAACTAAAATAAAACTTATTATATTCACGTGAATAAAAAAACTTATTTATTCTGAAGAGTGAAAAGAAGCAGGGTTATGAAGAAATTTTGGAAAACAAATGAACAAAAATTCTCTCTGAATTTATTAGATCTGAAATAGTTGCTACCGGAAATCGGAAACTGCATTAATCCAAATCGCTGCAATTAATTTAACCGTTTTCCAACCTTTCTCCTCAGATCGGAACAGATCAGATCCACAGCGTCTCGTTTCGCGGATCCACCGCCATGGATTTCATGAAGGTCTTCGATCAAACCGTTCGAGAAATGTGAGCGAGCTTCTCGATCCTTCCTTCATCCTTTTTGCATTGAGATTTTCGTTTTTTTAATGAGAAAATCAAAATCTATTTCAATATTCTATTCGAAAATGTTAGTGCGCCCTGTTCTTACGATTACGATGTTTGTTTATGCGAAAACAGAAAGAGAGAGGTGAATCTGAAGGTGCTTAAGGTTCCGGAAATCGAACAGAAGGTAACACTCTGACTGTTGTTATTTTTGTTTTCTTTGTGTGGAGTTCATTGAAAATGTTACAATTCGTGCTATTTCGATTTGAAACTCCGTTGTTAGAGAATGATTGTGGCATTGAAATCATTGCTATAGATGTTGGGAGGGTGTTTTCATGGTGCTTAAGTCAAGAATCTCTTCGCCATTATTGATGCTTGCAAGCTCATGAGTTCCTAGCCACTCGCAAAGGGAAAACTAGACTTAATATAGATTCTGCTACATACAACACTACCTATTATAAATATTTATAATTATACTCTAAAATTGGATTTTCCTAAATAAATCAATTTACTTGATAATTTTGTATTCAATCCCTCTAATTAAGACATCGTAATCTCTCACATTAATTTTTTTTTAATGTTAAATCTTTATTTATTATATATATAAATAAAAAAAATTGTGTTAAGAAAAACTCAAGGATTAAAAACACTGATTGATAATCGGTGTGATGAGTTGAATATTATGCCTCATTCTAAATAATAAACTTTAAACAATATTTTTTTAAAATAAAAAATAAAGATTATAAAAAAAGTTATGTTTAAAATTTTATCACGTAATTTTTAATATTTTAATATAAAACGTATTTATATTAGTATTGTTAGTTTATTTTTATAAATTTGATTTTTCTAATACTAATAAAACCTTAATGTTCAAATTAAATATGTGTTTCTAATGGACATAAACAAATATGTGTGTGTTTTGTGTCAGCATTGTTGTGGTTAGTGGATGGTTTTTGAAGCGTCAAATAAGGAAAGGACAATTTTTTTTTCTTATGAAATTAGTAGTCCGTAATATTTGTAAAAATGACAAATCCAAAATGAAACACGACAATGTATGCATATTACATTCTGGAAATGATAGTCTCTAACGTGTACCATAAAAGGAAAATCCATAACCATTTTAGAATACTCTTTCCATAACACATTTATGAATTTTGGATTTACCATTTTAGAAGTCAAAAAAATGTGTTTTGGAAAAAAAAAATTGTCTTCCGGATTTCCTATTCTGAAATACATTTTGCTTACCGAACACCTCCTATTTAGAGTCACCCAAAACTGTCAAGGGTAGTTTGGGTATTTCGAAATATTTTGGGATGCAGAAAGAAAAGTATAGGGGTGTAAGAAGAAACACTCGTGGAACGAAGAGAATAGAATATTGGGATCAAGTTGAAGCCCAAGGCTACAACAATGGCCCATTAAGAAGCCCGTTTAGCTGTTATTTGGGTTTTGCGCCCATTCGAATATCTGCATGCAGGAACATGACAATAAATTAAAGGCGTATACTTGATGTAAGTAAAAAATATAACTAAAGATCAAAATCAAACAAATTGCTATTTTTATACATTGACTAGTTTTAAATTGATATTTTAACACATTTTAGAAGTTACTATCCACGCTATTTTAAAAATCTTGCTGATTTGGGTTTGATTATTTTTAAAGAAATACTCATTCTTCTAATTTTGGTATAAACTAGAAAATCATTATTTCTTAAAATAAATCGAACCAAACAGCAAATACGCACTAAAAAAAGTTAGTGTATTGTACGTTTGATCTAGGGAAATAAGGGAAAGAAAAACAATACATGTTTCTTAAGTTATTTAACAAAAAATTAAATTGGTTTAAAAAAATAAAAATGAAAAACATGCATATAAAGAAACACAAATATCAGTGACAAGAAAGAGATACATGAAAAACCAAGGTTAATTAAATTATTTTATAATGAAAAACTTATTTTTCTTCTTTAATTTTTGGACTTTTTTCTTCTATAAACACCACATTAAGCCCTCCATCCTCCTATTTTATAAAATAAATGAAACAATGGAAAGATAAAAAAAAAATATTTTCCATCCCTCCTAATTATTTACATGCTACTTGAAATTTGTGTAGATGATAAGAGAAAGTTTAAAGGCATTTGAATAAAACCAAATATACTTATTTATTCAATCTAAAAACCATTGACAAAAATGAATCCCTAGCACTTAATAAAAGCAATTAATTTTGATTTTAAATAGCTCAATGAATCAATATTTGAATTCACAGGGTAATCTATACATGGTGGCCAATTTGAGTACAAAAGGCCAAACCATTCAAAGTGTACTAAAAATGGAAAAATGAAGTACCTTTCTTTTTTGTGATACATGACTTTGAAAAAGGATTGTTGCATAGAAACATGCCAAACACATAACTTTTAGTACACAACTATTCCGACATTTTCCTTGTTGGTTCCCTCGGATACAACATGGTTTCAAAACCATAGAACAATAGAAGACAACATGCTATGAGCTACTTGCAAAATCACCATTATTTTCTTTTTCTTCCTTCCCCTTTTCATTCTCTTTTCAGAAATTGATGAACTTTAAAAGTTAGATTGAATTGTAATTCTAATTTCTATATGTAATTTTTATCAGAAGTTAGAGGGAACAAATGCGAGTCAAATTGATTAGTTTGTTGTCCATGGCATGTTAGAAACGCATGCATTTCATTAGGGTTTTTTTTTTTATCACCATTTGGAGAAAAGAAAAGAAAAAAGAAGAAAGAAAAGTCTCTTTGAAGCTGATATCATTATTATATGAGGAAAATAAATGAGAACATATAATTTCTTTTTCTCTTTTTTTTTTACAGAAACCTCTGAAATTGTACATTTATTGAATGCTTAAATTAACAGGTGTTCATTTTTAAAATGGTTAATAATTAAAAGAAACGATTATTTGTTTACCTGGGATCACATATAAAAAAAAATCAATCAATGCATCAGTACTACATATATCTGATTTTCTATTTATAATATTATCATATAAGCGTATCTAAATTTATTTAAATAATTTATAAATATATGTATTCACACACTTACATTATAAATTTGTAAACATAAATATAAATATATATAAACATTTAAATTATATAAGTACACTTATTGACAACAGTTATATATTTTAAATTTACAAGTAAAATTATTCTAACATCGTTTATTTGAATTTTAATATTAAACATAAATATAGATAAATAAATAAATAAATGTCTATGTTCCCGTTATTATTAGAAAACAATTTTTTGTAAACTTAAGTTTTGTAATTATTATAAATAAATCAAAGAAACCAAACTATCTCCTACGATACGTTTTTGTCATGGTCAATTATATGTTGCTATCAATAGGTGTTTTTCAACCAAAATTCTTATTAAAGAATGACACATTCATTATATGTGAATATTCTCCTTACACTATTTGTTATTATATATTAAAAGTAACATAATATGGAGCCCTTATAGTTAAATGAAGATATCAACACAAAGCATTCACACATTTATCTACACAAACAGGTAATTACCAATATATATATATATATATATATATATATATATATATATGTGACATTCTTTTCTAGAAAAGAAAATTTGTAAAAAATAAAACACTTACAATGATGATCAATTACTCGCATTGGTTAAGTCAATTCACACAAAGTATAATAATTTTACATAATAATGATGATAATGTAATTTTTTTTATTTATAATGTAGTATAAATTTATATTATTAATATAATATTATTTATTTGGATTTTAATATTAAACATAAATATATATAAATTAAAAAATAAGAAATACGGATACACATTTTTTTTAATTAATTTAGTTAATCATATAATTTATTTTTATCTTTTAAAAATAACCTAAATATATGATCTCTATACCGTATTTAGATATTACCAAATTATTCTCTATCATAATAATAATAATAATAATATCTCATATATTATAATTTAATTTATTTTTATTGTCTAATTTAATCACTAATTGAAAACATGTACACGTATCAAAATTAACAAATTAAGAAGACGTGTTAGAGGTGAGAAAATTTGATTATATAGAAAATTTGATTATAAAAGGTGGGTGGAACAGAATAATCCGGTTGAAACGTAATGATCATACGTATATAATACATATGTTTCATATTAGGTTGTACTCTTCAACCCTTATCAGGAGTCAATGACAAATTAAAGAGTTTGACCAATGCTTTAATTCTGACATAATTGATACCTAAGTTTAAAAACTAATATCAATAACATATTTAAATATATTTTTAGTCTCTTTAAATTAGTGAGTTTTAATTTCAGTTTTTTATTTTTCTTTTTTTCATCGTATAAAATTTAAAATAATTATTTATACAAAATATATGAATTTTGATTTTAGTTTGCATAAAATATTTTCTTTAATTTGTATTTTTTAAAATTTAAAATAATTTTTTTACAGTTTCTAATATTTTTTTAATATATAGTAACAACATTTATTGTATGAATCTTGAAGCAACAAAATTCAGCATTAAATTACAACGATGATATATATATATATATATATATATATATATATATATATTAGAGATTAATTAGTGTTCTATTATATTAGAGATTAAAAAACATAGTGATTTATAATTTTATGATGGTAGTATAAATAAATTTCCTGACGTCAATTTTTCTTAGTATCACCTACAACTATTTTCAAATGTATTGAGGAAGAAAAGATAGAGAAGAGCAAATCCATAAAAGGTAACAAACAAGCATATATGTCCCATCACATCTAATAAATTAGCTCACAACAAATGATCCCAAACCCAAGAGTCAAAAATTCGTATCCAAACCCTCCCATCATAGCCTTTTGCTTCACCATCTGCTGTATTGGATTAACTATTGATTGATTGGATGATCCCATCATTGTTAATTTTGCCATCTATAAATCATAATCAAAATGGCATAAACATCAAAATGGATGTAGTAATGAATGATAGTAGGAGAAAAAAACAAGCTCCCGTCACGCAAATGAACAAAGTGATCATGGTATATTAGACACCTCATATTCTGCCAAAAAATATAATTAAACATTCCACAAGCTTACAAGATCATCAAGACAAAGCAAATCCCCGTTACTCCCAAATTAGGACAAGCATTTCTCTTTATCATCACAGTTATCATAGTTAAGATTGCACTAAACACCACTCAACTGAAAATGCAGTCACATACAATTCAATGTCAATTTCTTATCAATCAATGTGGGTTGGTTGACGATGCATTCATCTAGGTTTGAGGAGGCAACTTCATGAAGAAAATGTGGGTCCGTTCCAGTTTCTAAAGAGTTGGCAATAATTGGGTTTTGCAATGGTGGTGCAGTGTCCATCTTTTTGGCTTCAAAATATGGAAATTTATTTTTGAAAAAATGTACATCACGAGAGACAAAGAAAATTTCTGTTTCCAAATCAAATAATTTCCATCCTTTTTGGCCATATGGATACCCGACAAACACACATTTTCGGCTACGACTATCAAATTTATCCCGCTGTCTATTTTGATTATGAGCATAACATAATGAACCAAATACTCGTAAGTGCGCGTAGCTGGGTACACATCCATGGATCACTTCATAAGGGGTTTTTCCTTTTAGAATGGAGGATGGTGTGAGATTGATTAAGTAGCCTGCAGTCAAAACGCATTCCCCCAAAATTTAATGGGAAGATTGCCTTGAAACCGTAATGACCGAGCAACATTCAAAATATGCCGATGCTTGCGTTCGACGCGTCCATTTTGTTGCGGGGTCCCGACACAGGAAGTTTAGTGAATGATACCTTGTTGCATGAAATAGTGTTTTAGACACATGAATTCGGTTCCATTGTCAGAGCGAACCATTTTAACACATTTGTTGTATTGCCTCTCAACGAGTGTGAAATTTTTTTTCAAAGTCACTGATACCTCTGTTTTTTCTTTTAACAAATAGATCCAAACTGCCCGTGAACAATCATCCACAATTGTCAAAAAATATGAAGCACCACAGGATAAAGGAGTTTTATAAGGACCCCATAAGTCACAATGAATTAAATCAAAAATATTCAAAGCTTGATGCGCACTTAAGAAAAACTTATCTCTCGTTTGTTTCGATTTTTCACAAACTTCACAAACTGTATTCAACTCATCACGAGTACATTTCCCACTTATATCAGGAAGCATTTGCACAATCTGAAATGACGGATGTCCTAATCTTTGGTGCCAAAGTGCTAGTTGATTTTCCATCTTGACATGACATGCTTGAGTCTTCCTTACCCCCACGATACCAATAAAGCCCATCTTTCCGTTCACCTGCTCCAATCAGCGTCCTCGAAGTGCGGTCTTGTATAATACACAATTTATCAGTGAACACAATTTTCTTCATCCGTCAATTGAGGTACTGAAAGTAAATTGCATTTTAATTTGGGAACATAAAGGACATTTTTCAATTCAAGTCCTTCTTCAAGAGTCACTGTTCCCTATTCGCAAGCTAGAACACGTTCACCATCGGGTAACCCTACGGGGCACCTTTGTATAGTTTCCTTTTCACTCAAATTTTCCAGTGACCCGGTCATATGGTTTGATGCCCCACTGTCAATAATCCACAAATCCCAAATGCTCTTACCAGTCATTTTCTCTGATTCATTTGATTTTTGTTTGCTGATCATATCAACCAGTACCTTCCATTGTTCATTGGTCAGACCTGCCATCTCAAGTTTCTTGTCGTCATTGTTGGCTTGACTGTTGCTTCCACTAGCGTGTGCCACATTTGCACGTGTCGGGTTACCTTTGTTTCGCATCCTTTGGCGTCCCCTGCCGTTCCATTTGCCTTCACTTTTTGGTCTGTCACCCCACCATTCGGGATATCCGATCAATTGGAAGCATCCCTTCATGTCATGACCATTTTTACCGCAATGACTGCACGTCATTAATTTTTCTACCATATCTCCACGCCCTTTTTCTTTGTAGTTGGCCTGCATCGCGAGACCCACGACCAACCCCCTTTCTTCCGTTGATTTGGCCATCATTCTCAGTCTTTCTTCTTGTACCAACATAGCATATACGCGGTTCAGAGACGGCAATGGATCTGAGGCCAGAATGTTTGATCTTACTGTCCCGTAGCTTGCGTCATCCAACCCCATAAGGAGTTGATGAACCTTCTCCTCCTCCCTTCGTTTTTTCAACTGAGCACCAATCCCACACTTGCATCCACCACACGTACAAGAAATTTTGTCACTGTTAGCAAGCTCATCCCAAAGGACCTTCAATTTTCCAAAGTAAGTTGCCACCACCATTCCCTCCTGCTTGCATCTTGACAAGTCCGACCTTAGTTGTTGAATTCTAGGTCCATTCACGACCAATAATCTTTCTTTAATGTCTTCCCACAAGTTATGTGCAGTCTCAGCATATGCTACTGTGGATCGTAAGCTTGGTTCAATGGTGTTTAGAATCCAAGATACAATCATGGACTGCACGGTCCACCAATCTTCAAGGTTGGGTGCCTCATCCTCTGGTTGGATATGCGTTCCATCAATGAAGCCCCATTTTCTCCGGGCACGAAGCGAGATCTTTACTGCTCTTGCCCATTCGTCGTAATTTTCTCCGCGCAATTGGACTTGCGTGATTATGTTTTCGGGATTGTCACTCGCGTTGAGATCATATGACGAGTAGGTCTTCTTAGCACCTCCTCCTTCGTGCTGCTTTGTTGGCATTATTCCTTTCTGGTGCATCTGCCATGGTTGTGTACCGTTGCCTTTGCTTTGTGTTTGTCGAGTATCAGAGTTTTGTGCTCTGATACTCTCTGTTTTATTCAATCTGTCCTTCATCTATAGCAATGATACATATATATAACCATAGCATTAGAACCGTAAAGAACCGTACAGATTCTTTTTCTCCCATAACATCTGTAATTAAGACTAATTATAGACCCATTAATAGTGATTATATTCCTATAATTAAGTCTAATTATAGACTCATTAATAGTGATTATATTCCTGTAATTAAGTCTAATAATGATTTTGTCCGGTAATAGGAAAAAATTTTCTCAAACCCAATGAGGTTAGTTATTAAAATTAATTAGTATTTATTGTCTGGTTATTAATGTGTTGGTTTTTTTTTATTTGTAGACGTTCGGAAAGATACTGGAGGTTTTAGCCCCTAAACCGATGATCAATCCACAAAAGGAATTTCAGAAGATGTTGACCTTGATGAATACAATATACCAGCAAGCAAATCTCCAGTATCAACTTGAAAAAAATATGGACTAATATAAAATTATGGACTGATATATTTCCTGTACTTGCATACTGGCTATGCCACTCTTGAATGGGTGGAAATCTTAGGTTTATTGTTTCTTTCGGATGTTTATGTGCTTCTCCTTTTTTTTATTCTCCTTTAGGACTAAAAAATTTTTATCTATTACCAAATGGCGCCTTTACCGGTCATTATGCAGAATGAGCTGATGAAAGAACTTAATTTTGACAAGATTAAGTTTGAAGATTTGAAGAAGCAACATGATTACGAATTTAGGAAGGTCTTGAAACTATTGAAGGATCAATTTGATACCCAATTTTAAGTGTATTTCATTCCAGGTTTAATATTGTATGTGTTTTTGGTACGATTTAATATATATTACGTTGCCGTTTGAATTTTATTTTTTATAATTTTAATGTATTTAGCGATTAAAATTATAATTTATTTATTTTAAGTCAGAGACACGTACAAAATGCAAATGATCTTTTAACTATGAGAACAAGAATGATAATTAAGCAAAAGAATTAAAAACTAAAATAAAACTTATTATATTCACGTAAATAAAAAAACTTATTTATTCTGAAGAGTGAAAAGAAGCAGGGTTATGAAGAAATTTTGGAAAACAAATGAACAAAAATTCTCTCTGAATTTATTAGATCTGAAATAGTTGCTACCGGAAATCGGAAACTGCATTAATCCAAATCGCTGCAATTAATTTAACCGTTTTCCAACCTTTCTCTTCAGATCGGAAAAGATCAGATCCACAGCGTCTCGTTTCGCGGATCCACCACCATGGATTTCATGAAGGTCTTCGATCAAACCGTTCGAGAAATGTGAGCGAGCTTCTCGATCCTTCCTTCATCCTTTTTGCATTGAGATTTTCGTTTTTTTAATAAGAAAAATTTCTTGATCATAAAACCGCTAATGTATGCACTAATTTTGTTCAGAGTAAGGACAATGCTCTGACTACTTTTGTTAAACCTCTTATTGAAAAATATGTTGCTGCTACGTGTGCTGATTTTAGTGATAATGATGATGCTCATGCTGATGCTTTTGGAATTTCTACTGTGAAAACTGCTTTATTACAGCAGCTGCTACATCCAGCTTCTGTCAAACAAATTGATGATACTCACAGTGAAGCTGCTGTCATATATGTTCGTGAAACACATGCTGATTTTGGTGCTACCCTGATATGAACCTGCTATATTTCATGGAAAACATGCTCAATACATATGTTTATTAAGACTAAGAGAGTTGTTGATCATGAGATCAATATGTTTCAATACTCATTTCCACCTTTTGTTTTTAGTATAGTTTTCATATTTTTTTCTATTCGATGAAGGGTGTACGAAAGTAGGGTTTGGTACTTTTTCAATTAAGAGTAAAATTGTCTTTTCAAAATAAGCATAGGGGTGTAGGAAGAAAAACCCTGGTATTAAAAGCACATTTATTAATGGGCTTTGGGGGCTATGATCTAGAATAAAACAAGGTAATTGCTTCCTCCACCCAACAAATTTAAGGCTGTTTCTTCCCGCACCTAACAAATGTCTTCCTCCAGCTCATCATTTTCAAAGAAGATTGTTTTACCTCTTTTAAAATGATTTTCAGATTCTTCTTTCCAGAATATTTTCAGAACATATTTTTTATAACACGTTTTATTAATTTTGAATTTACCAATTTGAAAATAAAAAAAATATGTTTTGGAATAGATATTTTAGAATGATTTTTTGTATTTTTAATTTCTTATTTCGGAAATATCTCTGTTTACGAAATTTCTATTCTAAAAACATTTTTTGTTGATAAAATCCCTATTCCAGAATCAGTTAAAACTCTGAAAGGATAATTTTGATATTTCAAAAATATAGGGGTGCGGAAAGAAATATGGAAGAATAAAGAAAGAAACTCCCCAAATTTAAACCTACACTCTAAAATTGATATTCTACAATATATTTTTCGATTTAGACTTCTGAAACACTTTTTCAGATTTCAGAATTCTTTTTTCATATTTCTGAACTTTGTTTTCCTATTCGCAAAACATTCTCTACTATTTAGTATGATGACGAATAATCAAATTATCACTATATTTTTTTCTTTTTTTACTTCTTTTCAAGTGCAGAAAAACTATAAAGAAGTTGTGGTTTTTCTATCAATTGGGGTCCTCCCTTCACCACCTCCATGTGGATGTTTTCTTGTTTACCCCAATATTTCCCTCTTGTCCAATTGTTGCCAAACAGTTTTTGGATATCAAGTAAACCTTCTTATAAGGTAATTTTAATGTGGCTGATTTCTATAATCCGATTGAAACGTAATGATCATACGTCTGTAATACATTGTATGTTCCATATTAGGTTGTACTCTTCTACCCTTTATCCGGAGTCGATGACAAATTAAAGAGTTTGACCAATGCTTTAATTCTGACATAATTGATACCTAAGTTTAAAAACTAATATCAATAACATATTTAAATATATTTTTAGTCTCTAAATTAGTGAGTTTCGATTTCAGTTTTT
Source organism: Phaseolus vulgaris (assembly GCF_051622355.1). NCBI lineage: Eukaryota > Viridiplantae > Streptophyta > Magnoliopsida > Fabales > Fabaceae > Phaseolus > Phaseolus vulgaris. The sequence continues at coordinate 3,994,617 of NC_143498.1, forward strand.
TATTTTTCTTTTTTTTATCGTATAAAATTTAAAATCATTATTTATAAATCTTACAAAATATATCAATTTTGATTTTAGTTTGTATAAAATATTTTCTTTAATTTGTATTTTTTTAAAATTTTAAATAACTTTTTACAGTTTCTAATACTTTTTTAATATATAGTAACAACATTTATTGTATGAATCTTGAAGCAACAAAATTCAGCATTAAATTACAACGATGATATATATATATATATTTTGTGATGATTATTTAACTTTTCACTTAAGACATTAATTAGTGTTCTATTATATTAGAGATTAAAAAACATAGTGATTTATAATTTTATGATGGTAGTATAAATAAATTTCTTGACGTCAATTTTTCTTAGTATCACCTACAACTATTTTTAAATGTCTCATTATTTAGTTTTTAATTTTTTTTTTATCTTAGGATCTATTCATATTGATGTAAAGGAAAATCTTATGAAACTATAATATATTATCTCCCTTAAAAAAGTCTTACTCTTTATTTAGGTATTTTATAGACAAATTTCTATAAAGAGAGTAATATTCAATAGTTTTTATTGAAAGGAAGGTTCTGTGGAGGTCTTGAGGAAGAAAAGATAGCGAAGAGCAAATCCATACAAGCTAACAAACAAGCATATATATATCCCATCACATCCTAACAATTAGATCTCTACAAATGATTCCAAACCAAAGAGTAAAAAATCCGAGTGCAAAATAAAATCCTTGGTTCCCCATCTGCTCTATTGGATTAACTATTGATTGATTGGATGATCCCATCATTGTTAATTTTGCCACCTATAAATCATAATCAAAATGGCATAACACATCAAAAATGGATGTAGTAATGAATGAACAAAGTGATCATGGTATATTAGACACCTCGTATTCTACCAAAAAATATAATTAAACATTCCACAAGCTTACAAGATCATCAAGACAAAGCAAATCCCCGTTACTCCCAAATTAGGACAAGCATTTCTCTTTATCATCACAGTTATCATAGTTAAGATTGCACTAAACACCACTCAACTGAAAATGCAGTCACATACAATTCAATGTCAATTTCTTATATGCAAGACTAAGACTCTTAGGGATTAAATTTATAATAAGACCATTAATGCAAAAAAAAAAAATACAGTGAAGAGCCAAAACAGTGATAAATAAGATGAAATATACCTCTTCTGGACGAAGGATAACATGGTTTCCAAAAAACACAACGTTTCTGGAGTGATCCAAGAGTTTTGCAAGCTCTGCACCTTTATCGGAATTCTCACACGTCTCGATGCAGATCCGCAAGAATTCAGAGTATTCAATCATAATTGCAGTAACATTTCTCAATTTCGTCATCACCTCCTTCATTAATACGGCCCTTCGAATCTTCTCCTCATGAGCGAAATTGAACGCCTCTGGGAGCTCCTGAGAATGATACATCATTCGTCGGAGAAAGTCTTCGGAACTCTCATGCGGCACAACAGGAGGCGACATGGCTTTAGAAGCGCCTTCTAACGACATCTTTGTCTTGAAATCGGTAAGAAAACGTTTGGAGATCTAAAGTTCCAGGGAGAAACTTTGTTCAATAGATGAAAGTTCATAGAAGAAAGTTCATAGAAGAAAGTTAGTTTTTCTAAATGTCGTGAAAGTAGAGATTGTGAAAATTTTTACATATAAGAATTTCCTGGAAATTTATATATATATATATAAAGGAAAAAACTTTTTTTTTAGTTAATTTGGTTAATCATATAATTTATTTTTATCTTTTAAAAATAACCTAAATATCTTATCCCTATACAATATTTAGATATTACGAAATTATTCTCTATCATAATAATAATAATAATAATAATAATAATAATAATAATATCTCATATATTATAATTTAATTTATTTTTATTGCCTAATTTAATCACTAATTGAAAACATGTACACGTATCAAAATTAACAAATTAAGAATACGTGTTAGAGGTGAGAAAATTTGATTATATAGAAAAAATCTAATATAAATCCATGTTCATTTCATTCTGCGGAAGTAGATAACTTTCTCACGCTCCTTAAAACGAACATCTTTTATAATCAGCCCATTATGCAAAAAAAAAAATACAGTGAAGAGCCAAAACAGTGTTAAATAAGATGAAAGATACCTGTTCTGGATGGAGGAGAACAGAGTTTCCCAAAACCACGACGTTTCCGGAGTGATCCAAGAGTTTTGCCATCTCTGCTACATCTTTATCGGAACTCTCATACGTCTCCCTGCAGATCCGCAACAATTCAGAATATTGAATCGTACTTGCAGCAACATTCCTCAATTTCGTCATCACCTCCTCCATTAATCCGGCCGTATCAATATTGTTCAGAAAACGGAGAATTTCTCTGTTAAGAGGAGGCGACATGGCTTTAGAAACGATGGTGAACGACATCTTTGTCTTGAAATTGTTAAGAAAACGATTGGAGAATTTGGAACATGGAGAAAGTCTCTTCAATAGATTAAATTTAAAAAAAAAAGTTAGTTTTTCTAATAGTAGTGAAAGTGGAGATTTGGTGGAAATTTATATATATATATATATATAAATAAGATGAAAGTTCACAAAAGAAAGTTAATTTTTCTAAAAATCGCGAAAAGTGGAGGATTTTGTGGAAATTAATAAAAGAAAGTTAGTTTTTCCATTGAATGTGGAGGATTTCCTGGAGATTTATATATATATAAAAAGGAAAAAACTTATTTTTTTTATAATTAATATTGTTAATCATATAATTTATTTTTATCTTTTAATTATAAGCTAAATATCTGATCCTATATAGTATTTAGATATTACCAAATTAATCTCTATAATAATAATAATATCTCATATTTAATTTATTTTTATTGCCTAATTTAATCACTAATTAAAAACATATACACGTATCAAAATTAACAAATTAAGAAGACGTGTACAGAGGAATTTGATTATATAGAAAAACTCTAATATAATTGATGTTTATTTCATTATACGGAAGTAGGATTTGGTATTTTTAAATTAAGAGTAAAGTTGTCTTTTCACCCTAACCATGGGGGTGTAGGAAGAAAATTTCTGGTATTGAAAGCACATTTTTTAATGAGCTTCGGGGCTATGATCCAGAATAAAAAAAGGTAATTGCTTCCTACACCCAACAAATTTAAACCTATACTCTATCAGTAACGTGAACTGATAAAAATATCATTTTTTAATTTTTAAATTGAAATGAGAGTACATGTAAAAATGTATTCTAAGTTTGATATTTTAGAATCAATTTTTGGATTTTGGTTTCTGAAATACTTTTTTAGAATCCAGAATTCTTTTTCATGTTTTTGGATTTCTTTTTATATTTGAATTCTGGAATGAAAAGTTTGAAATTAACTGGGTGTGTATGTTTAAAAATATTGTGCAGGAAGCAATTGCCATAAAAAATCAGAAAAAAAAATAAAAAATCTGGATAATTCTACGCTAAGGTATGCTTAGGAATTTTTTTTGATTGATTTCAAAGTTGAATAAGATGGACTTGAATTAAGGCCCTGTTTGGATCAAGGTGGGAATTTGTGAGGAGGAGAGGGAGTGGATTTGTGAGGATTAGAGAGGATGTGTGAGGATGTGTGAGGTTGTTTGGATTGAGGGATGATAGGATGAATTTGTGAGGATAGTTTATTGTAAATTTCCAAATTTATCCTTGTTATTAAAAAATATTTAAATAATGAATTATGATTTTTTTAAAGTTTGAATTAATTAAATATTTTTAATATATAATATTCATAATTATTTATATTTTTTAATAAAAAAATTAAAAAATATAATGAAAATATTTTTGTGTTAAATTGAAATAAATTTATTAAATACATTAAAACTTATGAAAATAATATTTATTATTATATTCATTTGTTACTTTATATAACTATATATATTGATCGTTTAGACTGTCTAGTGTATTCTATATAGACCGTTTAGCGTGTTGCGCTTATATTGTAGAGTGTAAGGATGCTAAGACCATCTAGTCTTAGGTTTGCTTAAACTATTTAGTGTGTTCTGCTTAAACCTTTTAGAGTGTTTGTTTGAAATTTATGTTCGTTTTTTTTTTGCACTTAAGGTGCTCTTGATTTTTTTATATATAGGATTAGAGTGTTTCCTTGGTGCATTAGTTTTATCTGGTACTCTATTTTTCATATATTAAATTTTCTGTTTAGATTTTTTAAGCATAAGTTTGTATGAGATGTGATGTTTGTGATATGAGTTTTCTTTTGTAACTCTGATTTTTGTGGTGTTTCAAATATGAAATACTAGTCTTGCTAGAGAGTCTAATTAGATAATCGGTTAGACGATTGTCCATTAGATGATCTAATAGTTGCATTTAGTCTTTTTGATTCACAAATTCATCTGCATTCTACGTGTTGTTTTAAAATCATAATTGTACTTTCAATTTGCTTCTATATTCACGCATTGTTTTTCACTTAATATAGTTTTATTTTTAGCATAAAGAACATGTTTTGTTTTTTTGTTTCATCATTGTATTTTCGTTTTTCTGTCATTTTAATTCCATTTTTTATTGTCATTAGTTTTGAATTCCAATTTTTAAGTTCTCGTTTGGTCATTTACTTAATTTCAGTTTTTTCTATTCCCATCTTGTGTTCCTCTTATACTTTGTTTTCTGTTTCATTTGTTAAATATTTTATGTTTCATGTCATTTTCACTAAAGTCGTTATACCCCTAACAAATTCACCTTTTACATAATAAAAACTTAACAATATTGATTAACGTTAAACAAAGTCGTGCCCAATTAACAAGGTTTTTTCATTGAACCAAAGTCGTGTTTGCTCATAATGACTTCTTAAGAATGAAGTTGTGCTACCCGAGCACGACTTACTCTTTTACATAAGTTTTTCCAAATATGTTCATTTTGGTAAATTTAGTGCAAAGTTGCACGTATAAAATTTTTCAAGTTAAGTTATCTTTATAAAGGAGTCTTCAATTCCAACAATTTATAAAATATTTTATTTAAGAATTAATTGACAGTGTAAAATAATTTTGTGGAATGCATAAAATGAAATTCAAGGTCATAATATTTAATAAAAAATTATTTTAATAATTATTCTACCTCGATTAGAGATAAACACGTATCATAATATGTAAGTGAATATAAGCCGGTTTTATATGGTTGAGTTAAATTTAATATTCAATTCTTAATATCACATCAAAGTCATATACAGTCTATTGTAGTGAATATTTGTTGGACTTATCAAACTATCCACTGTTGAGCCATTATCGGACCACACACAAGTTGGTAAGTCTCGGCGTGAGAGAAGTGTATTGGAGATCCAACTTATTCACATTGTTAACAAAACCACATTTGTAAAATCACACTATGAATGAGTTAGTTTACTCCACTACTATATGTAAACACATTTGAGTATATAACCACCAATGGAACATAACGAACCACCTTAATCTCTTAGTTTGGAAATGAACCCTAATTTCTTTTTAAAATGAACCCGTTTTTTTTTTTTATGTTCACACGTTTTTAATTCACTCCCAATAAACTAAAATAATTATAAGAATAGTTTTCTTAAAAAAATTAATAGTAACAACTGTTCTTGCTGGTTGACCTCAGTTGGATTTGACAGAGAGCTTCGCTCCTGATCTGTCTTCTACTGAAAATATTTAATCTTTTATCTTAATAGAAAAATTACCTGTCACGGGCACCAATTATCTTTCAGGTGCTAACCACAGGCTAACATTATGTTTCACGTGTGCATGATTATTCTCATGTCTTTCTCTTTTATTCTCATCAACTATTAATTAGTATGCAACTAACATGCATATTATCATAAGAGATAAAATATCTCTTTATCTTAAACAATAACAATCATATCTTTTATCTTCAAAATAATATCACAACAGATAAAATATCTCTTTATATTTTATTTTCAGAATAATATGATAACATACTTAAACATTGTTTTTGGCGTTCAAAATTCTGAGAGAGTTTGTGCAATGTAATATAATTGTTAGGGTTTTAACTGGAATATATAGGTTTCATATTTCTAGCTTTATTATTTTTTTCTTTTTCTAAATAGCATATTTTTTAGAAATTAAGAAAACATATCAATCCCCTAAAAATAAATTTGTATACACTATTCAAGGCAAGTGTGACCCATACTGGTATCATTCTAGTCATTTATCAAATGAAACAATTTAGTGGTTTCAAGGATTAAAATAACTTCTTTTACAAGTTATACACTTGAATATAACAAAAAAGTTAAATTCAAATTAGAAAATAATAATTTCATTATCCCGTACCTGTGCGCTGCTCACCCGTACCTGTGCGCTGCTCAGAGGTCGCGGTTCACGTAACCGCTTTTGCAGGTGTCTAAAATTTTGTTGAATATTTGTCTTATATTAAATCGTACGGAAAAAACATATAATATTTTCAGTTTTTAATATTTTTTTAATATATAGTAACAATATTAACGTATAAAATGCCTATATATACATTAAATAGTATATGATAACTATCCGCCAAAATGAAATTTCTCTTGCTGTCCGATTCTGTTCTTCATGTTTTCAAAAGAAAGAGGGTGATTTTCCCAATAACTGTACCACATTTTCGGAAGAGTTACTGTAATCCCCCAGAGGGTCCTTCTCCTTTGATAGCAGAACAAATGCATCGACTTTGCATGGAAGAATCGTTAAAGAAGCTTCAGAAGAATACTGAGAGAAGTAACATTCTCTATTTCCAATTTTTGATGAAATGTTCTGAAATTTGTAATGGTGATTCCAAAGAAGGCACACGACTAGCTAGAAAGTTCCAAGATTCATATGACGTTACAGTTTTTGAGGGAAAAGTTTTTCTCAAACCCAATGAGGTTAGTTATTAAAATTAATTAGTATTTATTGTCTGGTTATTAATGTGTTGGTTTTTTTTTTATTTATAGACGTTCGGAAAGATACTGGAGGTAGCAGCCCCTAAATCGATGATCAATCCGCAAGAGGAATTTCAGAAGATGTTCGCCTTCAAGAATGCGATATACTAGCAAGCAAATTTCCAGTATCAACTTGAGAAAAATTTTGGACTGATATATTTCCTATACTTGCATACTGGCTATGCCACTCTTGAATGGTTTTATCCTAATCCACCTATTGTGAAAATATTAGGTCCTATACTGTTTTTTTCGGATGTTTATTTGTTTCTCCTGTTTTTTTTATTCTCCTTTAGGACTAAAAAAAAAAATATCTATCACCAACTGGCGCCTTTACCGACTTACATATTATGATACGTAAAATAACTTCTTTTACAAGTTATACACTTGAATATAACAAAAAAATTAAATTCAAATTAGAAAATAATAATTTCATTATCCCGTACCTGTGCGTTGCTCAGAGGTCGTGGTTCACGTAACCGCTTTTGCAGGTGCCTAAAATTTTGTTGAATATTTGTCTTATATTAAATCGTACGGAAAAAACATACAATATTTTCAGTTTTTAATATTTTTTTAATATATAGTAACAATATTAACGTATAAAATGCCTATATATACATTAAACAATATATGTTAACTATCCTAGCCAAAATGAAATTTCTCTTGCTGTCCGATTCTGTTCTTCATGTTTTCAAAAGAAAGAGGGTGATTTTCCCAATAACTGTACCACATTTTCGGAAGAGTTATTGTAATCCCCAGAGGGTCCTTCTCCTTTGATAGGAGAACAAATGAATCAACTTTGCATGGAAGAATCGTTAATGAAGCTTCAGAATACTGAGAGAAGTAGCATTTTCTATTTCCATTTTTTGATGAAATGTTCTGAAATTTGTAATGATGATTTCAAAGAAGGCACACGACTAGCGGGAAAGTTCCAAGATTCAAATGACGTCACAGTTTTTGAGGGAAAAGTTTTTCTCATACCCAATGAGGTTAGTTAATAAAAATTAATTAATATTTATTGTCTGGTTATTAAGGTGTTGGTTTTTTTTTTTTATTTATAGACGTTCGGAAAGATACTGGAGGTAGTAGCCCCTAAACCGATGATCAATCCGCAAGAGGAATTTCAGAAGATGTTCGACTTCAAGAATGCGATATACCAGCAAGCAAAGCTCCAGTACCAAAGACGAGGAATTTCAGAAGATTTTCGACTTCCCGTATGCCAATACAGTCCCACATCGCTCAGGAATCGAGGCCAAGGGCAGTTTATATACTCCCTCCTCCCTTCATCCTTCGAGGCGCCTTTTAAGGACAAAACCGTGACGGAGCACCAACCTCCAAAGCGGACAATACCTCGGATGCGGTGATTGACCCTAGCGATGCTGTCTAACGACTTGAGGTCGGAACAATGGTGCCCACCGTGGGGCCGAAGAGGCTCCTTCGCCCCTCAATTAGGGGGATCCACTCCCCTTAGACCTCGACTGGGGGGCTTGTTCCCGTATGCCAATACAGTCCTACATCGCTCAGGAATCGAGGCCAAGGGCAGTTTATATACTCCCTCCTCCCTTCACCCTTTGAGGCGCCTTTTAAGGACAAAACCGTGACGGAGCATCGACCTCCAAAGTGGACAATACCTCGGATGCGGTGATTGACCCTAGCGATGCTGTCTAACAATGGCGCCTACCGTGGGGCTGTGTAAAACGTGTTTCCCATCCACAGCGCGAGTTTCTTGAAGTTTATGTGGTTCTTGTGTGGTTGTGCGCTGGTGCAACCATTTTCGACGTTTTTCACCGTTTGTTTGAGTTTTCGTTCGGTGAATTGAAGTTTTCCACCGTTTGTGCGAGGTTTCAATCAGTGAATCGAGGTGTTGCCGTTCGTTTGAGTCTTCGATTGGTGAATCGGGAGTTTTTAGAGGAGAAATAGGAGGTTTGTGTTGAGATTGCGAGGTTCTGTAGAGGTTTGACCGATTGATTGCTGGATCGATCGTTCCGCTGGTGAAGGTTTTGGTCGCTGAAGTTTGATCTGTTGATATTTCATGAGAAAGATGAGAAGTACGCGTTCAAGTCCCGTTGTGCCAACTGCTGGTGAAGACGCCATGACCATAGCGCAAATGATGGAGATCATGCGCGCGTTGCAGGAAAATGTGGAGGCATCGCGCGCAGAGCAAGCAAAGATGCACGAAGACCTGGTCGCCTCTCAAGCCAGAAATGAGGAGCTCAGCAAGGTCACTGAGGAATTGCGTCAAGCTTTTCACGAGCAGAGAGGACGCACAACCGTTGAAGAAGTTGCGCCGTCATCGCCACCGCGCGTTTTTCCGATGTCGTTTGCTTAGGCGATCACGGACACGCCGATTCCTGCGAGCGCAGTGGCCGTATAAGCTTCTTTCACCGACGTGGAGGATCCTGAAGCACATCTCACTGCGTTCCACACGCAGATGATGCTGTCAGGAGGCTCATATGCAGTCTATTGCAAGATGTTTATGAGCACACTCCAGGGAACAGCACTGGAATGGTTTGTTAGCCTGCCCACGGGTCACAACCAATTTCCAGCAGTTCTCAAAGCTTTTCGTCGACTAGTACATCGTGAACAAGGCGCCATCTAGGGTGTCTTACCACTTGTTCGACGTAAGACAGTTTCAGGGAGAGTCCCTCATGAACTATCTGAATCGTTTTGGAGCACAGATGGTCCGCTTGCCTGCCAAAGACGAGGAGATGTTGGAATACGCCTTCAAAAAGGGCGTGCTGCCTGGACCTTTCTGTGAGGCGCTAATTAGGGCCCACCACGCCACGTTTGCTGAAGTTCGGCGACTTGCTGTGGCCCATCGTCGACGAGAGCGAGGTCGCCGAAAAGAGAGGGAGCGTGGTTCCTGCTAGGCCGCGGGCCCAGACTAGAATTCAGCCGCAGAGAGTGCTGGAGACAATGGCGGCTAAGAAGGATCAAAGGACTCGCCATCCTTACGATCCAAAGAAAAACAAGGGAAGGGACGCCCTAGGTAGTTGAATCGCCCACCAAGGTACAAGTTTATCATGGGGTTGGCGGACCTGATCGCCATTCCCAACATAGCTGTCAGGTTTAAGGCGCCTGAGAAAGTCTCGGACAAGGTGTTAGGACCAAACCCAAACACATGGTGCGAATTCCACCAGAGTTTTGGCCACACCCTTGACTCGTGTTTGGCCCTGGGTTACCAGCTCGACGACTTGGTCAAGAGCGGTTTCTTGAATGACTACCTGCTGGACAAGAGAACGGAGCAAGCGTCGAGTTCCCAGCCGGCGAGCGGTGAGGGCCAGCAGCATGAAATGCCCACGCACGGCGAGATCCACACCATCGTTGGAGGTTTCTCAGGCGGTGGATGTACTGCATCACAGAGAAAGAAGTATGCAAGGTCTGTGATGGCAGTGGATGTGTTCGAAGATCACTCGCCAGACGTGGACATTACATTCACAAAGGAGGATCTCAGGGACGTTGTGCTTCATGACAACGATCCCATAGTTATCTCGCTGGTCACAGCGGGAAGGAAGGTCCACCGGGTATTAGCGGATCAAGGAAGCTCGGCAGATGTCATGTTCTGACCGACTTTCACCCAGCTGTAACTACCCCTTGACCAGTTAAGGCCCTACGGAGGATGCTTGTATGGGTTCGCTGGCGACCAGGTGGAGGTCAGGGGGTACATTGAGTTAAGAACTACGTTCACAGACGAGGCGACCTCGAAGACGGAGAAGATCAAGTACCTTGTCGTGAATGCCCCCTCGGCGTATAACATTCTGCTGGGAAGACCGACCCTCAACAGAATAGGTGATGTGCCCTCAATTAGGCACATGAAGGTTAAATTACCGTCGATGGAGGGAGTGGTGATCACCATAAGGTCTGACCAAAAAGAGGCCAAGAAGTGCTACGAAAATAGCCTCAAGAATAAGAGGTCGGTGAGCTACATCACCACGACGCTGCCTCCCGGTGTGGAGCCCAGGCCAACAGAGGGGCGGGTTGTTGATGCGACGATGGAAGTGACCGCCGGAGGCGATGTTGTCATGGTAGACGCTGAGGTCGAGGGAAAGAACGTCGGTCGGAAAGGAGAAGCGAGAAACCGCCCTGAGGAGGCTAGAGAGTCGGGAATCGCCAGGGCGGTAATCGCCAGTGAAACAAGGCCCAAACCCGTCGAGGAGTGGCTCGAGAGGGAGATCGGGGGCAAGATCTTCAAGTTGGGAAGATCTTTGGAAGATGAGCTACAAGACCAGATCGCCAAGGTGATAGAAAAGCATTTGGATGCTTTTGCATGGTCTGCATCAGACATGCCAGGAATCGACCCCGATTTCTTATGTCACCACCTAGCAATGGACACACAGGTCAGGCCAGTACAACAGAGAAGAAGAAAGTTCAACGGGGAGAGGAGACAGGCGATTAGGCATGAAAACTGGGATAATGTCTTGCATAACTCCTTGTATTTATTCATGTAGTTGTATGTCTTCATGAGACGTTCTGTGTTTGACCCTGAGTCGGTGAATGTATAAAGCTTGAAAGGAAGGTTATGTGGAGGTCTTGAGGAAGAAAAGATAGCGAAGAGCAAATCCATAAAAGGTAACAAACAAACATATATGTCCCATCACATCCTAATAAATTAGCTCACAACAAATGATCCCAAACCCAAAAGTCAAAAGTACGAATCCAAACCCTCCCATCATAGCCTTTTGCTTCACCAGATTAACTATTGATTGATTGGATGATCTCATCATTTTTAATTTTGCCACCTATAAATCATAATCAAAATGCCATAAACATCAAAATGGATGCAGTAATGAATGATAGTAGGAGAAAAAAACAAGCTCTCGTCACGCAAAATGAACAAAGTGATCATGGTATATTAGACACCTCATATTCTACCAAAAAATGTAATTAAACATTCCACAAGCTTACAAGATCATCAAGACCAAGCAAATCCCCGTTACTCCCAAATTAGGACAAGCATTTCTCTTTATCATCACAGTTATCATAGTTAAGATTGCAGTAAACACCACTCAACTGAAAATGCAGTCACATACAATTCAATGTCAATTTCTTATATGCAAGACTAAGACTCTTAGGGATTAAATTTATAATAAGACCATTAATGCAAAAAAAAAAAATACAGTGAAAAGCCAAAACAGTGATAAATAAGATGAAATATACCTCTTCTGGACGAAGGATAACATGGTTTCCAAAAAACACAACGTTTCTGGAGTGATCCAAGAGTTTTGCAAGCTCTGCACCTTTATCGGAATTCTCACACGTCTCGATGCAGATCCGCAAGAATTCAAAGTATTCAATCATAATTGCAGTAACATTTCTCAATTTCTTCATCACCTCCTTCATTAATACGACCCTCCGAATCTTCTCCTCATGAGCGAAATTGAACGCCTCTGGGAGCTCCCGAGAATGATACATCATTCGTCGGAGAAAATCTTCGGAACTCTCATGCGGCACAACAGGAGGCGACATGACTTTAGAAGCGCCTTCTAACGACATCTTTGTCTTGAAATCGTTAAGAAAACGTTTGGAGATCTAAAGTTCCATGGAGAAACTTTGTTCAATAGATGAAAGTTCACAAAAGAAAGTTAGTTTTTCTAAAAGTCGTGAAAGTGGAGATTTCGTGCAAATTTTTACATATATATATATAAAAGATGAAAGTTCACAAAAGAAATTAATTTTTCTAGAAATCGTAAAAGTGGAGGATTTTATGGAAATTTATATATATATATATATATAAAGGAAAAAACTTTTTTTTAATTAATTTGGTTAATCATATTTTTTTTTTAAAAAAATAACCTAAATATCCTATCCCTATACAGTATTTAGATATTACCAAATTATTCTCTATCATCATAATAATAATAATAATAATAATAATAATAATAATAATATCTCATATATTATAATTTAATTTATTTTTTTTGCCTAATTTAATCACTAATTGAAAACATGTACACGTATCAAAATTAACAAATTAAGAAGACGTGTTAGAGGTGAGAAAATTTGATTATATAGAAAAACTCTAATATAAATCCATGTTCATTTCATTCTGCGGGAGTAGATAACTTTCTCACGCTCCTTAAACCGAACATTTTTTATAATCAGACCATTAATGAAAAAAAAAATACAGTGAAGAATTAAAACAGTGATAAATAAGATGAAAGATACCTGTTCTAGATAGAGGAGAACAGAGTTTCCCAAAACCACGACGTTTCCGGAGTGATCCAAGAGTTTTGCCATCTCTGCTACATCTTTATCGCAACTCTCATACGTCTCCCTGCATATCCGCAACAATTCAGAGTATTGAATCGTACTTGCAGCAACATTCCTCAATTTCGTCATCACCTCCTCCATTAATCCGGCCGTATCAATATTGTTCAGAAAACGGAGAATTTCTCTGCTAACAGGAGGCGACATGGCTTTTGAAACGATGGTGCGTTCGACAGTTTTGTCTTGAAATTGTTAAGAAAACGATTGGAGAATTTGGAAATCTGAAGCGCTATGGAGAAAGTGTCTTCAATAGATTAAATTTCACAAAAGAAAGTTAGTTTTTCTAATAGTAGTGAAAGGGGAGATTTCGTGGAAGTTTTTATATATATATATATATATATATATAAATAAGATGAAAGTTCACAAAAAAAAGTTAATTGTTCTAAAAATCGCGAAAAGTGGAGGATTTTGTGGAAATTAATAAAAGAAAGTTAGTTTTTCCACTGAATGGGAAGGATTTCCTGGAAATTTATATATATATAAAGGAAAAAACTTATTTTTTTATAATTAATTTGGTTAATCATATAATTTATTTTTATCTTTTAAATATAACCTAAATATCTGATCCCTATATAGTATTTAGATATTACCAAATTATTCTCTATAATAATAATAATAATAATAATATCTCATATTTAATTTATTTTTTTATTGCCTAATTTAATCACTAATTAAAAACATATACACGTATCAAAATTAACAAATTAAGAAGACGTGTACAGAGGAATTTGATTATATAAAAAAACTCTAATATAATTGATGTTTATTTCATTCTACGGAAGTAGGATTTGGTATTTTTTAAATTAAGAGTAAAGTTGTCTTTTCACCCTAACCATGGGTCTAGGAAGAAAATTCCTTGTATTGAAAGCCCAATTTTTAATGAGCTTTGGGGGCTATGATCCAGAATAAAAAAAAAGGTAATTGCTTCCTACACCCAATAAATTTAAACCTACACTCTATCAGTAACCTGAACTGATAAAAATATATTTTTAATTTTTAAATTGAAATGAGAGTACATGTAAAAATGTATTCTAAGTTTGATATTTTAGAATAAATTTTTGGATTTTGGTTTCTGAAATACTTTTTTAGAATCCAGAATTCTTTTTCATCTTTTTGGATTTCTTTTTCTATTTGAATTCTGGAATGAAAAGTTTGAAATTAACTGGGTGTATGTTTAAAAATATTGTGCAGGAAGCAATTGCCATAAAAAAGAATATCAGAAAAGAAAATAAATTCTGGATAATTCTATGCTAAGTGGGAACACAACCTTCCATAGCTTTTACACGAGTTTGTTCATTCAGAGTGAGATTCGTTGAAGAGCTTCAATGGCGGTTTCTTCTCTCTCTGTTACTCCTCTTTCTCTCTCCAATTCTTCTCCCTCTCTATCTTCCAAGCTAAAGTCTCCATTTTTGTGCCTTTTCTCGGGTAACTCCTTGAGGGTCACATGCCCCAAACCTCTGCACTCATCAACTGTGGTTCATGTTGCTCCGGAAGTGTTGGATTCTTCCCCTGATCCCTTGGACCCACCTCCAGAAACCCTTGATGATGACTCTGAATCCACCACTTATCAGGTCTGTGTTGTGGGTGAGGTTTGGTATTTCTTCATTGGGTGATGTATTGCTAGGAATTTTCCAATTGCTTGATTAATTGTGTTTCTAGAATGTACTAATTCAGCATGTGTGTTATTGATCTGTAAAGCAATGGTCATTGTGTTTGTTGACAATGTAAGATATGTGGAGATAAGATGAAATGAAGAATGAAAATTATGACAAAGTTATTATTTTTGTCTTTTGCAATGTCATCACTTGTTGTTTGGAGATTTAGGAAGTATAGTTTGTGTTGTGATTTTCCTTACACATGTTGAGTAGTGCGGAAAGAAAACAAGGGAGGAAAGTTTAAAATTTAAATTGAAGAGAAAATGGGTGGGGGAAAAAATTGAATTTTTGTTTAAGTTTGATTTTTTTTTTCTCCCCTTGATTTCCACTTTCCCTTTAACTCAACAAAGGAAACTACATTGTCATCTGTGTTTCATTTCTGCTGTACTGTCTTTTCTCCCATTCAAACATATCATTGCTGTTTTGAGCTCATTAGCAAAGTTGGGTGGCATGGTGCAGTTAGTATCCTTGTTAATGCAATATTTTGGTGTTTTAGGTTGGTGACTTGGGAACTCCTAGCACTTCGGCAATTAGCATTGGTGGTGATGCAGATGCAGTATGTTGATCAATGCCCCATTTTCAGTTGCTATTTAATATTTGTTGCATTTTGGGGTTTTGCTTTATCTTTTACATGCGAGACTCAAATTTCAAATGTGAATTATATCCAGTAAAACTAGTTGAAGAATTACAATAAGAAATTGGACATTTTAATCTGTGAATAGTGTTTGGTAAATCAGGTAAGAGATTAAATGAGTTGTATTTGATGCTCACCAGTTAGCCAGGAGTGAATATGCCTCCTCATAGTCATATAGCATTGTTCCCTGACGAGGTGACATGGCTCTCAATATTATTGGTGTCCAGTTATGCCTGTAATAGACATTTTTGTAGTTATAATTTTTGGGTTAAATCTGTTTTAGGAATAATTTGTTACAATTCAGCCATCTGGAAATTTATAGCATGTTTATTGCATTGAATAGTGTGATAATGCTTAAATTGGTGGGATTCTGTATCACCAGGATGAACCATGTCTTAGCAATTTTTTATATTTTGTTGTTGTTGCTTTTTTATTTTTTACAAATTCTCATCAGAGAAACGAAAGTAAGGTATAAATTATTAAAAAAAATTGAAACAAAGGAGTTATTCTTAAAGCACCCTGTTTTACTATTCCATTCTTCTGTTGTTCTTCTGAAACAGTGACTTCATACTGTCATTCAATTGCTCTAAACATCCTATCTTGCTATCAAATTGTTCTGTTTTCATCATTTAGAAACAGAGGCTTCATACAGTTGCTCTCACACTCCACACTATTTATTTAGCTATATCATTGCTTCTTTTTTTTCTTTCAAAACATAATCTTCATTCAATCACTTATGTGGCCCTAAGGCTTAGAAAAAGGGATAGAATGACGTTTCATGAAAACATATTCTGTTCTTTAAATAAGTTACAAAAATTATAATTATCATTTTCTAGAAAGTGTATTTTAAGTTTAACTCTACCTTACAAAACTGGTTTGTTAGATGATGTTTGCACTAACTTATATACCATGATTTAATTATAATACTAGTTGGTGTGAGATTTCCACCACATTCAATATCCACAAACAATGTGGAGTAGTTCACCTAGGATGAACTATCATTTTGCAGGAACTAAAAGAATCAACACTAATTAGTTTTCAATTATTAATTTTTGGCTTATGTGCTCTAGTACTGTTGCAATTTACTTTCCCCCAGTGATATATGAAGTTTTTTAGCATTTTAAGTTTTGGTGAATCATGTGTACTTTTTCTAAATTGAGAAAAAGTTCCTAGTCACGTTTCAAAAACCAAGCACTCTCTATATAGTTCATGGTTTGACAGCGCCATTTCGTGTTCCATGATTTTGATGACCTATTAGTGTTGTATCTCTTGCCCTTAATTCATCAAAAGTGGGCCTAGCTCTGCATGATATAGATTCTTCAACAACTTTAGCTTGTAAAATGGCAATCAAGTTCAAAGAGGGCCTGGTAACTATTGGGATCCCATTTTGCCTATCTCAATGGGTTGCAGCTAATATATCTGTTAGACAACTTCCTTTAATGTCTGCTGGTTTTAGATGTAATCTAACAGTAGTGTCCTTAGACTATACCAACTGGTGCAAATGTTTCCTTTATGAAGAATTTGGCTAAACATGTTGGTTGTTTGTCAAATACCGGATGTGCTCTACAAATTTGTTGTAGTTGCTTTTGTTGGACAGTTGGTTGTTGAATGTTGAGAAAAGTAAAGGCAACATTCGAACCTGTTTGGTACCCCTGTATGGATAACTGAAAAAGAGGGTCTTACTTTGGATATTAAAATTGTGGTAGTGTTAGTGGCTGTGTGGATATTTTCACAGAAAAAAAGAAGGAAATGAGTGAGGTTGGCAATCATTTGGGGTAATTTTGTGATGGCTGTTGCCAGTGCTGAGAAATTTCTTCTCCGATTGGTTTTGTTTCATTCTTAATTTTTATACTTTGTTCCTAATGTTCTAATCTGAGCACTAATCCCTGAGTTAATTCTCATTTGTCCACAGTAAATTCAGTTTCCATAAAAATTACTCTTTTCAATTATCTGTTTTGAACTGTTTTAGTAGTCAAAACCAGGTATTATGATTTTTTATTTCATGAATGATACCGTAATCATGTATTTTTATAATAAAAAATAAATTAAGTTCTCAACCAGCATATCTAACTGCATTTTAACATTGTAAAACATACTTTGTGATTCTTTCTTTGCTGTAATCACTTTGATAATATTTATGGTTGAGCATTATGGAATTAGATGGTCACTGCATTAGAAACTAATGCTCTAATCTCTCTTCTTAACGATGTGTTTAGCAATCTTCCATAGTTTATGAATAATTTAATTTTGTAGTACACTTTTCATGTAGTAAAAACCTAATTTCTTTTTTACTTTTTGAGGTAAGTAGTATAGCATAGGCTGCTCATAACTGTTAGATTATTAATATTTCCAATGATATTTTCTAGTTCTTCATGGATGAGTGGGGTTGTATTCATGGTAATTCTATTATTTGGGCTTTGAATTGTGGAATTAAGCATGCTGTTGGCTTATTTTTCAAAGTTCCTTTCTGAAGTTTTCTGTAAGTTCAGTTGAAAGTTCCAAAAGCAACTCAATGGTACGAGATTTTGAATATTAAACCATTGATTTGTTTTTCTTTTATCTAACCAGAAATTAGAATAAGCATTGCATGAAGTGCCTTTCTTTTTTGGTGTATTCCCATAAAAGTTAAATCATCTGATAATATTTATTGTTCCTATTCTTAGATGGCACCAAAGCAGAAGATTAGAATCAAGCTTAGATCTTACTGGGTGCCCTTGATAGAGGATTCCTGCAAGCAGATATTAGATGCAGCAAGAACTACCAATGCAAAAACGATGGGACCTGTGCCATTGCCAACCAAGAGGCGAGTCTACTGTGTTCTTAAATCCCCTCACGTACACAAGGATGCTCGGTTCCATTTCGAGATCAGAACTCACCAGCGTCTCATTGATATTATGTATCCTACTGCTCAAACAATAGATTCTCTGATGCAACTAGATCTTCCTGCTGGTGTTGATGTGGAGGTCAAGCTCTAGAGGTATTTTCTTCTTAGGTTGCTAACCATCTTGATTTTGAGGGAGGTTCAACTTGTTATCAATAGCCAAGTACATTAGCATATATCATGTATTTCACTACCCAAACTTGACTTGTGTGCACGATGCACAAAATCCTTTTGTTTGCTTCACCTTTTGTCTTCAACAAGGTTTTCATTTTGTCTATCCGTGATGTCATGTTCTTGCACAAATATTTGTATATCATATTCAATGTTATGTAATTTTGATATGACCCATCACAATGTTTTACTTTTCTTGTTAAGTTATGCTTAGGATTTTTTTCTTTTGATTGATTTCAAAGTTGAATAAGATGTCGTTCTTGTAAATTTTAATTAAGGAACGAAATGGTTGGTGGTGTGTTTAAATTGAGAGAACCTTTACCTGTTAACTATTTTCACAAATAATTAAGCAAATGTTCCCTTGCTTTCATTTTAGATTGTCTAGTGTCACAAATAATTAAGGGACGCTTACACAGTCTAGCCTCAGGTTCGCTTACACTGTCTAGTGTGTTCTATCTAGACAGAGTTTAGCGTGTTGCGCTTAGACTGTATAGTGTAAGGATGCTAAGACCATCTAGTCTTAGTGTAAGGATGCTAAGACTATCTAGTCTTAGGTTAGCTTAAACCATCTAGTGTGTTCCGCTTAAACCTTTTAGTGTGTTCCGCTTAAACCTTTTAGTGTGTTCGTTTAAAATTTATGTTCGTTTTTTGTTTGTGCTTAAGGTGTAGTGCATTAGTTTTATTTTGTACTCTATTTTTCATATATTAAATTTTCTGTTTAGTTTTTTTAAGCCTGTGAGTTTGAATGAGATGTGATGTTTGTGATCTGAGTTTTTTTGTAACTCTGTTTGCGGTGTTTCAAATATGAGATACTAGTCTCGCTAGACAATCTAATTAGATAGTCTGTTAGACGATTGTCCATTAGACATAATTAGATAGTCTGTTAGACGATTGTCCATTAGACATATGTCTAATGGTTGTACTTGGTCTTTTTGATTCATAATTTTACTTTCCGTTCGCATTTATATTCACGCATTGTTTTCGCTTAGTATCGTTTTATTTTTAGCATAAAAAACATGTTTTGTTTTTGTTTCATCATTGTATTTTCGTTTTTCTGTCATTTTAATTTCATTTTATTGACAATTTCTCACCGACTTCTAAGTTGTGATTTTAGAGTTATTATGTCAAATTAAGAACATATAATATTTTAACTTCTAATTTTACTTTCTATTTTTAATAATAATATATTTAAACAAATTAATTTTTCTAGTCTATCAAATTCTTTAAGTTCAGTGATTTAAAAAAAAAACCTTAACATAGTCTCAACAAATTATTTTTTAAGTAGATAAAGGACAAAACTATATTCTATTATGATGGTGTTAGTGATACTTAATGTAAATATTAATTAAATTCCACAAATGAAAAATGTGAGTTTTTTTTTTAATTTTTTTTGGCTAAAGGATATGGTTGGTTATTTATCTACTTATTTTATCATTTTTTTCCTAGCTTTTGAAAAAAATAGTTTAGTTCTTTATTTATTAAAAAAAAAACTTAGTCTTTTTCATTTATTTCATAACGTGAAAGAACACATTCTTAAAGCATTTTCTAAACCAACTTAATTGCTTTAGCAAATTCATAATCCTTTCAACTTCCTTTCCACTTGTTAGATGATTACCATTTCTTTTGCAGATTCATTAAAAACCTTAACTTATGTTGGAGAGCAAATTTCAAGATTAATATATACTATACTCTAATGTTTATAACCTTCAAGTTTTTAAGGTTGATAGTTATTGTTGGAGATTTCACCTCGACTAGAGATAAATCCATTTTATAATATATAAGTAGGTCACTTTATAAGCTGGTTTGATGATATTGATTTATACTTGAAATTCACTTTTTAGTATGATATCAAAGTCATTTAGAGTATATTTCAATACATATTTGTTAGACTTATCAGACCACCTACTATTATTGATTTACGCACGAGTTGATAGGTCTCGACATGAGAAAAATGCATTAGAGATTCAACATCTTACTAATTATTTTCATGGTTAGCAAAATCACATTTGTAAAATTACACTAATTACACTCTATGAATAAGAGTTAATTTATTCCACTAATATATGTAAACACATTTGAGTATATAACAACCAATATAACATTACAAACCACCTTAATTTTTTTTTTATGTTGACACGTTTTTAATTCACTTCCATTATACTAAAATAATTATAAGAATAGATTTCTTAAAAACAAAAATAATAACAACTTAAAAAATATAGTAAGATAAAGATTAAAAGTATAGTAAGATAAAGATTAAAAATATAGTAAGATAAAGATTAATAACAACCTAATTCCCTATATAACACCACAGTCACCAATGCGCACTCAAAAGACAGCAACCGCAACATCAATAACTACCAAAACCGCACCACCGTCGACCCGCACCCCGCGACCACCGTCGAATCGCTACCGCCGCGCGACCTCCTCTGCACGATCGCCACCACCGCACGACCTCCACACTCGTTCAGAGAAGACGCAGCAACACAAAAACGAACGTGAATTCAAAACGAAACGCGAACCCTAAACAGGTGAGTTTATTTCATTTAATTTCCCACTTCAGAAAGAGACCGTTTTGGGTTAAAACGAAAACCCAGCTGAACTCGCCAACTCGGAGCGGATTCGCGAGTTTAACCGAGTCTGCCAAGTTTATTCCGAGTCGAGTTTACTCAAAAACCGAGTTTACTACCGAGTTAACTTGGTTTGGGTGGGTGGAAACGTGAACTCGGACGAGTCAGCGAATTGACTCGCGAGTTTGACAACCATGGTGTAACTCTGTCAAATGCATGTTGTTGGGAAAATATTAATGTTGTCCACAAGGTTTCCTTACCATATATCACAAAGACAAAGACATTATAATTTATGCAACACACCTTCCATACTTTTCTGTATATGCTATATGCTACACCGCCATTAGGGTTCAGTCTCCATGCAATGCTATCCGAGATTTATAACTACGCTTAATTGATAAGTTGTATCTATTTATTAATGTGTATCCTGAATATTTCTCAGTAGAATGTATGGAAATTGACTCTTTGGTTCCACGTTTTCCTTAAACAGATATAAAAATGCCAAAAGTAAAGACAAATCGTGTTAAATACCCAGAGGGTTGGGAGCTAATTGAGCCTACACTCCGTGAACTTCAAGCAAAGATGAGGGAAGGTTAGAAATTTACATCATATGCTTGCCTTACAAGATTTTATTATGTTCTATGAGATTAATAGTTTTATATCCTTTATTTATGTGGCAGCTGAGAATGATCCGCATGATGGCAAAAGAAAATGTGAGACATTATGGCCAATTTTTAAGATTGCACACCAGAAGAGCCGCTACATCTTTGACCTCTACCATCGGAGGAAGGAAATTTCTAAAGAACTGTATGAATTCTGTCTGGATCAAGGATATGCTGACCGCAATCTAATTGCTAAATGGAAGAAGGTACCTAAAATATGTTTTTATTCTATTTTGAAAAAAGCTTTTGTTTTTCTATTTCTTTTTTCATAGGAGAAGAAAGTTCATCTAAGTGAAAAGAGAAGAAATTTAACTAGAAGGAGGAAGAGAAATCATGGGTGTAACTCTGTCAAATGCATGTTGTTGGGAAAATATTAATGTTGTCCACAAGGATTAAAAATAAAAATAAATTCTCCCAAACAGATTAGACTAAGTGCACTCAAATAGGGCCAAAAGAAGGGTGTAAGGTCTATGAATTTACCACTAATCATGTTAACCACTGTTCTATGAAAGGTCTTGTCCTTTTTAAGAGGTTTGGAATTTAAAAGGGATTTATTAGGTAGAAACTTTTGAAGGTCAGGTATGTGAGTATGAAATTGAAAGAAAGCTTTGTAGGAGAAAAGTACTGGAGGAGATATTATTCAAACTCTTCTATCTAACTTGGTTGAGGGAGAAATAGAATCAAGTAATAGTGAAACGAAACAGAATTGTAGTTCTCTATATTATCCATAGTTAATTAAAGTCCCTTTGTAAATAGTAATCTTATATTCTTATTTTGATTAGAAGTGGCTACTAGGAAAACTTTGCAATCAGATAGATGAAACATGCAAGAGCCTCTGAAAAAGGAGCACTCCCTATCTCAAGTTCCTCTCAAAACTTTAATAAGGATACCCTCACCCAAACAATATAAATATTTCCTGGAAAATAAATTTCCAGTTCCAACATTTACCAAGCTGTGTTGCTCACTTGCTTGTGAAAATGCGTCCTGCTTTAATGTGTCTTTGGGTCACTTTGACTGTGTTTTGATTAAGCAAGAGATAGCAAGGGAAAGTAGCCAAACAGATCTGGACAAGGACAATCAAGTTCAACCAGTGACTACAGAAAAAATTGATTGATTACCATGCAAAGAAACTCTTTGGAGGCTAGCAAAACCAAACAATCAGTCGTTAAACTGAAGATTGGAGATCACTACTACCCAGTTGACTCCCCACTGTTCTTTGAACTGTGATTTAGGCTCGAAATTTACAACAACTTAAGTAGCAATTGAGATGCATCTACAAATCCATATTCTCCATCTATACAGAAACTTTTCATACAAGAACCTTGTCTAGCCCTACTCTTTCTTAAACTATCCAAATCCATCTTGATAACCAAACTCCCTCATTTTTCTGGCATCGTGAAACACCTCTTAAGCACCTCTTAAGCAATAAAAAATCTGCGATATTTCTTCTTGCAATAAAATATCTGATTTTCGTAATGTCCATTCTCATTTTTAAAAGATTCTGATTGTGAAATTAGAAACACCAATGACCATTCTTCATGCTGTCTTATGATCTAAAACCAATCAATATTTACGAACTTGTTTACTATGCCTAGATTCATTATATCCCTGGCATTGATTGTTATTGAAGGCTTAATCATCTCTTTAATTTTATGCTTTTTTTGCATTTATTTGTATAGTAGAAATAGTTTATCTTGTATGCATAACATTCACTGGCATAGCAACCATACTGCTACACTGTTTTAGGTTGCATGGTTGCATTTCTCTCAAACTTTTAACCATTTGTAAACTTATTTTGAAAAACATCTGGTGTCTGTTTCAAACTGAAATTTGTGATTAAACATGATTCTAATGTAAGATACATGCAGCTTTTGTTCAGATGGGTTAAATTTAGACATAAATCACACTAACTCGTTTATAATCAAAATCAACTTCATAAAGTCAAGATTGTCCAAAATTAAGTTTGAACTCATTTTGAGTCTGAAATTGAGTACTTGTGAAATGAGAAAATATGTTAATGTTGTACTAATTTGTGCCTTCCTGAAGATGTTAATTGTTTTAAGGGATTTGATACTCAGCCAAAAGTGTTAAAAACAATATTATCGTATTACTGTTACTTAGATTTTATTTCATCTGTGTTGGACGTTGAGTACCTAAATCATTATGTTTTTGATCCGCATTGCAGCCTGGTTATGAACGTCTGTGCTGCCTGAGGTGCATGCAGCCACGCGATCACAATTTTGCCACCACTTGTGTTTGTAGAGTTCCCAAGCAACTAAGGGAGGAAAAGGTGATAGAGTGTGTTCATTGTGGATGCAAGGGTTGTGCAAGTGGAGACTGATTGGACATCAATTCTTGTATTTGTGTCATTGGAGGGTTTCTTAGTAGAGCCTTTATTTTCTGTTGTCCTAAACCCTCAGACGGGAGACAATTTCTCCAGGCACATGAATGTTATGTATTGGGAATATTAGTCATGTCTAGTTCAAAGTCTGACTCAATTTTGTACCTCTTCATCTTTATTAGATTAGCATGGTGTACTCTTGCTCGATACTTCACAACTTAGACGATTGGCTTAGAAGAATCGAACAGAGGGTAATATTGTATTGATACTGTGGGATCTAATGCCGTTTCTTGTGGTAATATTGGATTTAAACTGCTCGGTACGAACTCCAAAATCTTATTTTATTATTATTGTTTCAAAGTAAACTATTTTGCGAGAAAAAAACACAAAGTTGAAGCATTATCATGAGATAAATAGTTTTTGTTGCCATCCATCTACGGTCAACTTATTGGATAATATAATCTTTAAATCTAATAGATAAAAAAATTGGTGATATATATTTGAACTATTTGAGAGTAGAAAATATTAACAATATGTTTCTTTATACATTTTTTTTGTAACTTTCTAGCACAGGTTTGGTGACACTCTTTCTTATTTAAAGCACCTAAGATATTAAAGGAACAAAATTAGTCTGTTTCCTATGGAAACAAAGTAACCATAAAAATCTTGTATCTTATTACAGTAATGAAGAGTTTTACTCTATTATGATGAGTTTTCCTCTATTATTTACCAATTTCACTGTTGTTTCTAACAAGCTCCTCAACACAGTTTCACACCCTGGACAATGCAACAATTTCACATATATAATATGTGCACCATTCCATAAAATAACAGATTTCCTTGGTTCCACAGCAAGCTTGTTTAGGATCACTATGTCCACACTTCAGTCAACACTAAAAGCAACTGCATCATCTATTGGTGAAGACTACCTTATTAATCTAAGATCAGGAAGATTAGACATAGGCTTATCATAAAACTTTTTTACACACTCTTGTAGATTACGCCACTCTTGAACTCGCTTCCATACTCGATGGTCCCTTTCTTCAAGACTAAGTTTGTTCAGAGCTCTTCAAATACACCGAAAAGCAATGGGAATCACTGATGGGTTGATACGGGCCTCTTGCATCAATCACCATCCATGCTTCTGCCTAAATTCCCTTAAACCCACAGGCAGACTACAAATTTACCACATGTGAACATTTACAAATACAATAACTAATATAAAGAATTTTTTCTTGCTGGAATGTCGAGATTAAACCACTACCATATAAAGAATTGACCAACTCATTTGAAGATGCAATGTGACAGTTAAACCAACAATATGCACTTTTTTAGCTAAATATGTACCATATAAATCTTGATTTCAAATTCGCACATTCCACACTTCCTCCACTATCCTAATATATTGAACAATATCACTCGGACTATTAGTAAACAATTTGATAGAAATGGGAATGATTAGAGAGTGTGGAGAGTTTATTATATATTCTTTTCTTATGTGGTAGATGGGAGGGAGGATAGTAGTTTTGTGACAAGGAATGCTCTCTGTGAAAGGAATGTAAACCTCTTTTAGGAAGTTTCATAAGATGCAAGTTCAGTATCTAGTGGGGCGTTGGCCGACACGGTGAGCCGCAGATGTTGAAGTTCTCTGTCTCCCTCAGCCGCGAATGTAATATTGATGTTGAAGGATTTGTTTTTGATCCGGTCTCCGTGTTTCCTATCAAACATCTCTACTAGCCTTCTCAACTGGCAGAGTACTAACCTTAGAAATGTAATATAACTTCCTAACTTAAATTTCCAGCTGCATGAATAAAAGCCGCAAACTATTTTTTTCATACTAAAATCATATTTAAAAAAAAGCAGTAGTGAGACTGGAGGACCTACTGACTGGTGACGCGAAGATAAAAACAAATCCTTCAACACAAAGTTTAACCAAGGAAACTAAGAATATATAAAGATTTAGAAGGAAAGAAAAGATAATTACAGAGGTTCCATGTCTTAACTGCAAAAAAAACCAAGGGAAAAAAAAATACCAAACCTGATGCGTAGAGAAAGCAATATGAAATTCATTGTCATACACCCAAACACTGAAGAATATATTGTTATCAAACATAAAAACAAAACATTATTACAATGAACGAAGAGTGAACCAAAAATGAATCAGAGAGAAAATGATAATGAGAAATCTGAAATATATTTCATCCTATCCTATTAAATAACTTAATATTATATGTCTTTTTTTTACTTTTGTTTTTTTTGACCTTTATCCTTAACATATTTCAAATACGCATATTTTACGGATCACCTTTCCTGACTCTTCCAATATTTTAGCTAAATGTATTCCTTTTTCTCAAATTCTTCTTTACCAAGTGAATGAAGAAATATAAATTTGATAGGATTAAGTTTGAAATTGATATTTAAATTATATGTAATTATTATACGTAATTATTATATAATATTTACGATATTATACGCAATTATATGCAATTAATTTAATAAAGATAGAATACATAGATTAGTGGATCTTATCTATACATATTTTCTATAATTTTTTCTTTTATGAATCTCTTAACTTAAGTATATTTTATTCTATCCTGTAAAATGGTTTAATATTATAATGTTCGTCACTATTATTTGCTACACTAGCAAAAAATTTAGTATAAAACGCATCCCATTTTGGATATGGGACTTTGCTTTATTTATTTGTTATATCATCTTCTTAAACTCCTCCATCTTTAGGGACCATTCCATCATTTTAGGGTCTTTTGTATGGAAACTGATGGCTGAATTTACTATGGCTTAAATTGCTCTTATCACGTATAAATAAAAAAACAGGATCCTTGGTATGGAAACTGAGTTTACTATTGCTTAAATTGCTCTTATCACCTATAAATAAAAAACAAAGCAACAACATTATACATTACTAGAAAATAAATGCTACACTTGATTAAGTCTCATTTAGTAGAGAAAGAAACTTTATTACCAAGAATTATCACCTTTCTCCACTCTTCTAACATTTTGGCTAAATGTGTTCCTTCGAGGTGTTACAAATTTCTCTGCATTTCCCCAAAAAATGTGAATAGGAAACTGCATGTTCGTCACTATTATTAAGAAAATAATAATTATATGCAATTAATTTAATAATGATATAATCCAGCCTAACTCTATAAATACAATATAACTTCCTAACTTAAATTTCCAGTTGCATGAATAAAAGCCACAAACTCATTTTTTTCATACTAAAATCATACCCGGTGCCTTGACAGGAACCACAAAGATCAAAACAAATCCTTCAACAACTTTCTAAGTTTAAGGAACCACGAAGATCAAAACAAATCCTTCAACGCCAACTAACAGCAGGGAACTAAGAATATATAAGGATTTAGAATAAAAAAAGATAATTACAGAGCTAAAGTTCCCATGTCAATTTAATAATGATAGAATCCATGATTAGTGGATCCTTACCTGTAATTTGGAGAGTGAAAATGTCTATAATTTTCGATACACGGAGAAAATTATATGCAATTAATTTAATAATGATAAGTGGATCTTTACCTGTAATTTGGAGAGCGAAAGTGTCTATAATTTTCGATACACGGAGGAAGAATATATATTAAATCTTACCAAAAAGACATACAGATGAAATATAATTAAAAATTAAAATCATGTTGCTCCTTCCATCCTTGAAATCTATTCCTTGAGGGGAGTATTAAGAAATAATAATTATCAAATTATACACAATTATTTTATGCAATTATTGTACGATATTGTACGCAATTTGGAGAGTGAAAGTGTCTATAATTTTCGATACACGAAGGAAGAATATATATTAAATCTTACCAAAAAGACATACAGATGAAATATAATTAAAAATTAAATGTTGCTCCTTCAATTCTTGAAATCTATTCTTATCAAAATTGTACTTCTTCATAAGTTGATCCATCTTAATCACCAATTTGTAAAGACGCAAGTTGTGCATGGAGGGTTTTTCCCGACAATAAGCAAGAAAGAATAACCAAGGAGAGAGGTAAATGCATCCGAAAGAAACAGTATAGGACCTAGAAAGAGAGGTTTGGATACACGGAGAAAGAATATATATTAAATCTTAACAAAAAGACATACCAATGAAATATAATTAAAAATTAAAATCATGTTGCTCCTTCAAATCTTCAAATAGAAACTCTTACCAAGAACCATCACATTTGTCGACTCTTTCAACATTTTAGCTAGATTTGTTCCTTCTTCTTAATTCTTAATTCTTACAAATTTAAATGCATTTGTGAAAAAAATAGGAATAGAAAACTGCACGTTCGTTACTATTATTAAGGAAATAATAATTATTAAATTAAATTATACGCAATTATTGTATGATATTGTACGCAATTATATGCAATTAATTTAATAATGATAGAATTTATTATTAGTGAATCCCTTCCTATTTATATTGTAATTTGGAGAGTATATATTTTCTATAATTTTGTATCTATTTTTTCATTACAATAAAAAATGTTTCTAAATTAAGTTTTTATTATGCTATGAATTCTTTGTCGTTAAATTTAATGTGGAGTATTAACCTGAAATTGTTTTATATACTAGAATTACTTTTTTTTATTGTAACCTACTTTAACCTTTTAACCTGTAGTTTAGCTTCTAGGTTCGACTAGATAAATATTAGTTTTATATAAATAAATATAATTGTATTTTGTTGAATATTTGTCTAAAATTTAAAATTTAATTTAATTTTTTAAACACTACAAATATTTTTAGATTTTATACTTTATAGTAATATTTTGACCCCACATTTTTTAAAAACATAAAGGGTCATGATGTACTAAGTAGAAAATGTCTCTCTCTCACTTATTACAACAATTTAAAATGTTTCAGCTTCATACAATTAAAGTTTAAGTAACTTAAATAAACTCATTAATTCATTCCTTATCCATAATTACTATTTTGAGAGACAATGACAAAATGAATTTTTAATAAAACTTACCCATAAAATAAATAAATTATAAATTATTATTAATTATTAATATCATTATTCAAATTTTAATCTAAAAACATTAAAATTATAAAAAATAATGTAACGAATTATTCGCAGGTTTACTTTAAACCGTATAGAATCTTTATTAACCAAATCTAAATTATTAAAACTTAGTTATTGTAAATTCAAACTGCAACGCCATTGGCAAGGAAACGAAGGAAAAAAGAAAACTCATTTTTTATCTGTGTTGTTATTTTTTTTTATCAATCCTTATATATAGCTAAATAATATGAATCAATTTATCTAGTTTTTCAAATCAATAAAATGAAAGAGACAAAAAAATCTACCACTAAAAAACCCATACAACCCGTACAAACTCGTACAAACTCAAAACTAACCCGTACAAACCCGTATAAACTCAAAACAATTCATTACCGTCTTTCTGCAACCACAACAAGTAGTAAAAAGAAAAACCGCCATTATCCACCAACCCAAATACCAATCCACCCGTCCACAAAAATCAACAACCATCAAAATAGAGATACTTATAACCCTAAATAAGATACGCACCATCTTTCTTTTCAAAACGTGAAGAAGAAAATCAGACACTATTAGAAATCTCATTTTAATGTATATATAGGCAAAGCATATTATTTTCTATGCTCGTGTATTATTTTTATACATTAATTAACTAAATTATTTTTTGATATTATCGGTTAGATATAAGTTCAATTAGAATCTTTTAACCTAAAAAATTGTGTAGTATTATTTTTAAATAGCAAATATGTATTATTTTTAAATGTTAACTAATTAAATTTATCTTGATATTACATGTTAGATCTCAATGGAATTAAAATAAAATAAAATAAAACAAACATAAAATAAATAAAAAATTGAATAAAATTAGAATTTTTTACCTTCCGAAAAATTCAAAATTCTGATTAAAAAATAAAATGAGACTAAAAAGTAAAAGGAATTATAATAGTATTGCAATATATGGAATGACTCAAACAACTTCATATGGTCTAGCAAATTAGAATAGCTTAAATTGTAATTTATCTACAATATTTTTTATTATTAATTTTTATAATAAATTAGCATTATTTTTCTCTAATTTTCTGATCTGAACTGAATGTATGATACTTCTTTCTCCAAGTGGGAAAGGATACTTCTCAATATCCAATTTTCTAGAAGTATTTAAAATCTGACTTTAGTGAAAAAATAAAAATAATAAATGAAAAATAAAAAATAAATATTCCTTCAAATTTGTTCATTAAGTCAAAAAGATTATTTAGTATGAAAAAAGAAAAAGAAAAAAAAAATAAAACATAATAATTCTCTAATACTTTTTTGCACAAACACACCTTTTTACATGCCCATTTTTTCTTTTATCCTTACGGCCCATCTCACTGTCTTTCTTTTCCCACCTGTTCTTATTTCACGTACCCCTGCAACCCATTCCATTTTTCCTTATCGCACCCCCTCTCTACAAACCACACTTCCTCACTCATTTCCAATCCTAATTTCAAACTCTGTCTATTCATTGTTGTAAATCGAACGCGAAAGTATATGTTGCAGAGGCTGAAGAAGTTGCAGAAAACGTTGCAGAAGAACTTGTGCTAATAGGTTAAGTTTTGGATCTTTCATTGAATTAGCATGTGTTTTTCTCATTCATTTCAATAACTTCCTTAGGTCAATATATAAGTAATTGTACTTCATCTACAATACTTTCCAAGAATCAACTCATGTTACTAACTTATAAAAAAAAATTATGATTTGAATTTTTACATTTCTTTTCTTATCCTGAATTGGTCTTTCATTCCAATAACTTCTTTTGATCAATATATCAATAATCTTAGTTTATCTACAATGCTGGTCACTCAAGAATCAACTCATGTTACTAGTGCCAAGTGTTATTCTACCATGCCTTTATATATTTTTAGTTCTATCCCACTTTTAAGAAATAACCTATTAGTGAATTAACGAAATATCTCTCATAAAATAAAATTAGCCCACTATGACGTTCTCTAACCTTTTCCGAAGTAATTAAGATTAGCGATTAGCCCTCAATTTTAATGAAGTTCTCTAACTTGTTCAATTCCTATGTAGACGGAAGCAAAATTATATGAATTGTGAAATCAACCATAGCAGGTTATTAAATACACCTATACAAGTTTCTTAAATAAATTTTTAAAATAAGGTATGCCTACAACATAGTATTTAAAAATAACTAGCCTTTTTGCAAAGTCATACATTTACTTCCTTTGATTTTCTAGTCAACAATGGCTATCAATAGCACAAGATTCAGCAGACCATCATACACTCCATATCATAAACAGAAAACATACATAACAGCAGCAGAAATATTCTTACTTTGATTATTCTTCACACATCTATTATACTATACTTTGACTTGTAAGTTGTGCAGGAATCACCCCGATATAACACCAAATAAAGATGTTATAACATATCAATCATCATCTAGATGAGAGATCCTGAGCAAATTGGTGTCATGAACAGTGCAAGATCGGGTACATGAGAAAAAGGACATGCTCTTCCTTACCCTAGACTCAATTCCATCTTTGATCAACTTTTTGTTCACCTTGGCACTTTTCTGATTCTTGGTGCACTCTTTGAAAGCTGCAAGGAAAGGGTCTTTGTCCTGAACCCAGAGACCCCTCTTGGAGGAAGTTCTATAGTAAGGAGGCTGAAAAGCACATGGAGGAAGTGGAATTTGGAAATTAAGAACATGGTTTTTGTGAGTGGCTTCTTCTGGTGTACAAGGAGGGGGTGGCAACTTGGCCAAAATCTCTTGCTCTTTTGGGATGAGAGTTTCACAAGGAGGTTTACTTGTTACTTTGGACACACCAGGCTTCTTTTCCCATGAGAAGGTTACCTTTCTTGCTGAATGATCCTTTGGTTGACTCATTCTCTCAGTTTTTTGTTAATGGAATAATGACAAGACCCTTATATATTTGTATGTGGCTTGAGGACCTGAGGTGGAGGGGAAGTGTTATCCTATGATGAGGCCATCATAATTTATATATAGATTTTTTTGGTCCACTTCCATTACATAGTGTCTAATGGCACAGTCTCAATGGACAATGGACAAGCACATAAAACGTAAGCATAGACAATTTTAGTTTTGTGGTTTGAAATTAACTTGGAAAATAATGACACATGAGTTGGGCAAAGAAGACCAAGTTCACACGGGTTTTACATCACTCAGAAGAAGACAATAGCAAGAAGATAGAAGAGTATAAGACAAACTCATGATGGTTGACTTGTTCCTCCTCTGTCCTCATCCCTCACTTGTTATGTACTAGACTAGCTCAAAACATTGTTTTCAAAAGGCATCAAATTGCACAAGACTACTAGACCAATGAGTGTGTAGATTAGCAGACGCAAAGCTGAACCAATTAATCAATGATTTTAAATTCAAATCGTGGTTATAGAGTTGCATCACTCACAACACAAGCTTATCTAACTAGAACAGAATTGTCTCCATAAACTATATACATGGTTTCAGACTTCAAAAAGTTGTAAAAGGCAACACTGAACCGAGATAGTTTTATTATATTTCTGTAAGATCACATGTTGGGGGTAATAAGAGCTACAGTGGAATTTCTAAATCTACAGTGGCTAATGACTTTGGTTTGGACCGTTTACAAGAACTCAGCCACTAATATGTGCACGCTCTGTTGGAATCAAATGCATAAAAATGCTCATAGCAGGCCACGGTTGACAAAGACAATCTGTTTTGAGTCGTGTCGTGTGAATCAGGTTGCAGAAAATTATAAACTAATAAGGGACTATGCTCTTGCTTCCTTGTTTCATTTCCAGCAATCCTTTTCTATACAAAAAAACTAGGACACTTCCAATTGTCATATATGATACTTACAAAAAGACCCCCCTCCTCCAGAAAAAAAAAATTACAATAAACAAAACAATAAAAGCCTAAATGGCATCAAGAAAGACTTTGGAGAAAGTTCTGTCAGAGAGATATCATAGCATATAACATTCCTGACATCATGTGATTCATGTAGCCGATCTTGTCTGACTAGGTATGATAAAGCTTTGTAAACATCATTGTATAGACAGCCTTGTGACTACAAAACATCATTGGAGTGCTTGCAAGAAAGAATGTTCACATACTTCCTTATGGTAGGCCAAGATCTAATGTTCTTTTGGACCCTACTGCTCTGTTGATGTATAAAGGGGCTTTGAGTGCATTTCTTGTAAGCTTCAACAAAAGGGTCTTCTTCCTTCTGAGTCTCCATCCTAAAAGAGCTGATTCTGAGGGAGGTCTGCACTGCACACAGAATCTGAGATTCCTCCACTTTGTGTCTATGATCTGATGATGAACAGGGAGGAGGCTGGAGCACCAAGCTAGAGCCATTGAGGCCATGAGTAGTGACTTTAGAGAGACCAGGCTTGTGTTCCCAAGAGAAAGGAACATTTACCATGTTCTCTTCATCATTGCAACCATAGCTGCTGCTGCTGTTGTAATCGGTGTGTTGTTTCATGGTGATGAATTGATGATGATGATGGAGTTGTTTAGGTTGCAATGTAGAAGTAGTAGTACTCTATGTAGGATCTTAATTAATAAAGGGGCTATGCTATGTTGCTATATCACGTGATTTGTGATTAATAATAAGGGCTAATCTAAATTCTGGTGAAGAGGGGTTATAGCTTGTAGATTAATCTACAGAGAGAAGACAAAAGATTCAGTATGCACTTCACACAGCACAGGTTCCCGTCATGAATCATGATTGGAACTTGGAACTAGGAAGCGTAGAAAAAGAGTTTTCTTGTTAATTAACCGTGACCATTATGTGTCACATTTTCAGATTTTGGTTTCAAAAATCATACCCCAAAAAACACTTCGTTTTCGTCAACAATAATTCTAAATTTACCACCCACTTCCCAGTGAAATGGATTGGAATTCTGAAAAAGACTATTTAGTGTTATGGACTTTTCAAAATCAAGTGGGAATGTTGTGATGTATCAAATTTTTTTAAGGAACCTTATTCTTAAGATTCTTTAATTTAAATTTATAAGATTTTAAAAAAAATCATGACTTTTTTTAAAAAATATTTAAAAGAATTAATCAAAATTCACTTTTAATATAAGTTTAAAGGTAGTTATTATCCTAAAAAATTACAAACATACTACAAAGTATGATTTTAGGATAGCATTTATACACTGTG
Organism: Phaseolus vulgaris; assembly: GCF_051622355.1. Taxonomy (NCBI): domain Eukaryota; kingdom Viridiplantae; phylum Streptophyta; class Magnoliopsida; order Fabales; family Fabaceae; genus Phaseolus; species Phaseolus vulgaris. The sequence goes on from NC_143498.1 coordinate 4,028,920, forward strand.
AATGTGTTATCCATTTTATCTATTTTTAAACTTATTTTTTATATTGTATTTTACTGATGTGTTTTTATTTGATTCTTTTAATAACATAATGTTAGAAACACTTTATAAGAGAATATAAAACTATATTTTCTACTTAGGATCTCTTCTATTATATTTCATAGAGTAAATTATAATTTTTTGATGTTTTTGTCTGCCCTTTCGATTATTTTATTATTATTTGTTTTTTAAATTGTATTTTCAAATTTTAGCAAATATGTATAATTAATTAAATTATTTCTTGATATTATCTTAAATGAATGTTAGATATAAGTTCAATGGAATTAAAATAAAATAAAACAAAACGAACATAAAATAAAAAATTGAATAAAATTATAATCTTTTAACTTCGGAAAAGTTAAAAATTCTGATTAAAAAATAAAATGACACTAAAATCATAATTCAATAGATTTTATTTTCTTGGTTGCTCCAACATTTGCATCTATATATTATGCTGTGGATATGTAATCATTATCTAGGATCTTCTCTGTTTTTTCTCTCCTTGTTTTGCTTCGTTACGATGCAAACTATCAATAGCAGAAGTACCATGAACACTTCGAAAATATATCACGTTCAATGGATTCCAAAATGATTAGATTCTGAATTTCTCCAATGGGTACCAAAATTGTTGTTTTCCTTTGGGGTACCAAAAGAATAAATAATCAAGTGCACTAATATTACTTGTGTCGAAGAAAAGCAGAATAGTACGTTCGAACTTGAAATTAAAGGTCAATTAATAAGTAATAATCATTATCATCAAGTTGTTTAATTTGGATTTTGATAAAATTGATAAAAAAAAAAGTAAATTTGCTCTTAACTTTTATATTTAAACTTAATTTAACATTATAAAATAATTGTATTAGATTAAATTGAAACCCTAGTTATGTATAGTATTATTTTAACTAATAGACGCAAATGGGGAGGAGCAAAATTTCTTGAATTAATAGTAAGTTTTGTTTAAACGCGTGCAAGGTTGGTTAAAAAGTAATTTTCAAATTGAATGAGATTGAAAGATGTTGATTAATTTGGAGTAAGCTATGTTGCATGTGTAGTAGGTAATTTGCTTCATCAAGGAAAATTGTGAAAATGGTTTTAAATTCAATTCAATTTACTTTCCTTTTATGGCTTTGTATTATATAAATGCTCATAAAAACTAGCTCACCTATGTTATGCCCTAATTGTCAAAGTGTTACTATTTAAACTTGTATTGAGCTACAACTTATACTATGGGCTTAATTATAGGCGTTGAATAGTAATAACATAGTATGAGGTATTCTCTACCCAAGTAAAATTGAAAATAGATTTATTATTTTGTATCAAAATTATTAGATGATATAAATCTTGTCTGTTTATGATATTTTTTTTTTTCATCTGAGAGTTGCTCAAGCTATAATAATTATTGCACATATATAAAGTACTATTGCTCAATAGCCACATTTGTCATTTAAGTGACACAATATTTTTCCCTTAAGTCATAACTTTAATTTTAAGCAAGATAGATGGAAAATTAATTCTCTCACCTCTAAAACTCTTATAACTCAAGCTATACTTGGTTGTTCTAGTGATAAAAAGTCAAAAACTTGAGGTGAATTTTGCAAGGTTATGGTTTAATGCAAGAAATCAACAGTGTAACGCTTCAGCAACAAAAGTTAATGTTGACTCTTTTTCCATTGAATGTTGGACGCTCAAAAATTGTTTGGATGTTCAAATATTGTATGGATGCTCAAGCAATGAAGTGATTAGATCAATTATATCTTCACTAAAGCTCTACTTACTCAACCAACACAAGTTTACTCAAGTGAGATGATGTACTCAAGATAGGAGATAAGTTGATCAAATGAGATCGATTCACTCACCCTAATTTCAAATGCAAATCTTAAAGTGGTTATGATAGAGTTCAATTATACATTAAGCTTAAAATACAAGAAGCATAATCATACTAAAATTTTAGTACAGACCTTCACTTCTTATTGTGAAAGTAATGTTACAATAAGCTTGAATAAAAGATTTTATTCAATGGAAAATATCAAGACAATAATAAGAACATAACAATCGATTATAAAAAGCTAGGAATGAAATTTAACATTGTATGACCGAAAAGAAATAAAAAGATAGACAAATCAACACATGAATAAGATAAAATAAGATTCAAGACAAAAATTAAAAGAGAAAAAATGGAAAAAACTTAACTAGATGAAAGTGAGATGATGATGAGTGTATGCATAGGGATGATCTCAAATAATTATACACTCATCAAGTGGTGTATCATTTGAGTTTAAAAAAGTATTTTCATCTTCAAGATAACGGATGAAACATTACTTGAATCCTAAAAGTTCGAATATAAGATTCCAAAGTAAAAAATCAATTTTAAAAAGGACTTAAATATCAAATTCTCATATATTTCAAATGTACGAGATGACTATATATAGATGTCTCATTTGAGTTTAAAAAAGTATTTTCATCCTCAACATAACCTCAAAGAATGAAACATTATTTTAATACTAAAAGTTCAAATATAAGATTCCAAAGTAGAAAATCAATTTTAAAAAGGATTTAAATATCAAATTCTCATATATCTCAAATGTACGAGATGACTATATATAAATGTGTCATTTGAGTTTAAAAAAGTATTTTCATCTTCAAGATAAGAATGAAACATTATTTGAATCCTAAAAGTTGATTCCAAAGTAGACAATCAATTTTAAAAAGTGCTTAAATATCAAATTCTCATATATCTCAAATGTACGAGATGACTATATATAGATGTGTCATTTGAGTTTAAAAAGTATTTTCATCTTCAATATAACCTCCAAGAATGAAACGTTATTTGAATCCTAAAAGTTCAAATATAATTCCAAAGTAGAAAATCAATTTTAAAAAGGAGGACTTAAATATCAAAGTCTGATATATCTCAAATGTACGAAATGACTATATATAGATGTGTCATTTGAATTTTCAAGATAACCTACCAGAATGAAACATTATTTGAATCCTAAAAGTTCAAATATAAGATTCCAAAGTAGAAAATCAATTTTAAAAATGACTTAAATATCAAATTCTCATATATCTCAAATGTACTAGATGACTACATATAGAGATGTCATTTGAGTTTAAAAAAGTATTTTCATCTTCAAGATAACCTCCAAAAATAAAACATTATTTGAATCCTAAAAGTTCAAATATAAGATTCCAAAGTAGAAAATCAATTTTAAAAAGGGCTTAAATATCAAATTCTCATATATATCAAATCAAATGTACGAGATGACTATATATAGATGTGTCATTTGAGTTTAAAAAAGTATTTTCATCTCCAAGATAACCTCCAACAATGAAACATTATTTGAATCCTAAAAGTTCAAATATATAAGATTTCAAAGTAGAAAATCAATTTTAAAAATATCAAATTCTCATATAACTATATATATATATAATCCAAAAATGTTAGCCTAATTACTTTAGAATGATTTTCAACTAAAAATGTAAATTCTAATTCTAAAACCATTCAAATACATGTCCAAATATCTCAAATAAAAAATTAGAGGAAATTTAAATTTTAAAAATAGTTTAAATATTCCTTGTAATCGTTCTTCTTTGCTTTTCATATGAACATGTTTCCATGTCTTTCTTAACTCATCTCTTATTTAAAGTTTGTAGCTTCAATTTGAATTTGAATGATGCACCTTATTTCCTTCCATCCATTTAGGCTTGAGAAGAGCCAACTGAAACCTATTTTAAACTTACTATTTACAAAAATTAAATCCTAAGAAATACAATTCTAAAAGATAGAAAATAAAGAAAAATAAAGACCTTTTTCTATCGAGTAAAAACATTGTCTTGTCATATGTTTCTAGTTTTTTTTTTTTATCTTACTTGCATGTCCATCATTACTATGTAGTTATTTGATTAATAAAGAATAGGAAATAGGGCATGATGAACTGTAAGATGTTTATTAGATATTAAGATTTAGGAACTTACTAACTAGGATAATAATTATGAACTGATTTGTTTGGCTAATATGATTTATTGAGAAAATTGAATAATATGGTGATTGAAATATGTTATGTTCAAGATCAAATGATGATGATCGTAGTATTGGATACAAGAATCACAAAGAAAAAAAATAAGATTCTCTTGTTTCACTAATAATTTAAATTAGGATATCACATTAGATTCTCTTAATAATGATATGTTTGTTCTTCAAAATTTTAGTAAGGGTATAAAATTTTACAGACAATAAAGTAATCAATTTTATTCATATAAACTTGTATGATAATTTAAATATAAAATTTATTCTTAACTAAGTATATGGACTTAGGTCTACATCAAATCTCTGGACCTCACAGATACCATATTTTTTAAAAACTCCATAATATTGCAGACATAGCATGTTAATATATGAAGGATATGAAATTCAAGTTTCATTTTCATACTTATTAAATAATTTTAAAAATCAAAATGAAGAGAAATGATGCATGTGACTAATTAATCAGATAGTGCAGAGACAGAATTGCAATATTTAGGTAGAGAAGCTATGATGAAACAGTAAATAATCCACCATGTGTGCTTGTCTTCTACATGACATAATAATATTCTACCCACTGGTGGGGAAAGTGGTCACTAACTAGGGCATGCATGTGGATCATTCATACAAATAAATAGTTTCTACAAAATACTATTTGAATTCTGATATTAATTTTGAATGCAACCTTGTTAATGGAGGAGAATGCTTGTGGTGGCATTGAAATCATTGCTATAGATGTTGAGAGGGTGTTTTCATGGTGCTTAGGTCAAGAATCTCTTCGCCATTATTGATGCTTGCAAGCTCATGAGTTCCTAGCCACTCGCAAAGGAAAAACTAGGCTTAATATAGATTCCTAAAAAAATGTATTTACTAGATAATTTTGTATTCAATCCCTCTAAAAGATTTTTTTTTACAAATATATACATGTGTAGATAGATTAATGTTCAAATTAAAATTAGACTACATTTTTATATATTTTAAATAAATTTATTTATCTAAACCAATTTTATAAAACAAATAATATAGTTTTTTCCTTCTTTTTAGTTTTTGATAGGTCAGGTGGTTAATAAAGGGCGTTGAGGTTCTCACTTATAGTTTTGTTCAAGGGTGTTGGGCAACTTCCGCATAATTTGAAACTGCATCTATTTACACTTTGCTTCCTGCACCCCCATCGGAAAAATGGATTGACAAAATTAACTTTTGAGAGGTTACATTTTCATTGGACTGTTTCTTCCTGCACCTCCATATCTTCTTCTGCCACCTCCATACACAACATGAAAATATATTTTTGTCCTTCTTGTGTCACCCTCATAGAGTAGTTTCCAGATTATTTAATTCGGAAACTCATTTAAAAAAAGACTTCCGGATTACATACTTCGGAAGTTAAATAAGATTTCCGGATTATGTAATCCGGAGAATAATCATGCATCTGAAAAATGGCTTCTGGATTATGTAATCTGATAGCTAATTACAAATTTAAAAAATGACTTCCGAATTACGTAATCTGAAATATTATAAAGGGACATTTTTGAAAATTTGAAAACTTATGGAGGTGAGAGAAAAAAGCATGGAGGTGTAGGAAGAAACAGTCTTTTCATTGTCACTCCAGAGCAAAGTGACACTGAGTATTTTGGGAAATTTTTAGTTTTTGTGATTTTATTGCGCTCTTAATGAACATAAACAAATATGTGATATGTGTGCTTTTTTGTGATATTGTTGTGGTTTTGGAAGCATTGTTTGTCAGATAAAAAAGTAATGGACATTTTTTTGTTTTTGAAATTAGTAATCCATAATATTTGTGAAAATGAAAAATCCACAGGATGCATATTACATTATAAAAAGGATAAATTCTAAGCTGTACCCAAAAAGGAAAAGGGTAATCATTTTGGAATACTCTTTCCATAACACATTTTATGAATTCTGAATTTATCATTTTAAAAATAAAAAAAATGTGTTATGGAAAGGATATTCTAGAAAAAAAAATTTCAGATTTCCTATTATGAAAACACCTTTTGCTTACGGAACATTCCTATTTAGAGCCACCTAAAATTGTCAAGGATAATTTAGATATTTCGAAATAATTTAGGGTGCAGAAAGAAAAATATAGCGGTGTAGGAAGAAATGCATGTGGAATGAAGAGAATAGAGTATTGGGATCAAGTTGAAGCAGTTTCTTCCTGCACCCCACGTTTTTTTCCTGCACCTCCACACTCTTATGCAAAGATAAAATTACCCTTAACCTAATAAAACCTTAAAAAGTGTAGATGGGTGTCGGTCGTGCGTGCAGGCACGTCTTCGTTTGGTTCTTGGCACTAGTGACGCGACACTTTCAATCAAAAACTCATCCTCCTTTCAAATTTCAGATATTTTTCTTGTGATTTAGAGTGTTGTTAACAAAGATAAGTAAAACTTCATATTTTTGGATTTGTACATCAGTTTTCTTTATGGATTTTTGTTTCTGTAAATCCTTTTTCACATTCCATATCATAGGATCCGGTAGAATTTCGACTTTTGAAATCCGGTAAAATTTCATATGTATGCTTCTGGGAGTGTTTCGGATTCGTGGATTCGGGAGTGTTCCAGATTTATGGTTCTGGAAAACACAATTTAATAAATTACCAGATCCTGATATCCGGTAACCCCAAAATTTCCATAACCGCCATGCTCCTAAAAAAAAAACTTAACTCTTACCTGTACAACCCAAACAACACTTTAGCAACGTTGCGTACTCCTCCATCTTGCTCTGAACAATTACAAAAACCCTCCACCAACAATTGATATTCAATGATGAAGATGAACAGTGACAAAGAAAGTCTATCACGGTGCCCTTTTCAAATTATAGGTCAAGGTTAATTTTGGGATATTAAAATTGTGGGGGTGCAGAAAGAAAAACGTTGGGTGCAGGAAGAAGAAGCCTCAAGTTGAAGACCAAGGCTACAACAATGGCCTATTAAGAAGCCTGTTTAGCTGCTATTTGGGTTTTGCGGCCATTCGAATATCTGCATGCAGGAACATGACTAAATTAAAGGCGTATACTTGATGTAAGTAAAAAATATAACTAAAGATCAAAATCAAACAAATTGCTATTTTTAGAAATTGATTAGTTTTAAATTGATATTTTAACACATTTTAGAAGTTATTATCCACGCTATTTTAAAAATCTTGCTGATTTGGGTTTGATTATTTTTAAAGAAATACTCATTCTTCTAATTTTGGTATAAACTAGAAAATCATTATTTCTTAAAATAAGTTGAACCAAACAGCAAATACGCACTAAAAAAAGTTAGTGTATGTGTACGTTTGATCTAGAGAAATAAGGGAAAGAAAAACAATACATGTTTCTAAAGTTATTTGACAAAAAAAAATTATTTAAAAAAAAAATGAAAAACATGCATATAAACACAAATATCAATGGCAAGAAAGAGATACATGAAAAAACAAGGTTAATTAAATTATTTTATAATGAAAAACTTATTTTTCTTCTTCTTTAATTTGTTGACTTTTTTCTTCTATAAACACCACATTAAACCCTCTATCCTCCTATTTTATAAAATAAATGAAACAATGGAAAGATAAAAAAAAAATATTTTCCATCCCTCCTAATTATTTACATGCTACTTGAAATTTGTGTAGATGATAAGAGAAAGTTTCAAGGCATTTGAATAAAACCAAATATACTTATTTATTGAATCTAAAAACCATTGACAAAAATGAATCCCTAGCACTCAATAAAAGCAATTAATTTTGACTTTAAATAGCTCAATGAATCAATAATTGAATTCACAGGGTAATCTATACATGGTGGCCAATTTGAGTACAAAAGGCCAAACCATTCAAAGTGTACTAAAAATGGAAAAATGAAGTACCTTTCTTTTTTGTGATACATGACTTTGAAAAAGGATTGTTGCATAGAAACATGCCAAACACATAACTTTTAGTACACAACTATTCCGACATTTTCCTTGTTGGTTCCCTCGGATACAACATGGTTTCAAAACCATAGAACAATAGAAGACAACATGCTATGAGCTACTTGCAAAATCACCATTATTTTCTTTTTCTTCCTTCCCCTTTTCATTCTCTTTTCAGAAATTGATGAACTTTAAAAGTTAGATTGAATTGTAATTCTAATTTCTATCTGTAATTTTTATCAGAAGTTAGAGGGAACAAATGCAAGTCAAATTGATTAGTTTGTTGTCCATGGCATGTTAGAAACGCATGCATTTCATTAGGGTTTTTTTTTATCAGTTTATGTATTTAATAAGTAGAAACAATAATTTGCAGTTACTGTTTTTAAAAATTTAAAGTAGTGAAGAAGTTTTTTTTCTTAAAAGACAACTTTTTTAGAAAATGTAATATATAAAAAACAAATATGCAACTGCAAGTTGCTGAAGTTTTATATATGTTAGTAACTCTTTCATATAGGTTAGTTATTTAAAGTAAAAAAATATCATTGATGATAGATAAAAAAAAAGTAAAATTATAAAAAAGCTTAAGCTTGATTAAAATTACAATATAGAACTTGAAATAAGATAAATTAGAAAAGACATCTTCTTTTTCAAGGGATATTAGATAGAAACAAATTATTTGAAAGATTTGAGAGTGTAAGAGGAAATTTGAATGGAAAACTTAAGAAATGAAAGGAATTAATCTGAGAATATATGAACAAATGCATGGCTTTGATTCCTTGTCTCTCTTTGAATTCAAGGAGATAATTTAAATGTTAAAGATAAAGAAGAATAAGAACAGTGTGCTCCTTATCTGATAACTGTTTGTATAAAAATTCTTTATATCCAAATGCAGAGTATGTATGGTTTTAGTGACAGAGGGATGGGAAGAAGAAAAGGTTTTATGGTCCAGTTTCTGTGTACCCAATTTCCACTTCATTTTACTTTTGCTCAACTGTGACCAAATGGCAAGTTACTCCCTACAAAGAAACAAAAAATGGACATGGAGTATGGACACATATCAAGTAACCCATAACATAAGATATTATATTATACTAAACATTGGAACATGATGGTGTTTCTTTGGATTTTAGGGTGTGGCTGTAATGTTCGAAAATGACAATATGCAAAAAGTGTTCTCTTTAGGAAGAAAATTTTGGTGTCTATTTTCACCCAACTTATGCCAGATTGATTTCTAGAGGCTTCAGGCATCTCTAATACTTTGTAGTTTAATTTTACATTTCATTTTGTATTATTTTCATTATAATTCTAATTATTGTTATCTTTCTTAGACCAGATTCAATGTCCTTGGATCAACTTCTTTAATGAGAGGAAACATATGATCTATTGAATTATTATTGAAACTGTGAATATAAAAACGAATGAAGTTAACACGTATGAAAGGAAAATTTATATAAAAATGGTGTAATTTTACACCAATGTTACAAAAATGGACAATTTCAGAAAATATTATAGAGTTTAAGGTTGACTTTTGTGTATTTTTTTATATTAAAATTGTCATATCCTATAATAACATTACCTAAACATTAAATTTATAATAAAATCAAAGTGGTATTAACATAATACAACTTTTACATAATTTAATTTGAAATAAAATTATATAGATTTAGTATGACTTTAGAGGAATGAAATTGTGATGCTTGAACACAATTTTTTCAAATTTATTATATTTTTTTGAAATTGTTCATTCTTATAATATTGATGTAAAATTACATTATTTTTGTAAGTTTTTTCCTATGAAAAAAATATCACAATATTAAATAGAGATTTATTAATTATTACATTAAGTTAAGTCAATAAATAAAAGAAAATAAAAAATAATTATGAATATTAAGAAAGAAAGGGAGTTGAGACATAAGTTTTCTCACAATGAGTGTGTTGTGTAAACTTCTATAGTCAAATCATTTAATTAATGATATACTTATATTAAGTCTTATGATCTAATACCACAATATCAAATAGGATCTACTTAAAAATGATGTTCTTATTGTGAGAAAATAATAAGAAAAATAAATTATGATGTTTAGAGTATGTTGACATCAATATTGAATGAATTTTAATATAGACCTTTGTGGATTTATTTTTTTTGTTAATGATATAATTTTATTAAATATTATGGTGTTATTGTAACCCAATAATAAAAAGACATATAGTAAAAAAAATAGCCGAGTTATTGGACTTTATATTTAAGAAATTTATCCACGAGAATCTATTAAAAAGGAATTTTTCATGAGATAAAATTAGTTTAAAAGAGTTTAAATTCTATTTTCTTTTGAATATATTTCTAGTAAAAATCTTAACCCATTTAAATTAAGCACGCTAGAAATACCTATGTTTCATGCTAAAATATGCAGAGTAGTAGAAACCAAAAGGTTTTGAAAGACCTTAGAGTGAAAGGGACAGAAGCAAGGGAACCACAAGTGAGTGGTCCACATTCCACAAACGCCAATCCATTCCCAAACAAACTTAAAGAAGAAGAACAACAAAAGCCACTTCAAACTCCAAAACCAGGAATCAGAAATCTCTATTCCATTTAAGACCACGACAAAACTTGCATTAACTTTTTCTAAGTGCATGGGTGGTGACCCCTACCAAATTAGTCATATCATTCACTCACACACACATATATATACTATAGTCATGCAAAATCATGGTCTCAACTTGACCCCAAAACATGTCCATCATCATCATCATCATCTCCTTAAAAAACAACCAAGTCCACACACTCCAACCAACATCACTTACAGTAGAATACAAACTTTGCCAAAATGCATGAAAAGAAGAAACAAATTAAAGTCAAGCAAACCAAAAACCTACCTACATATCCAAATTATGATGAGGGCAAGGTATTAATAAACAAGAACACATATTTCCAAATTCTAAGATTACCATATGTATTTATATATTATAATATATATAAACTTCACTAATCATTAAAGTCAAAAGAACAAAGTTCTTTTCTTCTCCTTCTCCTTCTTCTTCTTTCCATCATGCCGTCATAAAAGTTGTTGTTGTTCTGGTATGGAATGGACTTCACAAGGCATTGCACAGTGTGGTGGCACTGGCACTTTCTTTGTTATTGTTGTTGTCTGCCCTTGGACTGCTTCCAGCACTGCTATTGGAAAGTGATCCAAATGCTGTTTTTTGCAACACCCCGTTAGGGGATGAGCCTAGGGGAGGACTATTGTCCCACCCATCTTTCATGAGGTTGAGAGCAGAAGTGTTCTTGCCACAGTGATCACTTCCATTGCTGTTGTTATTACTGCTACTCAGGTTCAAAACCTCACCAAGAGGACCACCCATAGAACTCTCCCAAGTGATTGGAATCCAATTGGCTTGCCTAGTGTTTGATTCATTGGGAGCACCACTTCCCACTCCCAACCCCATTTGAATGGGGTCTAATTCCCTTGAAAGCCTTAGTGGTGACAATGTGAGTTTCTCATTAGAGGGTGAGGAGGTAGCGAATGACATGAAATCTGAGGAAGATATGGGTATGGAGATTGATAACTGAGTCCTATCTGACTGCATGTTGTCAAGTTCAGGCCACACAGAAGAACGATGATGGTGATGATGAGACTGTGGTTTGGGAGAGTCGTCAATGAAGTGCCTGAGGGGATGATGTTGTTGTTGGGACTCAGAATCATCCTTTTGTGAAGATGATGAACCAAAGCTTCTCTTCTGTGAAGGGTTGAGCAAGGAATCAGAAGTGACAAGCCCAAACTCATTGTTGTTCCTTGAGGATGATTCATCATATGGGAGTTGGTGTTTATGAATCATGAAAGGGTCCTTTGGTTTCAGCTCAAGAGTTGGAGGCACCATGGGAAGTGCAGGGCCATCCTGCATCCTCTCACTAGCGTTGTTATTGTTCTCTTTGTTACTCATAAACATCCTGCGTGCAAACAAAAACACACCAAAAAAACTCCATAAAGAATCAAAAGCAATCTTTAAAACACAGATAAAGTAACAGAATTTGAACCATCTTTTTTTCTCTCCCTGACACGAATCTTAAATCAACCACTATTTACATTGACCAGTCCCTTTCTGCCCAAAAGGATGATGAAATGCTAGATTCTTTGATTCTATTTTGTGCAAAGTCCTAAATCCCTACACCAAGCAAAAGTCTATCACATAGATCTGCATACACTACCTAAACAAACCACAACGAGGAAACTCCTACTTTAGTCCCCAAGTTCCAACTTTAAAACTTCCTTCACTTTACCCATAACTTTAGGAAAATAATAACCCCCCATGTTGGAAAACACAGTAGAAAAGCACTAAAATGAATGACAGTTATACAAAACATGGGACTAAAGTTAGAATCCTATAAATTCAAGTATTAAAGTGACTTATATCAACACTACAACCAAACTTTCAATACTTCCACAATATGTTCCCATAACTTTGAAGAGTATTTGAAAATATTTTGTAGGACCACACTCAAATTGAACTTTGAATTTAATTTAAATGCACTGATAGAGTAAAGGATGTTTACACTGTTATTCAATCACACATGATAAATTTCTAAACTTTTACAACAAACACCTTAAAAGTCATACATAACAAGAATTGTAATTAGTCAAAGTTTGTGAGTGACTCACCTGTTGATGGTGTTGGCTGAAGAGGAATGAGATGGGAGAGGGTGGTGCACATTGTTGTGTGCAAAGGTGTTGTTATTGTTGTTGTTGCCGGGCACCACAATGGAGTTTGAGGAAGCATTAGGAGGAGTAGTGGTGGTTGTTGTGGTGGTAGTGGTGGTGAGGGCATGGCCTGATTGGCCTTCCACAGGCTTTCTTGAACGATGGCGTCCTCTGTTCATGTGCCGCTCGCAATATTTCTGATCAACTACGGCATCTCTCGAGCACCGCCATTTCTTCCCATCTGTTCTCCTACACCTCCCTGGCTCAGGGTCTGTGTTGTTCGAGAATCCCAGATGGAAACCTCCCCATCCCACTGCCACACAAAACAACAACATCATCATCAACATCATCACACCAGACAAATAAATCTCATTTTTTTTTCTTTTAGTGAGGAGAAAGACTATGAATTGATACTGTTATTCAACAAAAACCTCTGATAACTGTAACTTTTACAATAATTAACTTAAAGTTATACTCACATTGATGAATTGTGCCCAGATAAGAGCATAAAACTGTTTTACATTATCATGATTCATGGCTATTAAACTCGCGAATTTATTCATAGTAGGTGTTGCTTGGAGTTTCATCTCCTGGCAAATGTTCTTCCATACATATGATCAGGAATGAATCTCTTTACTACATGTTTAAGAGACACAGACACCTCTCAATTGTACCACATTCATATTGGTTTTAAGAAGAAAACTTAGACTCAATTCTTACTTTTGTTGCTCCAATTAGAATAGAAAATGCAATTTAACAATCTACCCTTGATTAAAAACCACCACCAAAACATTCAAAGAAAAATAAAGTTTTGTGATTCTTTTATACAATATCTTCACAAACATAACTACAATATATAAATTAGTCCTTTAAATTATACTAAAATAGAGCTATTTTAAAGGCCACAGTTAATTAACTCACTTGTGACTAAAGGGTTATCTGATTCTTTTTGTGATGGGTAATAAAAGTGTTACATTACATACATGTGTTGGGTCTGAGGAGTCCGGTTGAAAAGTTGCAGAAGGCAGCAGAATCGAGTGCTTTTCTGATGGGTATGAGAAGATGAGTTGGTACAGGGACGTTTGCTGTGATGTACTTGTAGATCAAAGCTTGGTGTTCAAGTTCCATCCACTGTGAAGGCGTGAATGGCCCTCTCATACCAGACAAAGCCCCATGCATGCTTATGCTTCCCGAACTGTAACCTGTGCACACACATAAACACATAGAAGGTCAAAAAAACATGCAAACACTAACAAAATTGACCACTTTAAAAAACAGAACACACACACACACAAAAAAAAGTCACTTCCTAGCTTAAAAGAAAACGGCGAAAAGAGGGGTGGCAGAAGTTCAATCAATGGCGTGAAACGTTCAATGATTTGATTTTCTTTACCTCCTTTGATTTCAAAAAAAAAAAAAAAATAGTCAAGTCAACCTTTATTTTTCGTGTGAGGAAGACATGAAAAGTGGAACAGAGATATTTTTTTAGGGAAAGAGACTATACTATTAACACGACCAATCAAATTTTGGACTTTATTTTTTTTTTATATAAGGCTATTCATATGTTTTTCTCATTTGGTACCCTCTAGTTTACCGTGCAATTTTTTTTACCAAAATCCCTCTTCCTAAAACGGGAAGAAGTGGAAGATTTCACATCTAGGGAAGAATTTTTGTTTTACTTTCTTGTGACATGACTCACAAACAGAGACCACTCATGTATTTCCATGAAAAGACCCTCCACGGGTACTGTAGAATCAGACCGTAACAACCCACATAATATTTTGGCTCCCCACAAGGGATCCCATATTCGAAATCCAAATCCAAACACACCCTTAAAGAAAAAACACTCCTTTATTAATTAACAATTAATGATTATTATTTTCCTGAGATAACCCCCATGACCAAGGTGTACCTGTATTTCTGCTGTAACTAGACAATTGGTGGTAAGAAAAAGGCAATGTGGCATTTAAGGAGGCCTTGTCCACCAGCAAAGGCTCTGATTTTGGTGAAGAGAAGCTCAGCATTTGTGGTTGGTTGTGGCCCTCAGAGAAAAGCGTGACATTAGATCTCAGCAGAGAGTTCCTCTGGTGAAAGAGCATTGCTTTGGATGCAGCAGACATGTTGTCATCAGTTTTAGGCACTTTTGAAGTCCTCCACTCATCTTCACTTGCTGCGCCAGATCTCTCTTGCTTGAGCACCCCAGATCCGTACCACTTGTGTTTTGTCTCAGGATCTGAAGCAAGAGAAGAACCAAAGGCGCAACTACTGTCTGAACCCACCAACCCCTCCAAACCCACCACCCCAAGATCCATCAAGACAAAGAAGGAACCAAAAACAAATACAATAAAAGAGCACACAGATAACTAGAACTAGACACTGATAATAGCATTAACAAGACTAGGCTTCAAGGAACAAGGGAAGTGTTGGCCATGGGGCATCTCTTCCTGAGAGGTTGTGGACAACAACAAGAAGTAGAGTACACAAGTTGTTGCTGCTCCCTTTGGAAAAGTAAGGCACATCTCATGTGGGTGGAGAGAGAAAATGTGTGAGAAAGAGAGAGAGAGAGAGAGGTAACTGTGGAAGAGGGGTGAAGTAGAAATAGAAGATATGCTTGACACCTTAAAGCTAAGCTAAGCTGAATCTGGAAACCGGAAACCACACTGGTTTTGTTTTTTTGGGAGTTGATGTCTTGCCAAAGATAAAATAATTGGAGAGATAGAGAGGAACTGGTGGGGAGCAAGAAACTGACTCGACATGGTTTATCAAAATATCATCATTTTTTCTTTCTCTTACAAAATCACATTTATCTTCTTCTCAAAACAATCTTAATCAAATCAAAAACATTATCAAAACTGTCAAAATTTTCTTTCAAACACTCTAAATACCAAATACTAAACACAACACAAACTTTATTCTTACACACGAACTTATTCTTAACTTTATGTCACGGGATTCCTCAAGTATTTTCAAGCTTAGATTTTAAACATCCAACACTAAAAAAATTTAGTCTCGAGTTTACACTGTATTTAATACATAAAAAATTGACTGGTGTAGTTGTCTTACTTGGTTCTTCTGTTAGAGTATTTGTCACTAAAGATTTTGTGGATTTTAAAAGGAGTTTGTGAAGGACATCCTAATCCAACAACGTGTATTTGTATGGTACCATATACCAAATTTGATGACAAAATAAGTGAGTGATATTTATTATTTTTGATATTGTAGTAAGATAATATTTAATGTTATTATTATAGTATGGTATACTGGTTTTGTTTTGAGTCACGGTCTACTCTACTCTAGACTGTCCTGGGAGAGGGCATTTATGGAAACCTACACAGCAAACCATGGGATGTAGCTGTACTGAGAAGGATGTGAGTGTCTTTTTATGTGAACATGTTTGGTTCCACAACCTTTGTTGTTGTTTAATCTAAACCCCAAGTTCTTCTTTCATGATAAACTTTGCACAACAGCTGTTACAAAGTTTTGTTTTGGATACCCCATTACCTAGTAAAACAACTCAATGTGAACGTGTTGAAGTCTAAAAATGTTGAAAGCAATAGGGCTATTACCATAAGATGAAAGGATAATAGTAGTTAATGTTGGATGGGAATAGACATAAAAGAAGAGAGAGAAAGAGAGAGTGCAGTTATTATTTTTATAAGCAACAATTATGGTTCTGGTTTGGCTTCACTTTTCTTTAAGTTAAAAGGGTAATAAAGCAAATAAGTGGTGGGTTGCATGAACAAAGATGCATTGGCACGTGACAGTGTGACACAATCGTCACTCAAAAAATTCTACCTCATCTCTGTCTTATTCTCCTTCCAATCCTCACTCACTTCTTTTGCCCATGTCCATATATACCATCACACATTTCTATATTTCTTCAAATTCTTTCTCTTCCTATGCATCCAAAATTTATTCAAAACTAAACTTTTAATCCTAGTTTAACTTTAATTTTACATTTACTATAAAAAAAAATATAGATATTACAAAGTGAATTTTAAGTCTAACTCAACTCATAAAATCAGCTTATGAGGTTGAGGTTTGCTCCCACTTATATACAATGAAATGTCATAATCTCTAGTCGATGTGAGATCTCCAACAATATACTTTAAATAAGTGAATTTTAACCTAATTCATTCTTACAATACCGATTTATAAGATGAGGTTTGCAATCACTTGTATCGTGTAAATTGATGTCATCACTGATCGATCAGAGATCTTCAAAAACATCCACTTATATATTTTATTTACATATTATAATTAGATTTTATTTGTAATCAATTTTCAACTAAATTTGTTTATTGTAAAAATAAAAATATAATGAGTAATAATAATAAATAAATGTTATAGGTATACTAGGATGTGCATATGTAGAGTAGATCTATGAATATATCTCCTTTTATGGGGTGTCCTTCATTGGGTAATGACATAACTCGAGGGCAAAGGTATACACATGCTTGGCTAGTGTTCCCACATTGCTATATAATAATACAGTGATAGATCACAGTTTTGTTCTGCTTTTAAGGAGAGCAAAAGATGGTTGTTTCATCTTTATTCCTTCACAAACCTAAATTTTTGTTTGGTTTCAAATTTTAATTACATGTACATATATATGTTATGTAATTAATAAACATTGAGAGAGAAGGTTTTGCAGTTTACATTAATTCAATATTTATCTCTTGTAAATCAGATTTCTGATCTGTATAAAAAAAATATATGTGGTATGATTTATCAACATTATTGCAAGAGTTATTGCATCCTTTTGTCATTAGGTAACATCATATAATCATTTAAGAATACTTTTTTCAATTAAAATTTCTTGTAATTAACATTAAAACTTATTCAGAGTGTTTTTTTTTTAAAGTATTTAACTGCCTTAAACTTTACCTTCTATATTGATAGATGGTTTATACTTTAATTTTATTATAATTAAATTTGAAAATTTTATTTTATTTATAAATAGACACCATCTTTAATTTGGTTTTGTTTTTTTAATAGTCTTGTAGTAAATTGGGATTAAACTTATAAAGAAGAAATTTAATTATTATTTTTTCTCAAATCCTAACAAATCATTAGTTTTGAGTTTACAAATCACGTTTCCAAACATCGAAATGTAATAATTTTATAATTAAGAACATAAATTAATACATTTTCTGTTTTTTTATACTTTAAGATTAAAATGGAATTGTAACAATGAAAGAAGAATATTCATGAATGAAATTTAAGACCAGTAAATTAACTCTAGTTTGACAGAAATAATTATTTGTTAAACTATTGAAATTTTAAGAAATAATTAAAATATGCATAAAAACAATATAAAAAAAGATAAGGTTAATTGAAACAAAATTAAATTTTAATATTTATGTACTTCCAAAAAAAAATATTAAATAGAAACCAATTTTAGAGACAAAAAATAATTAGTTGTTGTATTTGACTAAATTAGAGACCATTTTAGATATTAAAAAATTATTAATTTCTAAATGAGTTTCTAATATTGATAAATAATTTTTAAATTGATATCTAATTAGCTACAAAGGTTTTAACTACCCATTATTTAGATTCCAAATTTGATAGCAAAAATCTTGTTAGCTAGTTAGATACTAATTTTAAAACTATTTATCAATAATAAAAATTAATTTAGAAATTACTAATTGTTTTAGTCTCTAAAAGGGTTTCTAATTTAGTCACTATAACAATTAATTATTTTTTTATCTAAAAAATTAATTTTTATTTGATGATTTTCTTGTAGTGTTCGAAAAGATTAAGGACCAATAGAATAATATTAAATTTTAAAACCTATATTTGTGAAAAAGGTAAGATTTAGGAACTTGAATACAATTTTCCCCCTTTTATTTTATAAAATCCATATGTTTTTAAGAAACCAAAGTGATATAGTTTTATTTAGTACAAAAGAAAAGTTCGAAATTGATTGAAGAATAAGAAAATTTATACATAGTACATATGTATTCATGTGAATTTATGGTGAGTTTTATAAGTGAAAGCCATCTCCATCAACTTCTCCTTTAACACAGTAAATAACCCCTTCCATTAAGATAGTCTCCCAAAGTGTTAACCCTATTAAAGGGCTACAGTTTGTATCTGTCCTAAAGCATTCCCAACATCATAATTATGAATCAACAACACCACTTTGGTCAAGCCAATTGGTTTTGCTAAATAGTCAAATGTAATGGGTGAGTGAGAAAAATGCTAAAACCTTGTATATTTATTATAAAGGTACTTCATCCCAAGGGAAAAAGAGGGTACTAAATAAAATGTTACTTTTTGTTATTAAACTCAGCTTAATTATTTTAATTACCCACTTGATTATGCTACCTAATTGCTTAGGATGTCAAATTCACACTTGAGTTCCATTCACATTAATTATTATATTAAGGATTGATTAAATATGTTTTTATTATTATATTAAACACAAAATTTGTTTTCGTTTTTGGTTTAAACTTTAGACTATACAGATACATGTAGTATAAAAATGGTTAGAATAAATCATTATGAAATAATTGTTAGTTTTTTACCAAAATTTATTGTTGTTTTAATTGGAGACTGCTATTCACTGTAACTACTATTAATGAGTTGATAAAATTCTTAGTAGTCAATTTCACGTACAAAATAATATGTTTCAATCATTTTCATAATACAAATAATTGGATAGTTTAAAATTTGAAAAAAAAACAAATTCATATTATAGAATAAGAAAGAAAAATATATTTAACCCTATAAAAAATTATGGTACAAATGAAACTAGGTTTTTTTTTTCTAATGTGATAATTATTATTAGTTTAATTTTTTTTTCTACGTGGTAAAAATTTAATACAAAATTTTATATTAAATAAGAATTCTCACGCATAGTATTTAACTAATGCATCATCTCATTGGATTAAAATAATATCTTGTTATTTAAATTTTGTGAATAAAAAAGTATAATTAATAAGACACATAAGCAAGGAGAGTGGTTTAAGATTTTTTTGTGGAATGTCTAAACATTATATCAATCAATTGAATTGTTTTTCTAACATATTTTTGTTATTAACAAAGTGAATCCATGTTTATATTAACAATATAATTATTTAAAAAAATATAAAATTGATGAGAGATGATCATGAGACTTTCACTCACCCTTGGTAAACTTTACATGTTTATTGTATAAGTATACTTTTGTAACATGTATTATATATATACTTAGGATAGTAGTGCATGTGTTGTATGATTTAGGAATATTAATATAATGGAAATCAAAAGCACATGACCATCATATTAATAATAACAATAGAAATAATAAAAAAAATGAGCACATGACATCCTAAGCTACCTTATTATTTTTTATTTTAGAAGCACATGATGCTCCTATATGGAAAATATAGTGTTTTTGTCATCTTGCATTTTTTTATTTGGTAAGATCTTTTCATATATAATTTTTTTTGTTCAAAAGCAAATGCTAATTCTTCAACTAACTTTTAGTCAAATTGACCAAACACGTATCTTATCAGTGTTATAGCACCTATCTGTCTACCTATAAAATATAGGTGAAGAAGAGTATTAAATGCAACTTTTTATATAGTTTTTATTTTTATTACAGTGGGTTTTAATTGTGTCTTTAAGTTCTATTGTTTTTAAATTTAATATTTAAATTTGTTTAAATTATTTTATTTTAAACAAAATTTATTTTAAAGATTATTAGTGATGTGTTTCTATATATTGATTATGAATAAAATTGATATATATTTCTTTATATAACAGTAAAAAATAGTTTAAAAATATTGTTAGATTAATTTTTTATATTTATATGGAAAATACTTTGTACTAAAATCTTGTAGTATTCATTAATTCGTCGATCCTAATTTTTTTTAAGTGTTGGTACCTACTACTTTGATAAAACCATAAATACTTTATAAAAATATCATGTAAAACATAAGTTTAAATTATTAAAAACTAGTATAAAATCTAAGATAGAATTTTTTATAGACTAAATTTTAGGAGTGATCATTTAATTTTACAATCTCTTAAATACTCTATAAAAATATTATGTAAATGGACAAGTTTAATTCATTAAACTAGAATAGTTTTTTAGAAATTAACATATAATGCATCGTTATACCAATCACCTGCATCATGCAAAAAAAAATTGTTGGAAAAAAATATAAAATAAAAAATACAAACCATGTTTTGAAGAAAATAAAAATTAATGTATATAATTCTTTTGTTTATGTTAAATAAAAATAGATACAGTTAAATAATTTGTTTTCTAATACATCAAAACAAACATACATTTCATCTCTAAAACAAAAGTATTTCTATATTTTAAGGATTAACAATTAAGTATATTAAATTATATATGATTTTAAAAATTGTAATTATTTTTTCCTTTTCTTGTTTTTTTTCAAAAAAAATCTCAAAGTTAAGGTTAGTAATAGAGTGAACGAGATAACTTTTATTTGAAAATGGTATGTCAAATGTTGCAAGATCAATGCTCTCAACAAAAATGACAATGTCAAAATTTTGTGAGAAGTAAAATACTTTCATTGTATTAATTTTCGTTGGATAAACCTCTTCGCCTCATTAACTTGAGGTTGGAGATTGTGTATCACTAATTAGTAATTTGATTTCCTATTAAGAGGTAATATAACTTTTATAAAATTGATTATAGGGTTATTAATCACTAACAAAAAGATTAAGATTAAATAAAATTATCCAAGATCTTAGAAAAAACAAAGAGATATATATTTGTGGTATTTGAAATTAGTTGAAAAAGATACAAGTTGTAAATATTAGATAGTATATTAGTTAAGATTTAAAAGATAACATACAACTAATTAGGGCTTATAAAGTAAATCTCTTACTATGAAAAACAAAACTAAAAATAATGTTGTAGTTTGAAATCTTTTAAACTTTGAACCATAATAGTTATATATCACATGAAGTTCAATTATAAATTCTTTTACTTAATTGTGGGAAAGTTAAAGTGTTAGGAATATCAACGAGATTTACTTGAAAACCAAAAGTATACTTCAACTAGTATTGGATATCTCGTATCGGCTAGAGATAATGACATTTCATAGTATATAGGTGGGCTCAAATATTACCTTATGAGTCAGTTTTGTAAGTTTGAGTTAAACTTAAAGTCTATCTCTTAATATGGTATTAAAGTCATTTAAAGTATATTGTAACTAGAATTTGTTAACCTTATTAAATAGTTATACCCATATTAATATAATAAATACACTACAAGAAAATCATTAAATAGAAACTAATTTTAGACAAAAAATAATTAATCATTATATTATATTGACTAAATTAGATATTATTTTAGAGAATAAAAAAAATTATTGTTATCTAAAGTATTTTCTATTATTAATAAAATTTATAAATTAATTTATAAATTGGTATCTAATTAGATACCTATTTAGAAACTAGTTTATAAAGTTAAAAACTACTTTAGATACCAAAAATTGTTTAGTCTATAAATAATATCTAATTTAGTCATATATTAACTAATTTTTTTTTCTCTAAAATTGATTTCTATTTAATGATTTTCTAGTAGTGATATTTTTATTTTCTTAATTAACTAATCTCTTATAATTTTTTTATTAAGATTTCATCTTTGAGCTTAATGCTTAGAAGATGATGATAAATTGGATAAAAAAAAAATCATGGGAGGACTAAAAGTCCATAAACACATAACACAAACAACAATAATTTAAGAAAATCTAAACTCGAGTAAACTAATTTCTACAAAAATCAACTCCACACAAAGAGGTAAACAGGGAAAAAAAAACTCAACTCCACTTGAGTATTCTTTTTCAACAAATAAAAATGAATTATTTATGATATTTAAGAAATGTTTCAAGCTTTATACAAAAACTAATAATATTCTCAAAATAATTATACAAGCTAAACACCTTTCACAAAAATGGTACTGTACTTAGACTCTAAAAATAGTAGTTACACCAAAAGTCTTTTTATTCCCAAAACTCATAGTTCAATCTCAGCCTAGTTAACAAAAAATGTATCCATATGTTTATTCTGTCAAATATAAGAAAAAATGTTTTGTTGTCTGACTAAGAAAAAATGTTTTGTTGTCTGACTAAGAAACCTAAAAAAATGCATAATGGGTCTAGGTTAATCTGGTTTGGTTTCAATACTAACTAAATGACTCAAAAAAAAGAGACCATGTTATCATTAATATCAACCAATCTATTTGCACATTTATTTCTTTCCTTGTGTATGTGTGTAATCGTAAGATGTATCCCTATAATTTTTCCTAATATCTCAAGACACAATGTTGTGATGCTTAAAAGTTTGAGTGACTAATGTAGAGTTGTTTAAATCCAAAGATAAAACCAACCTCTACATTGATAGCTTATTCATGACAAGGATTCTCCAATGTATTCCCCACTCTTGCCATGCTAAATACTAGCTAACACACAATGTATTTCTCCATCAATGTTACATTTGATCATCTCAATCAATGTTACTTTTGATCATCTCAATGGTGGATGTCTTCAACTAACATTTATGACCTTATTTACCTTTGTGGGATAGATATTGATGTTAAAATGTTTTAAGGCACCAAATTCCCCGAATGTTGTTTCCTATAATCCCTTAGTTTTCACAGTAGCTAGAGAATAGTCAAACAAAATAGAGTTATCATATCTACCATTGTTGTACACCTTCCAAATCATCCACATAATGTCAATGCATGATGCACTTCTTAAATCTGTCAGTTGTGGGTTGCATTGTACCTCACCAAATATTTAAATTATATAACAACATTACTGTTAAAATTTTATTATTCATATAACAATTTATATAATCATATAACAATTTTTTTTTTATCTTTAGCTCTCTCCCCATCCCATTTTATATATAAAACATCACAATTTGTTTTTTCTCTTTATCTCTTGGTTATATTATTTGTTGCATATACTTTATATTCAAGCTCATCAATGGTACACTACAAGAAAATCATGAAATAGAAACTCATTTTTAGAGACAAAAAATAATTAGTTGCTATAGTGACTAAATTAGAAACCATTTTAGAGAATCTAAATAATAACTAACAAAAATCTTGGTGGCTAATTAGACACTAATTTAGAAACCATTTAACAATAATAGAAACTTATTTAGAAACCAATTTTTTTTTAATCTCTAAAATGATTTATAATTTAGTTACTATAACAACTTATTATTTTTTGTCTCTAAAAATTGGTTTTTATTCCATGATTTTCTTGTAGTGGTGATGAGTTTACATTAATATTATAAATGAAAATTGTCAAACAATTTTTTATAATAAACTAAAACAACAAATGCTTACTTTAATTTTTTTATGGTAATATGAGATAATACTACTACTAGAAAATTATTAAATAAAAACTAATTTTATAGAAAAAAAAATAACTAGTTATTATATTACTAGATTATATACTATTTTAGAGACTAAAAAAAATTATTAGTATCTAAATTAATTTCTATGATTGATAAATAGTTTCTCAATTAATATCTAACTTGCTACCACATGCTGAAATCTTAAAATCTTAGAAACAAGTTAAATACCAAATTTATAAACTATTTATTAATAATAAAAATTAATTTAAATATTAATAATAATTTTAAATTTTTAAAAGAATATTTAATTTAAACTAACTAAATAATAAAAATTAATTTAAATATCAATAATATTTTTAAATTTTTAAAAGAATAAACTAATTGTTTTTTATCTTTTTATTTAATAATTTTCTAATGTAACAATTGTTATGTGAATAGAAAAAATGTTCTGAGATTATCTAAACACACCAAACTTGTTGCAGAAACAATAGTTACCTTTGGTTAAACCCTAAAGCCAAGTGATGAGCATGGAATGATGAAATTAAAGAAGATAATAAAACTGCAACCATATCTATTGACACACAGGGAACACATTTACAAACTTTACGTAGCAATCAAAGATGAAAATAATTAAGATTAAGAAAGATGCAGAGAGAGTGTGTGGAGTTGACCATAATACTCATTCATTTGTTGAGTTTCACACGCCATTTTAATTTCTCTCATATGAGATTCGAAAGACAGAAGGAACATAGCATATGTATCTAATTTACAATAACTGTGTGTAGCTACCAGCATTGCTGCAACATGGCATTCCCATGATTCATGAATGTTTTCCCTAACGTGAAGGAAAGAGAGAGAGAGAGAGCTACCATTCTGATACTGACCAATCTTCTTGGCATTTGACTGTGAGACCCCACGATGGTCCATTGTTGAAATGTGCAGGGAACACAGATTTATTTCCTTTGATTCTCAGACCCCAAAATTAGATCCGCATTCATTGCCATGGACCTATTGGGTTGAAAATACTTTTGTACAATCACACAACGCTTGCCCTCAAATTAATACTCTCTTATGTACTTCCTTTCACAATATTTTTTCCTTCCTTATACCATTTTCACTTTTTTTCTCCATCTCAACTTCTTTAGATATTATTGTGATACTATCATGTGCTTTAATTTGCTCACCTTCGTATATGAAGTTTCAAATCCAGAAGTTGGATATTGCTGGTTAATTTGTAAATTCAAAGGCTTGTTTATGGACATTCATTACGACAAAAAAATTATTAACTAAAAATTAATTCTAAAGATAAAAAATAATTAATTATTATATCGACTAAATTAGATATTTAATTAATTATTATATTGACTAAATTAGATATTTAATAAATTAAAAAAAATATTAATATATCGAGTAATTTTTATTATTAAAAAAATTTATAAATTAATTTTTAAACTAATATTTAATTAATTCAATTTTAGAATACGTGTGAAGGAATAGTTAAAACTTGTTACCTAATTAGATAATAATTTTAATTTTTTTATTAATAGAAACAACTCTAAATATCAATAATTTTGTAATTTTAAAAATATTATTTAATTTAATTAATATAATAATTAATTATTTTTTATTTTTAAAATTAGTTTTTATTTAATGATTTTTTAGTAACTGTTTACATTTAATCTTGAAAAAGAATAATAATGATTAACCAGGCTTTTTTTATTTTTCAGTCAAAACAGATTAATCTGAGGTGAAACATTGGTGAAAAATGTTAATGAAAGAAAAATATTATGTGGTAGACACTAATATCAAGTCATAATATCATTTCTTAAAAAACTAACCAATTTTTAATAAGATTACTCGATTTGAATAATTGTAACTATGAACTAACATTTGTGATAGCTAATTAAGGAATAATTACAGTTAAGCCAAAAATACTCTCCCAATTCTTAAAATGGTAGTCTTTAAGACCGCGACATACCAATTAGGAAATATCTAATCGATGTAAATTTAAACCTCAACTTTTTAATTCTTATCGTGTCTCTTCTTTTGAATATAACTACCATGACATTGCTTTCTTTTAATTATTACATTGTTCAAATATTGGTTCAAGAGTCTTTTTCACATAGATTAAGAATAACAATGCTGATAAAAAAAAAAGAATAACAATAAATGTGTCACTAATCAAAACAAATTTATTAAAACAATCTCACACTTTCAATATGTTTTTTTTTTATCTAATGCAAATATGATTGATTTGGAGTAAAAATAAAGAAGAAAATAGTTACTGTTTGAATGTAGAGAAAGAATAATTTAATTGGGTATATGGTAGAATAAGAATAAAGTATTGATATTGTAATTATTAGGTATATATAGTTAGAGTTGTTACATTGTGGGAAAGGGTAGAGGTAGTGTATAGGAATGTTGGGTGGAGTACATACACAGGTGAATGTCACTTTTGAGAGAGCATTCTCATTGTTACTTGGTATTTAATTAAGCAAAAATGTGAATGTAGGTGGCTCTAAGAACACGCCATATATACCATTGAAGTGCTTTTTAAAGGGTCCATTAATTTGTGTGTACTACCATTGTCTCCTTGGGATGGGGTTTTAGCCAATGTTGTCATCCAAAGCAACCACACCACCCCATTTACAGGCCCAGCCACCATTACTCATTAGGTGCAATCAATTATGATAATCATCTACTTTTTTTCTTGGAGAGAAAATTGTTCATGTCTTGATTAGGAGTATTAACTATCACTTGTACCTTTCAACTCACCCTTTACCTAATGAATGTTTTTGCATTGAAGAACAAAGAAAAGGGTCTCATTAGAGATATTAACTAATCATGTTTAAGACACAGGGATTAAGTGTAGGGTATTGTAATGATGAATCTTGGTGTGTCTAGAGAAAGGGAACTAGGTTTTAGTACATGTGAGAATAGAGAGACCTTACTTTCCTTAAAAGACAATTATGTCATAGTATTTGGTAGTGTTTGAACCGACAGAGAAAAGTGAGAGAAAAATGTGAGAGTGATGTGATTGTGATGCATGCTACTAAATTTCAAAACTCAAAACAAAATAGGAGAAAGCAACAAAGACAGTTAAGCAGTGGGTCATGGTTAGAAGCTGTGGCTACCTTTTACATGCTTATCTGCATAATATTTCCTATTATTCATTCTTCTTTCAATGTGCTGAGATGAGTTATGAGTGGGATCATACAAATTTTTCAACCACTCCGACACTAAAAATCAATACTCCCCTACTACCCTCACCTATAATTTTTATATTTTTTTTTCATTATTTTTTGTTTAAAAAATATTAACTATGTACCTCTCTATTCTGTTTTTAATTTCTCATTTAAATGGGATTCTGTTTCTTTGGAATTAATGCTGGCATTTATTCACTTTGAATAAAATCTCAAGCTTTGAGAGGGAATGGAGGGAAGAGAACCAATACATAATAACATATTTTTTTATTCCTATTTGAAGTTATTTAAGTGTTACCATTATGAAATTCTTTATCTATCTATCTATATATTAAAAAAAAAAAACTCTTTACTTATTTGTGTCATGATTTTTGTGTTTGGGAATATGGATGTAGAAAAAAAAATGATACTTTTTTTTATTTTCTTTATTTTTCTTAACACCAAATAGAAAAGGAAAAATTTAAAGCAATTTGAAAACATAAAAAAAAAAATCTATTTTTTTTCTTATTCAGATATGTATGTGTTTAACAAGATGCGTGGACACGATTGAGAAAAAAAAAATAATTGAAATAAAAAAGATAATTAACACAAAGATCAATTTTAAAGTAAATTTGACCTGATATATATTTTTTATAATGACAATATTAGAGATAGTGACAATATCATCCTTCGTTAGGGTTATATTTGTGTAATAATTTTTTTTTATCGGTAATAAAATAAATAAATAAATGGGAACCACTTTAGGGGTGGTTCAACCATTATACATAAAGAGCAAAACACCTTAACATACTCTTACCACGAAACACCTACCTGATTATCTAAGGAACAACCAAACTAACCATAGGAAAATATTAAATTACCATCCTCATACAATCCTCTGGGTTCAAAACCCAATTAGAGTACCAAAAGGAAGCACAACGGGATTTTGCGTAAATCCACGACCAAACATTTACCTGTACTAAGGCGAATACTTCGAGCGCATCTACCACCCCCCTATCGAAGGACACGCAGTTTCTATGATTCCAAATACCACTCACAACTCCAATCCAACTTACACCCCAAACGTCATTAATCAAAATGAAGCCTGACTTAACTTGAATTGTAAAAAGTTTGCCAAATGATCCTTATGAATAACGAAGGACACACTTAGCCACTTAAAACAAAGACACCAGACACGCCAAGCGAAGTCACAGACGGAACACAAATGATTGGACGACTCTTCCACCATCTCACACAGACAACACAAGGGATTCTCAATCACCACCCCGCATCTTCCCAGATTTACCCTAGTAGCAACCTTATTCTCTATCACCTTCCAAACTGTAAACAAAGCAGAAGGCAAGACTTTGCACCTCCACAACTTACTGTAAACTGGAGTGACCTCCCCAACTGTATCCTTCCTAACTTGAACATAGGTTGAGTTAACTGTAAAAGTTTGGAACCCCCCAGCCTTCCAAATTCAACAATCTTCCTTCCCCAGTTCCAATTTCGCCCCTTGCAACAACTGAACCAACTGCTCCTCCAGAGGCTTCTCCCATTCGAAAAAGGATCTACGCCAAACAAAGTGCCACACCCAAACACCATCAATCCAATTCTCAAACTCAGCCACATTTGCATCTTTAACCAAACTAATGGAAAACAGTCTCGGGTAATGATAATAATAATTATAAAAATACTTCTTTGAATACAAGAAAAAAATATTTTTTAAATTATAAATTAAATAAAATAAAAAATTGTAATGATTATCAATACAATAGATTTAGTTATATTTATATTTTATTTATAAAAACATGATTTTTTAATGTTTATAAAACATTCTCACTCTCTCAGCCAACATTTTGTTTACCCAATCAAAGGATCAGTTTGTCCATCAAATCTTAGTTGCCAAGTGAAAACTCTCATCTCCCAACTATGTTATTCACCCAACGACTAAACCACTAGAAATTTCATTTAAACAACTCGCTAAGTGAGAATTTACTTCCCCAAAGAACAAAAAACTCTTAGGTTTTCAATTAACTGATATTTGCCTACTGACCCTAGCACTATGAGTTTTTATTCAAAGAGCCCCAAATGAATTCGACTCGCCCAATGACCAAAACTCAAAGATTTTCAATTAAGTAAATTTTGCTGCATAATTTAAAAGTTCTGCAAAATATAATAGGTGATTCAATACGTTCAAACCAAGTTTTTTCTTTTTCATTTCTTACGCCTTGCATGAAATATTGTTTCCAAAATAACAATAACTTAAACCAATTTGACTCAATTGAAACATTATAACTTTTCACTACTAAAATATACAACACAACTTATTTAAAATCTATCCATTCAAACTATAAATTTTTTATCTCAAACACTTTTAGCTCTTTAAGGTTTGGAGGTTGGACCTTCCCTTTGTAATAGGTTGATACACACTCAAGTATTCTATATTATTTTATTTATTATTTGTCAATAAAAAACTCTTTAATATCTCAAACATATTCTTCAAAATTCTTGAGAGAAAGTAAACAAAAAATATTTTTAAAAAATTGTATTTTTTGTAAAATAAAATTTAAATAGTTAATTTTCTATTTATAATTTTTTTAACCTAAATAATAAAATATTGGTAGTTCGTCTCATTTAAATCACTTCTAGTCCTAAACATTGACTCCTTATATATTTCATTTCTTCTCTCCTTGTAATGATGTTAAGTTACACCAAAATAATTGGTTGTTCTTCTATAACATTGAAATTGGTTAAACAAAATTAAAAACATTGAACTATGATCACGTATTAAAATTTTATATTTATTTCATGGCACTGGAACAAGATATATTATTGCAGTTTAGACACACAGTGTAGTGTATTGTGTTCTTAAAACTCTAATTCGAACACCCTCTTTATATATTTGGTTTACCTAACTAAGAATTTATTTTAGTAGATATGTCTAAATGAAACATGAATCCATAATCTACCTTACACTGAAACTTCTTTAAATTTCCATAATGAATCAGAGACTCTAAACTTAATATATATGCTCTCTTTCAAAATGTTTTTCATTCTAAATAATGGACATTGATATTGCACTTGATATAAAAAAATAGTGAAAAAAAGTAGTAGTTGTGCATCTGCACTTTCTGTACTGTTGGTAGGAGCATCTTTAGTTTTGTTGTTTGTTATGCGACATTCTTATTATTAGGTAGGAATTTGAATTGGGGTGGCATGAAAACCAAATAATTGATGAAGCAAATGAAGAAAGGTTGGAGTTTGTGGGAACTTGATCATCAACATTTCTTTTTTTTCTTTGTTTGTTTTGTTCTGTGGCTCACTGCAAATGTTGGGCATCCATCACCAACTTGGTCTGGCTGGTGTGGAATGTAAGGGAAATAAGGGAAAAAAATTCTGTCATTAAATGAGAGCATGCAATGCAACAACGTTCATCCAAAGGGCCACACTGTGTGTGTAGGATAACCTTCTGACACCACGCAAGGAATCTGTTTCAACAATTGCTCTGTGGGGATCTCCTTGTAAGGCTACCCATTATTCCACCAACATTTCATTCTTTAATTCTTTACACTAAAATAGATTTATAAAATATTAATTTAGTTGAAATGTGAAGTTTCATAATTATATTTATTAAAAAATAAACTTCAACTCTAATTCAACATCATATATTATGGATGGTCCGATAAACAGTCAAATAGTGAATGATATATATTATGAGTGGTCCGATAACGGATAACGGTCTAATAGCGGATGACCTAATAAATTTAATAAATAATTGTTAGAATAGGTTCAAAATGACTCTCGTACCATATTAAGAAGTGAACTTTAAGTTTAGCTCAACTTCATAAAACTAATTTATAAGATGAAATTTGTACTCATTCATATATTATGAAATGTCCTAATATACTGCGGAGCTCCAACAATATTTAACATGATCTTTATAAAATAAAATTAAGTCTTAAATTTTTTAAAAAATACTATAACATAGGTTTTTTTAATCAAATTACAGTATATATCCTTGAAACTTTAAATTAAAGATAATGAGAAATTTTGTGTATGGGTTAACTCATGATTTATGAGATCTAAATCTTCTCATTTATATTTGCAACTCTTCTCAATATGTTTACTTAAAAATTTGAACAATAAGTAAATTATTTTTTAAATTTCCATGTGTAGAATTGAGGAAATGTATGTCTTTTAAATTAGTCATAATAAAAAATAAAAAATGTTAAACAAATATTTACACCTTGTACAGTGTTTTTATATCAACATAAATAAATCTCCAACAAATTGGAGAGTATATTTTACCACATTATGAATTTGAAAAAAGTTTTTCTATAATAACAAAGCATAAATAATTTCAATGTAATTTATCTAATTCTTGAAACATGTTAGATTTGTGACAGGGTGAATAAAGAGACTTTGTGAAAAAGATAATATATATTTTATTATATGTGTGTTTTAAGAAAACATTAGGGTATGATTATTTATTTTGAGTGAAATGAAAAAAAAGGGTATATATTATTGGAGATTTTGTACTCCCCACAATTGATGTGAGTAAAAAAGGAATCTGTTTCCCAATGTATCCACATTAAGCTTTAGACACACTTCAATTTCCATGGGACTGTAATCACTCAACTGAAACTTCTTCTCTCATTTGGTTGCTGTTTCCTTAAGGCTGGAACTGGAACCACTCGTGCAGTCACTGAAATCAAGTCTCTGTGATGATTGATTCTCTATTGGAAAAAAGGGTTGCAACTCACAAAGTGATTCTTGTTACATCAAGCTACAAGAACAAAACAACAACAACAGCAACTTCTGAATTCTTATCACAATAAAATTTATATATTGTGTAAAAGTTAGTAAAAAAAAACGTATTTAAGATAGTTTATAAATAATTAGTAGCTCTTTTTATAATTTATTTATTTTATATTATAAATTAAATTAAATCATTTTTAATCTTTCCACTCATGAGGTGAGGTCGATGTGGAATCTCCAAACAAACATTTGATAGGATAGACTTTAAATGACTCTGATATCATATTAAGAAGTGGACTTTAAGCCTAACTTTACTCCCATAAAACCGATTCATGAGGTGAGGTTTGCACTCACTTATACACAATGAAATACTCTGATCTCTAGTCGACTTGGGATCTCCAACGAAAATTATTTTAAGAAAAAAATAATAATAATTTTTTTTCATATAAAATAAAATCTACTTTATTAATAAATTAATACTAAATATTTTAACATTTTAATCTAAAGTAAAAATTGTTTTGTCAAATTTAAAAATAAGCCATTTAAATGATTTGTTTAAAATAAATTAAAAAATAAAAAGTTAAGTTGGAATTTGTATTGATAATTAGGTTTGTTTAGTTGTGGGCATAATGATGTGGGGTTGTGGTAAAACGTGATGAAGTTGGGTACAGAGGGATGGAGGATGGAGAGGGTGTGGTACAGTGACATTGACGCTTCATCAAACACAGTCACTGCGGTCCTTATTTCGCCACGTGTCCTCAAACGTAATAAGCCCATTTTTCTATGTATGTACCCTCTTCTCTTCTTTAAATTAACTTTTACGTATTCTCTCATCAATTCTACTTCTTATAATAATTACAACAATAATAATAGAGTTAATAATTTTTTTCTCCAACAACTTTTTTTTTTTTTTTTTTGCATATCCTTACGCACTTTTGTGGCAAAAAAAGGCTTAAAATTTTAAATTTTTTATTTATTTATATTGTAAAAAAAAATCAAGATAGTGTAGTTTTTTTCAGGTATTTTAAGTAGAATGTTAAGAAGTAATCTCCCAGACTATTAAGATTTATCTATAACCCTAACTTCCTTCAACATAATATGAAATCCCTAATTACTCCCTCTAATATTGAATACAAGCTAAAAATAATTAAATCACACTGATTTCAGAGTTTATAATTAAGAAAAATCAATTCTATCATTTAATATTTTTCTTAAATTCCACTTCCACTAAATATTATATAAAAAAATAAAGATGATCATTAAAGTAAAAACAATGAAAGATATATCAAGATAAGTTATAATAATGGTAATAATGGATTGCATATAGAAATTATATGGGGATGGATGGGTGTGTCAATTTAAACTTGCATTTCTTTAAATTCGTATTATTATATTGTAAATAAATTTTAATTTTCATAAATCATATCCATCTTATAAAACGTGCGAATTAAATGGACGGTCATCGATAAAGATATACTGCTTTTTTTAACATTTATTCATGAGAAATTAATTTACTTAAAGCAGAGACAATGCAAAATAAAGCGATTTTTGTAAAGTTAAATTAAGCTTCATGATATAAATTATAACCAAAATTAACTAGTAAAATTTGTTTAACCCACAAATATAAATTTTTTATATTAAAAATTATCCAAAACTTATC
This sequence comes from Phaseolus vulgaris, assembly GCF_051622355.1. Lineage (NCBI taxonomy): Eukaryota > Viridiplantae > Streptophyta > Magnoliopsida > Fabales > Fabaceae > Phaseolus > Phaseolus vulgaris. Next base: position 4,062,524 of record NC_143498.1, read on the forward strand.
CACATATATAGGTCTAACATGAGGGTGTTTATCCAAATACGAATTTAAATTATTGAGAATGATTTTGAATTTGCATGATTGATGTAAATATATGATATGATATGATATATTGTTTATAAGTAGAATTGTATTATTTTCATTGTATATGTATAAAAGAAGAAGGTAGGGAAAGTGGGAGGTATGGGGAAAAGAAAAGAAAAGAAAAAGAATGGAAAAAAATGGATAAGAGAGAGTGAGGTGGTGTTGGGCTTAAAGAGAAGGAAGAGGTTCGCCTCCCCTCGGGCGACAGGTTTGGGCTGGGGCCCACTTGTAATTTATGGTTGTCCTATTCGTCTCACCCTTTTTCGTACATCTAACACCCCTTTAATGCCTGTGGGCCCCACTCTCTCTCTCTCTCTGCCTCACTCCCCCAGACACAACACAACCACTTCTCCCATTTTCCTCTCTTTCTATCTCTTTTTAACCAAAAATTAGTACAAATTAATTGCTTTCTCAAAAGGGTAAAACTGTAAGTCCACATCCATCACTCTTTTCACTCACTAATTTCATTTCGGTTTTTTGTTCTGCTTCTCAAAGTTACTTTCGCATCTTTAAAAAAACGTGAATTCTAAACTGAATGTGAATTATAAGTTTATTTATCTTTATTTTTAAATTATTATAAAAAATATTAAATAGAAATCAATTTTAAGATAATTAATTATTATAGTAACTAACTTTGATACAATTTTACAGAATAAATTAATTTTTAAATTGTTATCTAATTATGATCTAATTTAGTTAATATAATAATTAATTAATTTTTATTTAGTTATTTTTTTAACAAATGTATTTGGAATTTGGTATGGAAAGGATGAGTGAGTGAATGATATATTTAGACATATTTTTAGCATCTTTAATAGTAATGATAATGCTGTAATAACGAGAGAAAAAAAATTAGTAATGTAAAATGTCAAAGTTTTAGGTCTAAGATTTTAAATTTTGGAAGGCCTGAATTTTTTAGGTTAATTATCTTGTAATGTTTGTTCATTTTATAAATACATATATTCATTTTAAAATATAATTAAATAATTTTTTTCTCGTCACAAATTTAAATTTTATTCACAATCAATTATATTGTAAGATACATTAAACAAGTTACTCATATTGTGTCTAGAAATTAAAACGCTAAAATGATTGGAATGTAAAATTTTGATTATACCTTTTTAAAATTATTGGAATAATTAAAAATGAAGATTAAAAATATATATTAAACCATACTCCATTTAAAAATGTCGAGAAGTCTAGATTTCTTAGACACAATCCTACGTAATTAATATGGGTGCTAATAATAATATTCGTAATAATTAAAATAAGATGAGAGAGTATATAATAATAATTATAGAGATAAAATCAACAGTAGATGATGAATTATGTATGAAATATGAATTATGTGATAGCTATAATCTATAAATTATGAATTGTGTAGTATAATTTGAGAATATTATATTTTTGTATATAAATAAACTATAATAGATAATGCAGATCTACATTTTGTGTAATCTTAGCCTTTTAATTTTTATGTGTATTTTTTCTTATATATATATATATATTAATGGATTTTAAGTAGATGTTATTTTTCTGATTTTATAAATAAATCGAATGAAGAGAGTTTCTCCCTCCTTCCCGACAGAAAAGTTTGAATAATTGTTGCAGGATAAGGATATTTGCCTCAATAATTGTTATCTTCTCCAACTTTTAATTTTACTCATTTAATTCTTATTTCGTTTGTTTAATAATTTGAAGAAGAGAAATTATTTATTTAAATTTAAAGTAAATTATTCAATCATATTCATATTGATTGATTCCATTATATGTGCAAAAACTGTGACATATCTTCACATTTTTTACATTTTTAGTTTATTCCAAATTTGAGGCAATCATGGACATATAGATATAGATAAATAAATAGAGATATAAATCGGTCAGAGAGATGTGACATGATGAGTTTGCAATGTTGTATATGTGATTATGTATTATGTTAAGTTGCTTGTTTTATTTAATATCAAATATTTAATGGGAATTTTGGAAGAGAGTTTTATAGAGAACTACTTTTCGTGCTAAGTTTGATAGAGTCAAAGTTTTTAATATTGTTTATGGTGATTTTGACTCTTTTAAATATGTGATTATGTTTGAATATTTACTATGTCGTATACATAAAAGATATGGATGTATAAGAAGTTTAAGAACATCCTTAGATACAAGATCATGTGTATGTGAAAGATTGTTCTTTGTTTATTGAGAAAGCAAAAGACAATGGGAAGTTTGTAAAGGTATAATAGAATGGTGCAGAAACAAAACGAAGGATCTTCAAATGAAAAAGTGAAATAATTAAAGAAAACAAATTCATATATTAGATCTAAATTAGATGTGTGATGTATCTACTCCTCATCACCAATTGCTCATTTAGTATTTTAATTGTGGTGAATCACAATTAATTAGCGATTATCAACAACCATCTTTTATTAACATTTTTTATTGTTCAAGAAATCAAGAGACACGACTAGAGATTGTATAATATAATTAGGAAGTGATCAAGAGGGTCTAATGAGTTTTAATGTGTTTGTTCTAATCGGAGAAAGAAGTTAACAATATAGTCTAAGATATGTGTTCTATTTACGACAATGTTATATTTGATTTTAAAGCGACATACTCCTTTGTGTTAAGTGATTTTGTGTAGGTTTTGAAGTTGTCTACAAAAGAGTTATCTTTTAACTTGTTGGTTTCAACACCAACATCAAACCTTGTAGTTGTATATTCAGTTTGTTGTGGATGTTCAGTTGTAGTGGGTAGTTTCAAATTCAATGTGCTTCTGACATCTTTGTCTCTGAAAAAATTGGATGTTATCTTAAGAATGAATTGGTTCTCTATCAATCACACTCTTATAGATTGTCGAAAAAAGAACTTTATTCCTTTGGATCTAAGGAAGATAGAAGTGGTTTCAACACCATTTGTTTTGAGTAATGTAAAAGATGAAGTTAATTATTTTATAATTCTCAGTGTCATTGACAAGAATGAAAGTGAATTGATTAGTATACCAGTGGTGTAGGAATACATTAATATTTTTCTAATGATGTATCGAAATTACCTCTAAAGTGGGAAATTGAGTATTGTGTTGATCAACTAAACAACGTCATGTTAATGCTTCATACATGATCACTTCAACTAAGTTAGTGGAGTTGAGAAGCAAGTGGATGAAGTGTTGAAGAAACAATTTATAGGACCAAATGTCTCACCTTGGAGAGTTCAAGTGTTGCTAGTGAAAAAGAAGGATGAATGATCTAACTTGTGTGTGGACTACATACAATTGAAAAAACTCAACATAAAAAAATAAGTGTTTGTTGTTTAGGATCGATAACTGAGGGATCAATTGCACAAAGTATTAGTATTCTCTAAAATTCAAATACGATTAAATCTAGGTGAAAGTTGAAGTTGTTCAGAAAATGACTTTCAAATCTAAATATGACCATCATGAATATGTGACGATTGTTAGGTTTGATGACTACAATAAGAGGGGGGGTGAATTTTTTCAAACTATTTTCACAAATACTTTGCTTAGAATGAAGCTTTAACAAACAACTCAGAAAATCAATTCAGAAAACCAATTCAATAGTCAAACAGAACATGGAATCAGAAATTCAATTGGTTAAAGTTGCGATTTAACCGGTTGTTTATGACAACAAAATTACAAACAGTTTAATAAGAGATGAGATAGCGAGAATTACACACAGAGATTATACTGGTTCACTCAATCACAGAGCTACATCCAGTCCTCAGTCAAACCACTGAGTTTTCACTATACAATCAATCACAGATTACACAAACACCACACACAAAGAGGTGACTTTGAATCCCACAAAGCCTACTCACCCTCCTTGCACACAACAACCACCTCAAGCCAGAATCCCACTGATTTTACAGGACTTTACACAGATATACAAAATGTTATATGAACAATTACAAGAACTTGAACAGGATTAGAAAACACTTGGTAAAACGCAATACACCAGCACCCTATTGATCAATTCTTTGAAAGACAACAAAACACAAGACAATCTTGCTAAAACTTGATGAAAAACCTTTTCACAATTAGTTTTGGTAATCTCTCAAATCAATCTCAACTCAGAGTATCAAAAGGTTTCTGTTTCATCAACTCTCTAGTTAATCAACTTCAAAATCAAAATCTATTGTTAAACGTTTGAATTAAGCATATTTATAATACTTGAAATGCTAACGTTGGAGCAAATCAGTTAAAAACATATTTTCAAAAAACTGTTGCAAGCACATACATTTAATCGGTTAAAACCACAAATTAACCGGTTGAATGCTCTTGTCAGTTATAAAACATTTTTAAAACCTTCTTTGCCAGCTAAGTTACAAATCTTGCTAAAACTTGATGAAAAACCTTTTCACAATTAGTTTTGGTAATCTCTCAAATCAATCTCAACTCAGAGTATCAAAAGGTTTCTGTTTCATCAACTCTCTAGTTAATCAACTTCAAAATCAAAATCTATTGTTAAACGTTTGAATTAAGCATATTTATAATACTTGAAATGCTAACGTTGGAGCAAATCAGTTAAAAACATATTTTCAAAAAATTGTTGCAAGCACATACATTTAATCGGTTAAAACCACAAATTAACCGGTTGAATGCTCTTGTCAGTTATAAAACATTTTTAAAACCTTCTTTGCCAGCTAAGTTACAAACAACCGATTATCTCGACATTTTAATCAGTTGTTTTTCTCTTTGCATGAAAAAACAATTTAATCTTTAAAACTGATTGAAATGAGCTTTGTCTGAGATTCAAAACTGATCTTGCAAAGATTCTAAACCCCAAACCAAAACCTAAACCTAAAACATCACACAGCTTCAGGCTTCACTTGGATTTGGCACATCAAAGTTTCCCATCTTCAACAACGATATCCTTCAATGTGATAAATGATTTAATAATGTTAATAAATCACTTTAACGCGATTTTTAATTCACTTTTAGACAAGTTTGTTATCATTTTCAAAAATGATATTATTGTATAATCATATATTCACTAAGAGGATAAATAAGACATTAAAACACGATCGATCATTTTGATAGAAAAATAGTGAATGTTGAAGGTTGAAAAAGAAATTTTTGAAACATGTTTCTTTTCTTTTAATTTTTATATTTTATAAAAAAAAGTTATTTAATAAATATTTTAATAGGTTCAAACATAGTATAATTTAATGGAGATGAGAAATAAACTTTATCCTAATCAAATATAAATAAATATTTTTTTAGAAAAATAATATGGATTGTCCCACAATAACAAGAGTACTAATAATTATGAAAAAAATTAAAAAAAATGTTATGAAAATATTGTACAAATTATATATATAAAGTTTTCCACCGAAAGTAAGAGTATATCTTCGTTAATGGCACACTTATTATTCTTGTGAAAACTTGTTACTAAGATTACAAAATGATTGAATGAAGAAGAAGCATGTGGATGCATGTCACATTCCACTACATACATTCAGCTCAAGTTTTGATACAACAACAACCCTTGCACTACTTTCAATTACCTTTTTTTTGCTTTCCAAACTAACTTTTATTTTTAAATCCAAAAGCATTTTTCAAATATTCCACCTTCAACACTGTGCCTTCATTTCCATCCATCAGGGAAGAAAAATAAAGTTCTAGTTGTAGTTCTACTCATCACATCCATTAACTATGTTTTTTTTTATTATATTTTTTAAAGAACACAACATCCTAGGCAGAGGAAATGTTTGATTATGGTGATGGAGCAGAGGTCTGAGTATTATGTACGTGGATTGTTTATGGAAGAACAAAATGAGAAGGCATCTTCTTCAACAAAAGTATTGCTAAAACCAAGAACAAATGGATCTTAGTTCTTTCATATTTTTTATACCCTAAAAATTGTTTCTCGTGCCAAACAATTATATTTTATTCTAAACCACGTTACTCAGCAATCCCCTTAGTTAAGTTAATCACAAAGTAATAGTGTTTTGGTTTGAAACATCAAGAAGAGAAAGAGATGTTCATTCATGGAAAAGATTAAAAAAAAAATACATTATTTTTTTCTTCAAATTGAATCCCTGGCCCAATTTTAACTGGGCTTGCTGTTTGTGGAAAATGGTATGTCAAACAATGATTACACTCAGAAAAACGTTACTAAAGCTTGCTTTTTTTATGAGATTATTAAGTTTGGTACATTGTTAGGGTAAATATTTTTATATTAATTAATTAAAAATATTTAGATATAATTTATGAATAAATATACATTATAAAAATTAATAATTTGCTACATAGATAAGGCCCAGTGAGTCAAAGACAATATAAGGCCCGATGCATATAAAACAACACCCGCTTCTCATCAAATATATTTTTTAATAATAATAATAATAAAATTATGAATGAAAGATATCGTAGTTTATGTAAAATATGTAGGTTTTTTATTTGAATCCTTGAAAATGTATTCAATTTTGTGTTGAAACATAATAAATATAAATTTGTCGTTAGAATAAAAGTTACTTGCTATGCACAACTCTATAAATGCATTTTTTAATTCAAGAGATTTGAACAAGATTTGTGCCATTAACAATATGTTGGATTCCAAAGTTCCAAGGAAAATTGATGTGCTGATTTTGAGACAATATTCTGAATCCAAATAATCGTTTTGGGCTCCTAAAACTCATAAATTATAAAACATCCATTTGTTTAAAAGCATCAATTCGTGTGGAAACTATTTTCAAGCTTTTAAAAATCAAGAGATAAAATGGAAGTTGGATATAGCAGAAAAAAACAAAATGTAATTTTCTATGCCATGATGAATTAGGGTTCAAAGTTCCAAAATACGTTTATAGAGAATAACTCCATAAAAAACATTTAGAAATTCTTGGAAAACTTTTCATGCAAATCTAGCTCAATGAAAAATGTGAAGAAACACCGAATGATTTACAATGCTGAAAAAAATATTTCAACTTACAAAATGGTTATTTCAAAATCATATAATGTTTTTATAATTTATGATTATATTAAATGTTATTTACAATGATACAATTTCATTGCTGAAAACCACACAATCAGGCAGTATGAAATCACTTTTACAATTAAGTTAACTTTGTTGTAAATTTAGGTAACACTTATAAAAATTATAAAAGGTCTAAAAAATTGTATAGGTATAATAAATAACTTTAATATATATCTGTATTTTTATATTGTGCTACTTATTTGGTAAATTGCTTGTATATGCGATAAAGTGTGCCCACAATGTTTTTTCGTGAAAAAAATAAAATAAATATGTGATGAAAGTATTTTGTTTTCGTTTATGTAAAGGATGTATTCAAATAATCTTACTTAACAATTCTATATTTTCAAGTATAAAATTAAATTACGAGTCATTGATGAAATAAATTCAACTACTTTAGTGATATTTTCAATTACGAGCATGAATTTATTATATGTATTCGTTATATTTGTTTTTTTTTTCTTGACAGAATTCGTTGAATCTTTCTTTAAAGATGTTGAAAAAAATATAAAAATTAAGATAGATAAAAGTAATTAGTATTGATAGATAAAAGTAATTAGTATTTATACTTATTAGGGTTTTTATTTTATTTCAATGTCAGATGATGTTAAATGTATATGCATATGTTTTATTTCAATTTAATGTATTTTATTCTGCATAATTCAAATTCAACATGGGTTGTCTAATATTGTTTTTCTCAATATTTTTATGGTATTTGTGTTGTCATTACATGTATTTTCTTAGAATATATATATATATATATATATATATATATATATATATAAATCATTGTATAAGATGTTAACATTAAATATTTTTAACACGAGTAAGCTACATTAGGCCACCCAATTTTATTTTATTTTTAATTTTGGTTTGTAGTACTATAAGTGATTATTAGCTTAAGTTATTTACTTTCTTAATTTTTTTTATTTCATTTATTTATTCTTATTACTTATTTTGGTGGTGATCTTAAATTTTCGTTTCAAAATATTTAATGTATCATTTTCTTAATTTTTGTTTCTTCCACACTCTTACTCTATGTATTTTTTTTTCACACAAAGTAATTTCAAAACCAGTATCATATAACACAGGTACTGTTGAAAGGATCCAGTATGCCTAGTCATATTTTCTTCCAATTTGAATGGTCCAATTCAAATAATTCCTATAATTTATAGTATTTTTTTTTATTAGTGGATTTGAAAATGCCCAATTTCTATAATTCCTTTCTAACTCTATTTGGGTTTTGCCTTCTGCACCTCCAAGAATTTCTACCTCCACTCCCATATAATTTTAAACTACCATTTTGCACTTGTGAAAATAAATGTTTAAGTGCCAATGTGTTGGTTTGGAGCATTTTACAGGTCTGCATTTCTTGGTGATGGTTAGTGTCAGTTTAATTGAAGTTATTATGTTCAATAATACATATTTTTTATTCTAAATTCTCAGAATATTATTGTAATAAATTTTAACATTTATTTTAATTTTTAGTTTTTCAAAATTTTGCATAAATAATGATCAAAATTTGCAAATTTTTGTCCAAAAATGCACTGATGTTATATTTACAGCACAATGAAATCCATGAAATGATGTTGTGTGGATGAGAAAGAAGAAACACTCTGGTTAGTCATATCCGAACTCTTTGCAAGTAACCATGTTTTCCAAGTGTTCTTCTCTCTCATCCCCATCCAAATTCATCATCACTGTAACAAACCCTCTACAATTCTCAAATCCTGCACCAAAATTCATCTCCAGAAGAAATTCCATAACAAGACCCTTGCATCTAACACTCGCCAAAGACTCAGATTCAGCCTCTACTCCAGCTTCTTCTTCTCCCTCCTCTTTTGTCAATGACCAACCGGTTTTCTTGACTGGTGAGGATGTTCCATTGGAGGGTGTCATCCAGTTCGAGAAACCCAACTCTTCTCCTCAGTTTGAAAAATGGGGGTAATTTTTTTTCCATCAAAGTTATTGGTTTTCTTCATAAAGTTGAAATCTTGTTGCAAAAATTTCAAGTGGGTCATCATGCATGTCTTGCAGACGTGTGGCTCTGTTAGCTGGTGCAGATGTGTTAGCTTTGTTTTTATTTGCCACAATTGGAAGATATAGTCATGGACTTTCTGTTTTGGACCTAGAGACTCTGCGCACTGCTGACCCTTTCATAGCAGGTGAGTTTTTTTTTTGTGATTGAGGAATTTGTGTTTTTGGAGAGTTTGAGGTTTGAAAATATTGGGTGCTTCAATGTTTTGCAGGGTGGTTTTTGGGTGCTTACTTTCTTGGTGGTTTCGGAGAAGATGGGCGTGGGATGAATGGTCTATCCAAGGGTGTCATTGCTACTGCTAAGTCATGGGCTGTTGGGATCCCTGTGAGTTGAATGTTTGGTTCTTGTGTGAAGCTTGTTGGTTCACTTGCAACCATCTTAATAGAGTCTTAGCAAGTAAATTTTGGATTGTTACATTTAGATGCTTAATATAACATGCTCACATCACACAAATTTGATAAGGAAAGTTTTGTATACTTGGAGGGAAGCTTGAATCTATGTCCACAATCTTGAATTAACCTTGGTTCAATATTTGTAGTCTTGATTTAAATCATACTAACAAAAAGAATGAGGGCAAATTATTCTTTGTAAGGTGGCTAGGATTTTCACACCAATTGTGTAAACACAACTGTGTGATGTGAGATATTTTTGTAAATGCATAGTTGTTTCTTCATTTTGGCATTAAAGTGAGAGTCTAAACCATCATAGGTTCAAATACATATAATGATATAAGTCTAAATAACAATATTAATTCTTATAATCAATATTTTTCATAAATCAAAATTAATCTAGTTGTGACTTGGTATGAGCAATGGCAGTATCAAGCTTCATAATTGGCATTTTTGTTTTAGTGTCCTTTTTATAGGTGAAACTTTAATGTGTTGTTGGAACACTTTTCCAATTGGAGAGCATTCCATTGAAATGAAAAGATTTACAAAGCACAAAATGATTTGTAATGTAAGTAAATCGAGTTGAATCTGTAAACTAATGTCAATAAAGTGTTAGCTATAGATGTTTGTAGCTCTCTCATTTGAAGTAAAACTATAATTAAAGGTTATTTATAGGCGAAACTTTTATTTTAGTGATAGTTAATTATCTTCCACAAAACAGAAACCATTCATCTTTTTTTGACTTCTTGGCAGATAGGAATAGCAATAAGGGCAGCAGGATCAGGTCATCTACCAAATTATAGTTTTGTATTTGTGACTCTGGGAAGCACTGCTGTTCTACTTATTACATTCAGAGCATTACTGTATACTATTATTCCAGTTGACAACAGCAAAAAGAGTGATGACTACCGCCGTGGTAGTCCCTTTGAACTCTTCGAGGTACATAAGCTTTTCATCTTTGTTAGATCTTCAGGTATAATTGTTGTAATTCCAGTTCAAAGGGAATTACATAGAATTACATGGAAACTGCTTAAAAGTCTTCCCATAGAATTGCATTTATATAAGCCTGAACTTGTATTACATCTCTGCTACATCTGCTGTATCTATGAATTTGTATTTGTTACCATACAGAGTAAACTGAGTTAATGGGAAAATGTTGAATTAAAAGCTGTAATTGAGAACAAAATAGAAGTGTGACTTTTGATCTGCACAGCAACAACAATTCTAATCCAGATTAGCTGGTGGTTGCCAAAACTATCAATGAAGGCTTTTACAATGAAAATTGAGATTTACACAGCCTATAACTTCTTCTGTTAGAGTCTACTTCAGCAGCACAATTTCCAAATACTTTGAACTGATTGTGCAAATATTTTAAATTTGAAGTCAAACCAGTCCTTTCTTTATCTTCATGTAACAATAATTTTGTAGCATCTATATTCTGATTCAAGATTTGTTCTTTACTTTTGTAGCTGCTCACATCTTTAGTACGGCGGTGGTAGCAATGGGTTGTATGTTCAAGGCACCATAATGTGTACACATCAGAACATTAGTTTCCATGGGTAATCTCCTTGTGAAGCAAGTAAGAGTGGATTTACTACAGTTGATTTTTATCATACTAAATGTGTATACTATTGTTACACATTTGATCAATTTAAAGGGCATTATTAACTATTAAGTAATTTGAACCATCTCTGGTCTGGTCCCATAATCCCATTTGCACTATATTCTGAGAACTTCCAGATTTTCCTAATTAGTTTACCATTCATGTTAATAGAGACTGTTGGAGGTGTGAATAAATTGGTTGTATTGTTAATGTTGGATCTTTGGAGACAGATATATTGCGAAGATTCGACACTAATAAGTTATCAATAAGTTATAATTCATATACTAATAACTTATCAATAAGTTATAATTCATATACTAATAACTTATCAATAAGTTATAATTCATATATGAGAGATTATGACAATACTTTAGATCTAAAATCTTAATCCACATGGATTTGTGACAGCTTTTTTACTGCTTTACCTTGGGTGATACTGATGAAGAACTTATTGCACTATTTATGTTTACTAGTCCTTTTAGAATTAAAGTCAATTTTAAAATTAAATTCAAATATTAAATTTAGTCCCTCTTGTTTATTTAAATTCTGACTTTAAGACTTAAGGTTAGAAGTTTTCCTTTCACTTAGCAGTAGCTATCATGATTGAGAACTTAATGTTTTCTTAATGATGTTTAATAAGGTTACAGATTGAGAATTTAAGGTTTTCTTACTAGCCTTTCTGAATTTTGAAGGTAAAATTTTAGACTTCTTATATTATCAATGTATTATATTAGATCTCACATCAACAACTAGAGTTAACTAGAGATAAGATAAAATCATTCATAGTATATAAGTTTATCTAAATTTTATCTTATAAATTGTTATAAGTTGGTTTTGTTAAATTGTAATAGGTTTAAAGTTATTTTTTTTTTGTATCTTAAACAATGTTGATTAAGATGTTGCATGTTGATTGGATTCCAATGAGATGACTATTCAGTTTTATCTCCAAGGGTGACAAATGCTACTTTGATTATAATGTAGGAATCGGAGTGATTTTTTTTAATTTAAATATAAGTTATTTTTTTTAAGATTAGAAAAAGGTCTCTATTATTAAATATTTAGTGGTTATTTTTTAAGTAATTTAGAAGTAATTGATTTTACAAGAAACTATTTGTAATAACTCTATTATAAAGAGGTTTTTGCAGTTTCTAATTATTTTAAGAGATCATGTCCATAATTAAATGTTACCTTATGCTTTTATATTGAGATCTTATGAACATAAATTTACTTGGATCAAATATAACTTTTATGAGCAATTAAGTATCAATCACTCTTTATTGAAAGCAATGAAAATTGTAGTAACAATATTTTCTTTTAAGCTCAATTTTCTAACCAACTTGGATTGTCATTAGCAATAAATGATCCATTTTATTTAATCATAATTGGATTGACAATAAAATAAATGATCTATGTATTATTTAATCAAAGTGGTTGAGATTTGATTCCTAACTTTTGACAATAACATGGGTGCTGTGAAACTTTATACATTGAAAATTTAACTCAAACCTATTCAACTTACAACTATATAAGTGGAGTTGATAGGTTCCAACATGATTTGGTATCCTTAAGTTGGAATAAAAAAAAATCTATGTATTCATTATTTTATCACATCTTGAAAGAATACTTCTTAATAATTAAAAATAATTATTTTTTAATGATAATTTTTAACTTGGACCTTATTCAAAAGGATTTAACTTAGTTTACACAACTCAATGATTTGTAATAAAAAATAATTTAATCACTTTAGAATGAAGAAATGGAAAAATCATTGTTTTTAATAGTTTACTCATTATTCCCAAGATAACAATTTAATAATGTATTTCATTTTTAAAGTAAGAGACATTCTAAATAGACCTCTCTGTTTTTTTTTATGGGCCACTTATAGTCTGCTAAGGAAACTGAGGCTTGTTTTGGTAAGATTATGTATTTTGGTACATTTACCTTACTGTTGTGTGTATTTGTTACATGTATGTTTGTAGGATTTTTTATAAGATTTTTTAAGAAAAAAATAACAGCAAAAAATATAAGTTAAAATTAATTTATATATATGTAATAATTTGTAAAATATTTTTATATAGATTTTTTAAAAAGTACAAGAGATATCACAATATACAATTAATGCAATGTATACATATTACTTATAACCATATTTTTTTTATCAGCAATTAAGAAAATATATACACAAGAACCACTTAGGGGTGATTCAACCCTTATACAAAAAGGTATGAGCAGCCTACATGCAAAACACCTTTGAACTATCTAAAATCCCACTAAAGCGAATACAAACAAACCAAAGGAGCAAGACACCAATCAGAAAACAAAAAACTAGCCGAGGGAAATTTGGAAGTGAGCCAATCCCAAACCTTCAACTGAGCCAAATAAAAGATTTCAGACAAGTTTAGAACTCCCTCGTTAAAAACTATCTTATTTCTATGACACCATATCTCATTCACCATTGCAATCCAAATATTACCAAAGCCAAGATTTACCGACTCCGGAGCATTACTCAACCTGAACTGCGGAAAATGTGAAAGAGCATGAAAAGGAACAACCGTCGTAATACCTAACCTCGCAAAACAAATGTTCCAAGTCAACCAAGATAATCTACAGTAAAAAAAACAAATGAAAACAATCCTCCTCCATTTCCCAGCAAAAACTGCAAAAACCGTTTCTAACAGCAACCCCGTGCCTGATTAAATTAACCTTGGTTGCAATCTTATTTCCTAGCACTCTCCACGCGGTCAACTGGGCCGAGGACAAAGCCTTAATCTTGCAAAAGAAATTAAACAACCCAGACCATTCCTCTCCTCGACCACCTCTTAGAATCTTATAAGCCGAACTAACTGAGTATAAAAGTCATCACTATATTATTGTTCAAGTATTGTTTGAACGGTGTTTCTCTTGTTTGAACAACTTGCAATTAAGAAAGATTTTCTCACTTGCTATATCACATAACTTAAAGTTATATAATTGTAAAAACTGACCAAATATATAAAAAGGGAGGGTTGGATTGTGTATTTAATTTTTTTGAAAGTTTCATAATATATATTCCTATGTTGCAAATTCAGACAATTTGATATGACACACAATTTGTCAAAAAAAATTCTAAACGTAGTTCGTATAACTCTCATTCGTTAGTACAATGTGATAACATGTAATGAACACAAGATAAAGAAACAAATATTTACGGTAGAAATTTTGTGTTGGTTCATATGATAAATAAAATTATTTCTAATTCTCAATCAATTGAATTTTGCTAAATAGACTATCGTTGCAAGTTACAACACAAGTATTATTTGGAACTCAATCACTCTTGATTAAAACTAACCAAATTATTTATTTGGAACTCAACTACTAGTGTTTAATAACCTCAATATTTTTTTGGAACATAGTCACTCTTTACTAAATAATCGAGAGTAATATTTGAAAGACAATCACTCTTAACTAAACAAACAGGGTTTGTAAAAGAGATGTGATGTAAATGATCAAGGGTTTGCTCACTAAAGTGAGGATCAAAGTCTTTCAACATATACAAAGATAAACACTCTTTCATATTGGTAAATGAATATAACAATGTTCTTACATAACTTTCATGAGCATAGAAGGATTTGAACAACGTTCCAAACTTTGCAATTTGTTCTCTTGTCTTGTTCTAAAAAACAAAAAACGTAGGTTTATATAGAACATAAAAGAAAGAACCATTGTAAATCATTTTTCTGACCATTAGGAACTTCAAACTCAAATAGCCATCTTTATGCGTCTGAAAGCTAGATGTGCATAAATGTGTTCCATGCCAAATTAAATGCCAACATTCTCTTCAAGCAAGATGTAGCTAACAGTTTATCTAGGACAGATAACTATTTACTCAAATCAAAGTAAAAGTAGAAATCGTACGTGGTAGATAGTTGAACCAAATTTGACATATGCTAATATGCTAGTGTCTTATAGCTGTTGGTGCAAAACAATTTTAACTCGTATATCAAGGGATCTTTATGTTTAGGTGTTCTTTAGTGAATCTTAATGGTAGCGAGAAGATGAAAACATTCCTTACAACAAAGAAAAGCTTGAAGAATACTTTCCTTAAGTTTAAGACTATGTGCTTATCATTTAATGAAGATTTCACTTATCAAACGAAGCAAAGACTACAAGGTGTTATATCATATGTTAGACGAAGCACTTACATTTTATATTATCTGCTCATTTGTAAAACATATCATCTTATTGATGAAGCATGTTCATATTTTATACTTTGTTGTTAAAATCAAATAATCAAAACTAGGGATGTTGGACTTTGCTCTAATACTAGATAATATATAGAATTAGTTTTGTCTTCCTGTCACTTAAATATTCACTCCATATCTAATAGCTCTTGTAATGTTTGAGTGATTCACTTATTATATCTCCTACAACAAGTTATTTGAAGAAAAGGTTCCCTGCAACATGTAATTAAATAATCTCATATATGTTACAAAATTCATCCATCACAATCAAGGATTCATGAGCGATCATGTTGTTGTTTGAACATTATATGTTCTAGAAGAGAAATGATTATCTTAGTCTCTTTTGTTTCAAGTGTTTGCTTAAACTACAAATCCTATCTTATAACACTTCTTATATTTAATATACATCTCTTTAAATTTGCATAAATACTAAACTTACATTTAAACAAACACTTTAATAAAAATAACCTAGACTTACACATTTTTTTTTATCAAACGAAAAAGGGAAGAAGATGTAAAGCCCAACAAAAAAAAGTGTAAAGTATAAGAAAGAATAGAAGTGACGTGATAGTGTGACAGAAAGAAAACATATAGCCATGAAAATAGGTTCCTAGGCATAGACATAGAACATAGACAACAATAGGCGTAGGGTTTTTCTTTTCTTAGGTACTATACTATATTAGGCTGCGTATTCTCTGTGCTCTACACGCTGCCGCTGCTAGTTGTTAAAGGTTGTTTGTTTCGTTCACTGTAATGCATGCATGCTGTGTCAAATCATCCCCAACACAACACTTCACATAATGTTCAAATTTGCATGCCGTTCCCATCTATCAACAATTTTTTCATACACATTTTACTAATTTATAATAGTTTTTAAGAAATAATTTTGCTTTTTTATTTTTGTTCTGAATATTTCTTCTGTCATATTAATATTGAGCAATGGTTGACCTTCAAGTTCACGTTACCATAAAGAGGAGTTTGTGGTTGCGACTGTCACATGCCTTATATGGATAGATATTTAAGATAAGATGCTTTTCTTATGCATCCAGTAATATTTAAGATAGGTATATATGGCAGCTAGCTAGTAGTACTATAATGCACTAGCATATCTCTTCTAATAACTATTCATTTTTTTTAAAATTTAACATGTTTAATTGCTATAAAAAAATTTCAGATAGTTTAAATTCATATTTCAAGTATCTTAAATTAATAATTCAGATATTTTATCATAGTGTTTGATAGGAAAATAAAAAAAATATGTAGATGAAAAAAATGTAAAAAATAAAGTAAAATCTATATATAAATATCATTGTATTATTAATATTTATAATTAGTTCTAATATCTTTTACTTATTATTATTATTATTGTTCTGATAAAAAAAATATATAATTGATTATTTTTATAATATATTTAATTAGTTTACACTTTAATAAATAATTTTTGTACATATATGTACTACTTTGTGCAAAATATATTTCTATTAGTGTCATAAATATTTTAAAACATCTATTTTATGGAATAATCCACATTTTAATGAATAATCCTTATTGTAAGATAGGTTAAGTTTTTTTAAGATTAGTTAAATAGAACGAATCTTTTGAAAACAATAGAATTTAATGACTAAATATTGGTCTGGGGTTGATGACAAATACTGGCAATGTGGAAGACGCATGCATGCTTAATAAAAGCAGGAACAGTAACCTTGTACTCATTGGACAAACGTTTTATACATTGGTTTGTTCATTATGTAAGAAAAATTCAAGTCACGGCTTTATTAGAGATACTTTTATTGGCTGGTTTGAATAAGTTTCAGACTGAAAATGAACTTGGTCAATCAAATTTTTAGTGGTTTCAAAGAATAAATTTTTTGCAACATAAATTAAATAATAATATTTTTTTAAAAGAACAGATATTGCAGATAATAACTAATAATAAATAACAAATATATTTAAACAATCACTTATAAATTTGATTAGTTTTATTTGAGTTGATAAAATCTCATTAGATAAAAAATTTAAACTAATCTAACTAGATTCTCATATGATTGAATGAATGTAAACCTATAAACACATAGTTGAAGATTCATTAACAAACATTTTTTTTTGTGATACATGTCTTTATTTACTATTCACTATACATAACAGATTCCTTACCTTACCCTTCTATAATACAATTCAAAGGAGAAATTCTATAAAAATGTATTACAAGAATGCAAATACTTTTTGTTAGGTTGTGCTTTATGGGGTTGTTTCTTTTTCACCACATTCCTGTCAAGTCAGTTAATGCTTGTTCTTAAAAACCAGTTATACCCTAAAATAAGAAACACCATTCATAGTCTTGTTCCATTAATAATCTGATAGCAACTTGAGTGAATGGATATACCAAACGCAGGATAGCCATTGAAGCAATTAATTGCATCATCATATGACACTTTCAAGTACTAAAGAGAGTGGTGACAAGGGAAAGGACTATTGTTATTTTTTGAGCAAAGAGCCAAACCCTATGGTCATGAAGATCTTACCTACCTGTAACAAGCCTTTAAAATATTAGACTCCACACATTCCAACTTTCAAGAACAAGAATTTGATATATTTATTCATATACTTTTCACACTTTTGGAAACTTGCACACTAGATGAACATGGCTTAGGACATGGATCATTTTGTTGATTTTGTTTGAGTTTCAACGACACCTTTCTAGGGGATTCTCCCCTACTTGCCTTGCATGCAACACTGTGTTTTTCTTAGTGTGTTGCGACATTGGTGATAACAAAAACCGAAAGGTAGCAGCTAGGGTAGAAATTGTTTGTTGTTTTATCATAAAGGATAAAAATTAAAGCAGATACCAAGTTGTCTCTGAGCTCTTTCAATCGCTGTCGACATTAAAATAAGAAAAAGAGAGGAACAAGAAGTCAAGAACGAGAGAAAAGAGATAAAAGAAGGCACACCCTTGATAAGTCGAGAGAGTAAGAATCTAAGGTGATCGTGACAGGACATGCAAGCTTGGATATTGACATTTCAAGAGGGTTGGGGGGGTGATGAGAGAGAGAGAGAAGGAGATTCAATTTGAGTTGTTGAAGGAGCAGTCTTTGCATCTAAGGAAGGGAGCATAATGAGGAGAGAGAGTGTGGTTTAGAAAGACACAAAGGTTGTAAGACCAAGTTGTTTTGTTTGAGGCATGATGACATGAAAAGCATTTTGATTTGATTTCAATGGTGCAATGCAAGGTAGATAGATGGATAGATATAGATAGGCAAACATGCTGCTGTGGTGAGTGCTGACAGTGATGACAGAAGCAGCACAGGGCCACCACCACCACAACACAAAACCCTTACAATGTTACAGCTAGTGATCTTTCTCAGTCCAGTCCAGTAGCCATCGTAGCAGAAGACAGTGATCTCGAAATCTAACTTTGTTTTATGCTTGGATCTCCTTCTTAGCTACCTAGCTTAGCTTCTGCTCTCAATATTGAATCATGCTGGATTTCCTCATCTCACGTGATCCTCATCCTCCTTCATTGGTTACATGTTAATTTTCTCTGTCCAGATTCATGCAGATGCCCCTTAACCAGTTACATCATGTGATTACATGCAACTTACAATTATATATAGTCAAAATGTTATAAATGCACTTCTTCTTACATATTTATTGTTTCAACTTAGTTTTACTCATCACAGTATAAAATTTAAAGAGATTCAATTAATAATTGAAAGTGTTTGATTTGGTGTTTCTTTGGTCCAATGTACATTCAGAAGTGACAATTTTATTTACTTTCCTCCTTTGACATATTTCCAAAACACTTGTATAGTTGATGGAATCATAATTGTAAAATCTCAACAACATTTAGATGGTAATAAATGGGGTTGCAAATCATTATTCAAAACTTTGATTACCTTAAACCCTAATTTTACCTTAAACTTTGTAATTTAGAATAATAATGAATATACTTATAACACATTAGTTTATTTAAATCTATTTAAAATTGGAGTTTATACAGTTAAGAACCCAGAGAAGATAAATCATAGGGCTAATATCAATTGATCTATAAAAGTTTATTAAATAACATTACAAAGAACAAAGTAAGCTAGTAGTTATTAATATGTAGAGTATGATCATATTCTATATCAATGTTAGAATTGATAACAGAACAGTCTAATATTCATTATTGTTTTCAAAGGTTTGAATAATGCTTACTAATATGATGGTTAGAATAAAAATATTAGGTTAAAGTTGATTGAGATAAGTATCTTGGAAGCACTTAATAGTTATTTTTTTTCTTCTTATTAGTAATAAAATTGCAGATGAGTGGAACATGTCCTTGAAGCTCAATGCATGTTGATGACTCCTGAATTTCCGTATGCGGGGCTGGTTGAACTGTTCAGTGCATCTGAACAGTGCTTGTCTCTTTTGTCTTCCTAGTTAGTTCCACGTCTTTTTCTTCTATAATGTCAGTGACTTACTAATTCAGTGTATTAGGTGTGACAGAGGAGACACAAAAGATTGGTTGTTGAAATTGTCATAAGATTATATATTACATGATCAACCATTTCTTTTCACAATAGTTTATCAACTTCAATCTAACATGAGTCTTCATAGCAATCATTGAGGTGAATATATGTATAATACAGCTCAAGAGTTTGGACTAGTGACAAGAATGTTGCCATTATGGTTTGGTGAAACAAAAGACCTCAGACCTCATAAAAATCAGTGAAACCCTTTCTAAACAGCCGATTTTAGGATTTAATCTTAACTTTGTGAATAAAAAATGTCTGAAATTTTTCTCTTCTTTTATGCTCTCTAATTATATCTATATTGGGTTTCATGTTTTGTTTAAATAATTTTTTAAAGAGCTACTTTGAGAACACAGTAAAGGGTTGAGTTGAGGACCCTAATTAGTGAAAGGAAGAAGAGGGTTGCAAACATTCATGTTTAGTTTAGCATCTTTTGCATGATGTTGTTGTGTGTAAATTCATGTCTAATTACTCTATCAATAATAATAATACACAAGTATGAAGAATAATATATTAATATCCATTATTTATAAGATTAAATATCTTCGTTCAGGAATTATAATATGAAATTAATTTTTGTTTTTATTTTAATTTTAGGTATTTTTAAGTATAGAAATTGTTAATAAATCGTTCTCTATGTGAAATGATTGTAAGTATTTTTTAAAGATTATTAGTTTTTTTTTTAAGATTTGTTATTGTTTTGATTGCATATCGATGCTTAATATAACTACTTTTAATAGGTTGATGAAGTGAAACCTTCAAATGAATTCAATTTCACATACAGAATGACATATTACAATTATTTTCATTTTGTAGTATTTTGATAGTTTAAAGTTTACATTAACAAAAATCAATTTGGTACTATAATACATGAAAAAAATATATATTTAACCTTATATATTTGTCTTTTTTTAGTTCTATCTTATATCATATTAAAAGTGTATGCCTATGGGTAAACCCACACATGCAAAGACTTTATGAATATAATTTTGTATACATGTGGGGGGGAAAAAGAAGTAAAAGAAAGTGAAAAGGGTAAAGAACAGAAGTGAATATTGAATCTGTGATGGGGCAAGAAACATGGTGAAGTCCTTAACAGAAAGATTGTGTCCATCCTTGTAACACGCTGGAAAAGAGGGGTTAGGGTACCAATAAATGACTTTGGTGTGCCTGTGGTGGGGGCAGTATACCAATACTAGAGAACCAAATCAAATTAGGGTTAGAGTTGAAAAAAAAAGTAGTGACATTCAAGAAAGACTTGAATTGCACTTATCTAGTGCTAAAATTTAGTTAAGTAGAAGTAAAGTTTTGGATTTAATCTTGAGGAGAAAATTAGAATTTTATCTTCGTTTATACTGTAGCTAGTCAATTTATTTTTAGAATGTTTTGTTTACGAGTTTGAGTATTTTTTAAATATTCTGATTTGTTTATTTTTTTTATCGATAAAAAATATTTTTTCTGATAAAAGAAATACTCTGATTATCCCATGTATTAGGGTTTTAACTTTGTTTACATATTTTTTTAAGCCAAGATCTACTTTGTGCCCACAGTAAGGACCCTGGATGGTCCCTAACAAGGTCAAAGGAAGAAGAGGGTACTAAACATTTTTGTGTTTGTTGAGTAAATTTTCACGTCTAATTATGCTATTTATACAGGAATAACTAATATAGTAATTAAAGATGTGTTCAGTGTGATGTGTTCATCTTTGTTCTCTTTTGTTCATATTTGTTCTATTTTATAATATGGTATCAGAGTCGGTTTTATTGGACTGAGTTAGGCTTAAAGTCCACTTCGTAATAGTTGGTGATTTCATGATTGTATGGAGAATAAATTAATCAATTTTTTTTCTTCTTGTCGTTTGGTTTGGATTATGAATGAATTTAACTGTCACTTTGCATGTTACGCATTCTGTCACGTACTCACCAGTCTCTAAAATTGGTTTCTATTTCATGATTTTATTGTAGTGTACATACAAATTATTAAAGACCAAATATGTTTTTATTACCTTAATTACCACTAACGGAATTCAAATAAAGTTAGCAGAATTAAATAATTTGTACTAAAATTGTATTTTTTTTATTGTACTAAAAATGAAATATATAAATAGATGTTGCACTAAATCGGTTATCTATATTTTTTTAACTATCTTTAACTTTGATGACATTATTTTTGGAAGTTAGGAAAAGAATTAGGTTTTTTTTTGTGTATGAGTGGTGATGAAGGTGTAGTAAACTCTATTCAGACATTGGAGTTAAACTTTGTTAAGAAGGAGTTTTTCAATAAGGGAGAGAGAGGGAGAGATAGACGCTTCTGATGACGAAGATTATTAGTATGAATATTAGAGGGTTGAGTGGTAATGTAAAGAAAAAATGTATAAGTAATCTTGTTAAAAAGAAAGAAATGTGTATTGAGTGTCTTCAAGAGACTAAATGTGAGCCAATTAGTAAGGAAAAATGTTACCAGTTATGGGATTCTAATGATATTGATTGGATTGAAAATGGAGCGGTAAATAACGGGTGAGGCTTAATAACTATGTCGAAAAAAGAATGTTTTTTATTTGACGAGTTTCAGGAATGGAAGGGGTTTACTATTATTGAGGGAGTGTGGAATATTGGTGGGCAGAACCCGATTGCGGTGGTAAATATGTATTGATTTGGCTCCTTGAGTGAAAAGAGAGTTATGTGGAAAGAGATTAGTGAAGCTAGAAAGAATACAACAATAAAAGCTTGGTGTGTGGTGATGACTTTTCTACAACAAGTGCATTGTGTTGTTAGAAGTAATAATTTATCCCTAAGGAAGGATATCGAACCCACAAGGAACACTTGAATAATCAAGTAAAAGATTCACTAAATAGAAAACAAAATAATAAAGTTTGTTCGGAGTTTGTTATGATTGCAATAATTAAAAAGAAAACAAGTCAAAGAGTTTGTTGCTTAAACTGAGAAAATAGGGATTGGGGTTCACCCTTCTTACTCTTTTGTCTTTTGATTAACATATAATATTCTATCTTTTGATTGATATTGATAGTCGTATAAAAATAATTTATATTGATTTCTCGCATATAAAATTATTAAGAAATCTCCTAAATATCGATTCCTCGCATATTTATAAAAACTTCTTATCATTACATTTAGATGTTGATAACAATTAACATTTCAAATTTATTCCTAGCATTCAAATATGTTAAGCATTATTATTTGGGTCAAAAACTTAGAAGTATTTTCCAGTCAAATATAAGGATCTAGATCATAGAAACAAGCATTACAAACAAAATGATAATGTCAATCATCAATCAAGAACATAATATTATATTTAAATATCATCTCAATACATAAGAGTTTGAACAGATTACTCTCAATCCCCAAAATGTAGAATTAGCTATACATGTTGGCTATTACAAACAAGGAGAGCAAGAAAAGAAGATTCAGGATGTTTTTCCTTGACAGATGTCTCTTCTAAGGTTTCTAACACCTTCTATTCTCCCAATTGGATTTCAATCCACTCCATGATCTTCTTGGGTTGTGCCCCAAGACTCATATTTAATGTAGTTGGGTTTGGGCTAAGTGACTTCTCGCTTGGGCATTATTGGGCTTGCCTGGGCGACTTGCACGAAAAAAGGCCCAACGTCACTGAAGTGATCTCGCCTGGGCGAGATCCTCTAGGAACATCTGGCTTGAGCGAGCTGAGGTGAATGTTGGTGCGTTCCAACTTTCCCTTTTTAGCTTTGTATATTCTCTTTTTGCCTTTTCATATCCATTCTTTCATATAATCCTGAAATTAACACAAATTTGGAATAAATTGTTCTTATTCAAATTAAAATCACAAAATATGTAAAAAGGTATAAATTCATAAATTAGGGATTAAATTATAATTATTTTATCAATTAATATCCATAAGTTTCTGTATTTTAATAAAATATTACTGAAATTTGGCACTTGTTATGTGGTTGACGACTTTAACTCTATTCGATTTTTAGGGCAGAGAAGAGGACAATGTTGTAATGTTGACTATAGCAGGAAGGTTTGGAGCTTTAATAAGTTTTTTAAAGAAACTGAGTTGGTTGATATTCTGTTGGTAGGTAGAAAATTCATTTGGTATAAACCGAATGGGACTGTTAAAAGTAGGATAGATAGAGTTTTAATTTCTACTGATTGGATACTAAAGTGGCTAGATTGCAAGAAATATGCTTTAGGTAGATTGGTGTCGGATTATTGTGCCTTGATTATGAAAGTTACAAGTATTGATTGGGGGTTCAAAACTGTTTAGGACATTTTATTACATGCTAGTGGAACATTTTTGAAATTTTGGACAGTGGGTTGTTGGTTATGAAAGAAAGGTTGAAAAAACATATATTAGATATCAAGAAATGGAATAGAGAAGTATTTGGAAACCTTAATCAACATGGTGAGTGCCTAGAAAATAGGTTGTTTGAGCTTGATGGGAAAGATGATGAGAGCGTCTTAAATGACGAAGGACGTGAAGGGAGGAAGGCTATATTAGCTTAATTAAGTAGGAATAGACTTAAGAAATAGGCTTTAGCATTGCAAAAAGCTAGGTGAAATTGGTTAAGGCAAGGGGATTCAAATACATAGGTCTAGTCTACCACTTAATGACTGAGAGGAGAAGGTCTCTTAGTGGTCTTAATGGCCTTAGGTTAAATGGCCAGTGGTGTGAGGATCCGCCTATTATTAAAGAAATGGTGAAAAAGTTCTTTAGAGATAAAAGAATATCAAAGGAAGAGATCAAGGAGGCGATGGGGAATTTCGTTCTTATTTCTTATAGTGGCTGAAGGCCTTGCAGGAGTGTTAAAGAATGTAGTTGAGAAAAATATGGTGGATAGTTTGGAGGTTGGGACTAAGAATGTTCAGGTTAATATGCTTCAGTAGATACTCTAGGATGGGAGGGGGATGCCATAGGAAGGAAGTGTTCTAGGATGGGAGGGGGGGTGCCATAGGAAGGAAGTGTTCTGGGATGGGGTGGTGGATAGAATAAAGACTAGATTGGGAAGAGGGAAAGGTAGGTTTATTTTGATGGTCGGGAGGATTTGTCTTATCAAGTTTGTTTTGTCTGTTATTCCTCTGTTTTATCTTTCTTTGTTTAAGATTTTGTCTGTTGTGGTGAAGAAGATTGTGAAACTGCAAAGGGCCTTCCTATGGGGTTGAGGGTCCAAAGGGAGAAAGATTGTGTGGGCCTTGTGGGAAAATGTGTGTGAATCACGTGATACTGGAGGTCTCGGGGTTATTAATATTAAACTATTCAATGAAGCTCTGTTGGGAAAATGGATTTGGAGGATGGCCTCCTCCAAGGACGGTTTGTGGAAGGAGGTGTTAGAGTCCAAGTATGAAGGATGGAGAAGTTTGAAAGTATCCAATCCTAGCAGGTTTGGGTCCCTTTGGTGGAAAGACCTGAAGGAGGTGTGAGTGTGGAAGGATTGGGATGAGAAGTTTGAAGATCGCGTTAAGTGGGAAGTAGGTAATAGGAAAGGTATTTTGTTTTGGGAAGATATTTGGGTGGGTAATGTTGCTTTGAAAGGAAAATATCCGAAATTGTTTTCCCTGAGAATCAATAAAGAGTCTTTACTGGAGGATTGCGGGAATTGGGCTAATGGAGTGTGGAAGTGGAGTCTGTTGAAGATGGATGAAGTCTCTTCTCTACCTAGTGTTAGTTTGTGTTTGATGTAGAAAATAGCTAGTTTGTTGTAAAGTTTGTAATAGGTTTAGATGATTTTGTATGTAGGCTTGTGGTTGTATAAGATTGCCTTTTGCTACATGATCTATCCTAGATACCTAACCAAGCCTAGATCAAGCACATGAAGTGGTTAAAAGTTTTTCCAAAAGTTTTTTAGAGTTTTCTCCAAAAATCAGGATACTGCACAAAAATAAATTTGTTTCTCTGTAAAAGAACAGGTTTATTCTTTGGTCTGCTGAAAGAATTTTCGAAAGTTAGTTAGGGCACCAAAGGTACAACTCAGATAGTTATTTCAGTTAGCTGAGTTGGCAGTTTTCACAAAATAAATTTGTTAAGTTCAAAACTGAATCTGTTGTTTTCATAACAGCTTTTCAACTGTTTTTTGAAAAGAAGTTAGAAACTGTTTTCTATATAAAGAAAAGCCTCTCTCACATGAAAGGATGCTGAACAATTACGTTTTTGACAGAGATCAAACACTTTCCATGTGAGAAGAAGGATTGAAAAGTTTTTTGAAAGGTTTTCCAAAGGGATTTTCAAGTGTGCTTGTTCTAGGAAAACTTTGATCTTGGTGAAGGTGCTGGTGCAGTTCTGCAGCAAATTGAACTACTGGTTTTGAGTTCTTGCATCTTCTTTTCAGGTGTAATCTTTCCTTTATTCTGGTTTGTAAAGGTGTAAGTGTTAGTCACTCCTTGATAGGGTTTCTTGGAGTGCAAGGTGTGCTGAAATAGGGTTTTTCAGCATTGGTTGTATTGTTCTTGTAGTGTTCAAGAAATGCTGTGTTTGTAAGTGATTGGTACTGTTTTTAGTGGATTCCACCTTGGGGTAAGGTGAAACTGGACGTAGCTCTGTATGAGTGAATCAGTATAAAAACCTGTGTGCCTTTTCTTCTCATCCCTGCACTCATTTCTGGTTTTGCTTAATTCTGTCAAGAACTAAATCTGTTCTTTTGAAATTGAATCTGTTAATTCTGGGTTTAAGTAAAAATTGTTCTTCCTGATTTGTTAAAGCTCTCTGATCATAAACAAGGCAGTTGTATATGTTGTTTTAATTGATCTGTGAACAAATAGTCTAGTCATTAAAACCTGGGAAAGATTCATTCTCTTTAAAACCTTGTGTTTAATGGATTTGATTGTTTTCATAGCATAGCTGTATTCTTCATACTCAAAAATTCAACTAATCTGATTTCGTTATAATCCTCTGTTGATTACAATTTTAATTTGAACAAATTCAAATTGTGCTAAGACTGCTCTGAAGAATCAATCTGTTTCATGTAAAAACAATCTGTTCTTTTGCCTCTGATATACTGTTAATTGTGTGTTTTTGCGAAAATTTTATAAGCTCAATTCACCCCTCCTCTCTTGAACTTAGACACTAATAAACCCAACAATTGGTATCAGAGCTAGGGTTTGTATTTTGCTCAAGTGTATGCATGATGTCTGAGTTTAAAATGCCTTTTGCTGAAGGTGCATCTATTAATAGACCTCCTATGTTTGGTGGTGTTAACTATGCTTTCTGGAAAATCTTTCCTATGAAGATCTTTATGGAGTCTATTGACATGGCAATGGGGAGTTCTCGTTCTTTTATAATAAGTTTTGGAATTGTAAGGTTCTCCCTACTGCTCAGGTTTTGGCCTGGAGGGTGTTGGAAAACAAGATTGCTACTAAAGTTAATTTGGTTAGGGGAAGGGTGGTGGTTGACAATATTATTTGCTGCTTGTGCGGAGTATTAGAGGAATCTACAAATCATTTGTTCTTTGGGTGCAGAACTGCCTGGTTAGTTTGGAACCAGTGTCTTTTATGGTTAGGTTTGGTGTCGGCTACTCCCATTGATCCCCTCTCAAATTTTATTCAGTTTTTGTTATGCAAGGCATCGGTGTCCGTCAACTCTGTTTTGGGAAGTGTTTGGATTGCTGTGGTAAGGGAGATCTGGAATCATAGGAATAAGATCATTTTCAAAGGTGGAGTGGTGGATCATCTTGAAATCTTTTCTTTGGCCCAACTAAATGCTTGGACTTGGGTTACCTCTAAAATTCCTGCTGCTCAATTTTCCTTTTCTGACTGGTGTTTGGCCCCCTATATCTTGTCTCAATCTGTTATAAGTGTTTCGATTATTGTTATCTTTGATTGGTTTTTATGTGTGGATTGAATATTCCTTAGGAGGCTTTTAGTTTGTTTGCTTGTTGATTGGTTATTTTCTGTTAGGTGGTGGCTCTTTTCCATGTTTGGTAGTGGATGCTTTGGAGAGGTGTGTTATAGTGTATTGTTATGTATAAGGTTTGAATCACCCCTGAAGTTATTTTATTTATTTATTCATTATTGTTGATAAAAAAAAGATAGTAGTAAGAGCCAATGGCCGGACACGTTTAATTTTGGTTTTATTAAATTTTTTTGGGAGGAGTTAAAAGGTGATATAATAGGTGTAGTAAAAAAATTTGAGAAAGGATGGAGATGGCCAAAGCGGGCGAATGCCTCCTTTATTACTTTAGTTTTGAAGTGCGAGAATCCACAACAACTAAATGAGTTTAGACCTATTTGCAGAGTGTGTTGGCGGTTAAGGCTACTCTGATGTGTTTTGAGCTTGCTTATAAGCTTAAAGTGAATTATTCTAAAAGTAAAATAGGAATAGGTATTAGTTTTGATCAAATTTCGAAGTATGTTTGTATCATTAATTGTGATGTCATGAAAGTTCTTTTCACTTACCTGGGTATGAAAGTAGGAGGTAATCATAAGAGACCGGATTTCTAGTGTCTCAAAACTGTTAGAAGTGGTTTATGGACAAAAATATTGAAATCTAAGTACAGAAGCTAGAGAGAGTTAAAAGTATGGTCATAAATAATAAAGATTCTCTTTAATTGAGAGATTTGAAAAGAGTTTGAAATTCTCTTTGATAGAGAATAAAAAATTATTAATATTTAAATTAGTTTCTATTATTGATAAATAAATTTTAAATTGATATTTAATTAACTACAAAAATTTTAGCTATCAAATTTTGAAATTTAAATAGTTAGTAATTAAAATCTTGATAGCTGAGTAAATATCATTTAAAAATTATTTATCAATAATAAAATTAATTTAAATATTAATATTTTTTTAATTTTTAAAACAGTATTTAATTTAATAAAATAATAATTAATTTTAAAAAAAATTAATTTTTATTTAATGATCGTGTAGTATTCTTCTATCTCGATTCGATTTAAGAACTTATTTTAATACGTTTAATATTCTGATTTCACCTATAAATTGAGATTTCTCTTTTAATCTAAAATCATCATGAGAAATTTTTTAATTTTAAAACACACATCACCTTAACCATTGTATCTAAATGAATTTAAAAAGAAAAATCAGAACCAAAGTTACCTGCACAGTTTTGTACAGTAAAACTAGATAGTAGTTATACTATTTTGTAAACATTATTATCCTTAAAAAATATACCCTAATTGGAGAGAATTGTATGTGAAGATAAATATTTCAATTAAGATAAGAGAATAACATTAAACCTAAAAAGCATAATTGTTATAAAGGTCTGTTTTTGGGACCCTTTTGATCATCATTTTCTGGAATATTTGAAGTTTATCAAAATCCACTTTCTCTTTTTGTCTGGAAGTAGTTGTTGACTACGCACAAAGAGACACTGAAAAAAGGTAAAGTTTTTTATTTTATAACTATTTGGGTATTATTCTAAATTACTTCCACAGGAGTTGCAGACAGTGACTACTGTGCATTTTTTTCTCTCTATGACAAGTCATTTTTATTGATATTTACCATGATAAATAACATTATAATATCTTACTTAAAATAAGTGTGACACTCTCATATACTAAAAGATAAAATAGGTATATTATTAAAAGATAAAATATTTATTTATTTTTTATTATAAATTATAATATATATTATTATATTATTAAATTTGATTGTTAGATGGGAGTTTCTTTATTAGAGATATCAAATTAATTTTTTTTGAGATAATAAGTACAATTATTGCTTGAAAAATATTCAAAAAATATTAAGCATCATATATTGACTGTCCATATTTAAATACAAAAATCATATACTTTAAATTATTCAATAATTTTAAATAAACTTAAAGTAATATATTATTTTTTATTATAAAAATATTAATCATTTATTTTTATTATTGGTGTAGATTTTCAATTGAAATTGAAGTGTAAATAATTGAAAAGTTATTAAATTATTTCAATGTTAATTTTATAAAAAAATGTTACATTATTTAATATTTTCCACTGAATTATATTTTATTTTAAATTCATTATCACATTAAAATTTATTTTACATAGACTATATATAAAAATATAGAGTTGTTTTATGTTTCGTTTATATAAAAATAAATAAAATATATTTTAAAAAATTTATTAAAATATGAACTATTTTATAAGTTGTTGTTATTATTAATTTTAATTAAAATTTGAAGTTGATAATCACGTTAATATTAATATGAAATTATAATTTAATGTTTAAATTAATAAATTAATTTTTATACAATATTAATAAATGTTATATTAATATAATTTGACTATGTTGTTATTATAAAAAAATCATATTAAAAATTAATTTTAAAAAATTATTATATTAACTAAATTAGATATTATGATAAGAATTAAAATAATTATTAATATTTTTAGCAATTTTTATTATTAATAAATTAATAATTAATTAGTTATTAATGTTTTAATTATTAATTTTAAAATTTAAATTAATTAATTGTTTATAAATTTTTATTAATTATAAAATTATTTTAAATATCAATTTTTTTTAGTTTATAAATAATATCAAATTTAATAAATATTATAAATAATTATTTTTTACTTTTAAAATTAATTATTATTTAATAATTTTATTTTTATAGTGTATTATAGTTCTATGTTATAATGTAATCTTACATCTATAATCATACAATATGTTAAAATATTTTTAGTTACAATCAAAATCATTATAATGTTGTCATCGCATATAGTTTATTGTAAATTTTTTAATAAAAAGTATTATAATGTCTAATTAATGTATAAATTGCCTGGAGACAAAATAATTAGTCTTTTACATCATTATAGACATCTGATTTGAAGTTTCATGGATCATCTGTAATCAAAATTTGATTTGGTGCATTATTTACACCATGAAGCTGAATAAATATATCTAAATAATATTCATAAATGGAGGTGTGAAAATCACAATATTTTTTTTTATTAAGTGTAGCACTAAATTTAACTTTATTTAGGAATCTTCCTAATGCATCACACTTTTAGAGTTAGAATCAAGTGTCTCTAATATTGAAGTTAGTAACTTATGACACGAGAGATGGTCATTTATCTTAAGTAGAGTTGATTTTAATCATTGCACAGTTTTATTAAAAGATGTGAAAGATGTGTTTGTTGACTGGGGCTTGAAACCGTTTAGGAATTTGGACTTTTGACAAAGCGACAATAGGTTTAAAGAGTTTTTGGGAATTAAATGGTCTAGCTACAAAGTGCAAGGAGAAGGAATGTACATCTTCAAAGAAAAATTGAAAAACCTTAAATCAGATCTAAAAGTTTGGAACATCAAAGTTTTTGGGAATGTCCACCATATTAGTGAAGGCTTGCAAAAGAGGTCTGATGAATTAGATATACAAGAGGGTGGAAAGAAAATCTCTCTTAGCAAATTTTAGCATAAATCTTTTTAAGCAAGAGGCGATTATGCATCAAAAAGCAAGGTAAAAGTGGCTGAAATAGGGTGATCTTGACACAAAGTTTTTTCACTCGGCAATAAAATGGTCGATGGTGCGAGGATAAGGATGTAGTCAAAGACACGGTCAGAGATTTTTTCGAAGCTAGATTTGTCAAGAATGATACATTTCAGTTCACGTTGGACAATGTTAGTTTCAACTCTATTTCAGGAGAAGATAATGAGATGTTGGTTGGTGATTTTTCCGAAATATAAATCAGGGAAGCAGTTTGGAGTTGCAATAGTTCGAAGAGTCCTGGCCAAGATGGTTCTAATTTTGGATTCATTAAATTTAGCTAGGATTTCATTAAAAAGGGCGTGGTGTCGGTAGTGGAAGATTTTGCTGCCAATGGTAAATGGCCTAGGGGGTCAAACATGTCATTCTTATGCTTTATTTCAAAATTTGAAAATTCTCAGCAGCACAACGATTTGATGCCTATTTCGTTGGTTGGGTGCTTATATAAGATAATTTATAAATTGTTGTCGTTACGTTTGAAAAAGGTGATAAGAAAAGTTATTGACGTTATACAATCAACTTTTCTTGAAGGAAGGGGTGTGCTAGATAGTGTATTAGTGGCTAATGAAGTTTTGGAAGAAATGAAGAGAAGTTTTGTTTTCTTTAAAGTTGATTATGAGAAGGCTTATGACTCTATCAGTTGGAAGTTTATTTTTATATGTTAGAAAGAGTTGATTTCTGTGGAAAATGGAATCATTGGATTAAGTATTGTTTAGAATTAGCATCAATGTTAATGCTTGTGAATGATAGCCCAACTAAGGAGTTTTTTCCTAAGAAGGGGCTTCTTCAAGGAGATCTGTTGGCTCCTTTTTTGTTTCTTATTGCGGCAGAAGGCTTGACAGGTATGTCAAGGATGGAAGTTGAGAAAAACTTGATTGATAACTTGGAGATCGAAAGGAAGTAAGTGAAGGTAAACATGTTACAATACGCTAACGATACCTTATTCTTCTGCGAAGCTAACACTAAAAGCGTCCTTAATATCAAGGTGGTTTTGAATTGCTTTGAACTCTCTTCTAGGCTTAAGGTGAATTTTTTGAATAGTAGGATTGGCGGGCTAGGTATTGCCCAGCTAACGATCTAGTGTTTTGTGGCGATTCTTAATTGTGACGTGATGGTTAGCCCTTTTGTTTACTTAGTTATGTCGGTAGGGGGTGTCATAAGAGAGGTACTTTTGGGGTGGGGTGGTTGAAAGACTAAAGGCTAGATTGTGCAGGTGGAAAGGTAGGTTCTTGTCTATGGTTGGGAGGATATGTCTGATTAATTCTATACTTTCTTCTATTACATTATTTTATCTGTCTTTATTCAAAATGCTCTCTGTGGTGGAAAACGAGATAGTGAAGATTCAAAGGAATTTTCTATGGGGGTGGGGTTCTGATGGGAGAAAGATTGCCTAGGCTTCTTAGAATAAGGTTTGTTAGCCTCACGAGGCTGGTGGCCTCGGAATATTAGATTTAACGGTTTTTAACACGACATTACTAGAGAAATGGATTTGGCGTTTGGGGATGGATAAGGACGGCTTGTAGAAGGAGATTCTTGAATCCAAATACGGAGGCTAGAGAAATCTGAGAGAGGACGGAAAAAATAGTAAGGTCTCTCTCTAGTGGAAAGATTTGAAGGAGGTTTGGGGTTTGGAGGGTTGGGGAAGGAATTTTGAAGATGCTTTCAAGTGGAAGATTGACAATGGTGAGGAAATTTTCTTCTGGGAGGACAACTGGACGGGTTGTGGGGCTTTGAAGAGTGTTTAACCAAGGTTGTTCTCCTTGAGCTCTTTCAAAGTTGCTAAGGTGGCCAAGCTTGGGGTCTGAATTAATGGTGTTTGGGATTGACACTTAGCTTGGAGAAGGAGTTTTTTTTTTAATGGGAAAAGCCTCTGCTGAGTCATTTTTTCTAGGTATTTAAAGGGTTGAAATTTGACTTGGAAGAGGAGGATAGTTGAGTTTGGAAGGATGGGGAGTTTCCAACTTATACGGTTAAATCTGCCTATAATTGTTTAAGGAGGGGTCGAGAAGGGGAGAATGTCTCTATGTACAAAAAATTTTGGAAGTGTAAAGCTTCGCCTTCTGCATTTATCTCGGTTTGGAGGGTTTTGGAAAATAAGATTACTACTATGGTCAATTTGGAAAGGCATGAGATTGCGGTTGAAAGTTTTTTGTGTAGTTTCTGTGAGGTGGAGGAGTAGTCTTGCCGTCACTTATTTTTTGAGTGTATAATAGCTTGGATCGTTTGGAGTCAATGTTTTGCTTGGCTTGGAGTGACGTCCATGGTTCACAATGATCCACTGTTATTTTTTTTTTCGGTTTAGGAGGAGTAACACTACTGATTCAGTTAATGACATTTGGGGAGCGGTTTGGATTACAGTGGTAAGTGAGATTTGGAAGCACAAGAATAATGTCATTTTTAAATGGGTGTGTGGTTGATGTATTAGAATTGTTCACCCTAGTTCAATTAAAAGTTTGGTTTTGGATTACTTTCAAGTTACACTTTGTTTTTTTCTCTTATTCTGATTGGTAACTTGATAATTTAGTTTGTACGAGGTTGGTTACTTGATGTATTACTTTGTTGGTTAACACTAGTTGGTTTTTGAAGTTTGTCAATGTGTTTTATTAGTAGTCAGATGAAGGGTTTTGACTTATTTGAAAAAGGCTAACAGTTATTTTTTTATATAAGGGTTTGACCACCCTTGTAATGATTCATATTTTTTTTTTCTTGTTGATAAAAAAAATATTAAGATGCATTTACTCTTATAACTTAAAAAATTTAATAAAAAATATATTAAAGTGAAATTTTGATTATGGTATTTGATGTGAAAATTTGGACATTAAAGTCTTAAAGGGATGAATGAGCATGGAAACCCAAATGCATAAAGTCAGCAAGATGACCCACAAAAGAAATAAAACATATCTTTGTTATGGGTTAGACATTCTCACCCATGCTTTCTTTTGTTGACATATATATATATATACATATATATATATACATATGTATATGTATATATACATATATATATATATATATATATTATACAAAGATTGTTAATCTGTTTTTATAAAACAATTTTTTTTTAAAAAAACACTTAAAATTTAATAAAGTGTTAAATATACATATTTATAACATTATATAATTTTGAAACATTTAAATGTATTGTTTTATAAAACACATAGGATATATCATTTTGAATTTTAAACGAAATCAAATCATCATAAAAAATTAAAAATTACTGACTAAATAATTAATTAATATATGTAAACTATTTATAGATTTAAAGAATTAGTATTATAATCTAATAGAGTAATTTGAAGACCCACTTGCACAAAGAATCACCATACTCCTACTAATATTTATTTTTTTAAAATATTTAATGGTCAAAGCGAGATTAAAATATAAATTGGGGTAATAGATTAAAATTATATATAGAGAGATTAAAATCATTATTTATAAGTTTAACAAATTGGCCATTGATATGAATCTATAAATAAATATAAGTATAATAAATTATTTTAGAATTTAACTATTATACATTATTATAATTGAAATTAAATTACCCGTTAGTTAGATTTAAAAATCTAAAATTAAAATTTCAAAATTTAAACTAAATCAACACATGAAAGTTAAGAAGAAAAAATTGTTTGCAGAATTTTGGTAGGCTGATTTAAAATATTTTAGTTTATATATATATATATATATTAAAATAAAAATATTTTTAATTATTTTAAAAAAATTATAATCATATAAAAATTAATCTTTGTCATAAATATTAATATACTTGTTTTACAATTAATTTGAACTATCTTAAATGTAAACGGAAAGTACACAAGCCAGTGAATTTTGACACCATATATCATCACAATAATTTCTCTTCCCATGAGTGTATTTATGGAACCGTACTTCATTTTATTTAATCACAACTGATTATTTAACCTCAGGTACATCTGCATTTATTATCAATAATTAAATATATTATAAAATAAAAATTTAACAAATTATGTAAAACATTACAAAAAATATTATTACAAACAAATGTGTGATTTACCTAGTAACATTATTTGGAAATGCTAATTAAACAACTAGGCATTAACATCAAAATTGATTAAATACATAATGACACTATTGGTATATTTTTTTCTATTTTCGGAGTTGAAATAATGTAGTATTATACTTTTAAATTATTTATAACATAATTATTATATCATTCATCATCTTTGCTTGTATTAAGATAATTGAGTTATTATTTATTTAACTTTTTTTATTACATTCTTATTATCCACTTGAAAGTATTTATTTAAAACATCTATTACTTTTTCTTTAAAATTAAACCATTGTTTATTCATTACATTAAAAACATATAAATATTATTAATTTATAATTTAAATTTATGTGAACAAAATTATGAACTAATTCGAACAGATATTTTTATTAGTTATGAAAAAAATATAAAAAGGAAAAATAGAAGATGCTTTTAGACTTTGCAGTATGCAGGTGACACAGAATGGGCATACTGTATGAAGTGACTGGATGGGCAGATAAGTCCTGCCCGCGTCAAATCTATGGCCCGGTTCCACTGCACTGCTTGCAACCTTGTCACTGAAAATAAAATATTATTTAAATATTTAAGTAAAAATAATTAAACTTCTTTTAAATAATATTTGAATTTAAATTTAATGTGTTAGTATAAAATTATTATTATTATTATTATAAAATTATTACAGGATGTGGTGTGATTAAATAATAATGTACCTTTTTTTTTTTGCATACTTGTTACATACATACATGAAACATTAAAAATATTTAATTATATTTTCTTTAGTCTACCTGAGTTCTGAATCTTTTTCTATTTTCTCTTCCCAAATCTTGGTTATGTGTGCAATAGATTCACCTACTAGCATTGAAGTTTTCAGAAGCTGCCCCAAAAAAGTTCATCACACCATTACCATTTTAGGCCCTTTCCTCTTATCCACTTTGCTATTTCATTCTGGGTTTAATATAGGGTTTAAGAAAAAGCTAAGTGGGAGTGACAGAGTTTTCTTTTCTTATATTTTATCAAAATATATATATAAGAAAAGAGAAAGAAAGAAGGTAAAAGGGACCTTGTGTGTGTATATATACATACCCACATACCTACACAGATCCCTATGGAATGAAGTGGGTGCTCCCAGTTTCACTTGCTTCGTAACTTATTCCTTCTGCTTAGTTTAAAGAGACCAGTTTTGTTAGGAGGGGAGAAAGAAGAGAAAGATAGAGTTTTTGCAAGGTTTGGTTGTTGTTGTTATTGTAGGTGGTGGTGGTGTGAGAAAAAAACTTTGTTTTTGCTAAAAACAAAAACCAGGTCTTCATTGTGAAGGAGATTGTTACTGTTACTATTCTTGTTGTTGTTATTATTTTGATATGATTTGGTTATTTGCCACCCAATGATTGATTTGCCTAGCTGATACTGGTGGTGGTGGCTAGTTTCAAACCTTTTCCAAGTAATTAAGTTGAGAAAGAAAGAAAAAACAAGACAGGAAAAAAGCTAAGATGAAGTCCATGAATGATGGCAACACTGATGATGGGAACAATCATAACTGGTTGGGGTTCTCTCTCTCACCCCACATGAAAATGGAAATTGCTTCTTCTGCTGACCCTCCTCATCACCATCATCATCACTACTATCATCACCCTCAGGTTTCTGCTGCTGCAGCACCTTGCAACACTGTTCCAACAAACTTCTATACCTCACACCTTAACACCTCAGGAATCTGCTATGGTGTTGGAGAAAACAGTGCCTTTCACCCTCCCTTGGCCATGATGCCCCTCAAGTCAGATGGGTCACTTTGCATTATGGAAGCTTTCACCAGATCACAAACCCAAGGTAGGCCTTCTTAGGCTCTCCCATGTATTCAGAACTTTCCTTTCTTCAAATGTTTTTAACTCAGTTGTTTTCTTCAAATTTTTTTATTATATGGATTATCAAAGGGAATACTATTTTTGATTGAATAAAGGTAATATAAACATGTTAGGAAGGGTAGCTAAGCTTTGTTTTTGACTATGTTGCTTTGCAATTTACAACATATGTATATCTCTAAGAGGTTTTTGTGGTCTTGTTGAAGTGATGGTGCCAACTACATCCCCAAAACTCGAGGACTTCCTTGGTGGTGCAAGTATGGGAGCTCAAGACTATGGAGGACATGAAAGAGAAGCAATGGCTCTAAGCCTAGACAGCATCTACTATAGTAGCCAGAATGCAGAACCTGAAGCCAACAGAGACCATCCTTCTTCTTTGGGCCTTCTTTCTGACCCCTTCAGGCAACAAACCCATCCATATTACTCGGGGCTTGGGATTTACCAAGTGGAGGAGGAAGCAAAGCAACCCAACGTGACAGTTTGCAGCTCCCAAATGCCTCAAGTGGTGGAAGAAGGCATTGCATGCTTCAAAAACTGGGTGCCCCAAAGGGGATATTCTTCCTCTCAGCAGAATCTGGAGCAGCAGCATCAAGTGAATAACAGTATGGGGGAGAATCACGGTGCTTCTGGGAATGTTGGTGCTGGTGTTGGTTGTGGGGAGTTGCAGTCTTTGAGTTTGTCTATGAGTCCTGGTTCTCAATCTAGCTGTGTCACAGTTCCAACTCAGATCTCATCTTCTGGGACTGAATCAGTGGTTGGGGATGCCAAAAAGAGAGGTTCTGCTAAGCTCGGCCAGAAGCAACCTGTGCATAGGAAATCCATTGACACATTCGGCCAGAGAACTTCTCAGTATAGAGGTGTCACAAGGTTAGTTTAGTTCAGTTCAGTTCACTTCACCCCTTTATTTCTGTAATAATTTCTTTTGTCATAATGGCAAAAATGAGGTTTGAATATGTAAACTAACGAAAAGTACTATTGCTTCTATCCTTACTCTTGTGCTCCAATTTTCCATATAATTGTCATTACCTGATCCTCTCTCTTATGTTCCACTTTTTAATTATTCTGTACTTTATTTATTTAGTCAAGTTCATCATGGTGGTTCTACTTTTTGAGTTAACTTATTGTTTTGTTTGCTTTTGTTTTTAAGTCAATTATTTTGTGGTGATATCTTGATGGTTGTGTATCAGGCATCGATGGACTGGAAGATATGAAGCACATTTGTGGGATAATAGCTGCAAGAAGGAAGGGCAAACCAGGAAAGGACGACAAGGTTAGTTATCGAAAACTTGAGTGGTTGATAATTTAAAAGCCTTTTCATTGCTTTGAAGTATTTTTGGTTGTTTTTGTGCTGTGCCTACTAACTTTCTTTAACCTATTGTGTGTTCGCAATGTGGATGATCCTTGACCACTGAACAAAACGTTGCATGTCACAGTTTATTTGGGTAAGCTGCTACTACTTTTCCAAGGACCTACATTTTCAATGCTCTTATTTTTTCTGAATGCTAATTTGATGAGTGGTGAATGTTTTGTGAACTGAAGGTGGTTATGATATGGAAGAGAAAGCTGCAAGAGCATATGATCTTGCGGCTCTCAAGTATTGGGGACCTTCAACGCACATAAACTTCCCGGTATGTTTCAATTCAGGTGGCATTTCTGGCTAATACTTCTTGGAGTCTGATCATTTTCTTTTCTATTTGGCAGCTAGAAAATTACCAAACTGAACTTGAAGAAATGAAGAATATGAGCAGGCAGGAATATGTGGCCCACTTGAGAAGGTGCACACATTATTATCATTATTATTATGCTAAAAGCTATCGATTATTTTTAGTGTTTAATGATGATGTTGGTGATTGCTTTGCAGAAAGAGTAGTGGGTTTTCAAGGGGTGCCTCAATGTACAGAGGAGTGACAAGGTTCATGCTGTTCTCTGCCACATTTTTTTATGAATTACAGAAATTAAACATGGTGGTTAAGTAAGCTAAATCCACTTTTCATTTGTGCACAGACACCATCAACATGGCAGGTGGCAAGCAAGGATAGGCAGAGTTGCAGGAAATAAGGACCTTTATCTTGGGACATTCAGTAAGTCCTTCCAGAAAGTTGTTGCATTTCCTCGTACTTCATTGCCAAATCTTTCATAGCAATAATCCTGAAACTGAAACACTAATGTATATATATTCTTAGGACTTTGTTATTAATGCCATTGTGCTAGTGCCTGGCAATGCTTTCTATAAGGCTGTTGATATAGCTACTTTGAACAGCAATGAGTCACTTTTTTTAAAGCTGTTCTCTCTTGAAAGATTAAAAAAGTGGTGTCTAAATAGTAATATCTCCACAAGAACGATCTCAAGAAAGTTCATTTTTTTCTAATACCCTTTGGATTTTCTAGATTAGATTCACTATCATGTATAGTAAGACTATTTTAAAAGTGATATCTGATGTTGATAGTATAATTTTTTATAGGTACTCAAGAGGAAGCAGCTGAAGCATATGACGTAGCTGCAATCAAGTTTCGTGGGGTGAATGCTGTGACCAACTTTGACATCTCAAGATACGATGTTGAGAGGATCATGGCCAGCAACACCCTTCTTGCTGGAGAGTTGGCAAGAAGAAACAAGGAGAGTGAGCCAAGAACTGAGGCCACAGAGTACAACGTTGTGTCAAGCCAACAAGCCATAAGCAGCAGCAGGGAAGAAGCTGAGACTGTGAACAACAATGACAATAATGAGAAGGGATCATCATCAGATTGGAAGATGGGTTTGTATCATCAACAACAGTCAAACAGCAACAACTGTGACATGAAAACCATGAAGTGTGGAAATTATAGAGGTTCTGCTTTCTCTGTGTCCCTACAAGATCTCATTGGGATTGACTCAGTAGGATCTAGCCAGGCCATGCTGGAGGAGTCTACTAAGATAGGCACTCATTTTTCAAACCCCTCCTCGCTGGTCACCAGTTTAAGCAGCTCAAGGGAAGGTAGCCCTGACAAAACGGGTCCCACTGTGCTCTTTCCAAAGCCTCCGGTGGGGTCAAAGGTTGTCACTAGCCCTATTGCTAATGGTGTAAGTGTTGGCTCTTGGTTTCCCTCTCAAATGAGGCCAGTGGCAATGTCTCACTTGCCAGTTTTTGCTGCATGGAGTGATACCTAGAAGTGGATCATGATTTCCTGAACGTGTTTGGAAGCTGGTTGAGGAGTAAGAACTCGTGTATGAAGGGAAGAAAAATATCTGATGTGAAACCAAACACGCCGTAGCCTATGTCATTTGTCATGTGTTAAATTTTGCATGTGAAAGGGAGGGGAAGAAAAGAAAAAAAGTTAGAGTGGGGGGAGAAGAAAATGAAAAGATATTGGGGTTTAAAGATTCAGAATATTATGTTGTTTTTGCAAAAAGACCTTAGTGGAGGAATTTTGGGGATTAATTAGGGGCATGTGGGGGCTATTTATCTGTCATCTTTCTGTATCTTAGTGGAACAACACCTTTCCAACCGTAGCCTTTTGGATCTATATTGCGAATTTGAGAAGGAAATGTGCAAATAGGAGGGAAAAGTGGTTTATTTAACAAGAGGACTAATGATTAATTCAGTGAAATGATGTTTGACGATATGAAAGTGGTCCTTAAATTATTGAGTTTGCTTTTTTTGGAGTTGCACCTTTTCTTAGGTCCAGCTAAGTACAAAACCAACTCCATGTTTGTCAATAATGCAAAAGAGCCACCCCTTTGATCACATTCTCTCCATTTCTTGTCTATATGTTCCTCAATCTGCATAATACCATCATTGCACTTAACTTTCTTATCTTGAACTTTCTCCAAAGACACAATACTCATTCAAAAAGAAAAGGGTTGTCGTAGATATTCTTGCACTAAAGTTTCTGCCTGCAACATTTGTCATAATTAGTCAAGGCACCTCTAACTTTACTTTATCAAAAAAATCAAAACGCACACACATTATGTGGTTAAAATCTTGTGTAACTTTACTCCTTCCTTGACAAATCCAAATTCCAAAGAGACATTTGGGCGACGCAAAAGTTGTTCCATGTCTTGGTGTGGAATCATGATTAGACCCTTAACACTTAACACACATATATGAATAGAGTTCGTTCATATATGTAAGCTTGAATGGAGTGTGTTTGGTTTCATTCCCACGTGTGTTCCCCTCGTGTTGTAATAAATAGACTACTCTTGATATTCTTGACCGTAAACATGGGACGACAACGAGGAATTAGTGCCGTCAAAGCTGGAAATGGTTCCTAAGTTGTGTCGGGAATAGCTGTTTTTTTTTTCTGCATGGAACAATAATAACGTGTAAATAGTCCAAATTATTTGTAACATTGTTAGAGCTATTCAACAATAGGTGAAAAGGACAGGTTTCTAGCGATTGATCAATAATGGGGAGTGAGTGAGTGAGTGAGTATTCGGCTTGAGGAATCCAGCTACGTTTTCTGCAGTAATTTGTTCTTTTCTTAAAGAATACTGTTATACCAATGTCCAATTAATGGCTTCCTCCCCTTAGACTTTGTGATAAAAAAATAATGATATAATGTTTTGTTTAGATCATAAAACTTTCCTAAAAATGCACTCATCTAAATATATATTTGAACCAAGTCTCTTGGCAACTCATTATATATAAGATCTCCTCAGTTCAAGGTTGTTTCTAGAATTTTATTTAAGTAATGTAAATCACATTCCACAAACATATATTATCTACTGAATGTAAGTTTTGTTATATTTCATTATTAATTAAAAATTACTTAAAAACTATAAAATTCTAAGAGGCATTAAATAAGTTGTGAGATCCATTATTTTTTGTATTTAAATTTTTTTCCATCAATATAAGATAGGGTGTCTTTGAAAAAAAAAGTTAAAGTTGGTCATTGAGAATGTTATTACCATATTTTTTTTTGTTAGAAATTCCACGTCAATACTAGATTAGAGCATTTCATAGTATATAAGTGGGTACAAACCTTACTTTATAAGTCGATATTTTATGAGATTTAGTTAGGCTTAAAATTCACTTCTTAATATGGTATCAAAACAATTTAAAGTTTATCCTAACGAGTGTTTGGTGGGCTTATCAGGCCACCCGCACTATTCGTTATCGGACCATCTATAATATGTTATCCCACGCACAAGCTGACACTCTCGGCATGACTTAAAGTCCACTTCTTAATATATTTCTCTTGAAAAAATAGTGACAAAAAAAAAATAAAAGGAAGATTTGTTAAAAAAAATGAATAAGTGGAAAAATATATATGGAATGGGGGATAAAAATAAAAGTGGACATTACTCTATATAAATTATTTTCAGATAAAACTCAAATAGTATCTTAAATATATTATTTCGTGTTGTTTTTTTTATTACTAAAATTGATATTTGACTTGAGGAACATAACTTCACTTTTTTTTCAAAAAAGAATAAAACTGGAAATACTTAAAAAAAAGGCTTTGTTCTTGAGAAAGGAAAAGAGAGCATATCTAAAGTAAATACAAGAAGTAGTAAATTGCATGAGTATATAAGAAAAGGTTAAACCAAAAAATGATTTATGGTCAAAAAGGTAACAAGTCTGGTGGAAAAAATAGGAAAGTGAAAGATGTGCATCACTCTTTTAACAGAAAAAAAAAAGTAAGATCCATTTCAATTTGTAGGGTTTTTGTTTGTATCCATGGAGATTAGTCAACAAATATGATTACAAATCTTATTGTGACATCGATCCTAAGCATAAAAAGTTTGCAAAGGACAGCTTTCCAAAAGCACTGGTTGCGCATGAGCTGGATCATAGTGTTCTTTTGTTTTATGCTATGTTGAAAACTTGGTGAAGAAAATTTCAGAGTTACGAACGTACTATGTACATGGTGTTGCATTCAAAACCTGAAACCAATTGACATTCGGATACCAAATTAATTCTGATGTTAATAGGGTAGGTGAGTTCATATAGGTTAATTCAATGCTGAATAATTTAATTAAAAATACCATTATTTTACACTTAATTCAATTTTAAAGTTTAGTTTTTGGGAGTGAAATTAACCTCACGTGAATAGATTACTTTCATGATCAACAAATATGAGCTCTCCAATAATTGAACTCAATTGTTAGGAAAAAAAAAAAGAAAACTATATAACAATTAATGGTAGAACTTTTTAAGGTGGAATGATCGACCATTCGAAAATGATCACATTGACTCAATTAAATGTTTGATTTTGGGTAACATTTAAATCTAATTATGCTTGTTTTACTTATTTTGAGGGGTGCATTGATAATATGACTTGTATGTTTTCAATTAAGTGAGGTTTTGCAAGATTTATTTCTTTGGTTGGAATGTTTGTGGTTTTAAGTTTGTAAGGATTAGGTTGGTTAGAAGGGTTCTCAGGACCTGTTGTGTTATGGTTATTTATAAGGGTTGAGTCACCTAAAATGATTCATATTTATTTATTTATTCTTGCTAATAAAAAAACAATTTCATTATGTTCATTTTTCCATTTCATATGAATTTGAGATTGAAAAACAAAATATATAAAATATATATATATATATAATTGTTTTGAAGAATAATTCATTGTTATTGTTGTTACTAAATATAAGAGATCATTACACTACAACCTAAAATAATAATAATAATATATTATTATTATTAATATAAATTAAAAGATGAAGAAAAAATTGTCATTATATATTTGTAAAAGCTATATAATTGGGTATGAATTAATTTTTTATTATTCCTAGCATTTCTTATGTGTATATATATTACTCCATTTGTTTATGAAATGTGTGAAATTCATATTTACATATTCTAAGAATTATAATTGATTAATTGTAAAAGGTCCCCACAGAGAGGAGCAGGGTGATGCATGGAAATGGTCCCGAAAATATGTTGGTATCATCTTACAAGTTGATTGAAACTGGAAATAAATTGTGACATATTCGTACTTTTTTGGTTGTGAATTATATATAGTACAGAAAATGGGGACCAAAGAAAACGTTGTGAATGTTTGGTTCTGTTAATGAATAGAGAATAATGTGGGTGTTCCCTATAGACCAGCCATGTTTCACCCTGGGTGGCCTTCATCTTACATATATATTATCTCTATCCAAAAATATTTTCTATCATGGATGCATTGGTCTAAGAATTTTACTTCAATAAATCTAAGTTTAGTCTAAAAACATTATTTGTAATACTGTGTGTAAGTTATTATTTCACTGTGAGCCTTTATTTATTGATGTAGGTTTACTTTATTTAAAAAAAAAATAAGTATACATTAAAAAAACATTAAATAGAAACTAGTTTTAGAGATAAAAAAATATTTAGTTATTATATTGCTAAATTAGATATTATTTTAGAGAGAAAAATTGATGATGTCTAAAGTAGTTTCTATTATTAATAAAATTTATAAACTAGTTTTTAAACTGTATCTAGTTAGCTAAAATTTTGGTAGCTAATTATATACTAATTTAGAAACTAGTTTATAAATTTTATTAATAATAGAAATTATTTTAAATATTAATAATTTTTTAGTATTTAAAATAGTATAATTTAGTTAATATAGTAAATAATTATTTTTACTAAAATTAGTTTTATTTGATTTTTTTTTTTGTGATAACTCATTTTCTAAACAATTTGTTCTTGCTTGGACTGAAAAGGTCTCCTCCACTAATTAATGTTGGTCTTCAATTTTCTGAGTTTTAACAAGTGT
Source organism: Phaseolus vulgaris (assembly GCF_051622355.1). Taxonomy (NCBI): domain Eukaryota; kingdom Viridiplantae; phylum Streptophyta; class Magnoliopsida; order Fabales; family Fabaceae; genus Phaseolus; species Phaseolus vulgaris. The sequence continues at coordinate 4,107,330 of NC_143498.1, forward strand.
TTTTTTCAATTGTCGGTCTTCAGTGAAGGCTCGAAAAGATACTTACAACGCTTAAGTTAGTATTTTATTTTTGGGTGATTAAGTATGATAAATCCTAATAAATATGTACATTGACATGATGTTAGTCTACATATTTATAAAGATGAAGGAAATTCTAATGCTTGGAAGTCTAAGTTCGCACGATTTTATAATTAAACTCTATATTATTCTTACAACTTTTTTGTTAATCTCATACTTAATTTGTGTGTTGAATGTATTTATATACGTATTTAGTTATTTATATAGTAAGAATCTCGACCTATATATAACACAACTAAACTTTGGTTATTTTTATTAAGAATTTAATATGATTACATAGTATTTACAAATTTATTATATAAAAGAATTTTAAGTTAAAAATTATATTTATATACATTAACAACTTAACTTATTAATACCTTATATCCCAAGGGAACTAACATGAGTATTATTAATTGATGTAAATATTTTAGGATAAAAAGTGGGAGGTGGAAAAGATATTATTTTAGAATAGAATAGTAAATGTTGTGATTTATTGAATTTGGTGAGGTCACGTCCTTCTCACTCACTGCATGTACTGAGGTACATCTCTGAAAATGTCCGCGTAAAATCGAATCTTACTTCTCTATGCTATTTGAACCAAATCCTCTACGCTCCACTACTTCTTTCAACCCTATTTCTATTTGGAGTTATCCACTCAATAAATCATTTCAAAAACCTAACATCAAAACAAAACAGATTATAAATGTTTACTCATCACGAGAAATCACTGTAAAAAGGTTTAAATAGCTCATTCTCAAATAATATATATATATATTATCACATGGATATTTTTTTTATCAGCATAAAGCTATATAATATATATATATATATATATAATAAAATCAATTTAAAGATAATCCAACCCATTTACATAGACAAAAATAATCCGGTGAAAATCATTATAAACTAACTTCAAATTTTTTTAAACAAATACTTTTAAAACCATCATTGTAAAAAATCAAACACCAACGTAATTAAAGAGAAAATCATCATTATCAAAAATCAAACACCAACACAATTAAAGAAAATTACGTGACTATAAGATAAATATAAGTAGTCCAAGTTAAGAAAAAATTATAGTTTAGAAAAAGAAAATTATAATATATAAAACTTTCACGAAGTATATATTTTTATGATAAAATATTAATATGTTTACAAAAATCATCATTCTGAATACCAAAATCAATTTATAGTTGAGTATATAATATATGATATTTGATTTTTAAATCATAAACCCATTTTCTTCATTGTGGACCATACCTAACTTTTATAAGGAAGAAAAACTATTACATATGGTTTAAGGAAAAAAAGTAAAAACCTAGCCAGGGAAACTGCCACAGTATACTCAGATATCTGTCACTCTGGTTTTTATTAAATTCACAACTGTTTTTTTGAAATAACATAACAATGTGCCATAGTAGATAACCTTTATTGGTACAAGAAATTAGTATGTATTATGATATGATGAACATTAGAATGTTCTCAATATATGTAGATAGTTACAATTATATTTAAAAAATAATCTTCATATAGTTACTAAAGATTTTTTTTATAGTGAATTTGAATGTTAAATATTATTTACTTTGTATAATCCTCTTAATCATTATTTAATTGTTTTGATTTTGCTCAGTGAATTAGATATAATGTTGGAGCTTTAATTTTGTGTAAATTTTGCTCATTAAAATAAATCTCTTTAACAAAATTTATTTAGAAAATGAGAATTAGAGTCTTTTTTTATCAAATCTGTTAAATCGTTTAAATATGTTTAATCATTTCTCTATCACCTTCTTCGTAGAATTTGATATTTTAATTTATTTTTTTTTATAAAAATATTTTCATGTTAGATATTACTATGCAATTGATATTTCATATTTTAATTTTAATAACATTATACTTCATAGAATATTATTTAATTTTAATTAATATAGTTTGATAGCTTTTTTGTAATTATTTAGTTATTATATTTTTATATGTGAAACTTGAAAAAAAAATAAGATGACATGAAATGATGAGGTGAAGTCACTGAGGTGATTAGTATTCAAATCCATTTAAAATAGATTAAATCTAAATTAAATTGGCTTTGTCAATTAGATTAAATCCACATTATCAATTAGATTAAATCTATCTCGATTTGGGTCTTGGCCAAATCAACTCGACATGGGTCAAGGCCCACTCGGCTCAACATAGAACCTAGCCGATTCGGCTCGACAAGGGACAAAGTTGGCCTGGACTGACTCGGCTCGACCTGGGTCTGAGTCAACTTGGCTCAACCTGGATTTGAGTCAACTTGGCTCGACCTGGGTCTGAGTCAACTTGGCTCTACATGGGCTCGGTATTAACTCAACCTTGGCCCTGAGCGACTCAACTCGACATAGACCCAAGCTCACTCGACTTGACATGGGCATGACCCATCTCAACTCGACATGGGCCTGGGCCCACACAGCTTGACATGGTCCTAGGTCGACTCGGCTCGACATGTTCTTAGGCCAACTCAGACCTACTTTGGTCCGGGCCAACTCGGATCGACATGGGCCTCGGTCGACTCGGCATGACATATGTGGGGCCGACTCGGCTCCACTTGACTCGACATGGGTCCAGTGTCGACTCGACTTGGGTTCGGATCGACTCAGCTCGACATGGGCATGGGCCAACTATGCTCGACATCGGCATGGGCCAACTATGCTCGACATCGACCAGAACCGACTCCACTCAACATTGGCCTATACCAACTCAGCTTCACATCTACCTGGGCCGACTCGGCTCGACATTAGCTCGAACCGACTCAGCTCGACATCCGCTCGGGCCGACTCGGCTCGATATCGGCCTTAGCTGACTCTTCTCGCCATCGGCCCAGACCGACAAGGCTCAGCAGGACTTGGGCCGACTCAGATTGACATGGGCCCGAGTCGACTCGGCTCGACATCGGCCCAGATTAACTCAACTCTATCCGCTTGGGTTGAATCGACTCGACATGGGCTCGGGTCAACTTGGCTCGAGATGGGCCCGAGTCGACTCGAATTGGGTTTGGGTTGACTCGGCTCAACTCTGGCCTGGTCTGATTCGTTTCGACTTTGACCTAGGCCAACTAGAGTTGACGTGAGCTCGGATAAACTCGGTTCGGTTCTGACCCAAACCGACTCGGACCAACTTTGCTCGACCTGGGCCGGATTGACTTGACTCAACCTAGACCCGACCAAGTCAAAATCTAACCTAAAATCTATTCTGAATAATCCAAAAATATATTTATTCTATATCTATTTCATATCCAATTAAATGGATTAAACTTAAAATCCAAAAATAAAAACATGAATTTGAATTTGAATTTGAGATAAATAATTTTTCTTAAAGAATTTACCAACTCAATCAAATCTCTAATCTCAAATTAGAAGATCAAATCTCTAATATCAAATTAGAAAGATATCATTTCAATAGCTGTCTAGTTCATAAACAAGTCTAAAATCCAATATTATTATAATAATAGCTTCCTTTACCTAATAAAAGCTTACCTTCCAAGTCTAAAGAAGAAGAAAAATCAAGAAATTGCTTATAAGAGTTCCAATTACCTAAAAAAACATCCAAAATATCGAAAATCAAAAGGTTGATCTGAAACATCATTTCTCATCTCATAAAACTTGTGAGAATCCAAGACTTCAACTCATACTCATAAAAAACCGTAAGATATTTTAGAGCATAAATAATTTGTTAGAATTGATCTTTACTTTGATACCTAATAATTTAGGACGATATTTGACCGAATAAGGATAAGAATCAATTCCAAAAAATTTAAAAGGAATCAAAGAAATTTATAGAAAAAAGTTTAAAGGGCTATTAAAAATAAATAACTAAGTTAAAATATAATTTATATATCAACTTAGAAAGAGTCTCATACTGTGTTTGGATTTTACTTTGGAAGAAGATCAGTGTCCACCAAAATGTTGAGAGTAAGCTACTATTGATCAACAACGGGGACAATTGTGTCAATTTTAAAAAATATATATCAATTATCAATACATGAGAACATTGTTCACTCCAAACCTTAAGAATTGCATCACACCACTATGATTATTTGTTACATTAAAAATAGATATAGTCAAATCATTTCAACCCGTAGAAGGATAATACAATTTTTTTATTAGTGACATTGAACCATTAACTACCATTACATGTTGATAGATAAAAAAAATATTGATAAATAAAAAAAATCTTGATAGATAAAAAAAATGTAGAATGACATTATTTGTTGATATCATACCACCACTCAATCATAACATATAACAATCCACTATTCACCACAATTAAATGGAGTTCACTTTTTTACACATTTAATACATATATATACATATATATATAAGAAAAAATCAAGTTAATTTAAAAAAATAAGAATTTAAAAGAATTCTACAAGTAATTTAAGCCTAAACCAAGTTGATTTTGATAGTATTTAAAGAAAATTCTTCATATTTGAAATTTGAGAATACATCTTGGGTGCTATGTATATAATATCCACCCTCTAAAATATTTAGTTATTTATTATGATCTATTATGTTTATTTTGGAAGAAGAAAATTTGGTTGAATTTGAAAGAGTGTGAAAGATAATGGGAGAGAAAGGACAATAGTGGCCCATGAACTTTGAAAAGTGTCCTTCAACTGCTCTCAGTGTCCTCAAACTGTTCCTTCTTTCATTTGAAAAAATGGTACCTTCTCTCCAAATGTCATTTCTCAAACAGACACAACAACACACAATGGTCAAGCATTTTGAATTCAATAGTAACTCCTACATTTTTTTACTCTCTTTCTTTAACCCTCCTTTTTATATATTATTCTACTTCTTTTCTTTATACATATATTTTTTTTCTTTAATTTATCGTAAGAACTACATTTTTTTTAAAAATAATCTATTGATATTTTTAAATATAAAACCTAAAAGGTAAATTTTGTTTACCTATTAACCAAACTATAAGGAACTAAATCCTTTTTAGGTCTACCAAGATTTGGGTCTCTTGATGTTTTTCAGTTGATTTCTATTTTATTTTTGAAAGCGAATAAATTTGGTCGCTATATATTGATTTTTTTTAATATCTGTAAACTCTTGATGTTTAGGTATTTATGATGAATTTAACATATAAAATTAATTGAAATTTTTGTGATGTTTGAAAGATTGGATGTAAGATTAGGACTTGAAAAATGGAGGGACTTTACTTTGTAATTTTGAGTGAAATTTTGTGAGTTTTGAACAAAATTAAAATAACATCGATTAATCAACTCTATTAGTGTAAATTTTAAGTAAGAAAATAGTTAATAGAAAACCGTGATATATATATAATACATTAATGTTTATATATATAGTTTCTAAAAATAATTTATCATACAATAAAACATTGCTTAATAAAACTATGAACAATATGCTTCATTTAAATAACTATATATTTATTAATTTAATGATTTAAATATAAAAACTCACAGCATAAGAAAGAACGATGAATTTATAAGAAGAGAAAATATTTTTTTTTTGGATTTACTAGAAATAAAGAGAAAATGTGATATGACTTCAGTCTTCATGATTAACATGAACATGCTCTTGTATTTAATTAAGTAAAGCATATAAATTATTACATTATTTCTTCTAACGAATTTACATTTCTTTTCAAATCTTACGAAGCGTGTATAATATTTTTGCTGGGCCTCTGTGTTTTTGTTAGCCCGTTAAAATTTTAAAGGACTTTCCTTGAATTGACATGATCTGTTTCAGGCCATTGCACTCTGCACTCCCATATTTTGAAGTCATAGTCCCATAAAATTTGAAATTCCAATTTTACCTTTCCAAAACTAATATTTTGGAATTTACAATTTAAAAGACAAAAAGTATTCTATAACATAATTTGAGGTTCCTGTGTATTTTATAAATGTTCCTCCATACATTATATCTAAAAATACATTATATAATACACAATCTAAAATGTATTATATTCCAAAAATGAATTAATATATTTTAAGTTGTACATTCTGAAATACAATCTAAAATAGAAATATTTATTTCAAAATATATAATCTAAAATATAAAATATGTATTTTTCATTCTAAAATACAAATTTTGTATTTCAAGTTGTATGTAATAAAATAAAAATTTAATTTTTAACACTCTGTAATCTACAATCGAAAAGATCATCGAGTTGTATATTCTGAAACATGTCCACAATCGATAATTTATTTTCAGAAGGTAAAAATTGGAATCTAATATTTTAGGAAGGTGCAGCTTGAAAATATGGAGGTGCAGAATGTAACTGCCTGATTTTCATGACCCAAAACACTACTCTGTTTTCCAACATGTTAATCATAGAGTGAGTGTTGCCTTCTTTGACTTTTGGATCAGTTAAAATTACAGGCCCGTCATGGGCAGGAGTTTTATTTTTTCATTTTTAAATACCCATTTTGAATTAAAATGAGTGGGCCAAAGAGTTTACAGAGTAAAAGTTAGGCCCAAAAATTATACCTGGGCCATAAACAATTCAGGCCCTAGAGTATACAAGTAAGGCAGGGCTTGAAATTCAAACTGATAGATCCAAGGCCCATTTTCACAGCTTCTGCTGGCCAATTGCTTCCTGCACCCAACACAATTTCAAAATTCTGAAACTGCCCTTTATTCCGAAAATTAAAATCCAGAATTAAAAATATTGCATTACGGAAAAATATTGTGTTTTGGATATAAAAATCCAGAAAAAAAAATCAAAATCCTATTTCAAATAAAGAAATCTAAAATTAAAAATAATACATTCCAGAAAAATTTATCCATAAGAGATTATTGTGTTCCAAGAAATCCCAAATGTAATTTTATATATACTTTTTAAAGGGTATTTTTGTCTTTTTTCCTGTAATTGGGTGCAGTGATTTGGTGCAAAAAACAATTGCCCTTCTGCTGTGATGGTATAATACTTATCCAAAACAATAAAATAACGAAAACAAATAGAGAAAAAAAATTATGATAGTATTGCTTTAATCATGTTACTAACGTGAAGTATTTACTAAACGTGATGATAACTATTTAAGGAAAATACTTAGATAATCATTTTAGTAAAAGAATATCTTATCAATTTATTTTTATTTACAAAACTTTATTTTTAAATTTAAGCTAATTAATTCAAATGAATTTTTACTTGGGCTAACTTGTTTCTGTTGTGTTGGCTTTTATTTTTATAGAATTAATGAATTTATTTATTTTATATATTTTAGATGTAGACTAATCCCGGGCAAAACCAGTACTCTCAAAAAGTTTCCAGTCTAATTTTATATGCTTACTTATTTAATAAATTGTATGAGTTTATTTTCAACATAATTTCTATTTTACTATGTAAACATAGAGGATAAATATGTTTATACACAACAGTTTAAATATATAACAATACTACATATGATTTTAACATTTGTTCTTGAATATTCTCCTTTCTATTCAAATCTTAAAAACGAGACAAAAAATCACAAATAGAAAATCGAAACAATAAAAAAAATAAGTCAATTCTTTAACAATTGGAATGTCTATTTTGATATTTAAAAAACACTGTCAACTCATATATTACAGCAAAATTTTGAATTTCATTAAATCCAAAACTAAAGGAATAAAAAATCATTATTTCATAAACTAAATTACCCATAAAATATATAAATTTTTTTGTAAATTTCTTTAATTAGTCTAATTTTTCTACCTATTTTATAGTCTTGAATTATGCTAATATTCTTGGATATATTTGATCCTTTAAAATAGTCATTTATTAAAGAAAATAGAAGAAATATATTTTGAAAAATTAAATAAAAGGTGTAGAAAAAGAAACATAAATGAGTGGAACTAACACAACATTTGTTAAGTGAAAACTATGAATGGGTTCAAATGATTGGTATTTGTGAAGTTGGTTTGATAGTTTTGGTGAGATGAAGAAGAGAAGAGGAGAGATTTAATAAACAATAATAGCAGCCTTTTGATATTAAGTTTGAAACCAAACCCTAAATATGAATGATGATGAACATTGATTGCATCTTCTCCAACCAACCAACCCTTCATCGCATGCTTCCTTCAATCTTTTCCATAATCACCATAAAGGGATACACACAACACACCTTTATTAATTAACCAATTAATTAATTGTGTAATTAGGGTTAAGAGATGTACTATGTGTGTTCTCATTAGATTCTCTAATCGAGTGTTATTATATTGATTGATGGAGCAATTGAGTGTTGGGTTATATCCACGAGAAGTCTTGTCTAATAGGAAAAGTGAGTGAGTGAGGTATGGCATTTCACAACTTTATGTAAAGAAAAGATGGAAAAGAAGAGAAAAGCTTCTTTAGAACAAGATTTCACAAATGGTGTTGCTGCTTCTCCTGCCATCAAAAGACTAAGAAATAGAGAGAACATAACAACATCCATCACTTTCATTATTAAATTATTTTGTTTTTTATTAGTCTATTATAGTGTTTTTGTTTTTATAAAGGGATTTCATAACAAGATAGTTGTGTGTTGTTGAGGAAGATGACGATAATACTATGGTATACTTAATGCTTCATTTGGAGAAAGAAATAAGAAAAAAAAAAAAGAGGAAGAAAAGAAAGAAAAGGAGAAATCTAATAAATAAAGTTGGTTAATTGAAAACAATGTTGTTAAAATAGTATAGAAAAAAAAGTTATATTTTTTTTATCAAGTTTGGTGTATTCTTTCGTGTTGAAAAAATTGGTTCTTAAAGAATGCGTAGATTATTTATATTCTGTTTTAACTTTAAAAGAAGAATATAATAGATCCTTTGAGAAAAAACTGTGTTTTTTTTAACTTCAAAAACTAAATTCATCACATAGAAGTGTAGTGATGTCGGTCAGATTAAATAAAAAAGCATAGGAGTAAAACATTTTTTTTCTTATTTCATTTTTTTTTCACATAAAAAAACTGGTTTAGAATTTTAAGAAATGAAATATAAATCTAACTCAATCTTACAAAATCGGTTTATAAGATAAGGTTTATACTCACTCACTTATATATTATAAAATGTCTTTATCTGTAGTCGATATGAAATTTCTAACACATTTCTCACGCCGATACGACTAACTCGTGTGTAAGACTGTATATTATGGGTGGTCTAATATCAGTTCGATAGTGGGTGACCTGATAAGCCTAACAAACTGTCGTTAAGATATACTCTAAAATGATTATGATACTATATTAAGAAATGAATTTTAATCTTAACTCAATCTTACCTAATCGGCTTATAAGATATAGTCTTGCTATTAAGAATTTCTAAAAAATAAAAGTTAAAAGTAATCAAAACTCTAAACCTAACATTATGATTTAGTCAAAAGTTTAATCACAAATCGGTGCGTTAAATCACGTGATATAATTCTAATAACTATGCATGAAAAAATTAACATAAAATCAAATAATTGAAAACATGTAATCATATTAGAATGGAATTGAGTAATCAAGTTCTCAAGAAATTTGGGTTCGAATGTCTATTAAATAATAAAATAAAATAATAATAAAAGTGAAAAAAATATATAAAAGATTATCAATTTTATTAACTTTGTTAGTGTTAGTGCGGTGATTAAAAATTCTATATATATACTTATGAGACATGTATTTGATTTTCTCGGGTAACAAAATGTTAATAATAATTTTATTTATATGTATATAGATATAGACTGAAAATAGATATAGAGGATTTAACACGCAATATATTTGAATATATTAATGAAATTATTTCAACATATATTAGGTATAATATTTAATAACACATTCTACATTAAAATGTAGATATAGACTGAAAATAAATATAGATCTATAGATAAAGAGGATTGACAAACGCAACATGTTTGGATATATTAATGAAATTATTTCTATATTAAGTATAATATTTAATAACACACTCTACGTTAAAATTTAGATATAGACTGAAAATAGATATAGATCAATACATACATAGATTGTCATACGTAACATGTTTTGATATATTAATAAAATTATTTCAACATATATTGGGTATAATATTTAGTAACATATTATACATTAAAATTTAGATATAGACTGAAAATAGATATAAATCTATAAATATAGAGGATTGTCATACGTAACATATTTAAATATATTAATAAAATTATTTCAACATATATTAGGTATAATATTTAATAACACATTCTACATTAAAATTTATCATCTCAATTAATAAATTACGAAATTGATTGGTCAATTTTATGTATATATGATGATTTTTTTGTTATGTTTCTTCAGTTCATTGGTTTAATGAATAATCTTATTTGATTGTTATCAAATTTATATATACATACTAAAAATTAAACATATTTTTCTATTACGAGGTTTTAGAATTGGGTTTTAGATCTAGTTTTACTTTATTTTTTATATAATTTTTTTTATCTTTATGTGGAAGTCTGAATTTTTTTTTTAATTATTCATTGAGTTATGAAGTTTTACTCAATAAAAGTTTCATTAAAAAATATTTTTCTATTATATAAATCGCTTTTATAGTGCATAAATATAGTATTTAACCAAAATCACAACTAAATAAAAATCAAACATATTTTTCTATTATGAGGTTTTAGAATCGGGTTTTAGATCTTATTTTATTTTATTTTTTTATATCATTTTTGTTTTATCTATGTGGAAGGCAATTTTTTTATTAATTATTTATTTAGTTATGAGGTTTTAGTAATAAAAGTTTCATTAAAAAAATATTTTTCTATTATATAAATCGCTTTTATAGTGCATAAATATAGTATTTAACCAAAATCACAACTAATTAAAGTAATGAATTTAATTAAATTAAAAAAAAATGATATGAATTTGATTATGATGAGAGAAGAGGAAAAGGTGTAATTAGGTTTTAGGAAGTAGAAGTAACAAGGGAAACGTTAAAATATATATTAATTATTCTCTTAATTAGGCATAAACCCATCATTGCTAATTAGGCAGGACCACACTTTGTGGACCATAGAGGATGCATACGCACGCGTGATTCCTTCTTTTTCTTTTTCTTTTTTTTTTCTTTCTCTCCCAAAACCATTACTTAATTATAATAATTCTCTTCTAATAAAAAAAATTAAAACTCTCTCTCTCACACACACACTTCTTCTGTTTTTTTTAGGAAATTTACAATCTTATTGTATTGGTTTATAGGGGTGAAGAGTGAAGATTTGGAGTAATTTGATTTTTTTTTTAATTTTATCAGTTATTTTTTCTAATTTTATCAAAGGTTTCTTTTTATCACTTTTATTCTAATATTTGTACAGTCTTTTTAAAGAGAGAGATAAGATAGTGTGAATCGAACAATAAACAGCCAACAATAAATACGTCTCCCTCATATTTTGTCAACTTTCCTTTAATTTCTTAAATTAAAATAATGTTATTGTAACAATTGTGATATATGGAGACAAAACCTGAAAACTGTAATGGCAAATGACAGCAGAATTAATGATTAATGCTTAATATACTTATTTGGACTAATTTATTTTAATTTTAAAAGTTATTGTAATATTTTGAATCATCCATTCAATTTCATGACTAAATGATTTATTATCATGTTTCATTTTTTATGGCATTTTCTCTTAAATGTCTCCAAAATTCATTTACATGTGTGTTTTTTGGTCAAACGATTTTAGTCTCAGCCTTTTTTTGGTTTGATTTTAGTTTCTTTATATTTTTTGTTAAATATTTAATAAAAAATATTATGTGGTATTAATGGATGATGTTAATTCTCATAAATAAGGAGGATTGTGTTTGTATTATATGATAATTAATATAGAACGTATAATGTGGAATGATGATGTAAATGGAAAAACGTGAAGTAACAAATGGATTGAGAAGTGTGATCAGTAAGATTTTGAGATCGCCCATTCATTATATCAAATTGTCATGAATAGCAATAGAAGAGAAGCATACACTAAAAAATTATTTTTTTTAAAGAAAGGAAAACGAAGGAGGTAATATCAAAGTGGAAGGATTTAAATAATTTTAATTTTATTATCGAAAAATGTGTCAATTTTGTTGGATTTAAAAATAAATCAGTGGTAACATTTTTGTAATTTTTTGAATTTTAGGTTAATTACTTTAAGTTTAATGAAAAATTATGTATTTGTGACACTAACATTGTCTTTATGAAGTTTTATAATCAAGATGTCTAATGTAAAAATCTATTTGAACTTACATAACATTTTTATTTTTGTCATAATTATGGTGTATGAACTAAGTTGTTGTGTTTTCTTTCTCTTTCAATGGTGAGAGTAGTTTTGCATATTCTTTATTTTAAGTGGTATCTTTGCATTTCAGCTATGCATTTGTGAAGATTTTTCTCTAATCACATTAGAGTATCTCTTCGTGAATCCACATAATTGAGGTTGATATTGCGCACCTTTATTTTATTATTGAAATTAAAATCTTGATTTTTTAGGAATTTCAATCATAAAAAGTGTATAGATAATAACTTTATTAGTTTGTTGTTAATATCACTATTGTTTAATATTGAATTTTGATTTTTAAATTTGAAATGTGTGTTGCTGATCAGTTGTTATTCTGAAGTTGTCTTTTAATTGAGAAATTTGAATATGTTATTTCTATGAAAGAAACTTTTATTTTACGGTTAAAATTTAAAAGTTCATTTGCAAAAATTGGTATAAGTATAATTCACCTTCCCTTTAAATTCAGACTTTCAGAAAGTCAATAATACGTTATTTAGATTTTTAAATTAAAAATATTAAAATTATTACTTTTTGAAACAGTAAATATTATAAGTTATTTAAAATTGCAATTTAGACCTTAGTGATACCAAAATTAATTAAAGAGACTAATTAATTATTTTAGTCCTTAGAGTGACTAAATTTTAGTTGTTAAATTGTTTAAAACTTTAGAGATTAAATTATAAAAAATTATAAAATGTATTGTAGGAAAATTATAGAAAAAAATTAGTTTAGATCAAAATAAAATTTATTGTGGTGTGCTTGATCGACCTTGTTTTCAATGCAATAATTTAATTTGAGAAAATTATCTTTTATACTTTGTTTTATGTATATTTTATCAGTCTTTAGGTATATATTTGATTATGGTGTGTTTTTTGTGATTATTTTTATTTTGTGTACTTTGGAGACTAATGCAAAATATTGTTAAAATATTATTAAATTTAAGATAATAGACTTAGTATGTGCATATTACAAAATTATGGAAACTATTTCTTAATGGGTAGGATCTCTCTTTTAATATACATAAGTCAAATAATTAGAAATATACTTAATTACTCTCAATATGTTGCATGAATCTTTAGTTGAGAAGACTACCCAAGACGTATTTATTCTCTTGATCGTTATGATATACTGAAAGCGGTGATGCTTAGTCCTACATATAAAATAAAAATAAATAAATAAATATATATATATATATATATATATATATATTTTCAAGACTTTAAGTAAAAGAAAGGTACGTAGACCTCTAAATTGTAGGTATATGTTAGATATTTTAAAGAGTTTTAATAATATAAAAATATGATTAAGTGTTAAGATTATTATTTAAATTATATTGGTAACATCACTCGTATTTTTCTCTTCTGTCTCTAATATTTATTGCAGTCGTTTTCCATGTAACTAGTTGTCTGCCCAAAAAAGGATATTATCGAATGAATGATCGTAATAAAATGGCCCACATATTTTATTTTGGTAAGTTCATCTGAGATCACAGTAATTTATGAATTATTTTGTACCTACTGTGCTGAATCTCAAGGGAATCATATTTTCTTTGTTAAATATATCAAAACATTTACGACCCAGAAAAAAAATAAATATTAAATTCACTCGTACAGTCAGTACAAATATAATAATACAGGACCAATAATTACTATTGAAAAAAAAACTTATTTATTATCTCTTTAAAAATTACATATGGTAGCGAAGATCATGCACGACATTGCTATAAAATAATAAACATGGGATTATGGAATATGATTGTAGTGAAAAAAAAACGTATGACTTTTCTGAGTATGTACAACATACTTATATTATAGAATAAAGTATAAAATTCACAAGTATTTATTCAAATTCAGTAAGTTCACGTAGTGATTACACATAATATGCTTACACATACTAAATAAAATAACTTATGTATAATTTCTTTTATGTGGGAAACCTTATTCTATTGATGATATAATTTTTAGTTTGATAAATGAATAGTATTAATAATATATAAATTTTTAGGTTGAAAATGATGTCTTGATTTTTCAATGTTTTTTTTTTAAATTTAATAAATCACATTAAAATTTATGATTTATCTTAATAACCTCCTCAAAATTAGTATAATAAAGAATAGTATAATTATAGACATAAAGAGATCATATACTATATCTTTATATATTGTGAAAGTCTTTGTCTTTAAATAAATTAAGTTAGAGTGTATTTTTTAACAACGAAGGAATGGATGAAATGTTTTAATGAAATAACTCACCTTTTCATCTTTTGAACTTTAAATAAGAGAATTAGATTATTTTTATATTAAACAACATTATATTCATATGGTTGTATTTTACTAATTTTTTCATAGAAGATTTTAAATATATAAATAAATTTAAACAATTCATAATAATAATTGATGGCTTACATTTTTGAAGATCATAGGTATCATATTTTCATATTGTGTCGTGTTCGGTGTTGATGTCAACATTTATTGTAAACAATAGTACAAATAAGATCATCATTAAAACATATAAATGAAGAGAAAATGTAAAACCCATTTAAGAGAGATGATTAAGAATTAAAATATAAGTTAAAATTCATAATATATATATATATATATATATATATATATATATATATATATATATATATATATATATATATAAACAAAGTACACCTCATGCTATAGGTTCAAAGTGCCTTCCAATTATAGGATAGATTAAGAAGTAATTGGCAGCCAACACTGTTGAAAGCAAATTTTGATGGAACCAAAGTAGGGACATTGGAGATACATGATTAAGGTGAAGAAGATAAACTCTGATGTAACATAAAACTAATTAATAATTAGAAAAATAAAAGTTATAAGCTAAAGTGCAAGCGTGATGATATGTACTATATTTTAGAATTAGTGTACCGAGAAGTGTTAGATTGGTTGAATACGATGGTGTACGAACACATTAATGTGCATGTGCTACATTTTCAAGTAGGTCCATCACTTCTTCCCATAGTCACTTCAACATTTTTATCTATTTATTTTTATAATACAATATGTATTAAATAATTTTGTGGCTACCCTTTCCTTCACAACTTGGCTTGCAAAAACTCAACATTTGTAAAAGCTGCCATTGGAATTCCTTTTTGCTAAACTTGCACTCTAAACAGGCTGTAAATTTGCATTAATCTCACATCATCCATAAGTTTAGTGAGTCATTTCACATTTAAAAACTAAACAAAAAGAGAAAATATTAAAAAGTGAATTCTAAGTCTAACTCAACCTTATAAAACTGGCTTATAAGCCGAAATTTGCAGCCACTAATATACTATGAAAGGTCATTATCTCTAGTCAATCTGAGATCTCGAACACATCTCCCTCATGCTGAGGCTGTCAACTCGTGCGTGAGATTATATAATGAGTGGTCTGAGAGCGAGTGGTTTGATAAATCCAACAAAATTCTCGTTATGATAAATTCTAAAGGACTTTGATACTATATTAAAATGTTGATGTTAAACCTAACTCGATCTCATAAAAACAGATTATAAGATAAGATTTGCATCCAATTATATACAATAAAATGTATTATCTCTAGTTGAGGATCTCCAATAGATAAAAATATAGTATTTTAAAATATAAAGTTTCATCTAATTTAAATTATTTAAAAAATATAATGAATTATTAAATGAAAATCTATTTATAAAAAAGGTAAAAATTTGCATTTTAAACCACTTAAACAATAATTTTTTATGCCATGTTTACTTAATTTATAATTTTATACTAAATTTAAATATGAGATGAATTTTATTGGTTCTTTTAGTATGCTCTTGGTTTCTATTTATATAAATTTCGTCTAGAGAAATGAATTTCGATAAGCGAAATAGAAACATTCTGTAATGGTTTAAATTCTGTTCTCCAAAAATATTTTCATAGGACGAACTGAGATATAAAGTTTTCTATGAAAATGAAATTTTGATTATGCTGAATAGAATTCTTAAATGAACTTAAATTAGTTTAATTATTTAGTATTGGGATTTAAGAGAGTTATGTTGAACACAATTTTAAATTATTTTAATATTCATACGAATATGTATATAAATGTTATCTTTTATAATTTCAATTGTTTTGTTCTACGAAAACAAGATATGTTATAGATTAAAACTATATTTAATAAATTAATGATTATTAAAATATTTAATGGAGAGTAATGTCTTTGTGGTGTATTTATTATAAGTATTGAGTTATGAAATATGTTGATGAGATATTCAAATTTTCATTTAAATCTGAACCATGTAAAATGAAGGTATTGTATATTGAGAAATAAATTAATATGTCTATTAAGAACTCTGAAGAAGACTCACCAAGAATTAAGTTGTCCTATCATGTGAGTTACTAAATGAGATAACAATTAAAAGACAATTTATGACCATATAAACTTGGATATATGAGAAGTATTAGTTTCAATATTCAGTTTTATGTGTTTTTTTGGTTCACAATAAATGCATTTCATTATTATTACATAATTGTTATAATTGATATGACTTATTTTATTATTATTAGTAGCTTAAGATGATTTGTTTGTGATTGCTTTGTAAGTACAAAAGTCATTTATTGACGGGTGAGCATACAATAGTGCATATCTAGAATAGACTTAAGAACAACAATAGTAACATACCATGTTATATGTTTTAGAATTTTTTTAATTTCATCTTTTAAAATATGTATCAAATTAATTTTATAAATCTGTATGGACATGTAACTGTATTTGCTTATGCATTGACAATGTTAAGTAAATATACTTATTTGAATGTTTATTTATATTTATTTTACTTTTATAATAATGATAAAAAGTCATTACACTTGTGAAATTCATTGATAATTCAAATTTATTAAACAAATCAAATTCTATATATGGTGTGGATTGTGGATTTTTACGAATATATTGATAGTATTATTTTTTTTATTGTTATGAAAGGAAGAGAAAGTTAGAATATGAGAAGGAAGAAGTATTATTCTATTAGATACATTATCATCTCCTGTGAACTTATGATGAGTTTAATAATTATTATAAGTGTATCTCTAAATGTTTTGAAGAAATATCCTGACAAGGGCTTGGTGAGGATATCAACTACTTGAAATCTTCATAGAAGATTTTGAAGATGTAGAAGATGAACTAACTTTTATTGAACATGATTACGCACAAAATGAATGTCAAGTTCAAAATGTTTTGAGTAAGAATGTAAAACTGGAATAACAACAAGCAAGACAACTCTTAAGTTATAAGAGTAGACTATAGGAATATCCACATCAATGCGCAACTCACGTAGAAGAGAAAAGATCCATGTTATTTTAGTTAGCACAATACTATGCTCTTGTATTCAACTTCTATGGTACTACAGGAGACGACACACTCCTTATGAGATCCCCCAATAAACAATATTCCTCTCTAGATATATGAAAAAATCAGTGGTAGATTTTTCATCATCAAGGTCCGAGCTTTAGTCCATATCTGCAATGCCAATAATAGATGAAGTAGTTGATGGTTAAAGTAGAAGTCCATGTTGAAGAGTTACAACATGGTAGTAGATGATTTTTTTTAAAGCTTTCCAGTGATGATCTTGTGGTTAATTCATGTACTTAGAGATGTTGATAGAAAAGGATAATTTTTATCGAGTAATAAAAATATATTGGAGAGCACCCACAATGGAATATGAATAGAGTAGGGTCTTGAAAGGCAACAAAGACATCTTTAGCTATGTGCAAAGACATGATCATTGGTGTTGGTTGAGTCCTGGCTTCATGCATATTGACTTTTGTAAAAGTTGAGATATGTACTTGGTATAAGAAAGATGTAGAGTGACACATGTATTTCACGTAGTCTCAATACCAAGAAAATAATGTAAGTGATCAAGGTCTTTTAAAGGAAAACATGAGTGCAAAGAAGATATCAGAATCAGGAGGTAGATTAGTGAGAGTCTAAATATTATTTGTAAAAGAAGAACATTATATTCTAGTTCCATAGCTTTAAGCCAAGTAGGATTAATATCAAAACTAATATACATGATGTTTGATTTAGTGGAAGACAATTGATGTAATTTGGCTTTAACACACATATCACAAATTTATTTTGAAGATTTTTATATGGTATTTTACAAAATCCTAAGACTTTTTTAACAATATTAAAAGAAGCATGACAAATTCTTGAATGCCATATGTCTAAAGAAGGTAAAAAAAATTAATAGAAAACATGTTATCATAATACACAGATGAAGTAAAAAATTGTGGAAAGACATATAAGCCATCGTTTATAACACTTTTAAGGATTATCTCTTTTTTATTCTGATGTTTAACATAACAAAAGTTAACATAAAATTTAAAATAGACATTATTATTCTGAGTAAACTTGGAAACACTCAATAGATTTTTGGGGATGCAACAAATTATTCAGAAGTAGAGGCGAATTATTGTATGAAACAAAACAAAAAAGCAGAGTCAATATTTTGAATTTGCATACATGTACCATTGCCTATTTTGACTGTGTCATTGCCTATGTGAGTAATCTTGTGTGAGAGATTACTAGAATCATTTGTTATGTGATGAGAAGCTCCATTATCCGTATACCATAAAGAATCATGTATAATGGAGGGTTTTCCAAAGATAAATGAAGCAATATCAACAATATCTACATTAAATAATTAAGAGTGTACAGAAGCATTAGATTGATTATCAATTTCATATATATGTCAATAGTGAATAACAATATGACCAAACTTGCCTCAAATTTGTCACTGTGATTTTTTAGTAGAAGAATTTGAATTGATCATATTAGTTTTGTTGAGGAAATTTAAAAAATTTATTTGATAAGAGATTATAAGAGGTGTTCTGATTAATATTTCTGAGTAGAACCATTAAAATTTGACTTGTGAGATTGATTATTATTGAAGACCAAGGTCCAAAAACAATATTAACTTCAATGAAAGTTGTAGTAAAGACTCTATATTTGTCAAAATATTCCTTTTGGGATAGAAGAAAAGCTCCAACCTCCTTAACAATATAAAGGATCAAGCCTTGATAAGATTGAAGTAACAAAACTATCAAACTCATCAGAGAGACCGTCCAAAATTGCTTCAAAATGATCATCATTTAACATGGGAGAACTGATATCAACTAAAGAATAAACATGTTTCTTAATATCAAGAAGATAAACAACAACAAATCTATCATTCTTTGGAGCACGAAGTTGAATATTTAATTTCTTAACACTGACCCAATTCTGATAAGCATGATACACTTAGAGTTTCGTCCATATTTGAACACAATATGTAAGACCAACTATTTTTGTAAGAATAAGTATTACGAAGTGAACTTTAAGCCTAACTCAACCCTATAAAACCGGCTCATAGGGTTGAGGTTTGCACCCACTTATATACAATGAAATGTCCTAATCTCTAGTCGATGTGGGATCTCCAACACACCCCCCTCACGCCGAGATTGCCAACTCGTGCGTGAGACTATATATTATGGGTGGTTCGATAGCGGCCCGATAGCGGGTGACACAATAGGCCCAACAAACACTCGCTAGGATAGACTTTAAATGACTCTGATACCATATTACAAAATAGAATAGAGATGAACAAAAGAGAACAGAGATGGACAAAAGAGTAAACTGAAGACAAAGGATATGAGAATGAATATCTCTTCTTTCTTGTTATTCAAATCAAAACAATGGTCTGAATATATACAAATAGTACACTCATTCTAGGTTTAACTAAAGAAGAAAAGAATCAATAATTAAATACTAGAATCATAACACATAAGACAAAATAAAGGTTACTCACCTCTATAAAGAGAAACAACTGATAATTAGAAAAGACACCAAATTATTCTCCTCTATAAAGAGAAACAACTGATAATTAGAAAAGACACCCAATTAATATTAGGATCCTTCTATAACTCTGGTATCCGTATCCTTTAATACCCCACCACAAGCTGGGGAGCAAATATTGATGAGACCCAGCTTGGAACAAATATTCTTAAAAGATTGAGGACTTAAAGCTTTGGTATAAATATCAGCCAGTTGCTCTGTGGGGAAAATGGGAAGCAAATGGATGAGACCCTTCTTTAATTTTTCCCGGACCACGTGACAATCTATTTCTATATGTTTTGTACGCTCGTGAAACACTGGATTTGCTGCAATGTATCTTGCTGAGTCATTGTCATAGTATAAAAGAGATGGTTGCTCAAAAGGAACTTTGAAATCTTGAAGAAGATAAGTTAGCCATTGAATTTCACATGTAACAGTGGCCATTGTCCTGTATTCAGCTTCACAAGAACTCTTTGATACTGTTCTTTGCTTCTTTGATTTCCAAGATATGAGAGAATTTCCAAGATACACACTAAAACTAGTCACTGATTGTCTTGAATCACTACATGTGCCCCAATCACTATCACAAAAGGCTTTCAGATGAACAGAGGTAGTGGAAGAGAAAAATAGACAAGGACTTGGAGTCCCTTTGATATATATGAGAATTCTAATCGCTGCATTGTAGTGAGCAATTGTAGGCTTAGCAAGAAATTGAGAAAGTTGTTGCACAGAAAATGTTATGTCAGGTCGAGTATTAGTGAGATACATAAGTCTTCCGATCAATCTTCTGTAGGCTTGAATGTCTGTGAAAGGAACACTTCCAGTAGAAGAGAATTTTTCATGATTATCAATAGGAGTGGGTGCAGGTTTGCAGGCTAAAAGACCTGCATCTGTTAATAATTCCAATGCATATTTCCTTTGATTTACCATTATTCCTGTCTTACTTCTTGCTACTTCTGGACCAAGAAAATATCTTAAATTCCCAAGATCTTTAATCTTGAATGTCTGATTCAAGGCTTGTTTGATTCGAGCAATCTCTTCTTTATCATTTCCTGTCAATATTATATCATCCACATATACCAATAATGCTGTAAAAGATCCTTCAGAAGAATTAATGAACAAGGAATGATCATTCATAGATTAAGTATATCCCATAGAAAGCAAAAATGATGACAGTTTGACAAACCATTCTTTGCTAGCTTGCTTAAGACCATATAAAGCCTTTTTTAGTTTACAAACTTTTCCTGGTGGAATAGAAGTCAATCCAGGAGGAACAACCATGTATACATCTTCTTTCAAATCTCCATGTAAAAAGGCATTGTTTATGTCTAATGGTTTCAATTCCCAATTATAAATAGAAGCTAAAGAAAGAAGCAACCTTATGGTGGTCATCTTTGCTACTGGAGAGAAAGTATCAAGGTAGTCAATGCCTTTTGTTTGCTCTGATACCATATTACGAAGTGGACTTTAAGCCTAACTCAACCCCATAAAACTAGCTCATAGGGTTGAGGTTTGCACCCACTTATATACAATGAAATGTCCTAATCTCTAGTCGATGTGGGATCTCCAACACACCCCCCTTGGTATGGAAAAACATGTTCATAAAAGACAACATCCCTAGACACAAAAATTTCTCTTGATTGAATATTCAACAAAATATATCCTTTTGTCCACCTTGGACAACCAATAAAAACACATTTTGATGCTCTTGGATCAAATTTTCTTCTATTTGTTGACAAAGTGCTAGCATAACATAAAGAACCAAACACCTTTAATCCATTAAAATCTGCATAAGTTTTGAAAAGCATTTCATGAGGGGAAGAATAGTTTAAAACAGGTGTGGGAAGCATGTTTATAATACGCGCAACATGTATCACAGAATATGACCAATAAATTTTGGGTAAATGAGATTGTATCATAAGAGCTCTTGCTACATCTAATAAATGACCATGTTATTCCTTCCAACATGACAACACAAACTGGTAATAATTCTATTTCTTCTTCTAGTTCTTAGATTATTGATAGTGGTGCTACTGATCACATTTGTTCATCCTTAACTTACTTCACTTCGTATCGTCAAATTGATCCTATTTATGTCAAATTACCAAATGGAAATCAAGTCATTGCCAATTATTCTGGAAGTGTTTTTCTCAATCAAAATCATGTCATAGACAATGTTTTGTATATTCCTTGCTTCACTTTTAATCTTCTTTCAGTAACAAAATTGGTTGATAGACTATCTTGTGTTCTTACCTTTGATTCTAATGGTTGTCACATTCAAGACAAAAACTCCTTGAAAATAATTGGTTCTGCTAAGATGCAAGATAGACTTTATATACTCAGGATCCCATCTTACCAGAAATTTCAAATTAAACCCCTTGAATTTACACACATCATCAATATTGTTAATGTCAGTGCTAGTGATCTAGAAACCCTTTGGCATTTTCGATTAGGTCATATTTCAAATAAATGTATTGATGTTATCAAGAATAAATTTCCTTTTGTTAAATATAACAAATCTTATGTTTGTGATGTTTGTCATTTTGCAAAGCAAAAAAGACTTTCTTTTCCTATTAGTACATCTAAATCGGAAAAATGTTTTGATTTGATTCATGTAGATATTTGGGGACCATACTCAATACCATCAATTCATGGTCATAAATATTTCTTGACCATAGTAGATGACTATTCGAGGTACACATGAATTTTTCTTTCAAAACAAATGGTCTGAATATATACAAGTAGTACACTCATTCTAGGTTTAACTAAAGAAGAAAAGAATCAATAATTAAATACTAGAATCATAACACACAAGACAGACAAAATAAAGGTTATTCACCTCTATAAAGAGAAACAACTGATAATTAGAAAAGACACCCAATTAATATTAGGATCCTTCTATAACTCTCATATCCGTATCCTTTAATAATAAGCGTGGACATTGAAGCAATAAATCAAACAACAAGTAATTGATGTTATTAATTGATGTTATTATTGATTGCATGATGTGAGTTGAACTTCAAAGAATAATCTTGATTTTCTAAATATTGAAGAAGCTTGAGACCTTTAACTTTTTCCATAATTTGTGTAGATTAAGAAGTTTTCAACATCAAACTTAAGGGAAATGGGTGTGTTAAACGTGTGAGGAAGAAAAGAAAAGCATTCGAGGAAGAATTTTTTTTAGAGTTTAAGGTGGAAGAGAGGGATGTGGAGGCCATGACTAGAATCACAAAATAATATATATTTATTTAACAGACATCCAAACATAAATTAAAAATAAATTTCATAAGAATTATAATAAAAACTGCATGAATAATGGTTTTAATGCAAAACTCAGCAATTCATTTTTTCTCTCTTCTACCTTCTTTTCTTTTCAAAATCTACTATCATGAAACAAAGCATAAATAAAAATACAGATCTCACACACACTCCTACCAATCCTATATTCCTATAACCAAAACAAATGATAAAGAAAAGAAAAACACTTGGTCCCATGCATATTATATATTATTTTTTTCAGGTATAAGCAATTATATAATTTTATTTGACACTATGCAGCGTCTCATTCTTGATCTGATGATGACTGTCGAGAAAATAAGCCGTTGATTTCGCATTTTTTTTTTAATTTTATTATTGTTATTATTATTATTATTTATTTATTTATTTTTGGGGGGTTTTCCAGCAAGATCACAACACAAGGATGCCAATAGTTGACTAGATAATTTTGGTTTGACTGGATTGGTTGAAGGACAAGGCTTCAGAGGCTACAGCTGGAAAACGTAGGAGCAGGACAACAAGGTAAAATTGATCATTAGATTCCATTATTCCCTATGTTCCTCACCCCCACAAAGATAAAATATAAATACAAATAATAATCATAATAATAATAATATAAATAAACAAAAGCTTTCTGCTTCACCATTTTTATTACAATATTATTACATAAAAAAATGATCTTTCTTAAAGTAGAGACACAACAACAAAAGATATCATACCCTGCACTGCCTCCACACCTACTCTCTCACCCATCTGAATCATGAGCCTACACGTGTCCCCTGTGGTCCCCCCTCCTCACAGGTTGGATGGTTTGGAAGGAAGATTTGGTGGGGTCCACACTTGAGGAACCATGATGAACAGTGCCTCAGGTTGATGAAGGATGATGGAGGTTAGGTGCATATGATTGAGGATTCTAAAAAGAAATGAAAGAGGTTAGTTGGCACTGAGTAAAATGAGTGTGTAACAGCAAAGAGAGAGAGAGAGAAAGACACATACAAGGTTTTTTTATATACTTATATGTGTGTTATGTTACTTAGAACAGTTGGCAAATGTGTCAGTAAAAAAAAGAGAAATGAATAAAAATACTAAAGAAGTATGTTTGTTAATGAATACATAGGGGGCAAGCTTGGCCTTCAAGAGAAGAACCTCTCCAACTCCATCTTTCCACACTTTGCAAACAAATCTCACACGCCCTGAAAAGAAGAAGATTTCTACTTCAAATATTATATAAATGGGATCATTTTAATATAATCACTAAACTTGGGTATGAACCACATTCAAAAAAGCAGTGAACTTTTGTCATGTATGTAGTAGTTTTTGGTTGGAGTTGAAATGAAATTGTTTTGCTGTGATGAACATGGTTGGAATATAAAAAATATATATATGGGTTGATGAAAATAATTATTAATTGAGGGTAAACAGAAGCTGAAAATGATTACAAGTGTGGGAAGAGAAAAGAGTGATTAGGTTGTGGTTCTGCAATAATTTACCAACAGGAGCAGTTGGCAGTAGTTAGTGTGTCTTTTAAAATGATACATGTCACCTCATAGCTTGGGCAGGTACACAAAGCACTCTCTCCCTCTCACTCATAAACACACTTTCTTTCTTTCTCTCTCTTCTATGTGTCTTTATCTTTCTAGCTTGGTAATAGCAAGTAGTAGTAGCTCCTGGTGGTGTTGTGTTTTGTTGTGATCTATTAAAGTTAGATATTTATGCTACATTTTGATGTTTATGCTCAGTACCCAATTGGTGAAATTGGTCTAGCTAGCATTTGATGCTCCCGTCAGAGACACCCCAGTAAAGGGAACTCTGCTAAATTCTGTCTCTTTCAGTCATCGCAGGATTTGAGTAGAATTTGATGCCCTTGGTCGTGCCTTGTTCTTGGATTCTCATCCCAGAATTTAATTGCAAGAGTTTCAACAACCCCTCATGTCCTATCTTTTAAATCAAAGAAATAAAAAAGATAGATACTCATTGTTTTGTTCACTCATGTTGGAGCTTCTTAATTAGAAGTGTGTTTCCACTTTCAACCAAGCAAGAAAACACCACCAACAACAAAGAATTCATCTAGTGACAGTGCTAATCTTGCTTAGCACCAATGTTTTGATGGAATGGGGGGTTTTAGATGTTGTTGTGAGGACAGAGGAGAAAAGGGAATCTGCTTTACTTGTAGTTTTGATGAGCTGTTAGCTAATCTCACTGTCTATGTCCGCTTTATGCTCTGAAGACTGAAAGGTTCACTTTCTTGTCTGAGGGGAAGCATTTTCTCCCTTTTACTGAGCACTGAAGCAGTAGATTTGATCTTAGGGTTTTTGAAGGAACAGGTAAAAAACCAAACTGGTGACTGACTGGGAGATTATATTCTTCCATTTACCTTTTCTTTTGTTTTTCATTTATCTAAGGCTACAATGAGGGTTTTCTTTTACTTTAACTTCCTCTCAGTCCTATAAAGCTGCCAAGTTATTTGTTCCTTGTTTAGTCCTGCAAGATATCTCTCGAGCCAACTTAGTCAAAATTCACTTTACCCTTTAATCATATGCTATTGTTTATTTCTAGATGCAGCCCTGATGTGATCAAACTGTTTGAGTCTGATTGATTGGTGAATTGTGTTGTGTGTATATATATAAATAGGTTACTTTCTCAGTTGTGACTGTTTAGGGACTATTGAGTTTGTTCAGATGGGGGGTCAGGAAAATGCCATGGGGTTTCAACACGGAAATGAGAACATTCTGACTTGTCCATCTTCAGCTCTCAGTGGTGCCAATGTTAATGTTTCAGAAATGGCTATTAGTTCTGTGTCTATGGCCAAGCCTTCAGATGTAGCTAACCCTTTTCTTGCTTCTTCCGCTTGGGATCCACTTGTTTCCTTGAGTCAGGCCCAAACTTTTGGAGGCTCCTCAATGGTTTCTCATGCCGACTTTGCCAATGCCAACTCTTCTTACCCTCTTGTTCTGGAAAACCAAGGAATAAGCAACACTTCCCACCTTGTTCAGTACATGTCTGACTCAAATCTGGTGGGCATGGTCCCCAAGGTTCATTCCTATGCAAGTAGAGGCTTCTCAGAAATGGTTGGTGCTGCCTCTTTTGGCCAACATGGCTCTGGTGATGTGGCTAACACAGGGTATCCACCACATTATAATCCGATCAAGGAGGCTCAGATTAATGGTGAACAATCTCAGGTTGAGGACTCAATTCCTGAAGAGGAAGCACCAGGATCTGCTCCTAGTGGGAATAGAAGAAAGAGAGGGCTTGATCATAATTCTACCTTCAGCCCAAATAAGGTTTGTTGAGTTGAATGTAATATCTCCAAGGACAAAACTTATATGTACTTTCTTAAGTATTTTCTGTGTGTTGTTTTCCCATCTAATTAGAGTTTTACTTCAACTCTCCACACAAAAAGATTAACATTCATTATCAGAGTGAAATTCTAATTTTAAGTAGAGAACAATGTCAAAAGTATCTAAGCAAGTGTATATATGTTTTGTCCACATCCTATCTTATTTGGGACTTTTGGAATGTTTCATTGGTGTTGTTTTATGTGGTTGTGAGAGCTAATGAACAAAACGCTTTATGAGCTTGGATTAGAATGCTGAGAGTGAAACTGTGAAAGATTCTCCGGGGAGGGCCTGTGATGGTCCAAAAGAACATGAAAAGAAGCCAAAAGTTGAGCAGAACAATAGTGCAGATTTGCGTGGCAAGCAATCAGCGAAGCAAGCTAAAGACAACAGTTCTCAAAGTGGAGAAGCTCCTAAAGAAAACTTCATTCACGTGAGAGCTAGAAGAGGACAAGCCACAAATAGCCACAGTCTAGCAGAAAGAGTACCATCCCTATCTCACCACTATATTTGTTTTGAAAAAGTTTGAAACCCTTTATGTATTTTTCATTGTCTGATTAATTATACAACTTTTTGCTTGCAGGTGAGGAGAGAAAAGATTAGTGAGCGAATGAGGCTGCTTCAAGAACTTGTTCCAGGTTGCAACAAGGTGATTTGAATATTATGATTGTGTTAAATGGTTTCTCATGAAACTATGATGATGTCTCTGCATACTACTTTTATCTTTGGTTAAACCATGATGGTGTCTTTGGTTTCTCTTAGATAACTGGCAAAGCCGTAATGCTGGATGAGATAATAAACTACGTGCAATCACTTCAGCAACAGGTTGAGGTATGAAAGTAGTGCCATCCTTATGATTTCAATTTGCCATTTAAAATTGAATAGTGCATAGTAAGAGATATTCTATGATTGGCTGTTCAATTATTATGGTTTTGTGATTAGTCAGTGAACTTATAAAAGGGATATTTTGCAGTTTTTGTCCATGAAACTTGCCACAGTGAACCCCGAACTAAACTTTGATGTAGACCGGATTCTATCCAAGGATGTGAGTGAAGGTCTTAATAACCTTCTTGATCCATTTACTATTTATTAACAGATTGAATTAAAATGATTTCACTTCTCTTTCACTTAGATTCTTCAATCACGCATAGGACATGGAATTGGTGCATATGGTCCTGGTATCAATTCCTCTCACACATTCCCCAGTGGAAATTTCCATGGAACATTGGCTGGCATGCCTAGTACATCATCACAATTCCCTCCTTTGCCCCAGGTGAAAAGACTAAAGATCTCTTAACGTGTTACTCTAATGAGTTAATTTTCTATGCATTCTCAAAGTAAAAAAAAATGCACACTGTCAATCAATCAGAAATCATCATTGGTATCATTTTTAAGATAGTTAGTTAAAGTTATCAGACTTAACTTTACATGACTACTTGTAATTGGATGATATTGTTAAAACCCTTTACTCTTTAGGTGCATATTCTATTTACTCTACTCTAATACATACCCTTTTGTTCTCAATTTTGAAAAATACTTGTACTTTTACATGCAGAATGTTTTGGACCATGAGTTCCAAAGCTTCTATGGAATTGGATACGATTCTAATACCGCACTTGACAACTTGGGACCCAATGGTAATAGTAGACAGAATCTCAGTTTAGTTTTGGTGTTGTTTGCACAATCAATATAAAGTGTCTGATTCTTTGTAATTCATTGTTAAATTGAACAGGGCGGTTGAAAACAGAGTTATAGTGTGTGGATTGTTATATAGCCATGTTACTACAACAACAAAGACTTTGGAAATTCTTGTTGACTGCACAATTTAACTGAAGGTTGAAAAAGGAGGAACAATAGAGAGAGGGAGAGAGAGAGAGAATAAAGGGTTTAGTTGTATAGGGTCTTAATACCTAACTGTTGGCTCTTCGAATTTTTAGCAGAAGATGATTTTTAGCAGAACATGACTTGTTAGATTTATCAATTGGAAAAAAGGAGTTACACATTATGGTGTGTGGAATCTAGGTGATGATGTAGAACAAGTTGCAAATGGTCTTGTTTAATGTCATGGAGAGCAGTATTTTGTGGAGCATGCGAGTAAAGTGTGTGCAACTATCATTACTTTTGTTGAATTACTATTATTATTATTATGTATAGAGTTGCCGGGTTCAGATTTTTGAAGCACATTGTTTTCAAATTTCAACAGTGTTGCAGATTTGATAGTGTGTGTATTTGTGCAAGGATTTATGGATGTTCTTGTGTTTTTCTTTTCAAAAGAAAATGTAACTAATGAGAGGAGCTTCTTAGTGCATACATCTATCTACAAGGGTGAAAATGCTGCAACTTGTATGATGGTGAGAAATTGTTTATGTAGAACAGTGCTTCAAATATTGGTATTTTTTTCATTTTATGGTGTTCTTATATAACATGATGTGTTCTTCACTAATCCAACTTGTTAAAGAAAAAATACTGAAAATCTAGAATGTTTTTACAGACATTTATTCACAGGTATGATAAGTTTGTTGATTCTTATTCTCTAAAGTGATGTCAAACTTCATTTCTAATTGTCTAGTACTCTGGTTCAGTTGGTTGAACATCTTACATGCATTGTTTTGAACTCTCTTAAAAGTCATCAATTTCCATGAATAAAAAAAAGATAAACTTGATTTCTAATTAATTGATAGTATTAAAAAAACTTATAAGGTTTTGTGCTCATTAAACTTTATTAAAAAAAAATCGAAATATTTTATATCTATCAAAATTGACCAAAATCTATCGTCCAATGTATGGACTAGAGAAATTACACTCACATCTTTTGACATATTTTTAAACAAAGCTTATTCTTTTTTATCTATTATATGGGATTTGCATTTTTTTTTACATGCCTCAATTGATCACGTTTGTAGTATACTTAATGATTACTTATCTTACAACAAGGGCAAGATGAAAAAACTGATGTGTTGTTGTGGTTTTATTTCCTTCTTTTGTAGTTCACTTTGAAAACACTTTCGTATGAAGTAAAACACCTTCAAGTGCATGATCTTAAGTATATATCACTTTTTTCAAAATAATTGTAAATAATATTTTGTGTTTTTAAGTAATAAGTGTTTCATATCTCTCCAGTATTATTACTAGAATTTTCTCTAACGAGTTTGAAATCCGAAATTTGTTTACTTAATAATTTTAACTTGTTAGCAATACTCAATAATTTGTTTAAGTATTTCTTAATTGTTTTTTATTTTTAATATTTTCATGCCTTAAATTTTCTTGTTTCCTTTATATTTTTCTTTTAAAACATCTCAATCTTTGAGTGACTTTAGAATTATGATATTAGGGAGAATCATTTGGGAAACATAAAAAACAAACATGATTTTGCCTTTTTTATCTTTTTACATTTTGATTTGTCATTTTTGCCATCAAATAGAGCAAAATGTAAGAGAATATCAAGTATTTACAATATCTCAATTTAAATAATAAGTAAATATACTTTTATCTTTATGTAAAAATATTATAAAAAAACTAAAAAAATTCCCAAAATCTAATTTAAATAAAAAAGATAAGCAAATATTCTCAACATATTTTTGATATAATAATATTTACTGTATTTATTTTTAAAAAATTATATTTTTAATAAGTTAATATTTTTAATCATTCATTTATTTATTTTTATATTAAAAATGTTATCATAAAATTAACTTTGTTATTGTGTTTTTCTTATCAATGTCCCTTTTCAGTAAAAATACAGGTAACTTAGTTTTAAAAGAAATTCTAAATACTTGTCTTTTACACAACAACACAAAATTAAAATATAAAATAGACAAAAATTTATACAATTATTCAATTAAAAATATGTACTCTAGAAAAACAAAGGTTATAATGCATTTAAGAAAACTACTATTAATGCGAAATTCACAATGTTGGATCGTGTAACAACTTATATTTTTATGGTATAATAAACATCACAAATATTAGAGGAAGAAAAACAAATAAATATGTAAAAATATAAGGTTTATAGATGTGAAACGTGTGGCGAATGGTTAATTGTTGGTCATCCAAGTTTTTAATGCTATGAGGTTGGTTTTTCTGTTGCAGACCTGTGATTCACTGCAGCACGTTTCAAAGATAATAATGAGTTGTTAATTATCACAGAGAAAGAAAGCTTGCAAGAAACTATTTTCATTGGCAAAAATGTCATTGATCCTTGGATTTTTGGTATCTTTTGAGGTTACAACATTGACTTTTGTGGAGAAATAATGAATCTGTTTAACAATTTTATCTACTCAAAGGTGACTAAAATGTCTTCATCTGCTTCCAATGTAGATTAGGTGACCAACAACGGTTCTGATTGAAGTTTGGTATGAGATCGAGGGATACTGTGTGGTTAAGAAGTTGAGCTAACAATACTTGCACCATCTCATTACCACCAAATCAGAGTTAGTTTCTTCTATAAAAGTCCCAATATGCAATGCAATGCAAATCAGCAGTGTGCATTCATTGAGCATTCCTAAACTAAACTCTTGTGATATCGATTCTTCTGAAGTTCTTGGATTCAACCATGGCTACATGCAGTTTGTCTAGAGTGATTTTCTCATTTGTGTTTCTAGTGTTATTGTCAGCAAGCAGTCACACAATGGTTCTTGGAGCACGTGATCTTTTGGAATCAACATTGTCAAAACCAGAAGTGCCACAACTTCCCAAACCTGAGCTCCCTAAGATTCCTGAGTTGCTCCCAAAACCAGAGTTGTCTAAAGTTCCTGAACTGCCTAAACCAGAGTTGTCTAAAGTCCCTGAATTGCCTAAACCAGAGTTGCCTAAAGTCTCTGAACTGCCTAAACCAGAGTTGCCTAAAGTCCCTGAACTGCCTAAACCAGAGTTGCCTAAAGTCCCTGAACTGCCTAAACCAGAATTGCCTAAAGTCCCTGAACTACCTAAACCAGAGTTGCCTAAAGTCCCTGAATTGCCTAAACCAGAATTGCCTAAAGTCCCTGAACTACCTAAACCAGAATTGCCTAAAGTTCCTGAACTGCCTAAGATCCCTGAATTACCTAAGCCAGAGTTGACTAAAGTCCCTGAAGTGCCTAAGCCAGAGTTGACTAAAGTACCTGAGTTGCCTAAATTCTCAGAAGTGCCTAAGTCTGAGTTGCCCAAAGTACCTGAGTTACCTAAAGTCCCTGAAGTGCCTAAGTCTGAGTTGCCCAAAGTACCTGAGTTACCTAAAGTCCCTGAAGTGCCTAAGTCTGAGTTGCCCAAAGTACCTGAGTTACCTAAAGTCCCTGAAGTGCCTAAGTCTGAGTTGCCCAAAGTACCTGAGTTACCTAAAGTCCCTGAAGTGCCTAAGTCTGAGTTGCCCAAAGTACCTGAGTTACCTAAAGTCCCTGAAGTGCCTAAGTCTGAGTTGCCCAAAGTACCTGAGTTACCTAAAGTCCCTGAAGTGCCTAAGTCTGAGTTGCCCAAAGTACCTGAGTTATCTAAAGTCCCTGAAGTACCTAAGTCTGAGTTGCCCAAAGTACCTGAGTTACCTAAAGTCCCTGAAGTACCAAAGTCTGAGTTGCCCAAAGTTCCTGAATTGCCTAAATTCGACTTGCCTAAAATTCCCGAATTGTCTAAACCAGAGTTGCCTAAAGTACCTGAAATTCCTAAGCCTGAGTTGCCTAAAATACCAGAAATACCAAAACATTAAATGCCTTAGATGCTTAAGGTTCCTGAACTTTCTAAGCCATAGTTGTCTTCAATATCTAGTAAGCCTAAAGTTCCTAAAATATTTTCAACCATTCCTTGAGCTTGAATCATGTCTTTTGTTGTCTTGTCCTTAGGTGATAATTGGATGCATTATAGTGCCCAATTTTTACTCTAAGATGGAAGTGATGCGATTCATATTAAATTTCACTTGTGTGTAATATGTCATAACTACTTGAGAGTTAAGTATCTTGGTTTATTTGTGTTTTGAACATTTCTATGTACTTTATATATGGTGTAAAATGTTGTTTAAATCGATTATATTTATACCACAACATACTAACACACGTATCTTCATGTGTTAAATGTTGTGAATTTAATAAGATTGTATTTGCTTATTATAATTTTTCGTATATTATGTTTCTTCGTCGATTATGCTTTTTTTTTTCTTGTTTTAACACAATATACAACTCTAATTAAGCTATGAAAAAGGTGATTAAGTTACTTTTACTAATAAATAGATTTTAGACATTTCAAAATTTTGAAATATACACATCTATGATAAATAAAATGTGTATTTAAAACTATAACAAGTTTGGTGTTATTATTAGAAATAGGACATACTGTTGATTTTGGCTTAATCCCAAGTCCCACATCGGTGGGTTCATTGTTTGGGAAGGAGGTTTGAGGGTTATAAATTAAACTCTTCTCCTTCACTGTTATATATCCCAATTTGTAATATCTTCTCTCATAGTAATAAAAGTGAGCTGTTTTTGCTGTGCTCGGAGATTAGGCTAAACAGGCCGAACTCCGTTAACAATTTTAGGGTGTGTTCTTTCCTCTTTATCTCTTTTATTATTCCGCTTTATTTATTCAATATTATTTGTCGGGTAGCTCTGTTAGGGTTTTGTTTTAGTGGGAAAATTACCCGTTTTTCCCAACAAGTGGTATCAAGAGCCGAAGGTTCGCCTTGGGTTGTTTGAAATTATTTGTAATATTGAATATTATATTGTGAGTCTGTAATGGCAAATTCGGATCAAGAAGGGAAGGCTCTGCAAGATGCAAATGTTGCAGAAAGCAAAAGTGATGTGTTGATTGTCTCGCTTTCAGCATCATTGCATCCAGATGAGTGGATATTGGATTCAGGTTGTACCTATCATATGTGTCCCATTCGGGAATGGTTCTTTGATTTTCAAGAACTCGATGGCGGGGTTGTTTACATGGGTAATGATAATCCATGTAAGACAGTCGGGATAGGTTCAATCAAGTTGCGGAATCACGATGGATCCACCAGAATTTTGCGGGATGTACGGTACGTGCCAAAGTTGAAGAAGAATCTCATCTCATTGGGGGCTTTAGAATCTAAAGGCCTAGTTGTGACGATGCGAGATGGAATTCTTAAAGCAACTTCAGGAGCACTGGTGATGTTGAAAGGCGTGAGGAAGAACAATTTGTATTACTACCAAGGTAGTACAGTGGTGGGGACAGTAGCGGCAACAACTTCTAGCACTAAGAAGGATGCTGAGGCAACGAAGTTGTGGCATATGAGGTTGGGACATGCTGGAGAGAAATCCTTGCAAATTCTTACCAAGCAAGGATTGTTGAAAGGTACGAAGGCTTGCAAACTTGAATTTTGTGAGCATTGTGTTCTGGGAAAACAACGAAGAGTGAAGTTTGGCACTGCAATTCACAATACCAAGGGTATTCTGGATTATGTGCATTCAGATGTGTGGGGACCTGCCAAGACTCCGTCAATCGGAGGTAGGCATTATTTTGTCACTTTTGTTGATGATTTTTCCAGGAGAGTTTGGGTGTTTACTATGAAGAACAAAAATGATGTGCTTGGAATTTTCCTTAAGTGGAAAGCTCAAGTTGAAAACCAGACAGGAAGGAAGATTAAGGTTCTCCGAACAGATAATGGAGGAGAATACAAGAGTGATCCGTTCCTGAAGGTATGCCAAGATTGTGGCATAGTTCGGCACTTCACTGTTAGAAAAACACCACAGCAGAATGGGGTTTCGGAGCGTATGAACAAGACACTTGTGGAGAAAGTTCGTTGTATGTTGTCTAATGCTGAGTTAGGCAGAGAGTTTTGGGCTGAGGCTGTGACATACGCTCAACATCTCGTCAATCGTTTGCCATCATCTGCTATAGATGGCAAAACCCCGTTAGAGGTATGGTCTGGAAAACCTGCAACTGATTATGATTCTTTGCATGTTTTTGGTTCTATTGCATATTATCATGTGATTGAATCAAAGTTGGATCCACGGGCAAAGAAGGCTCTTTTCATGGGCTTTAGTCCTGGAGTGAAGGGATACCGTTTGTGGTGTCTAGAGGCAAAGAAGACGATTATCAGCAGGGATGTTACCTTTGATGAATCTGCCATGTTAAAGAAGGTAAATCCAGAAGGAGCTGATAGTACTCCACAACAGGTGGAGTGTGTTCGGAAGCAGGTGGAGTTTGAGCCGACAGTGGTGATCCCAACACGAAATACCACAAGTGACTCTCCTATGGCAGAAGAAGAGTCAGATGAGGAAGAGGTTCCTACCCAAGAATCTCAACAACAATCAGCGCCAATTGCAGTTAGAAGACAAAGACGAGATATTCAGAAGCCTGCTCGTTTCATGGATATGGTTGCCTATGCACTTCCAGTTGTTGATGACATTCCATCCACTTACCCAAAAGCCATTCTGAGTTCAGAAAGTGGTAATTGGGCGGGTGCGATGGAAGAGGAGATGCAGTCTTTGAAGAAGAACAAGACGTGGAAGTTGGCACAATTACCAAAAGGTAAGAAGGCAATTGGGTGCAAATGGGTATTTGCAAAGAAAGAAGAATTTTCTAATAAAGAAGATGTTTGCTACAAGGCAAGGTGGTTACAAGGGCCAAGTTTGAATATTGTTTAGACTTGGTTAATATTTTGCACATTTGAAGTTGGCGCCCGGAGGCGCAAATTTGAAGCACTGTAAAGTTTGTTTTTTGTTATGTTGTGAGAAGATTTGTTTTAGGTGGGACTTGAAATTAAGCCAAGGTGGAGATTTGTTGATTTTGGCTTAATCCCAAGTCCCACATCGGTGGGTTCATTGTTTGGGAAGGAGGTTTGAGGGTTATAAATTAAACTCTTCTCCTTCACTGTTATATATCCCAATTTGTAATATCTTCTCTCATAGTAATAAAAGTGAGCTGTTTTTGCTGTGCTCGGAGATTAGGCTAAACAGGCCGAACTCCGTTAACAATTTTAGGGTGTGTTCTTTCCTCTTTATCTCTTTTATTATTCCGCTTTATTTATTCAATATTATTTGTCGGGTAGCTCTGTTAGGGTTTTGTTTTAGTGGGAAAATTACCCGTTTTTCCCAACACATACCATATAACAAAAGTGATTGGTGTTTGATTCCCGTTTCTTAGGAAATACAGAAAACTTTCTCCGATAAAGATTAGTCTTCATGTTCCACGGAAATACTTTTGTTAACGAAAAAAAATATCATACATAAACAAATTCAATCGAAACTTGATTAGCTCTCAAGTAAACTTTTATGATAATAGATAGAAGGAAAAAATAACCCCATGTTGACATATTAAAAAAAGAAGCTAAGTATATGAAAAAGAAAAAGAAAACTTATACTAATCTTATTGTGATATGTCAAATTTTAAAATTTAAATTAAGATTGATTTGTAGTAGCATTAAAAATTATTTTATCTTGAAAAGAAAAATATATTAAATTTAACATGGTTGATAATGACTTAAAAATTAAATTAAATTAAATACTGAATCAAGAAAATAGTATTTCAAATAATAGAAATATACTTTCAATACTATAGATTTCACACACTCTTCTTGCAACTAGCAAAAAGTTTCTATCAACCATTTGAATATATATATATATATATATATATATATATATATATATATATATATATATATATATATGATTTTATAAAGAATGAAAAGTAGTTCAAATTTGTTGAATAAAGAAAATATTTAAGTCTAAATTTTAACTTTAAATTTAGAAAGAAAGAAATGTTTTTATTTTGATAAATCAGAATAAGTATCAATTTGAATTTATTTGTTTGCATCACAATAAATACATTAAATGAACCAAAACTAAAGTATTTAAGCAATTTAATGTCACCCAGATCTGTCATTGAAATTGTCTGATCCCATTTTATTAACATTGGGCAAATCATGTGTATACCCTTTTTTCTCCAGCTTCTCTCATATGAGCTAAAATACTAATATTTTTTCCTTTTTGATAATCACGTACAGATTTGAAAATATAATTTTTTTTAAAATATGGAATAAATCGAAATTTTTTCGTAAGATTTTATTAACTGAGTAATCTGAAGGGTTGAATTTGCATAGAACTTTGCATCTCTTAAACGCAAGCACCACTAAAGATGGTGGCTACAGTGCTAATTGAGACAGCCAAAAGTATCATAAACCAAAATAACAACTTGTCTTTCTTTGTTGCAACCACACGACTATCCCTGAATGACAAAATTACATTTATACTATGTACGAGGAATTGAAGATTGAGCACAATGGTGAAGATGTAGAGATGTATCTGTTACATAATGTTTTTCTGCATTGCCTTTATATAATATAAAAGACCTCCCAGTGGATAATATCATATATGAGAGTTATTGTATATGCTGGTTATTTCTCTTATTTCTTTTCTTCCTCTCTTTGTTATTCTTGTTTTTTCTAATATTCATGATACTAGTTCTATGCATGATTAAGTTGTTTCTTGTTCCTCACCCTCTTCGGTAGATAACTCAAATATTTGTACTCCACCTTTTATCAACAATATTCATCGATTACTCGACCTTTTAAATTGAAGATTACCATTGCTTCTCCTCTACCACTTTAAAACAAGCTATGACCAATCCAGATTAGTCAAGTGGGTCTTTAAGAACAACTACAATGCAGATGGTAGTTCCAGCATCACAAAGCTATTAGTAGTTGCAAAGGGTTTTCATCAAACTGAAGGTTTTGATTACACTGACCCCTTTGGTCCTATTGTTAAATCATCCATTATTTGCATTGCGTTCACCAAAGCTACATCAACAAAGTGGTCAATCTCCATCATATTGATATCAATAATGTCTTTTTCTTCATAAGTTTACGTAGTATACATGCAAACCCAAATTTCTGTTTTTATGCATTGCCTTTATGTAAGCGCCCTCTCACTGTATAATATCATATATGAGAGCTATTGTATAAGGTGTTTCTTTCTCTTGTTTCTTCCTCTCTCTCTCTCAGTTATCATTACAATATCACATTATCAATTTCATGGCATAGTTAAATTATGTTTGGATAAACTTTTTCAAATATATTTATGGGAAAATATGAACATAAAGCGAAAGGATCTTTAACCACTTATGTCAACTCTCTCATTCGCAGTTGATTTTAGTCTATGAAGAAACTCAATGCATTATTATATTATACTTATCTTTTTCTCTTGTATGCGAAAGAATTTTTCCAATCATATCCTTAGACGTTGTTAACTTACCTAAGAGCAATAGCAGCTGTGTGTATTCAGCAGAAACAGCAGCTGTGGCTCCAATGAACTGGAAGGCATCCCAGATGCTGGGAACAAAATTGCTCCAGCAAAAATGAAAGCCATGATAACTGTGCTTACAAAATATAATCTCTTGGCGTCATAGGCAAGAGGAATGGCATGTGGAAACAAAAGACCATCTAGGTTGAGGGGAAGGAGAATGCTAAGAGTGGCTGCTACGTACACAGACGAGCATAGTAAGAGTGATGTCCGGAGTATGGCCTTCATTTGGGAAGGATATTTGAGTTCATTCTCTATAGGATGAACTGCATCAGAATTCAAAAAAGCAAGGGTAAAAGATATGAGTAGATGGAAACTGAATCAGGTCATGCCATACATTTTAGGGAATTAAAGCAGCAAATGAAAGTTTGTTATTGCTATGCAATGATTGATAACTATTTACTGAATTTGTAGAACTAAGAAATGAAAATTATTAATTTGGATCACACATGGGAAAATCAGAACTAATTCTCCCTCTTTGGTGTAGATACAAAATGAGCACTTGCGGAAGCAATAAGCAGATAATAGAAAAATAGAATAATGACACGAAGAATTTTTAACGTGAGAAAACTTTCTCAACATGAAAAATGGGTGAGATTGAGTGTTATTCTCACAAAGTGAAAAAAACAAATATTGTAATCTTACTTTCATAGTGGAAGCATTTTCTGGACTAGGTCTCGTGGATTTTTATTTCTCAAGTTAAGAAAGTTTTCCTACGTTAAAAATCCTCGATGTCATTATTCTATTTTGCT
The DNA here is from genome assembly GCF_051622355.1 of Phaseolus vulgaris. Lineage (NCBI taxonomy): Eukaryota > Viridiplantae > Streptophyta > Magnoliopsida > Fabales > Fabaceae > Phaseolus > Phaseolus vulgaris. The sequence continues at coordinate 4,146,035 of NC_143498.1, forward strand.
CTATTTTTCTATTATCTGCTTATTGTTTTGGCAAATGCCCATTTTGTATCTACACCAGAAAGGGAGAATTAGTTCTAATCTTCCCAACAAACTTTTCTCATCTTTAGTTACATGGAATTTGTTCACACACTATAATCAGATACATACATGGCTACTCTAACTAAAAAGATGATAGATAGTTTTTCTCTGTTTTGGTACATTACATAGCTGCAGATTGTTGGCTATCATGTTTTAGGTGGTTCCAATATTAACAAAGTCTTAATGTTACATGACTGAGATTTGATTCGTACAGAAATTTGAAGATATATCAAATAAAAGTTTAAAAAAGAATTCATGCTAAATTACTAATAATAATAACAATAACAATAATGATAATAAATCATTAACGACATGAAACTTAATAACGTTTTTACTGTGCACCCTACATTTCAATATAAGTAACACCTATATTATGGCAGGGTGCTCTTCATATATTATGGAATTTATAAGTCAGAATACAAGAAAACCAAGCATATTAACTAACATGAGGGGCTATATACTGGTGAGCGTGTTTGGATTCTCATTTAATCAATCAAATTATGATGAAATATCAACTAACGTAATTTTAAGTAAATATTCTGCCTTTTTATTTCATGTCGAGAAATTGATCTTTACTAAAATTAATTTTGAGTTGAAGCAAATTTGGATATTTTGAATCAAAACATTTATATTAAGTTTTAATATCAATCTACATACACTAACCAAAACGCACACCATCTCTACCTGATTGTGTCAGCACAGCATAACTATTCTATATGCAAGAGAATGTCAGCAGAAAACATGAAACTTTAATTTGGCCATAATTTAAAACGAAAATACCTGATAATGATTAGTGATTAGTACTGTCTAATGTAGAAGGACAAACCCCAACAGGCGATAACTATCAGACTCTAATAAGAACATATATTGTAAATTCATTTGTTGCTCTGCTACTAATGTCAATTTTTTCTCTTCCTTTTAGAGGTCCTGCTTGGTTTGCTCTTAGGGTCCTGATTTGATTGGGGTGCCGACGATGACTGTCCCACAGCATAACTCCACAATGCCCTTTCTACATCAGATGGAGTAAAGGAGTCCCCTTCTGAACTTAGTTCCTGCAAATTACAACAGCCAAATTCCTAGCATGTAAGTGGGGTATAGCAACTGCATCTATAGTTCTAGTACACACCTTATGACAAAAGATTTTCCGCATTAAAATAAATCATGACTGTCACACTGCACCAAATTGATGCCAAAATCAAACCCAAAAGAGAGATAATATCAAGTGTCTAAAACTGGTCTCCATTGCAGTTACAGCATAGAAGTTTTTGGAGTCTCCACAACTGCATTACGGCTACAATCTTTAACAACGTTTGTTTATATTTTTACACTATCAATAATCACGACACAACTTCAACTAAAACCTTGGATAATATCTTGGTAATCACAGCCCTCTTTGGAACAAAGAGTACTTTTTCAATTCTGTAGATAAAATTATTTTCATCAGCATAACATTCCCTTCTTTTACAATCAACAAAATAGTTTACAATCAACCAATTCCCACCTTCCTACATTAAAACGTAAAACAAAAAGCAAGAATCCTCACACTGTAAGGCACAGAATAATACCTTCGCTTTCATCTGCAACTTATCCACGAACTTTAGATATTGCTTCAGCGAATAATCTTTCGAGTTTCCAAGAGCTGCCTCCATAGCCTGCAGTGCACTCCATTAGTAATCACAACTAAAAATAAAAACTTACTTTTTATATCTTATCAATATAATTTTACACATTAACCAATCATAGTTGTAAGGATACAAATTATTATTATTTGTTTCAATCTCAAATCCACTATGATAGACTCGTTGGAGTCAATTAACATACATGAGGTATTATACGCATTCAAATTCTTAAAAAGTATATGAATGGGTTTAGAGAGAAGGTATATAACCCATCTTTGACCTCAATTCTAAAAACAATGTAAAACTTTTAGCTGTATCAATAAAGAACTATGGGTTATGAATGTTCACTATTGAACTATCCTTTTTCTCTCTAAAGATGGTGCCTGCCTGTGTTCCAACTTGAACTTCGCTAAAATATTTTTTTTATTATTTATTATTAGTAGTAGTATTAGTATTATTATTAGTATTATTGTAGAAGTGAACTTAATTTGATGCATAGATTATTTACTCTATTAATAATAACACTAATAAATTAAGTGTAGAGTACCAGTTTAATCATTAAAATTGTGGAAGGTTTTCTAGTAGTAGTCTTTTAAATTATAAAAAAGACAAATAACTACAGTGGTAAGTTATAGAATGGATTACAATTACAGTAAGCTGTAGATGTGAGAGATTAGTTATTCATTTGATATTTTGATCATTTGAATGACTAGAATGGTAGTTTAATGAACAAGTTAGAACAGTAATGGACCTCATCAGACATGAAAGGGGTTAAGTGAGGAGAGAAAGCAGCCAAAACGGCGGAGGCCGTGGCGGGACCAACGCCCTTCAAGACAGTGAGTTCAGCGACGGCTTTGGATACATCGGGAAGGCTCTTAAATGCCTTCTCAGAAGCGGACTTCACAACGGCATCGTCTAGGGACGAAACGAAATCCAACAGACGCGGCCTGAAAAACTCAATCAAACCAAAAACGTGCTCAAACAATCACCATCGTATCATACACACACACACAGAGAGAGAGAGAGAGAGAGAGAGAGTAGTGACCTCCACTTGCCGCGCGTGAGCTTCCATTGCATGAGATTGGAGAGTTCTGAAGTGGTGAGAAAGGGGTTAGGGTTTCGTTGGCGAAGGAGAGAAGGGAGTTCGTTGCAGTAGAATTCATCAAGAGAAACCAAATTGGGTTTGGTTTTGGTTTTGGCTTTGGTGAGAGAGAGTGTTTGAATTCGAGATTGGTATGCAGAGAGTGCTTCCTTCCACACGCTCACTTCTGAACATTCAAAATCCATTCCCACCAAAACTCTCACTGTCGCTACTTCCCTCCACCATGATCTGATACTTTATATTAAATTTTTATATTTAAAATATTTTTTATTTTTTAAAGAAATGGTATAATAATTAATTTTATCTTTATATTTCCAACTCGTCCCAGAACTCTTATCTTTTCTTCTCTCTTAAAAAAAAACTAACAAATTGAAAAATATTAAATAGAATTTGAGCAGGTTGATCGATAAAAATAAGAAAGTAGCACTAACTAAATGATAATATTTAAATAAAAATAAAATATATTTTTAATACACAATAATAAGATGAAAATAAAAAAGAAAGTTAATGAAAAATCAATTAAAAATACATGAAACAACAGCGTGTTGTTCTTAAGTTTTTGTAAAAATAATTTATTGTTAAGTTATAATATTTGAAGGTTAATTTAACATTAAGTTATATTATATATTTTAAGGTGCAATTTGTAAAGTTGACCAACCAATTTGTACTGTTTTATACACTTAAAGCTAAATTAGACTTTTTCATTCTGATAAGTAAATAAAAACATTCTACTGCATGTTTGTAGAAAGTAACTAATTATGTCTTTCTATGTTATTTTATATATTTAGCTATTTTATTTGTATCGAATTTGACCACCCTTTTCAATTTAATTAACAAACTGATATCGTAGTTTAATTGTTAACTGTTTTATTGACTAATTTTCCCAAACATACACTAATGATATAAAACTATTTTTACATTAAATTTATTTAATTAAAAATGTTTTATTTTTAAGCAATTTTTATACTCAATTATTAGAAAATGTGTGAAATAATTTAAAGAATATTTGTTATATCTAAATTAATTTATCAATAAGTAAAAAGATGGGTACATAATTTAAAATTATGAACTTGTGTTATCTGAAAACAATAAACAATTTTCTTTTCTTTTGTAATCGCATTATATTTTTCACTTCCTCGGATAATTTTTTAGGTGTAAAATGAAATGTTTAATTATGATTGAACTTGCTATTAAATAGAGATAACTATGTGGGTTATTTCATTTCGTATAGGTCTGTTTTGTATTTGGTCTATAAAATTCGGATTGAATTAGTTTGTCTTGCGTCAATTATGTGGGTTAATTTTATTGGTCCACTCCGCATAAGGGTTGGTCAGCAGACCTGTGTGAACCAATTCGCATAAAAAATATTTTTTAAAAAAATTCATAAAAAATAAAATTTTAAATCTAAATTATGAATAAATTTAATTTTTTATTTATTTATATGAGTTAGTTAAATGATTTGACAATATTATTATTACAACACATGCTTAATAAAAATATGAATTAAATTTTTGGAATTTGAAATCCAAAAAAGACTTTTGGAGTTATAGAATCTGGAAATTAAAATTTGTATAATTTGAAATGGATAATCTTAGAATTTTTTAAAACAAGAATGCGTGAAGAAAATATGGGATTGCATAAAGAAATTTATAGATTTGTAAGTTATGCGGGTCAGCCCGCACCACCCCACACTTAACTCATGTGAGACAATTGCTTCCTGCATCCGATCAATTGTGACTGGCACCCGACGAACTTTTTAAAATCCCATCATGCCCTTGTCTTCTTCACTTTGAAAAATATTGTATGGTGAGGTAGAGGAAGTTCATTGTTGTGTGAAGCTTTGCTTTGAGCTGCAAAAGAGGAGGTTACATTCATTGTTGTGCACGGACATTCAGTGTAAGCTTCGCTTGCCAAGTTAATGAGACAAGTAATCCATTTTCTGTCGTTTCTGGTTTTTGTTCGAGCTCAGCTGGTCCCGGACATCGGAATCTGGAAGTCTGTTTTCTTCACTATGGATATTAATATCCAGAAGTCAAATTTTCAATACATAAGTCTATTACGGGTAAAAATATCCGCAAGTCAAAAGTGTATTACGGATAAAAATATCCGCAAGTAAAAACTTCATTACGGATAAAAAAATCTGGAAGCCACTAATCACCTACAGATAAAAATATCCGGAATGCAATAATAAATTACAGAAAAATTTATGCGGAACGTAATAGTGAATTACGGATAAAAATATCCAGTAGGCATGTCGTACCTTAATGGTTCATTCGATGATGATTCCTTCTCCGACTTCATAAGCTCTCTGTCACGGCTGCTGCTCTGCCTGCGATAATGAAGGTCACGGTGGCTACAAACGAATGGAGAAGAAGGTGGCTCACGGTGGCTGCTTCACGCACAAAGGGAGAAGAAGAAGAATATGGTTGGATGCATATCACACTTAAAGTATTCTGAAATTCATTAAGGGTAATTTTGTCTTTTTCTTATATGTGATTGGGTGCCAGTTAAAATGTGTTGGGTGCAAGGAGAATCTGCCCTCATGTGAACTACAGGTTATGCAAGACGAACCTAAGCGGACCAGCAGATTGGAATAGAAAGTCAACCCCACAAACGAATTGGAATAGACAGTCAACCCCGCGTTGTTCTTAGTAGATCACAAATAGTAGGCCCAACTTACTCCATTTTGTCATCATCAAACTAATCGACCAACCATCATAATATAATAAGATTATAATTAGGCGTAATAATACAATAAATTCATTAATCTTTCAAAGATATAATAACAAATTATTGTTATAAACATACTCATAGTTTGAATCGTAATTTTTTTATACATCTTAAATAAAAGTGATCGAATTTCTCCTCTGGATTTTTCGCAAGATAAAAGTTAAGTATAGAAGAAAAAAAATCTTTTTTTGAATATTATTGACCTTTCAATGAAGGATCCATTCATCAATGGTCAATTGTGAAAATATAGCTCTACAAAAATTCAAGAGAGAAAAAATTACAATGTCTCAAACTCCACTATCGTTGCTTATCAACTACGTATGGATATTCAAGCCTTCAATATAGAAATTAAATTATTTTATATGTAAATAGACCAAAGTAGTCAAAGTCAACACCTTGTACATTCAAGAAAAGTGATTCATAAGAAACAACTCATATTTTATCTTTATTCATCATGCGTTTGGAGCATTTCAAGATTAGGATTCCTCTCTCTTTTTTTTCTCAAAAAATAATCTAGTGCTAAATTAACTAAAAAGGACTTCAAGTTTTCAGTGTATTAGGATCTAACTTTTAGAAATTTCGTGTGATACATGATTTTCAACCCTGATAATTTTGTTATAGTAATAAATTTTGAGTATATTTATTACTATAACAAAATTATTAAATAAAAATTAATTTAAAAAATAAAAAATAATTCATTATTATATTAATTAAATTAGATATTATTTTAAAGATTGAAATAATTATTAATATTTAAAATAGTTTCTATTATTAATAAAATTTATAAACTAATTTTTGGTTTTGTAATTGAGATTTGTACTATGCGTTGTTTCTTTCTCACGTGTAAATATTCCTTTAAAATTGTATGTTTTAGAACTTGGATTGCACACTTTCACGACAAATTGGATTTTTTTTTTCCTGCTTGAAAATAATGAAGTCATAGTGCAGATTTTTCAAACACCATTTTTACAATTTCAATACTATTTGTGTGGTTAATTTTAAAATATTAACGCGTAAACTTGCCTTTTTATGGTACCCATTTGTAATATAAACAGTGCAAATGAATGGTACAATTGTTAAATGTTGTGAACATTTGAAATACCCCTGAATCAGAAAACGATACGCAAATATAGAACAAGACAAAAAAAAAACAAGTAGAAAAAATTTTGAAAAGGAAAGAAGGAAAAGGAAAAAAATGGAGAGTGAAATTTTTTCTTTAACGTCTTTTGTGGTGTGAGATTTTCATGCTTTAGAGTATTTTCAATATAAATATCTCAAACTTAAAATATGGATATTGTAAAAAAATTATTGGAAAGTGTGAATGAAATAAGATAACTTTTTTAAAAACTCCTTTATAATATGAAGAGAAAGGAAATAACAAACATATATGTAAGATAATAGAAATTTTTCATACAAAGCAAATATGTTTATTGAAATTATAAGGAAGTAGAAAAAAAAAAGTCCAACAGAAAATACTAACACTAATAGAATAAACACTAACATCAATAAACCCAATAGACCTCTCAAGATGGTAAGAAAAATATTGTCAATGACCATCTTAAAAATTATGTTGAGAAAAATAGTTATAAGTAAGACTTTAATCAAAACATATGCAAATTGATGATATTTCTTGACATGAATGAGTTTCAAAAAAAAATTATAACTTTATTCTAATGAAATGAAGGTGAATTTTCATTTATTTAATTTCCTCGTAAAAAAAAAAGTAGGATTTGAGGTAATTTGAATGATAACTTTATAATCATAGGAGTGTTATTATTGAAGTCAGATAAAATGTTTCTTAATCAAGTTATTTCACTTGAAACAATTGATAGTGCCTTATATTCTATATGAACAGAAGATTTATTGAGAGTTTGGGGTTTAAGGTATAGGTTTTTCTTGTTTTTTGGATTTCCAAAAGACTAAATAATTTTCCAAAAAAATACAAAATCATGTGGTGGATTTTCTACTATCATGATAAAAGTCCCAAAAAAGCATCAACATAAGCATGTAACTGAGTATTAGAATTAATTATAAAGAGGATGTTTTGACCAATAATATGTTTGAGGTACCAAGCAGAGTAATAACAACATTAATATGATTAGTATAAATAATAGAAATAAATTAACTAATTTTATATATGCCAGGCTTGGATTTAGTTGATAAAAGCCTCCAAATAAGCCTTTGGTATTTTCTAGGATAAGTTAATTTGGTGTCATACTCAACAATGAACTTTATATTAGATTCCATAGCGATAGACAAAGTTTTGCATCACAACATACCACAATCTTTCAAGATAGACATAATATAGTGCCTTTGACACATAAATATTCATTTTTTTTACCTAGATAATTATATTCCAAGGAAGAATTTAAGATTTTCAAGATCTTTTAACCTAAAATGTTTATGAAGAAGAGTATTTTTTTTAGATAACATCATTTTTGGGTATAACAATAATAATATTATTCACATAAACTAAGACAACAACAAAATGCGAATTGATTCCTTTCGTAAATAATAATAATTAGATTTAGATTGTTTATAATTATGAAATACTTAATTTGGTAAACCAACTCCTTGAAGCTTGTTTAAGATAAGATATAAACTTATTAAGTTTACAACAATAGGAGTAAGAGAAGTTCTTATGACAGTGAGTTTATATCCTTGAGGAAATTGCATATAAATATATTTCTCAAGGTTACCATTTAAAAAAGCATTATTGATATCTAGTAGCTAGATGTCAATGTTGAGAAACTGATGTAAGACATTAAATTTGTATGTAAAACATAGTTACATACGGATTATATATGGACAAAAATTCATATGTAAAACTGTTGTAGGTAATTATGACATACGCATTCAAAATCTGGATGTAATTACATACCGGAATATTCGTATGTAAATCTAAAAGATATTACATAAAAATATATCTTTAGAAATAAAGATCTTATTGGTGGAAAGGTCAAGAAGTCTGTAATTTTATATCCCTTGGGTTAACTAAGAAAAATGGCAACAATAGTCTTACGAGTGGGTGAATTGTGTCAGCTAAATAATAAAGTAGATGCATAACATAAAGAACTAAAAACCCTGAAATCAACATAGTTAAGTATCTTGTCATATAATTTTTTTTAAAAAAAACTTAGATTGCATAACTAAAATGGAAGTTCTATTCATGAGAAACACATCAATTTTGACACATTCACCCCAAAACTTCAAAGGAACACTAGATTGAACATTAAGACACGAGCAATATTAAGGATGTGCAAATGTTTCCTTTCAACCACAATATTTTGTTGTGGTCTATTTGCACATGAATATTGATGAATGATACATTTCCTATAAAATAAATCAATGAAGACAAGTTCCTTAGCATTGTCAAATCTAAATTTTTTAATAGTCTTATTTAATTAAGTTTCAATACATGAGATAATTAAGGTATGACACCATCACAATTAAAATTCTTTTTTAATAAAAAAAATCCAAGTAAATATACTTTTATCAGTCAACCAAAGTTCCATTTTGTTGTGTTTATTATGATCAATAACAAAAAAAATTGTTAGTTTACTATTGGAGTTTATTGAGGAAGTAGGAGGAAGACCAAAACCAATTTCACTTTGTGCTTCTTCTTGAAGAACCAAGGAAAAGACATTACTAATTGGAGGTAAGGGATCTGATAAAAGAATTTGGCATCAAATTTGGGAAAACAAATCATTAAATCCCGTCAAGAAGGACATAAGATATTGTGATTCATTATAGTCTTGAAGATGTTGTAAGTCACCACATGTGCAAGGAAAATGAGGTTTGTATCCTGGTAACTCTCTCCAAATGAGCTTCAACTTGGTACAATATGTTCTTACATCATCAGTCCCTTGTTGCATATGTAGGATCATCCACGACTAGTTTCAAAAGAAAACCAACAACAAACAAGATTTTGTTCTTCAGGGATAGAGTGACCAACATAACACGACTCCAAGTAGTGTAATTTTTGTGATCAAGCAACTAAAAGATGAGAATAAGACTAAGATCGTTGAAATGATGAAGAAAAAGGAAATAAGTGGGATCTAGGGTTGGATATGTCAATTATGGAATAATAAAGAAAGCAAAAGCATAACAAACAATAATGGAAGGAGAAAAGAGATAACGCAACTGAGACAAAAATTTAAGAGTGAGAGTAATATCCTTTTAATACCATATTGATTTTATCACAATAAAAAAAAACATGTAAGAACGAAAGAAAGAAAATAATGAGCATATATTTAAGATAATAGAAAATACTAATAATTAACTAGAGTAAACCAAATATGCATCATTAATATATTTAAAAGGGATTCTGATTAAATTAACTTTCTAAAATCTAATTTATACACATTAATTAATTAAATAAGTTAAGTTAATCCTAAAAAAAACAATATCTAGTTTTAAATATATTTTAGTTACTTGGTTTATTTATTATTTGAAGATAACTTTAATTTTGTGTTAACGACAAAATTATAACACCAATTTAAAATTGATAAAAATTGTACCTTATATATTAACTATTTAAGTATTTTAATGTTCAATTATTTAGATTTTGTACCATTCATTCCCATTGGTGAAATATGGTCCCCTTCCAACCCTAACCTTATGCATTAACACAAGAGTAAGGACCACACTTTTACCCTTACACACAAATGTTCCATATATTCTAAGAAAAGTGGACCATAACCTTATGTATTAACACAATAAGGACCACACATTGCACATAATTCAAGAAAAATGGACCCTCATAGTGATCACCATGAATGATATAAGCCATAAATTATGCTAACAAAAATTTCTATGTCAGGTTATAAATCCAAACCTTGTTGGTTGATTGATGCACCATTCTTAGATATACTAAATTTCAATGTCATTTCTTAGATGTTTACATAAAACATTTGAAAACTAGACTAACTACTTAGTTGGTCCATTTAAATAAATAAAAAATAAGAATAAGAAATTATCGGTTTGAATAAATCAAAATTAGACAGCTAATCTATAAACCAGAAAATTACTTAATGGAGATTTTATCTCAATCATCTTGCTTTGGTAAGTTTAAATCTCTACTATAATTGCTTTGAAGATTTAAAAGAGAGTTTTTTTTATCATTCATGATCATTCTTATTCAATCGTTAGCATTTTAAAGAAAAATAGAGATATGAATGAGTTTACTTTATCATTAAATTGCTTGTGTTTGGAGTTATGAGAACGTGGGCATGTTGGTTTTGCAAGTTGAAAATATTTTTCATTTTAGAAATTTATAAATATTAGCAAACTAAATTTGAGGAATCTTTACATTATCCACCATTATTTCTTTCAAATGTCATTTTTTATTTTTTTCTATCTTCAAATTGAAATATTCAATAAAACAAATTCGCAAACATTTCATTGACGATTGTTTTTTTAGTAAAAAAGGGTTCGTGCTATTTAGCAAAGTTGCATTTCACATACGGGTTGTATTTTTGTTTCTTACACTTATAAAATAATTGATAGCTGTTTCAGAATTCAGTAAAATAACCAATGAAATAATCATTTAGACTTATAAGGTTAAAACTGCAAAATATATTCATTTTTTTCTTCTATTTTTGTAATTTTTATTCTCTTTTTCATATTTAAAATGACTTCTAAAAATACATCTACACAAAAAATATTCGTGAAGTAAAAACTAATTTTAAAGATATAAAATAATTAATTGTTATATTACTAAATTAAAAACTATTTTATAAACTAAAAAAATTATTAATTTTTATATTAGTTTTTATAATGATAAATGTTTATATATTGGTATTTAATTAATTCACAAGATTTCTTGTTATAAGGAAGATAAAATACGAGTTTGTTGTTTTAAGCTCAATCTATTTACTTGTTTAAATAATATTTTTTCTTAAACGGTGATACAAGATAGCGAATTTTCTTGTTTAAAAGATACAAAACTTTATTAACGAAACAATGAAGTTATAAACTGAAATTTAATCATTCTAATATTCTTATGAATTTTAAAATTGATTTTTTTTTTTTTTTTTTACTGTAATGAGGCGTTTCACCATTTTTAAAATTTCATTCTTTTAGCAAGTGAACAGAGAAAGTTGAGAATTCCAGTTGAAAATAATGTGTAACCATCTTAATTTTTTTTTCACTTAAACATGAATAAGTTGTTATATTTTTCATATCACTTTATATGATGTTTGAAGATGCTAATAACATATGACAAATAATAAGTATTCAATATGGTTTAAAAATTGTCTTTGTTTTTAAATCCTCATTATTGGAAAAAAATATTATTTATTATTTGTCGATCCTTTTGTACCTGGTAAAAGGTATGTTAGCTGGATCTATGCAGCCCCTTGGTTTCACTATTTTTCGGTGGTACACGCAGCCCCTTGATTTGCGGCCTCTGTTTGTTATTTTTCTCTTCTGTAAAACTTTTGTTATAATAAAAAACTAATATATATATATATATATAAATGATAAATTAATTAACTTTTTTTTTTGGCTTTTCTTATTGTTCAAGTTTTTCTTATTCTATTTGTGGTTTTGAGATTGGAGTGTGTGATAAAGTTCACATTAAAGTTATGATTCACTTGATGGTAGATAAAAAAAATTAATGATTTTACCAAAAAATTCAATTGCTTGAAATGAAATAGATAAAGTGATTGAAAATGAAGTTTATTTATTTGATACATGAAAATTAGTGTGGGAAGCAAATGAGTGTGAAACTATACTCTTTCTTTTTTTCTATTATTATCTTAAAATAGGAAATTAAAGAAAGAGTGAAGCATTAGTTTGTATATAAAAATTGACCCTTAATATTATTTAAAAAGTTTAAAAACTAGTTTTATCTTTTAAATAATTACAATATACTTCATTGAAATAAAAATGAAATATATTAAATAAAGATAAAATCAAAAAAAAATTATGTACACCAAAAACTTATTATCAAAATTAATTATTTTTTTATATGGTATAGATTATTTGCTATTATTGTTATTATTATTTATTAAATGCAACAACCAACAAATCTAAACGCATGGGAGAAATTAGAAATTAAAGAATAAGCCACGCTTTGCACGCAGAACGCGAGATCAACCCAAAAAAAAAACTCCTTCGAGAAATCAAGTAACCAATGTTTGCTATGACTATTTAATATTTTGAAAAAATTAGATATCAAATAACACAATAAAATTTTATTTTATTAATATGTTAAATACTTTTACTAATTCATGGAACATTTTAAAATTTCTCTTATACACTAAAAACTTTAAAAATAAATTTTAATCACGTTTGTCTTTAAATATGTATGGTCGTATCTAGTGTAAGTTAAATTACTATAATATCGATGCTGATGTTGTACATGCTCTACTTGTACCTTTAAAAAAGTTATCAAGAATTTTCATAAAATATTAATATGTATTTGAATGGTCCACATCAAATTTATTTCCATATATTAAGAGTAGATTTTATTATTATGAATGGATCCAATGGAATTTTCCATTTTATTATAAGCTCTCGTGTCGTTTTCTTTAACGTAACTCTTCAAAGGTACATTAACAAAGACAACAAATTAACTACGTAAGAACATGCACACAAGTAATCAACATGCCCCGCTTCATTGGTATGCATGCTCGAAGTATGTTGAGTAGGATTTGACCTTTTTTTATTTTGAGTATAAAAAATTATTGATAAAGATAAAACCATTTTAGTGATTTATCGAAGGAGTTACGTATTATTGATCAGGAATTGAAAGATACTTTTAATATTGTAAAAGATAAAAACTTATAGTCGAATGTGACCTAATGGTTAAAACAATAATCTTACAATTTCTACTTTTAAAACCTCTATCAGAGAATAAAATAATAATAATAATAATAATAATAATAATAATAAACTTAATCTCTTATCTAATAAAAAATGCAAACGGGAAAAAATAAATTATTATAATTAAAAATCAATATACACGTCAATATCTAATAAAAAAATCATTATTATTATTGTTGTTATACTGGTAGCCTAAAACCGAGAGGTATAGGCCGAGAACTACATGTCCAATAATCAAAGTGATAAATTAGAACCGAAAGGTCTGGACCGAAACCTGAAAGGATAATAAAAATCATAATAAAACCCAATTTAAATAAGGAACTTGCACAAGGGGGTGTAAAAGTAATAAAAAGGTGTGATAAGAAAGTCCAAAAGTACTGTAGAAGGCCCATCAACGAAACTCTATAAATAGGAGGTCAGCACAAGAAAAAGGTAAGAGTGATTTTATCTGAAAAACCATTACATTGTTTCTGACTTTGGCATCGGAGCGACTTGCAGGTACATCCCCCCACCTGTGATGAATACCAACCGAGAGGAGTAGCCGAGTGGTGCAGCCGAGAAGAGCAGCCGAGATGAATAGCCGAGAGAAGCAGCCGAGAGGAACAACCGCGAGCCTAGTCCAGTTGAGAGTCCAGCCCAAGAAGTAATCCAGCCCAAGAAGTAATCCAGCCCAATAGAAACCCGAGAGTATAGCCCGAAATCAGAAGATTTGTGTAAAAGGCCATCTTGTTTTAGTTCGAGTGTTCTTAGTCCCTTTTTGTAAGAACATTTTGGCGCCCACCGTGGGGCCGAGAACTAGTTAGAAAGAAAGGTAGGAGACAAGATGGATCAGAGAGAAGGACAAGGAGAGCAAGTAGATAACGTCAGTATGCCAATGACAATGTTGATGCAGCTGCAAAAAGAGTTCGAGACGTTAAAAAAGAGTAATGAAGAAGAGCTGAGTATGTTAAGAGCCGAAAATGCACGCATGAGGAGAAAACTACAAGAGGAGACGGTTTTGAATGCATCATTTGAAACTGTTCAGCCAAGAGCACAAGTCAATGAGAGGATTTATCATAATGAAAGTTCCCAAACGAAAAGAAGATTCCTTGGAGATTCTGAAGTTTTTGCAGGAGCATCTTCAAGAAAACATCCCTTCTGTGATGTTATAGTTGATACTCCATTGCCTGACAATTGGAGAAGTTTAACTATTGACAAGTATGACGGAAGCACAGACCCTGATGAACATGTTGCGGTATACACCACGCAGATCAGTCTATATACGTGGAACGATGCTATTATGTGCAGAGTGTTCCCTACAACGTTAAAAGGGACAGCGTTAAGTTGGTTCACACGCCTTCCGCCTTTGAGCATAGATTGTTTTGATACATTGGTGGAAAAGTTTGGAGCTCAGTTCGCAACTAGTCGTCCCCATCGTTTAACTTCGATTGCTTTGGTGAATATAAGGCAAGAAAAGGGAGAGTCGTTAAGAATGTTCATGGAACGCTTTGGGAAGGTTGCCCTGGGAATTCGAAACCTCAGCCCAGAGGTTACCATGCATCATATGATAACAGCACTAAAGCCGGGACCGTTTGCTGATAGTCTCTGCAAGAAACCTGCGACTAGTAGACAACGAGCGTCAAAGTTCATGCAAATGGAAGAACTGAGAGAGTTCCGGAACCAGGCAAGGATGGATGGAGGTGAAAAAAAGGTGATAGAAAAAGAAAGTGGACCTATGGCTAGAAGAGCCAGGGAAGAATTCAGAAGCCGAAAGTTCCAGCAATACACACCCTTAAATACAAACAGAACAAGAGTCTTACAAGAAGCCATGGCGGCAGAGATAATACCACCAACTAGAATAGTGCGAACACCGGAAAGGGCCGACCACACCAAACATTGTGAATATCATAAGAATCATGGCCACCATACAGAAGAGTGTGTCGGGTTGAAAGATAGAATAGAAGAATTGATTCAGGCTGGGCAGTTGAAGCGTTTTGTTCAAGGAGGAAATGTTAGACTGAGGACCAGTCCGGAGAGAAGATTGAAAGGAATTGAAACAGGGGGAAGAAGGGCAGACAGATTTGAAAGAGAAAAAAGAATAGAAAAAAGAGATGATAGAAGAGGTGGAAGATCAGAAGGAAGAAATGACAGGGTTTATCAAAACACACAATCAGTAAGGAGAAGTAGGGAACGAAGCTTGGGGAGACCTGTCAGGGGGTTTATAAACACTATTTCAGGTGGTTTCTCTGGAAAAGAATCATCATCAGCAAGGAAACAACATTAGAGAAGTATAAGGACCATTAACCACATTTTTAAAAGAAGAACTTTGTCACCAATGCTTTTTACAGATGAAGATTTCCAAGAAATTGATCCCGATCACGACGATCCTATGGTGATAACAGTTGAAATAGCCGAATATGCCGTCATGAAAACCTTGGTTGATCAAGGCAGCTCAGTTGATATTCTGTTTTGGGATACTTTCAAAAGACTGCATCTGAAAGAAGAAGACATTGTACCTTTCCGAGAACAAATCATTGGTTTTTCAGGGGAGAGAGTCAGCACGAAAGGGTATGTGGATTTGATGACTACGTTCGGAAGAGGAAGTAAGACTAAAAAGATTAAAATCAGATATTTGGTGGTGGATGCTTCTACGTCGTATAATGTGTTGTTAGGACGTTCTTCTTTGAATAAGTTGGGAGCAATAGTTTCAACGCCACATCTAGCAATGAAATTTCCAACAGAAAAGGGGGAGATAGCAATAGTTTATGTTAATCAAAGAGATGCTTGAGAATGTTATGCAGCCGGTCTAAAGATGAATTTAAAAACACACAAAGATACCGAAAGAATGGTGGCAATGGCGGATTTGGACCCGAGATTAAATGATGAAAGGTTGGAACCGAAAGAAGAGACTACAGTCGTGGTATTAGGCCGGGATGAGAAGCAATGCACTTATATAAGTGGAAGTTTGCCCGAAGAATTGTTAAACAAACTTGTCACATTGTTACGCGACAACAAAGACTTGTTCGCTTGGACACCGTCTGATATACCTGGAATTGATCCAAAGGTAATTTGTCATAAGTTGTCGGTATGCCGAGAAGCAAGACCGATATCTCAGAAACGAAGAAAGTTGGGTGAAGAGAGAAGAAAGGCAGCAATGGAAGAAACTGAGAAGTTAATGCAAGTCGGTTTCATTAAGGAAGCTCAATATACGACATGGTTGTCCAATGTGGTGCTCGTCAAAAAACCGAATGGAAAGTGGAGAATGTGTACAGATTATACAGACTTAAATAAGGCTTGTCCGAAAGATACATATCCATTGCCCAACATTGACCAATTGGTAGATGGGGCGTCTGGACAAGAAATGATGAGTTTTCTTGATGCTTATTCAGGGTATAACCAAATACAGATGTATGAGCCAGATGTGCCCAAAACAGCTTTTACCACAGATACGACAAATTATTGTTACAAAGTCATGCCTTTCGGCTTAAAGAATGCCGGAGCAACGTATCAGAGATTGATGGATAAGGTGTTCAAAGATCAAATTGGAAGAAACATGGAAGTATATGTGGACGATATGGTTGTGAAGTCAGAGAAAGTGGAGAAACATTTGGGAGATCTTGAGGAGGTGTTTTCACGCATAAGAGAGTACAATATACGTCTCAACCCAGAAAAATGTGTATTCGGCGTCAAAGGTGGAAAATTTCTAGGCTTTATGTTGACCAACAGAGGGATTGAGGCTAATCCTGATAAATGTGAAGCAATTATGAAGATGGGGAACCCGAAAAACCTGAAAGAGGTGCAGAGGTTAGTGGGAAAGCTAAATTCATTGTCAAGGTTTTTACCGATCTTAGCCGAAAAAACTAAACCGATAATAAGCCTGTTAAAAAAATCTGAAACCTTTGAGTGGAATGAAAAATGTGAGCAAGCCTTCTCTCAAATCAAAAGCATGGTAGCTGAACCACCAATCCTAATCAAACCTGAGTTGACCCAACCCATCATAGTTTACTTAGCAACTTCCAATGAAGCCATAGGAGCAGCGTTAATCCAAGAGAATCCAGACTAGAAACCAATATACTTTGTAAGTAGATCCCTCCAAAATGCTGAAACCAGATATCCCAAAGTAGAAAAAGTCGCCTTAACCTTGGTGTACGCCGCAAGACGTCTTTGGCCATACTTTCAGAATCATCAGATAATTGTGAGGACAGATTATCCAATATAAAAAATCTTAAGAAAACCAGAACTTGCAGGTAGGATGGTGACATGGTCAATGGAGCTTTCCGAATATGGAATCAAGTATGAACCGAGAGGACCAATCAAAGCTCAAGCCCTTGCAGATTTCATCATCCAGATGCCGACAACAGCACAGCAGGAGCAGTGGATATTGTATGTAGATGGCGCGTCAAGCAAAAAAGGAAGCGGAGCAGGGATAGTACTTGAAGGACCAGACAACTTCCAAATAGAGATGGCATTGAGATTCGAGTTCAGAACATCCAACAACCAGGCCGAATACGAAGCTCTTATTGCAGGACTACTACTGGCGAGAGACATGGGAGTTGAAAACGTCATTTGCAAAAGTGATTCTCAGCTCTCAGTGGGACAGGTACGAGGAGATTATCAAGTAAAAGATCCATTATTGATGCAATATTATCATAAGGTATTAAATGTCATGCAATGTTTCAAACAAGCTGAAATAAAATATATTCCGAGAGAGCTAAACATGAAAGCAGATTCATTATCCAAATTGGCAAGTCAACAGCGGCAACTCCAACACAATTCGGTTATACAACAAACCCTCAGTCACCCGACAGTCGGTTTCGAGGAATGTTGCAACGTCACCACAACAACAAATGAATGGATAGAAACATATTTGGAAGCCATAAAGAATCAAGAGCAAGGTGTTCAATTGGATACAAAAATGACCAAAAAAATAGCTAGTTTTGTGTTAATTGGAGATGAACTCTACAAACGCGGATATTCGATACCTTTGTTGAAATGTCTCTCAAAAGAGCAAGCTCAGTATGTAGTGAAAGAAATTCATGAAGGAATATGTGGCTTACATTGTGGAGCCCGAACAATGGCAACAAAAGTTTGCAGAGCTGGATATTATTGGCCAACACTCCGAGAAGATTGTGAAATTTATGTTAAAACATGCAAGAAGTGTCAAGAATTTGGAAGTTTGAACCATATACCAGCACAGGCGTTACAAGGAATTACTTCTCCATGGCCCTTTGCAAAATGGGGAATTGATATACTCGGTCCATTTCCACTTGGCCGAGGACAAACTAAATTCATGATAGTCGCTGTAGATTACTTTACAAAATGGATAGAAGCAGAAGCACTGACTAAGATAACAGCTCAGCAAGTTCAAACATTTATATGGAAAAATATAATATGTCGATTTGGAATCCCACACACCATAATAACTGATAATGGCCGACAATTCATTGACAAAAAACTTATGGAATTTTATGCAGATTTGGGAATCAAGTCAACAAGCACTTCAGTTGAACATCCGCAGACGAATGGACAAGCGGAGGCTGCAAACAAAGTTATTTTGGGACAATTGAAGAAGAGGTTAGGAAATGCCAAAGGTTTGTGGGCAGAGAAGTTACCAGAGATCTTATGGGCATATAGATGTACACCACAAACTTCAACTGGTGAAACACCATTCAACCTCACATATGGGACGGATGCAATGTTACCTGTAGAAGTGAATGAACCAACGTTACGAAGGCAGATAGAAGACTGGAATATTAACAATGAATGCTTGAGAACCGACCTTGATCTCATTGAAGAACTTAGAGAACGAGCAAAGATAAAAGAGGCAGCAGTAAAAAGAAGAGCAATGAAAAGGTTCAATGCGAAAGTAAAATTCAGAGATTTTAAGGAGGGGAACTTAGTATGGAGAATGCGAACTGATGCACGAAAAGATCCGCGACATGGAAAATTGGCCTCTAATTGGGAAGGTCCATTCAGGATACTCGAAAATTTGCAAAATGGAGCATACAGATTAGAAACTCTAGAAGAAAAAATAGTACCGAGAACATGGAATACAAGTCATTTAAAGTTTTATTTTAGTTGAAATTCGAAGATGTACAAAGAAGGTTGTATATATATCTATCCATCAATGAAGAAGCATTATCCATTAACAATGTGTCGTTCATTTACATAACTTTCGGTCTTGGATGATTTCACTCTAAGTGAAAACCCACCCGAAAAGAAACGTATTCATAAATCTTTCGGTCTTGGATGATTTCACTCTAAGTGAAAACCCACCCGAAAAGAAACGTATTCATAAAAATTTCGGTCTTGGATGATTTCACTCTAAGTGAAAACCCACCCGAAAAGAAACGTATTCATAAAACTTTCGGTCTTGGATGATTTCACTCTAAGTGAAAACCCACCCGAAAAGAAACGTATTCATAAAAATTTCGGTCTTGGATGATTTCACTCTAAGTGAAAACTCACCCGAAAAGAAACGTATTCATAAAAATTTCGGTCTTGGATGATTTCACTCTAAGTGAAAACCCACCCGAAAAGAAACGTATTCATAAAACTTTCGGTCTTGGATGATTTCACTCTAAGTGAAAACCCACCCGAAAAGAAACGTATTCATAAAACTTTCGGTCTTGGATGATTTCACTCTAAGTGAAAACCCACCCAAAAAGAAACGTATTCATAAAAATTTCGGTCTTGGATGATTTCACTCTAAGTGAAAACCCACTCGAAAAGTAACGTATTCATAAAACTTTCGGTCTTGGATGATTTCACTCTAAGTGAAAACCCACCCGAAAAGAAACGTATTCATAAAACTTTCGGTCTTGGATGATTTCACTCTAAGTGAAAACCCACCCGAAAAGAAACGTATTCATAAAACTTTCGGTCTTGGATGATTTCACTCTAAGTGAAAACCCACCCGAAAAGAAACGTATTCATAAAAATTTCGGTCTTGGATGATTTCACTCTAAGTGAAAACCCATCCGAAAAGTAACGTATTCATAAAACTTTCGGTCTTGGATGATTTCACTCTAAGTGAAAACCCACCCGAAAAGAAACGTATTCATAAAACTTTCGGTCTTGGATGATTTCACTCTAAGTGAAAATCCACCCGAAAAGAAACGTATTCATAAAACTTTCGGCTTTAGATGATTTCACTCTAAGTGAAAACCCACCCGAAAAGCAATGTATTCATAAAACTTTCGGCTTTAGATGATTTCACTCTAAGAGAAAATCCACCCGAAAATTCGTATATTCATAAAAACTTGTGATCTCGAACGCTTCCATTTCCAATAAAAAATTCACTCGCATACCATACTTTTGTTGATAATAAATTGGATAAAACCACTAATAAATTATGAATCAATACCCATTATGATATTTTACATAAATTTGATTTCATGCGTTCATAGATTACAAAATCCGCAAAGAATCCGTTATTTCGAAACCACTTTCGGATAAAAACCGACAGATACTCGGCGTATGAACAAAACATCATCGCATTAAAAACAGTACAATTAACTCGGTAGGTGACAATTATGTAGAATACGACCAATAATGCAAAACAATATAACAGTTGACAATCTAACAAACTTTATATGTATTAAGACTTTCAAAAAGACAGTACATTTAACAAAACGAATCCCCCCACATGGATTAGCATATCAAAAAGCATCCATACATGGATTTGTAGTTCAAAATAAATCTACTTTCGGCAAACACACCTACGCCTTTCTAGCTCTCAATATTGACATCTTCAGCATCTGTGTCTGGGATTTCATTAGCCGGCACCAATTCACCCTTGTAAAAATCCTTTTTAACATCAAAGTTGCCTTCATCAAGTGGAATCTTATAAAAATATTTGGCTTGTTGAAGCGCTTTCTCAAAACCAAGTTGATGTTGTTCAAATATAAAGCTTTCGGCTTCAAAAACGTTGGTCCTCAGCTGACTTATCTCTTCATCCATGAGTTTGATGGCATTTTTGTCGGCTTCGTTCGTAGACAATAACGCTAACACCTTCTCATTCAGCAGTTGATTCTCTTTACGGAGTTGAGCGTTTTCTTCACTTGACCTCGAGCTTTCATTCTTCAATTCAACAATTTCTTTTTTAAACTCTTCCTTTGCAACTTCTTGTTCACCTTTTTGTTTCTTCATTTCTTCTAGTTGCTCGAACAAAGAGCTCGTTTTCTCCTTGTATTCAGCAAGGTCAGTCCTCAATTTCTCAAATTCAGATAAAGACACACAATTTCCATTTTTCTCCTTCATCATTTTTCCAATCAACAAACTTCTACTCGACAATTCAATAATCGAATCAGCCAATGAAGCAGCATCCATATTTTTCAACATATTGTAAGACGATTCATTAAAAGAAGTTTGGACAAACTTCGCATACTTAGTTGATGCACAAAAATGGTTTCAGAAAGTGGTTCCGATGACACATTCTCAACACGACGATGACGCCGAGAAGAAGAGTGTGATCTCTTGCTGCTTCTATCTCGTTTCTTTGATTTTTTCGAAGGCCCAGCAACATCAACATGATGCGCAACTTCAACCACTTCAACAGGTGCAACACGCTCTGCTTCTTCCGTTTCAACAACAGGATTCACCACATTTTCGCGTCGAGGAGTTACATCACCTACTTTGTTTAGCAGCTTCGAAAAATAAGACCGAGCTTTCGGATTTGTGCTTGCCATCAAAGCTGAAAATCAATAAAAAACTTAGCAAAGTTAAAAAACACATCCTATCAAACAAGTACATGAAGAACAACCACCTACCAATAAGATCTTCTCGTGGATGGGACGAAGTGTACAATTGTAGCAAGGCGCGAGTGGGAACTTGGTACGAGAGGTGACTGAAAACTTCAATAACATGACAATCGGCCGCCCCCATTGAGTGAAAAGATATTGAATTAAACTTCACCGGATCTCTTGTCCAGTAAAGAGGAAATTTTGGAGACTCTCCATTGAAAAAATACTCTTTCCCTATCGGCTCTATTAGAATTTTGAAAAAACCTCCCTTAAAATCCTTATAAGATGATGTAAAAGGTTTAAGGAAGCAAACGTTGGATTTACTAATAAGAGAAAGCCATCCTGGTCGTTTACCAGGCCGAGAACTATAATAATACAGGAACGAAGCTGGACTAGGAGAAAGCGACAGTAATTTACACAAAATACTAAAAGCTTGCATGGCAGCCCAACCATTAGGGTGAAGCTGAGTAGGGGCAACATTAAGAAAATTAAGAACGCCTATTTGAAAGTTGTTCAAAGGCAATCGAATATGAAGGTCTCTAAAAAAGCAAGCATAAAAATAGAAAAATTCATAACTATCATCTTCTCGGCCATGGCAAACATTATCAACATCCCCAACACGCCGAAAGGAAATAATATCGTTTTTAATATCAGAATAATAAATCTGAGAATGAGAAAGAAAACTACGAAGTTCGGTAGCAGAACGATACTTCGAAAAATATTCCCGAACCCTAGGGTTAACCCACTGATAACCTGGACGAAGGTTTTTCCGAGGCAACATAAAATCGACTTCTTGAGGAACATCAACAGTAGGAGCTCCATTAGAATCATTCATGCAAGAAGGGGTAGCAGATGAAGACTTTGAGTCTGGATGATCCTCTTCCCGAACCACTCGCCCAGTTGATTCACCACCCGCGCTCGAACAATCATCACTAGCAGAAAAGCTTGAAAGAGACATTACCTTTCCAGAATCAACTGAAGATGAAAAATGAGCTTCTGTTAATAGCGATAAGTTTCACAATCATAAAAAGACTCAGAAAGGAACCTATTTATAACCCACGCGAACCCTAGAATTTGAAACGTTATGATCGCACAAAATTATTCAAAAATATATATGATCTAACGGTTAAAATGGACATCTCGTGTCAAATCATGTATTTTCAGAAAAGTATATTACGAAAACCAAGGCATTAAATACCAAATCAAATCAACACACAAAACTATTATATTATATTAAGACACAAATCATTTCAATCTAAATCAATTATTTTTGTCTCGGGGGCCAGTGTACTGGTAGCCTAAAACCGAGAGGTATAGGCCGAGAACTACATGTCCAATAATCAAAGTGATAAATTAGAACCGAAAGGTCTGGACCGAAACCTGAAAGGATAATAAAAATCATAATAAAGCCCAATTTAAATAAGGAACTTGCACAAGGGGGTGTAAAAGTAATAAAAAGGTGTGATAAGAAAGTCCAAAAGTACTGTAGAAGGCCCATCAACGAAACTCTATAAATAGGAGGTCAGCACAAGAAAAAGGTAAGAGTGATTTTATCTGAAAAACCATTACATTGTTTCTGACTTTGGCATCGGAGCGACTTGCAGGTACATCCCCCCACCTGTGATGAATACCAACCGAGAGGAGTAGCCGAGTGGTGCAGCCGAGAAGAGCAGCCGAGATGAATAGCCAAGAGAAGCAGCCGAGAGGAACAATCGCGAGCCTAGCCCAGTTGAGAGTCCAACCCAAGAAGTAATCCAACCCAATAGAAACCCGAGAGTATAGCCCGAAATCAGAAGATTTGTGTAAAAGGCCATCTTGTTTTAGTTCGAGTGTTCTTGGTCCCTTTTTGTAAGAACAGTTGTTATTATTAGTTGCAGCTAGTAATAATAATGTGAGTTTTTATATTACAAAAATGTTGACCAAAGATAAATTTAGGCTTATGTTTTTATATTTACTTGCATGATTCTATCTATCATATATTTTCTTCATCACATTATTTTATAATATAAAAACTCACATGATAAAAAAAAAGTAAAAGTAACAAATTTAAAAAATTAGAGTGAAAGGTTTTATAGGAGTGAACAATTTGAACTTTATACACGATGAAATGTTTAATTTCTTATATCTATTATTAAGTTAAAATTCTATTTACTTGAAACTTGTAGTTTGAAATCACAACTCATCTCAACACAAAATGAGAGTGGAATTGTCACAAAGATTTCTTTAGCCCGACATATGAAATTAAACATGTTACATGCTACCTGATATCTGTTATTTGTTACTTCCTACCTGTTACTTGTTACTAAAACTGTTTTTGATTTTTTAAAAATTTGTTTTGTATCCAAAATTCAGTTTTGTTCACATATTCTATTTTTAAATAACCAAAGGTTGGTTATGTTAACATCAAGTGCATTTTCAAAATACAACCTTATATTTTAAGCTTTAACGTATTGTTTTATAACCGTTTTCAAAATTGTTTTGAGAAATCTGTTTTGATTTGAGTCCTATAAAAAGGATAGTTATATCACAATTCAAATCATTCCTACAATTTGCTTATTAATTTCAAGAGTTTTCTTGTGAGGTTCTTAAGTGAGTTCTGTTTTTTAAAGTTTTTTTTAAAAGCTTTTGAAAGTTCCTGTGTTGTTTTCACATTGGCTTGAGATTAGAAGTTTCATCAAATTGTTGCAATTGTGGAGATCCGGTTTGAGTTTCTAAAGTCTGCATAACACGGTGTTTTCTTTCCTTAAACTCATTTCTTTGTAAAAGTGCATTCATATGCTTTTTTATAGAGTTTCTTGAAGTAAAATTTTTGCTGAAATAGAGTTTTTCAGCTTGTATCATTGGTTCTTGAAGGGTTCAAGAACTGGTTTGTTTGTAATCTTTTGTAAAAGATTGTTGTGTTTTAGTGGAATCCATCTTGGTGTGAAATGGGATGGATGTAGCTCAATATTGAGTGAACCAATATAAATCTTTGTGTGATTATTCTTCTTACATAATCATTGCATCTAAGATTGAAAAATCTGCTACCTGCGTATTCAATTTATTTAATTTTATTTTTTATACATTTTTTCGTTTCAAAATTAAAACAAAAATTGTATTAACATATTTTTATTTTGTGATGTTATTTTTTCATTAATTCATGTATTTATATACCAGTAAATTAATTATACTAATTTTTTACATGAATCATACTGCTTCTTATTACATTTTTTCTTATAAAAAACATAATATTTCAATTTTTTTAGACGAATCATCATAGTACCTTTATGTATTTATTGTTGGAAAGCTCTATGACTATGAACATTTCCATCATTGGCAGTAGAAGACAACGAGTGAAGAAAGAAAATCATAATTATGCCAAGTTGCATCTCTTTCCAGCAATAACAGCAGAGGGCTGCGAATCAAAAATAAAAGTAATAATGGTGTTTACATCAATCTTCTTATGTTTTTGAAGCTGAGTTATTTCAAATTGTAAGAAAAAAACACATGAAAGCTACTGCTATAGTACCTTCCACTCCCATATAAAAAATTAAACTTATTATATTAGAGAGAACAAAACCATATTAATTTTGTGAACATTGAAATTTGGTAGGTGATAAAAAATCAAAGTAATATTATAAACTTTAGTGCTTTGGCTTGACTATGAGATTAATTTAGTCCCGTTGAAACTTTTATGTATTTTTAAAAATGCATTTTATTGATAACGAAATTTTCCTACATATCAAACGTTAATGGTGATAAACTCAACAAACAACAAACTCTCCTTATATGTCTATTATATTAATAATTTTTTTATTAATACTATATTAAAAAAATTAACTTTAAGTTAACTTTATAAAATCAATTTATATTTTTTTAGTTCGCATCAACTTGTATATAAAATTTTCAACAAAATTTTAAATTTATTTTCTAAAATTAAGTGTTATATACTTTATATAGTTTTATTAGCTTACTATATTTAAAAAATTAAAAAACTGTCGTGGTAAAATCTTTTAAATAAATTAAAAAAAATAAAGAACTTATAAACAAGTTACCAAACTTAAGTTTACATTTAAATAGTAGAGCGTTATAATAAAAATAATAAAGGAACAATAATGGTATAAATATTATTGGCCTGAGTTTTAAATGCTTTTAAATTATTTGATAAGGAATATTAAGTTAAATAATTTTTAACATATTTGAAGAAGATTTATTGAATAGAAAACCTTTGAAGTTTCAACCCCTATTAATCCCATCCACAAATGATGTGCAATTTTCTTTCCGTCTTTGACGGGATGAACAACGAAGAAAATTAAAGTAAAGCCAAAATTATTATGCATGAGTATAGTACACGTAATAGTGAATTACCACTAATAAAAATAAAAATCAACCGAATAAAAAAATATACAGAATACTTTCACGTGTTATTCTTTGTTGAATTATTTTATTAATGAAAATTATGTTATATTATTTAAAGTATTTAGTTTATCTGGTCTCTTTTTTATGTAGAGGATCGTCTAATGAGAATGTTTGTTGTGTTTGATATTGAGATTATCGTTAATTTTATATTTTGTTTAAAGTATTGGTGTCAGTTTGTGATTGTTGTTATTATGTAGTTATGGTATGCTTTTCTTGATCTATATATACACCAGTGTAACTATATTGTATCCTTATAATTTACTTATTATTGTGTAAGTGTTTGTACTTTATTATTTTATGTAATCGTATAAAAATATTTAGAGAAAATAATTTTGTTTTCTTATCTCTTTTTTTTAATTATGTCTTAATGATGAATTTTAACTAGATAATTTATTTAATATATTTTTATTTACGAGTTTTTATTATTATTAACAAATTAGTATCATAGATTTGATTCTGATTTGTTTCATATTAGTAGGTAGTTAATCTCTTATCAAGATTAATCTTTTTTATTTGTTTTTTTCACAAAAAAAATCTCCAAGAAGATAATCAACATGATAAGATTGAGAAATTTATGAAAAAAAAACAACTTCAATATATGGTGTATGAAGATATGTGTTATGTTTAAGAAACAAATTTAAACACTTATTTGACAATATCGAAGAGACAATTATAAAAACTCAATTGGAGAAATTATGTTCCTTAACTCTCTTGTAGAAAATATTTTATGGGTTGTAAATGAAATTTTTTCTTATATTACTAAATTTATTACGTATAAGTTTCATTTAGTCGTTAAAGAATATAATTTAGTAGCAGTAGTAGACTATAATAAAAAAAATTATCACCTTAATTGATTAAAGATCGATTAAAATTTTATTTACTCTTATTATGTTCATGGATATAAACACATAGTAGCTTGGTGTAAAACCATTATCCTTTATGAAAATATATTTGAAGACAAATATTAAGAATTTCACATGACTCTAAAAAAATTTCAACGACTCATTTCTTATCGCCATCTATATATAGAATATCTATTTGAAGAAAAAAGTTTGACGAAAATCACGACAACAAAACTTTTATAACCTTTAGTAATCCTCAAGCCTGAGTTTGTGAACAAAAACATTGTTGTGTTCATTAACAACCTAAAAGAGTATTTCCAATATTGTCTTATGACGTTAATTATCTTATGGTAGTCAACAAACTCGTGATCGTTTAGATCACACTTTTCATGTAAACAAAGATTTTAGTTAGGAGTGATAAAGTAAAAAAATACTCAAGTTTTAGCTCAAAGTGAATGCATGTTTAAAGAATACTCAGTGTTTAACTAAAAATGGTTGTGTATTCAAAGAATACTCAGTGTATAGTCAGTAATGACATTGATCCAAATAATACTATGTGTTTAGCCAAGAGTAATTGAGGCTAAAAAAATACTCGTCTTGTATCTTGCAGTATTAGCCTGTCAATGAAACTTGATCATATTGATCAAGAAGTGAACGTAGTCGGAGACAAACAAGTATAAACCGACCTAGTATAATTTTATCTTTAATCTTATATATTTTAATTACATAATATTAATACGCAATTAATTATAAAAGGAGAATTTTGCTAAAACAATTTTTTTAAAATACTTTTCACAATGTTTATCAAATTTAAGTTATATTTGATAATCTTCGTCATATTTGTTTTTCTTACAAAACTTTTAGTCCATCTATCAAATCACTTTTATCAATTTTCAACAATTTTAAGCACACAAGTAATATTTATAATTTTTTTAAAATACACATAAGAAAAGAAAAAAATGAGAACCCATTTATTTTATCTTAAAACATGTTTTTAATGGTTGAATTTCACATACTTATCTTTATTCCTTAAAAAAGTGCAAAAATTAATCTTCCAAAAATCATAATTAATTTTAAATCCTTAAAAAATCAATAGATTAGTCCTCTATAAAAGCCCATGCTCTCATTCATTAAACTACTCCAACTTTTAGAGTAAAACTCACGATTCCTTATGCAAATAAAACCTAGCTAATAGAAAACATGATCTTCACACTCATCCAACCATTTTCTGTTTTGAGAAAACAAATATAGTTCTTTTCTTTCTGAACATTAGAAATGTAACAAGAATTATAATAATAAATCAAAATTAAAAACTGAAAAGGTATATAAACACGCACTTTCAATGAATTGATTAGTCACAAATGACACATCGTGACTTGTTATCCGTCTTTTCATGCAAACAACTAGTTATAAATGACACTTTATGACTTGTCCGTTTTTTCATGCAAACAATAATATCAATGAAGTAAATATATAAACAAACATTTTTTTTTCTTAAATCTAACTTTTACAGATTATTTTAAAAAATAAAAAATATTACATTATGTAAAATATTAAATTCTATATTTTTATTTTAAAGCACCAAAAAATAACCTTATATTATTGCATATTTAAAACTTTTAAAAAGCTATTATCTTACTACTAAAATTTTACTGTATGATAGAAATTAAAAACATATTTAAAAGCTATAAGAAGTTAATTTTTTTACTACAAATTTTTTATCTAAACTTTCACGGACGCAAGTGATTGCGCGATGGGAGGTGGAATCGGAAAGAAAGGAGAGGAGTCAAAGCAGGGTGAGTTGCGATCATTGTTCAACGCCCACGCGGCGCAAATTAGCGGAAAACCATTCTATTTTATTTTCCATTATTTTTATTCCTTTTAATTTATATAAATTTATTATTTTTTTGGAGAGTTGTTTTGTTCGGAAATACAGCTAATGTGAGGTACCGTAGCCGTTGTAAACAACGAGCCTCATGCCTCGCATGGCCCTATAAAAGCCTCACCTCTCGTTCAAGTTCCGTTTTCTCTAACTGAAACCGTTCCAAATTTCCTCTGCCAGATAGGCAGAGAGAGAAAGTAGAGCGAGAGAGGAGAGAGAGCGAACAGAACCACACGCATATCTTTGTTCTTCCTCCGTCGGGGTTCGCGTCAGCGTCGCCGTCGTTCTTTTCTCCGATTTGTTTTTCCGAAATGGTGGATCCGTACGTTCTCGGCTGGATTCTGTGCTCCGTTCTGACTCTCTTCGCGCTCTACAGCCTCGCCTTCAGCGGAGAGAGCCGGCGTCGAGCTTCGCCGAAGGCGGAGAAGAGCATCGAGCTTTCGGAAACCGTGACCACCTCCACGAGTGAATGCAGATCGGAGAAACGCGACGCCGACGTTGACGTCATTATTGTCGGAGCCGGTGTAGCCGGCGCGGCTCTAGCGCACACTCTCGGAAAGGTAGTTTTTGATCTAAAACTCGCGTTTCGATATTGCTGATCCGTTCTTATTGCATGTGATTATTATGAGTAACGAACATGAGCACAGACACGGCATATTATTTACTGGACAAATTATTTGTTGTTTTTTTTTTTTTTTTTTTGCGTTTGTGTTATTTAGAATTTTGTATTCATTTGAGAGGACAGAGTGGTGTTGAAAGACCTGTTTCACCAATGAAAGTGTGAAGCTGCATGTTCTATCCCTCTCACTTTTTCTATCTGTTTTGAGAAACGGAAAACTAGGATGTTACAATTCGTTGCTGTCGTTTGTCACGTGGTTATAGCATGGTTATGTAATTGAACATTCTGAAAGCTTTTATATCGGAGTTCTGAGTTTTTCTCTTCTAAGCAGCGGAAGTCTGAAGATATAACATGTTCTGATTTAAAACGAATAAGATGTTTAGTGCTTTATTTTGTTTTTTTAGAAATAATATATTAGAGGACAGAGTCAAAATTGAATGCGAAATTTTATTTCGTTAATATCTATGCGTACAACTGCAGCCTGACAGTTCCAGCGTTATAATGATATGTATTTGTTGAAACTTAGAAATCAATTGTTCTCTGTAAAATATTTATATTTTATATATTAATTTTTGTGCAGTTAGTTGATTTGTTTCTACGATTCGAAATCACACAGGAGTGTGTGATTTTTGGATTATTTAATCAAGTAATTGTAGGTATTTAATGGAAAATCGTTGATATTGTAACATCTCTATCATTTGTTATGCTTGTGTAATATTTACCGTTTTTTCTTCAAAGTATGAGATTACACATTATCTTATGAGTTGTGTTGCTCACTTTTGAGGACCCGGATCAATGATTTATAGTGTTACTTTATTGTGTTTTGGATATAAAAATGAGGTTAGGCAGCAGATCACTGTTTAAGGGAGTTTTTACTATTTGATTATTCTGTTTACAATCTTTGCGTGTCTGGTTTGGTTTTTATCCTCATACCTTTTAATTATACTGTATGCTAAGACAACTTGAAAATCGAACTTCATATGGGTAATTTATTCGGCCTTCGCCGTTTATATTGTGTGTTGTGTTGTTTATCAGTGAGATTCAGGACATAAATATTTTGTGGAAGTTTTTAACATACGAATGCCGTAGAGGTTGAATATTGTTTTCCGATAGATATGGGTATTGACTACATAAATATTTTGTTATAGGATGGGCGTCGAGTACACGTCATTGAAAGAGATCTGAGTGAGCCTGATCGTATTGTTGGAGAGTTGTTACAACCAGGTGGCTATCTCAAATTGATTGAGCTGGGTCTTGAAGGTAATCTAAATATTAACTTTATGCATGCCGTTTATTGTACTTCTAGATTGCTGATATGTACTGGAGATTCTCCCTAGAATTTTTCTAAAGTTTTCTGCTGTGTTTAATTGCAGACTGTGTAGACAAAATTGATGCTCAGCAAGTGTTTGGTTATGCCCTTTTTAAGGATGGGAAACATACTCGTCTCGCTTACCCCTTGGAGAAGTTTCACTCAGATATCTCTGGCAGGAGCTTTCACAATGGTCGCTTCATTCAGAGGATGCGGGAAAAGGCTTCCACCCTTCCCAAGTATTGATTTCTTCCTTTGTGGATTAGACCTTGTAGCATATGCTTGTATATCCTTCCTTTAATAGTTCTTGTTTGTAATATATTAAAAAAGTTTGAGATCTGGCGCTGATTTGGATTCTAACTTGGAATGTTGTGGTTCCTGGCGATCTAGATGTAGGATAATCAGGAATAGAGGGCTTCCATGCCCTCTTTTTTCTACCCGACTTTTTCCTCTTAAGAATATTGATTTTTTAAAATGAGTGATTGTCCTTCTGAGATACTACTGTCTGACCTAGGAGCGGATAACAAAAGCGTTCTGCTTTTCGAACATGGTTCTATGGTGGATCCGCGTTATGTATTACATTAATGCTATTTAAGTTGATTTGGTTAGATGTTTCAGTCTTGTTATATGAATCAGTAATTATTGAATTTATGCTATTAGCTGATGTTTCCTACAGTGTATGATCTCATCATCATACAGATAGCCAATTGATATAAATTATAATAATACTATCAGAATTCAGAAGTGATATGTGAATTAAAATGTGATTTTAGTTGTTCAATTGAGGTTGAGATATTTACATTGTGTTTTTCTTTTTAAATATTCTGCAGTGTGCGATTAGAGCAAGGAACAGTCACTTCCCTTGTTGAAGAGAAGGGGACAATTAAAGGTGTGCAATATAAGAACAAAGATGGCCAGGAATTGACAACATTTGCACCTCTTACCATTGTTTGTGATGGCTGCTTCTCAAACTTACGCCGTTCTCTTTGTAATCCTAAGGTGAGAATCCCTTCCAGCTTAATTCTAATAACAAATCTCTCAACTTCCTATCAAATCAATAACCATACCGTAAAAGATATTTTGCTATAATTTATTCAGATATATTTTTTGGTTTACATTATTCAGACTTTTTTTCCTACCAAGGTTTTATTCATCGTGCTTGTAAGAAGAAATGCGTAGAATTCTGAATTACTAATATTTCATAATGCTGTATTTGCAGGTTGATGTTCCCTCATGTTTTGTTGGTTTACTTTTAGAGAACTGTGAGCTTCCATGTGCAAATCATGGCCACGTTATACTGGGAGACCCTTCACCAATTCTATTCTATCGTATAAGTAGTACAGAGATTCGCTGTCTGGTCGATGTACCTGGTAAGAAGGTTCCTTCTATTTCAAACGGTGAAATGGAAAAGTATTTGAAGACAACAGTAGCTCCCCAGGTACTCCATTTATGATCTAAGTTCTATAAATTGTGTTTTATTCTTTGCATGTGAATAACCTTTCACTCTGAATTTTATTGGGCTGTTTGACGATGAAGTGACAAACTATTGCAGATTCCCCCAGAACTTTATGATGCCTTCATAGCTGCTGTGGACAAGGGCAACATAAGGACAATGCCAAACAGAAGCATGCCGGCAGATCCCCTTCCTACACCTGGAGCCCTTCTGATGGGAGATGCATTCAACATGCGGCATCCACTAACTGGAGGCGGAATGACTGTGGCATTGTCTGATATTGTGGTGCTGAGAAATCTTCTAAGGCCCTTGCCTGATCTGAATGACGCACCCACTCTCTGCAAGTACCTCGAATCCTTTTATACCTTGCGTAAGGTATTGTTAGCTTTACCCCTTTTCTGTTATCTAACTTCTAATGTATGATGGAGCAGAACTTCACCGTTTACTCTTTAATTTTCAGCCTGTGGCATCCACAATAAATACATTGGCAGGTGCTCTTTACAAAGTTTTTTGTGCATCCCCTGATCAGGCAAGGAAGGAAATGCGCCAAGCTTGCTTTGATTATCTAAGCCTTGGAGGCCTATTCTCCGAAGGACCAGTTTCTCTACTTTCAGGATTAAACCCTCGTCCCTTGAGTTTGGTTCTCCATTTCTTTGCTGTTGCAATATATGGTGTGGGCCGTTTATTGTTACCGTTCCCTTCACCTAAGAGAGTATGGATTGGGGCCCGACTAATCTCTGTAAGTTTTAAAAGCTACTTATACACCCTTTAACACATTCTCTACTATTAAAATTTCATGAAAGTTACAAAATTGTGCTGTGGGTGAATTCTACCACTGAATTTGTAATTTTCAAAAAAATTTATCCAACTAATAAAGTAGTGTGTAGTTTTATATATTTAGTTCAGTTTTAACGTCTGAATAAATATCATGGAAGTTAACTCGGTGTGACCAAATTTTTTCTTTTGTTAGGGTGCTTCTGGAATCATCTTCCCCATAATCAAGGCGGAAGGGATTCGTCAAATGTTTTTCCCTGTGACTGTTCCAGCTTATTACAGAACTCCCCCGGTTGGACAATAGTGAGTATGTTTTTATACATTTTCAGAAAATCAAGGTGCTCTCTGGATGAACAAGTTAGCTTTCTTTGTCTTCCATTTTTCGGAATTTGAGGAAAGGTTGAAGTTCCTATTTCTTTAAGCATTTTGGTTTCTTTAGTGTGTATTCTTTGTAGTCTGTCACTCATACACTGTTTAAGTGCATGTAATGATATCTCTTTCCCTTTCCGCTCCTCTAGAAATCAAATCCTTCATTGATCTTAAACTAAACTACCATCCAAGTGAAGCAAATGAATTTAATTATAATCTCCATTCTCATATTATCATTTAGATTTAAGTACATTTAAATATGTATTTAGTATCTATTTTTTTTTAATTTTATATTTAGTACATGACAAAAAAAATTTCTTGACCTTTTACATCTCGTTTCTGAAATAATATTTACTCATAATTTATCTTTACTACTACTTTAATTTTTTTAAGTAATTTTTCAAATATTTTTATATGTTTTTTGGTGTATAATTTTTTTATCACGATAATTTATATCTTTTTTATGATAGTATAATGATGAATATGAAAGCCAAATAAAAAAAAATTAAACACTGAGAATAAAGAAATATCTTTAGACTAGATATAAAATCCTTAAATTTTTTAGGACCCGTACATATTTAATACTACAATATATATGCTTGCAAAATGGTGATCCACATGAAAACTAGTTTTACGAAGTCACGTGCAGTAGGCTTTGCTTATTGATATGCACTGTTACTTTCTTGCAAACTGCATGTGATGCATACAAACAAATTAGATAAAGTTGGTACTGAAAATAATGTTGAATATATTTGGGATGTGTAATATATTAACTAAGATCAACTAACTTGTAATCACGTCGCTGTTCATCCATGCCAATATCCACTTTGTTTGGGTTGGCATTGATAGTGACATGTTGGTTAGGTGAGTTGCGATTTGTCTAACTAGAGGCCGAAACACCTCATTAAATTTATAACATTGGTGTAAATTTTTTCTATATTTACCAAAATAGATAAATAATATTAAAAAGGTTAACTAGATGAGTAATCATGCTTGGATACAAACAAGGAGTGCCAAACTTATTCATTTGTCCTGAATAATTAAGTTCAGATACTTGTAGTATAATTATTTATTATAAATAAAACTAGAGATTTTTGGAGTTTAAAATTTAAAATAGACGTAGAAGATAAAGTGACTTGATTTAAATTAAAAATATAAATAAATAAATAGGTATGTAATTTAAAAAATAATTATTAAGATGACAATTCAAATAAATACAAAATATAATATTATTAAAAAAAGTTTTCAAATTTTGACAAAATTTATCAGTATTTTTTAACTAATTCTTAATTTAATAGGATTCTCAATTTCAAGTTAAAATTATATAAACATGCATTAAGCATAAAATAGAACACAATTATGTGAATTAGTTTGTTATTTGAAAAGAGGAGATGAATTACATAAGTTTAACAGCTCTATCAACCTTTAACAATAAGGTGATTAGTTACTCACGACTTAAGAATTACACCATTCTTTCTATTTGAAAAATAATTAATTGAATTAATCAATTTATATTAAAAAATAGGTGAAGAATTAGTTGTTCATCACTTAACAATTACATTAATCATTTTGTTATTCTCTCTAACTTTAAATGTCCGACAATTTTAGTGTCTGTGTGAGCCCAATAATTTTGACTTGTTATTTTAGAGATACATGACTCTCACTAAAGTGCTCTCCAGGTTCAGGTTTATTTATGCTCTTCAGGTTCGCTCAAACACTCTCTAAGCTCAGACGAAAGTCCTACTTTAATCTTGTTCGGTTTGTTTAAGTTCATTTGATCAAGGTTAGCTCAAGTAAGCTTAACTCTCATTAAACAATTATCTTGTATGCTTTTGAATTCTTTAAATTACTTCGCTCAACCGACTCCAATTTTTCTTAAGTAAATGCTTATAATTTTTATGTAATTCTATTAAACAAGACTAGAAGAAAAAGTAAAATTTTAATATACTTATAAAATTTAATAAAAAACTAATAAAAGATAATGGAAAAGAAGGGTAAGTGGTCCAAATATTACTATAAAAATATATAGCATTTATCTATTGCAATATACAACTTCGATTTTTTTTAAAATTTTAATAAAGAATTTAAGCTTTGATTTACCATT
Source organism: Phaseolus vulgaris (assembly GCF_051622355.1). Taxonomy (NCBI): domain Eukaryota; kingdom Viridiplantae; phylum Streptophyta; class Magnoliopsida; order Fabales; family Fabaceae; genus Phaseolus; species Phaseolus vulgaris. The sequence continues at coordinate 4,181,867 of NC_143498.1, forward strand.
TAACCTTTTTTTTATATAGACTACGAAGTTGTGTTTGATTCGCAGTTTATCATTTTTTAATATAAAGTACAATTTAATCTTTTATTTTTTATACATATATGAAAATGGAGAAGAAAATACGAACTCTATTTTTTTTTTCTAAACCATGGAAGTCATAAAATTTCATACAACTTTTAATTGTTTATTTATTTTTCATATAAAAGTTATATTTAATCGTACACCTTCTTTAACCATTTTTTAAATATTTGAAATTTGTATATCTAAATATAACTTCCCTTTATTTTTTTTAATTGTTAAAGCTAAATTTGCATATATAGCTTTATTATTTTTTTGTTATAATTTCAAATGTAGAATCACTCCCGAAATTAAAATGATATTTTTTTAAAGATATGATCGTGAATATTTTACGTTCGTTCTAGGACCAACCAACTTAAATTATGTAACGTTGCAGACATTCTTCTTCATTAACGTTTTTATAACTACGAACTTATTTTCTATAAAAGGTGGAAGAGAGATTAGTTAATATGTTCTTGAATTTTTATGTCATGTAGTCTAGCACTTATAAAGTTTTCTTCCTACATAATGTACATTAGTGAGAAACTTATAGTTAGCACAATAAACTTGTTATTCTCACGTATTTATAATACACTAGATTACCATAATAAAGCATCTCTAATGCTATTAGTTTAAGATACATACTTTATCTTATACTATACAATTTCATATTAAAAGTAAAAAAATTAATTATATTCTACTTTATCTTAAATTTTTATATTTTTCAACTAAATTGTCACCTGGCGTAACTATTACCTCACATTGTCATAGCTTATGTTTCTACATAAAAAATAAAGATTTTTTAATATATAATACAAAAATTATTTTAATAGAAATCCCATTAAAAATATTCAAATCTGTAAAAAATTTTAGAAATTAATTATATTATTTTTCAATTTTTAAGTAGAGACACTTAAACAATGACAACAGAAGACGATGACCACCTCACGCATAAATTTTTATTAGAGACTCGATTGAATATATTTAAATTAATGAGGAATTTAAAACTTAATTAAGTTTATATTTTTATAATTTTTATTTATGTTTAATTTTGTATTAAATCAAAATATTAATTTCACATTTGTAATTAAAAAATAAAAGAACTTTTTATTTGTAGGCAGGAGTATCTTAATACTAACTTTATTAAGACACAATAATATTGAACTTGATCTCTTTTATTAAAGTTTTAACTTTGGGAATTGTTAATACAAAAAAACAAATAAATAAATTCCATGTATATAAATTTGCTCTGATGAAAAAAAAAATTACTGCATTTTAAAATAAGCTACAACAAAGATAATCTTATCTAATTAAATTGTATCTTCTTTTTTATTGAATACATTTCCCATAGTCTTTATACAAATATCTACGAGATTTTAATAAATTCAATTAGATTATTGATTGCTTATAAATGAGATTTATATTGATTGGTCAGAACTCAACACAACACCTCTTCTTTACTATGAAACTATAGACCAAATTTGTTTTCTAGCAAAGTTAAACAGTACTGTTTTAATCTATCTAACCGACTGCTGGATTTGGTTAGGAGGAAAACAAAGAAAGAATGGCCGTAGAGAATAAACATAAATAATTTTAAAAAATGTAAGAAATAAAGTTAAATTTGGAGTTTTTTTATTAAAGAAAAATAGGTAAAAATTAAGTGAGAATAAAATTTGAAAATGATTTGGTTTGAATAATCTGAGAATAGAGAAGTTAGTAAAAAGAATAATTATACTATTCGTTTTGACACTGAAAACATAGAAGTATATCCTATTTAAATAATTATATAATTGATTAAGACAACAACATAATCAACTGTACTGAAAATAATTGATTAATGAATTTTTTTGAAACATTTAGTTGTCATTTAATAAATTCAAAATCAACAGTTTATTAAATAGGGCAGATAGTGAGGAAAAGCGGATGAAAAAATAATCACTGAATCGATTAGTGCAAATGAATGATAGATTAAAGTTTAAGACCAACTGGAACAAGATTAAAAATTAAGGTGAAATTAAAGGTTAAAGTGATTTTGTAAAGGATGAATGGTTTAAAGAACAATTAAGTTGAACCAATGTTTAAATATCTATTTATAAAAGAAATAAAGTTTAGATAATCTTTTCCTCTATATATGTACTGTGACTTGGTTAAACTACACCCGCTTCTACAGCATTGAATGGAGAAGTAATATCAAAGGTTAAACTAAGTTGGTTGATGTTAATAATAGTGTTTAATCCACAAAATGTGAACTTCTCGTTGCAAGTAAAAGTTTCTCTAAATAGTTCCTATCAGAAGTTCTATTGCTTATACTTTTATACATTAAGAAAGTATTATTTTAAAGTGTTTTTCCTAAATTGTGTTAACTCGACTTCTCATATTAAGAAGCGAAGTTAAAAATTTGGTAGGATATAGTACCTAAATCTGCTACTGACATCAGCTATTAATGCAGGTAGCAATGCTGTATCCTCCATTGAATAAAGAATAAAGTGAAACAAAGCAAAACTGTCATGGCTTTAGCTTTTAAAGCTGTCAATGTTCTGTGCTAAGTTGAATTTTTTTTATTGCAATACATTTAGACCATGAAACAACAGGCATGCCATCACTTTTTCTTCCTCAATCCTATAAAAATAATCTATACCTGTTTTCAGTATGGTAGGTCAATTCAGAATAAAGATTTTACAATCAAAATTACTCAATCCAACATATAAAGGACTATTTTTTTATAGGATACAAAGAGAAAATACCTTAAATATATTGCAATTATCAAGTCATGCTGCCTAACTATTAATATTTAATTATGAGAAGGGGACAGGGAAGTGTATTTGTAATAATCGGTATAAAGATATACATCTAACTAAAGTTCTGACTCTTTTTGAAGCCCATGGGCACAGTACATCATCCTCCGAGAAAAGGGCACCAGGAAAAAATCACTAGAAAAGAAAACACACAATGTTTTTTCTTCTTTTTACATATAATAATAATATCCCTTTTACCACCTATCCTTTTATTAAGGAAGCGAAGTAGATACTTTTAAGGAATAGGAAAAACGTTTCAGATGGTAGGTGGTAGCTCGTCTTATTATTAATCACTATCAAAGCAAACATTAGATAATGATTTGGTCACATTCAAAATGAAGGGAGTAACTTATGAGTTAGGAAAAGATTAGCTGAGCGGGAACAGTTGAATCACAGCTCGATGGAACTTATACTATGACAAACACTTTCGTAAGTATTTAGAAGACCTCAAGAAATAGCTTACGATATGTTCATAAAATATTTTTAGCTTATATCAATAAGCTCCCTAAAATAAATTATGAAAGCAACTCGTTACTTATATAAAGAACGGTTTAATCTTGCTTCCTCTTTGATTATAAAAATAACTTTTAAATGCAAAGCTTAAGTTGTGTTAGCAAAGTGCTATTAGTATTTAATCATGCTTCCTATTGTTTTATAAAGAGCTTAATTAATCTATTTATCTAAATGCACTTAAGTTGTGGTAGCAGAGTGGTATTACTCCAATAGTCCTTTCCTTCTAATGTTCTTCTTTTTTAATTATTCTTAATTAATCCATTCAAAATCATTGTTAAGATACTAATAGAAATTTGTTCACTCTGTCTCAAATAGTTTTAGTTTTTAATTTTGTAAATTCTTTTATTCTAATTTTTTTTTTAACTCTTCTATATAAAGTGTATTTTTATTCTTTTGTGGCTTCTCTCGTACATATAATAACATGTTTATATAATTACTTTATAACTAGTTTTATTGTAGTTACTTTACACATAATACCATTGGGAATGGGGTATAAAATGGCCTTTGGCTAACCCCAATGAAACTAAGCCTATAAATAGCACACACTGTGTGATTAGAATATTTGGTATGGTAAGTCTCTTTGCTATATTAATAAAAATGTTTGCGAAGTTGTGTTGAACAACTTTACAGAAGAATTTCTCCGAGAAGTTCCAACAGTATTCAGCAAATGAATTAATTGGGTAAAAAATAATTTAAAAGACTTTAAAGAGGCCATTGACGTCTGATTGCAATGCTTATTTATTAATTAAATATGTCCCTGGACAATCAATTTCACAGGAAAAAAATTCAATGCATCCAAGGACAACAGCCTTATAATACAACACATCAACACCATCATTATTAATTTATCATGCGATAATTACCCAAAATTTACAAGCAAGAGAATCATATTTTAGCTGGATGATAATACTATTTTAGAAAAGCTTAAGAGGACTTTTGATGATTAATTTGAATACCTCATCTGCTTCAATGTTCCTGGATTGTTGTGCGGAGTTGGGCAATTACAGATTCTGGTTCTTCCTTTCCTTTTGTATAGCCTCATATGAACAAATTACTTCTTTGAACTTGGCCTCAGAAGCCTCTATCACATTTTCACATCCAAGAATCAATAATGCTATGGTTGGAGTTAACAAGATCTTATTAATGACTAGTAAAGGCATACCTCTATTATCATGGTTCTGATCAGGATGATACTGCATTGCCTTGGTTCTAAATGCTATCTATGAAAGAGATAAGATAAACTTTATAAAATGAAACTAAGATCCAATAGAGCAATATACATAACAGAATAAGCAATTTACATTAAGATGTTCAAAAACTAAGGCAAAAAGGTATGAACGCTAAGTACATCCTTGCAGCAAACTAGATGTTACAGAAAGAGTTACACTAGGGTTTATAGTTAGCTGTTGGCCCATCATAAATATAATTTATAGTTTGAATATGTGTGATACAAACTCCTTTATTCGATAGAGCTTTCCAAAGGAATTTTTGCAACTTATCATAGGGTTTTGCTAGATCAATATCCATCATCTGAACAAAAATAGATCACAATCTCTATAGGGAGGCCAATCGAAATACTTGATAAAATAATTGCAAATGAAATTAAGGCAGCCTTGTAAGTTGTAACTTTAATTGATCACAAACGATAATGATGTTTTTTTTCACATGGTTTCACTAATTTCCAACAAAATGATTACCAAACTAACTGTTTTAATAAATAAGAAGGGTGCAAAACCTACCACCCATCAAATAATATCTTAGCCCTTTTTAGATATCCGAAGCTAATAAGAAAAATACATAAAGATTATCACCACCATAATTTATAAATCAATCTCTTTATCAATACAATGCGGTTGATATAGTTTACAAAGCATACAGTAATATATGAAATGTGATAATAATAATAAAATGGAAATTTACCTTAATCTCAGCATCTGTATATGGTGTTGTTCTAAACCTGATATCCATAAAAGGGAACCGTTAATGACTACTTGAATGCAAAACAGACATGCTATTGCTAACTTATTATGTAGACTGTACAGGATTCATGCATGGTTTTCCTTAACAAATAATGTTCAAACAGCTATCAACAGTTACCAAAATTACATCCCCTTTTTATCGGGTCATAATCACATACTGCTCCAAATGAGACATATTACTCTTACCCTCCTGTTGTATCATATTATATAATATCTTCAAATATTCTAGTTATAGACATCTTCTTCCTAACACGATTCTCATATTTGCGCTATCTTGTGCTCTTTCATGTCATATAAGTGAGCTCGGTACTTTCTACCATAAATTGATAATCACACCTTAAGCAATCCAGTATCTGATATTACAAAGGCAAAGTTCCAATGCCTAACACTATATGCTGTAGGTGATTTTAAAATAAAACATGAAAGGACATTACCTTAAGAATTATGTGATTAAATATTAAATAAAGAATGTAATTTTGATAAACTAAGAGCAAACAAGCGCTGGATTATTCTAGCAACTATGATCTCACATGTATATAAGCGTTGAAATATTTTTTCAAACAAGTGCAACAACATGGTCTGTTGATTGTTTAAATAAGATCAAAGTTTAATCATTGTGAATATCAATGAATAGCTGAAAATATGGAATATATTCTATAATTATTACAACATGATGTTAGGCTCATATCTTGATTTTTACTAGAAAGACACAGAAAGGAGCTTGGGTTATAAATAAGGGGTCGAAAGGGTGGTTAATTAAGATCCAGGGAGGGAAAGATGAGTCAAATGATGAGGACATTGAGCTGGTGGAAGAAAGACAAAAAGTAGGAAATCTTAACAGAATGGGTGTCATGTCATAAACGGGATCACCAGTGAGAAGAGCAGAGGGTGGTTTCAGTGGGGTTTGCCATTCCTAAGGATGTGAGGTGGCTGTTCCTAAGACTGGGATTCTCTTGGTTTTCCTCTGACATGTTATTTCTTGCTGTTTTTGTTTTTTAATGTCCCAGAATTTCATAATACCTAATGGTTGTAAGGAGCTTGGCTCTATGTTCCTATTCAATAAATCCAGTACCTATCACATTCTGATATATCTATCTCCTGCTAATACAGGGCGTTAAATACCATAAAAGCTATACTATCCTAGACTCCCAGTGTCAAAGTCTCCTCAAATGCAAATGTACAAGGGAGGGCCGCTGTGCACGGCCTTACCTTTTCATATGCAAAGAGATAATTCGGATTTAACCACGTGATTAAACAATCACCACCAAGACACAACTTACTGTTGGGTCAGAGCTCACTGAATAAAGTAACACAATATTTCTGTAAGTACCTGTCAAGACCCAAAACTGAGTAGTGATGTGATAGCGAATAGTTTCTGCTCTCTCCTGGAGTGTGTTGATAATTGGCCCACTGCTCTCTGAAGGATTCTTCGGCCTTCCAGTACCAATCATCTCTTTGAATATGTTGATGATGTGAACCACCACCATTTCCCCTCCAGCTCTCGTAGCTTCTTCTACGCTTATCCCTTTCTCTATTAAACACACTCTGCATACGCTTTATACGTTCCTACAAGAAGCAACTTAGAATCAAGACACTGCCTAGCATCAACCAACCGATTAAAAATCTAAGCAAGCAAAGAAAAAACACATTTTCTTTGTCACTTACTATAATCAATAAACTAAAAACTACACACTTCAGTCAAATTTGCTTTCATCACAAAGTACTGTGCCTCAGGATCGTCAATCAGAAGGATCACATCACATCTCCCATTTTATTTTAAAAGGAAATTTTAACTTAAAAATAATATAAAACAAGAACAAAAGTAATCGATACTAGAAAGAATAAATAGTCTATGCAGAGATACATCCAATAACAAATTGTCGTGTATGCTACATTTGTTGATTTTTACTGTAACTATTTTCAAAATCACCAGTACCATGATTTATGATTTCTACAATGACCATACATAGAAAATAAACTCTACTAGAAAACTCACCACCCTCTCCACCTCCTCCTCATACTCCCCTTGCAGTCGTTTATGGTACCTCTTCGATGCTTCTTCTTGAAATGCTGATCGAAAAGAACTGCCACTCCCTCCTCTTGACTGCGACCTGGACAGCTACAAAGAGTTCAATAATAGCATGCACCATCAGTTTTACTATGATTCCTGTGTATCTCGAGCTTGTAGTTCAAACACACACAAAAAAAAGAAAAAAAGGGCTTTTCATACAAAGCATATTCTCTAAATACGTAAGAGGAAATATATGTCATCGAATAATAACATTACTAAAACAAATCTGCCACCCAAAATCAAAGCGATTCTGGTGAATGACTCATTCGATCAACTTCTTCACATGATGCCACCAAAGGCAACCATCACGAAAGCACAGTAAATTATTTCACAGTGGGGGATCACCAACCAATTTCCATGCAATACGATGAAAATTCTAATTATATGTCACTTAAGGATTGTTTAGAATGATACGAAGGAGGTAATAATTTCTCAAAAAACAAGGTTCGTGAGAGAATGACAACACAAACTAAAATTGAGAATAACACTGAACATGCAAACCCTAAGACCATTATTCTGTCAAACAAAAAATAGTAAAATAAAATTAGAATGAAAGTTTCACCTAATCTCTGACAAAAGTTTGCATGAAAATCAACATATATTATACATCATCGAAGTGAAATTTCAACTCTAATTAAAAAACAACGGTAACAGCAGTTAAGGAACAGCACGTAAGTTTTCTAATTAAAAACAGGAACATGCATACGATTCGAAGAACAATTTTGAAAAGGAAAAAAACAAACTAATGCGGAGAACTTACGGAGAAGGCAGTTACGGCGGCGCCGACTAATCCGAATAGGAAAACTCCCCAAAGTTTGATATCATGCGCTTCCTTGTCGTTCCGATCGCTCTCGTCTTTGTTCATTTATGAATCAAACTCAACAATATCACAATTCAACGACTCCAATCACCAATTTTCCACAATCCAAACACATTTCTCTCTCAATTTCTCACAGTTACAAACTCTGAACCTCTTTTCTTCTCTCTCAGCATCGATTGCCATCTATTTCTCCTCTCCTCGCTCTCCTCCAATTTCTGTTTGTCAAAACCACCAGAATCGGTCCGGTTCAGTGACTATTAATCTGAATCATCACTATGACGTGGCACAAATCATCCGGTTCAAATCAACCTTTCTACTTAGGCAGTTTCTTCCTGCACCCCCACATTTTTCTTCCTGCACTCCACATTCTTATGAAAAGACAAAATCGCCCTTATTAGTTTTTAAAATTCCAGAAATATTCTTAACCTAAAAAAACCCTAGAGAGGTGCAGGCAAGGATGTTCTTGCGCAGCCGTATCTTTCATGTTCTAGGCGTGCCTTTCATGTTCCAGCAGCAGTGTGACACCTTCAAATCCTTCTCCTTCAATCTCACATTTTTTTTTGTGATTTAGAGTGCTCTTGACAAAGGTAAGTAAATTTCTTTGCTTTTGAATCTGCACATCCGTTTTTTTTTTATGGATTTTTGTTTCCGTAAGTGTTTTCAGATTATAGAATCCGATAGAATTTTGGATTACAAAATACGGTAAAATCTTGAATTTTTGCTTCCGGTAAAATCCCAGATTTGTGGTTCTAGGAATATTCCGAATTTGTGGATCCAGGAAGGTTCCGAATTTGTGGATCTGAATTTGTGTTTTTATGGTCATCCTTTCTTCAACATATAAAACTTCATCAAAAGATTTTTTCTATCTTCAAATATGATTTGCAATGAGCTTCTTTTTTTCTTCTTTTAATATTTTTTTTTGTCTATAATTTATTTATATTTGTTTAGTAGAAATCATACAATGTTTTTTCTCTCTCTTTTGGTTTCAATAGAATTTTATATTTGTTGTTTTTTGTTTGTATTGGTTCAATATCTTATTCGTTAGTTTGTAATTTGGTTTAACTTAAATGGTGTAATTGAACATGGTGAAGACTAGGGGAGGAGGTTCACAATGTGATCATCTACGTCCACAACCTCTGTTAGAAGAAAACATGTTAATGAAGATGGAAACACACAAGAACATGGATAATGACTTCTCAATATCATCATCCCATATATCAACCCCATCATATAATTCTTGATAAAATTCATCAATATTGTTCATACTTCTACAAATAAAATAAAAAATGAAACAAAATCATTGCATTTCGAATCCATGAATCCATGAGTCAAAAACATTATTCTAGATCCAACAATCCATAGTTCAAAAAGACAATTCCGGATTCATAAATTCATAATGTGAGTGATGCATTCCGGATTTAGGAGTCCGTAATACAAAAAAAACAGTTCCAGATCCATCAATTTGTAATGCAATTTAGGCTTCCAGATTCAACACTCCGGAAAACAACAATTTATGACCTTTTACCTTCCAGAACACCCTTACCGGATCCCGATATCCGATAGCCCCTTTTGAAATTATAGGTCAAAGTTAATGTTGAAATATTTAAAATTGTGGGGTGCAAGAAGAAAAACGTGAGGGTGCAGGAAGAAGAAGCCTTCTACTTATTGAGCCACAATTGGCCATATCCAAAAAGGCATGACCCATTATAAAAAACTGGTTTGACACCGTTGAGACTGTTTCTTTCTGTACCTCCATATGTTTTTTCTGTCACCCCATACAAAAACATGAAAATATTTTTTTATCCTTCTTGTACCATTATCATATTCTGGATTACATAACTTGAAAGTTAATATGAGATTTGAAAATAGCTTACGGATTATGTAATCCAGAATATACTTTTAAAAAATGGTATTCTAATTTATATAATTTGGAAGTCAGGATTTAAGATTAACTTCCTTATGTAATCCGGATATACATTTGAAAAAAAGGCTTCTGAATTACATAATTTGAAATTTAATTTAGGCTTCCTGATTATGTAATCCAGAAAACTAATCATATATCTAAAAAAAAGTTTATGGATTAATAATTAAAAAATTAATTACGAATTTGAAAAAAGATTTCTGAATAATGTGGGAATATTACAAAAAGAATATTTTTGGAATATGAAAAGTTTATGGAGGTGGGAGAAGAAAATAAGGAGGTGTAGGAAGAAACAGTCCACCGTTGGATTCCACCAACCGACACCTCAACATACTCTTACTTTTTTTTGCATCAACATTGCCATTGCTATTGCCACGACAACAAAAAAACAACACACTCTGTTTTTTTCTTCTTCTGATTCTCTCTTTTCTTTCTATTTGTATTGCGTGTAACTCAGATCTAGCGTTTGCAGAATGCAAGTTCTGTAGGATTGTTTCATTTACCGGTAATTCGAGATTTTTGGTTCCTAACGTGTTTTCAGTGCATTGATGTAGCTGCCTTGCTTTCGTTGTGTTTTCTCGTCGGCATTGTGGTGAAACTGTGAAAGCGTTTTTCATTAACGTTTTCTGATTCGTTTGATGCAGATTAGTGTAACTGAAACTACGCGTTTGTGCTGTAAGAAGATTCGACAATAGAAAAGTTATGTCGAGGAGACCGGTGAATTCTTCTAGAAGGTTCGGTGATAGCGGCGGTGGATTGTTCTCTTCGAAATCTAGGTCGCCGCCGGTTTTGTCGATTGCACTCGTAGTTTTGGTGATTTTTTATTTTATTTTAGTTGATTTAATGAGGTGCTTTCACTTTCGGTGTTTTTTTTTCTGATTGAGGTTTTGGTAATTCTACAGGGAGGTTTGTTTGTCGTTGGCTATTTTTACCGGGGCTCAGGTTTGTTCTACTTTTTTCGTTTTGTTACTGAGATGTACTTCTGGCTTGTTTTGTTTATCTATGCAATTCAATGTCACTTGGTTTTTTGACAGGTGGATTTGGCAGCCGTTTAGATTCTGTTAGCAGGATTGAAGGTAAGTTCTAATTTCTTACCCCTCTTACTGTGAGAATTCATTACTGGTCCTAGATCACTATGATCTTGAGCAATTTACATGTGAGAGGCACCTTCAAATTTAAAATTTTGGCTAACTATTACTTTGAAACCGGTCGTGGACAGGTAATAGTCTTGGACCGTGTAATAATATCTCCTAGATTGTGGTTTGTTTCACTGTCAATTTCTTTGTCTATTTAAGATTCGAACAAAACTTGTATAGAGTTTCTTAAGTACTAATTGTGCTGATATCTTAATTGGAATGGAAGTTTTACCTAGACAGTTTGCGTAATCCTTTAATGCAATCCTTTATCATGTGAATTATGTGATTGAGTGAAGAATAACACAAAAAGTACCTAAAGAACTGTATTTTAGTTTAGTCTGAAAGGTATTGTGTTGGTATGCTATAAGTGTGTAGAGCGCAGAAGTACGTTGATGATTATGTGAGGTTAATTCCTAGTTAGCAGAGAAGTTTTCTTGACACTAATTTCATTGAAGTTGATATCTTAAGCAACAAGGCGAGGTTTTGTCATTTAATTGAACATGGTGGAGCTTTGTTTGTCACAAATTATCTTTTTCTCATTTCGTTTGAGGTTTGAGGTCTACGCTTGACTGATGGCTCTGCTGCATCAAATATGGTTTTGTTGTTCTTCTTGGGTTTTTTGTTATGTGATCAAGATTTCAAGAACAGTTTCTGCTCATTGGAATCGGAGGTGTTTGTGGTAATCATAAAATTTTTATGGTGTTAAGTCTCTTAATGCTTTTCTCTTATTTCTTCTCTGATTTGCGTTGTGATATAATATAACTAGTCACATGTGGTTCTTTTTGGGGAAAAAAATAGTATATATTTCTTTTTTATCAGACTTAATGCTTCTAGCAGATTAAAGGTGTTCAGTTGTTTCTCTTTATTGAAATGTAATTGGCTTTTATTCGTGTCTCCAAAGGTTGAAAATTCCACACCTGTACTTCCTTTTTTCTTGTGGTGGCATACATTTGTTGAGTTGTGATTCTTGAAAAGTAGCAATTTATCCCATAATATAAATTCCATATTTCTTGCTTGAAATGCATTTTCTATTGTCTTTTTCGTTGTTTCTTATTTGCATTACCGGGAAAAAAATGTTCATTTTGCTGGTGGTACCTTTTTGTTCTAGTTAGTTGTTTTATCTTGTCTTCTTGTTTAGTAGTAATCATGTGTTACTTTTGTCATGTGTCAGATGCCATCCTTTGAATTGTATTATAACTGTGACACTTCTAGTTGGGTTCATACTGGCTGTGTATAACTTATTATGACAACCATCTTCGTACAGTTAATGTAAGCAGTCCAAACATGTATACAGGATTAAAATAGTTTTAGCTGCTGACACTAACTGGATCTTACGTAATGGGTGTTCTATGCATTTGTCCTACCATGTAGTAAACATTGTTTTTCAATGATTTGCATCTTATCTTTGTGGTTTCCCTTTTTCTTGTAATGACATTATTCTAAAGATTTGGGGGTAAGTAGAATAGGTGTGATGACAGTTATTTTTGTATTACTCCAGTTTCCTTTGCTATTCTAATTTGTTGTTTACAATACCTGCAATATACTGGAACAGTGATAATTTTGTTAGAATTTGGGTTTAGTGTTTGGATGTTGGAGATAAGGAGAAGGGAATAGATCAAAGGAAGAAGAGAAGGAGGTGAAGAGCATGACAGATAGTTTTGATTTTCCTTCCTTTTGTTTGGATGATTAAAATCCTCCCAAGTTGGGGGAAACCTTTGAAATGTTCATAAAAATTGAATATACCGGTTAGAGGATCACATGTTAATCCCTTTCTCCTTTATCCAAATATAACTGAAAAACCATGACGTAGTAGTATCTATCATTCGTTTCATCCAGTGATCTTTGCCGTGAATGCACTTCTAGATATTCTTTTTCTTTTATTAGCAAAGAATAAATAAAAGAAAATGAGACACTTCATGAGTGTCCCAACACTTCTATATATTCTGTTATAATATACATTACTTCCAACGAAATGCAGGTGATTATTTGTGCAGTGCAGAGGTCCAACAGTCTATTCCCATTTTAAAGAAAGCATATGGAGATAGCATGCATAAAGTTTTACACGTTGGTCCTGATACTTGCTATGTGGTCTCTAAATTGCTGAAGGAGGAGGAAACTGAAGCCTGGGGAATCGAACCATATGATATAGAGGAGGCTGATAGTAGTTGCAAAGCACTGATCCGTAGAAGCAGTGTGCGTGTGTCTGATATCAAGTTTCCTCTTCCGTACAGGCCAAAATCTTTCTCTCTTGTAATTGTTTCAGATGCTCTGGATTACCTATCTCCAAGATACCTCAATAAAACTCTACCGGATTTAGTGAGGGTATCATCTGATGGTGTTGTAATATTTACTGGTAAGAGCATTTTATGGAATTTAATGTGGGTTCCCATCTATGAATTAAATTTATTCTTCTGTTTTAAGAATTTATTTTTATCTGAAACTTGCATTAAATGGTGTTAGTTGATTCATGTAACTGATTCCACTCCCATCTAGCTGTTTTTAAGTCCAAAAGTTTGGTTGTTATTGTTGAAGTCTGAATCACCTAGTATGATATTAATGTTTAGAGCATAAATGTTGTTTGAGGTAGTGTATTTGAGCTTATCTGAACTCGTGAACTCCCTCCCATTTATTTGTCTTAGAATTATGATTTGCTTTTACCGGTGTTAATGTTGATGAGTTGTCGGGAGCTTGCGCTTTAAATATACTGCTTGTGCTGTTGCTTAAAAGACTATCTTAGCAATAGTCAATAATCTCTTGGTTCTGTCACTGACTTCTGATAAAATCTATAATGAAGGTTTTCCTACCACTCAAAAGGCGAAGGTGGCGGATGTTTCTAAATTTGGAAGAGCGGTGAGTAGATTTTACATAAAGAATAATAGAATGTTATCCATATTTTTGTAGATGTATTGATGTCAATTACTGAGCCTGGATGAATAGAAGGTCTTGATCCTAGACTCTCAACCTTTTTGAAGCTAAAGATACTATCACCTGGATATATACACCTTTCATTTTTTTATATATAAAAAATGGGGAAAAATTAACTGATTCGTCTTGCTTCAGGCCAAGATGAGAAGTTCATCCTGGTGGGTCAAGTTTTTCCTCCAGATTAACTTAGAGGAGAACGAAGATGCTTCTAAGAAGTTTGAACAGGCTTCCACTATGAGTTCCTATATTCCAAGATGCCAGATATTCCACTTGAAATCACTCCATTGATGTATGGGATGGCACAGCATTGGAGATCTCTCTTAATGTTTCTTCTCTGTTTTCATTTGAAACAATTCATTCTATAAAGGTAATTTAATTCTTTGAAATATACTCGCCTTAGATGGTGTATCAATTCTGTTGATAGATTTTTATTCTTTGAATTCCAGCCCCTGGCTGCAAAACACAAATCAAGTTAGTATTTAACTAAATTATTAGTTGAATTAGGCTATCTATAAGTAAGTCGCAAGTAATATTGCTTCTTTTGTTGAGATATAAATTAAATGTCGTCATATGTTCTTGTAATTTGTCAAAAGGTTGGATACACCACATTGTTTTCATTTGGTTTAGGTCTATCTATACACCATCGCTGCTGTAAACAGTAAGAAATAATTCGTGATGACAAAATCAATAGTTTATATTCTATCACATATGTAATCATGTACCCCTAATACTTAACTAATGATTTTTCTGTCATCAATTGATTATTACTTTTTCTTATTTTGACAGATAATTCGAGACATAGTTCGAAAATATGAATAAATGGTAATTTTTTTCTTATTTTTTATAATATTTTTAATCGAACTGGTTCATTAATATAGTTTGATTGATTATGATTGGAGAAAATTTATTTATAAGCATAGGTTAGAGAAATACAAGGAAATCATGAAATTGGTTTTTCATGTGTTGAAAATTAAATTTAGTTTTACATTTTATATGAAATAGTTTATAGATTTTTTTTTTAAACAATGCATGTTGTGATCTTTGTTTATTTGCTTTCTCTAAATGTTTCTTTCCTTCCTTTTCAATAAAAAGACAGAATGGTTTTTGTATAATTTTTATTAATAAAATGCTTTATTTTGTTAACTAATTAAAATAAACTGCGCAATGACTAAAACAAATAGCATAATATTAAATCTTTAAAGCTTAAAATGTCTTGTTTTGTATAAATAATTTTTTGAATGACATTTGTATACATTTTTTACTTTTGTTAAAATTTAAAGTAAACAGTGCAATGACTAAAACTAATAGCATAATATTAAACGAAAATTCAAATAACTAGTTTGCGGGAAACTAATGGTGGCATGAGTGGATGCAATGTTATTGTTTGTAAAATAGTTTATTTGATCTGAATATAAACTTATTATTCTTCTTTAATATTATTTTTTTAAAATTTAAATAGATATTTTTAGGTTATCGTTGAAATGCAATTTAATTTTTAAATAAATGAACCAAAATCTATTTTAATAATATATAAAAACTAACTTTTAATGATGATATACATAAATTTATCTAGAGTGAAACATGTGAAATATGAAAATTCTTTTAATAACTTTAGGTATGTTTGATAAAATCAACTTCTAGCTGAAAGGTTTTAAATTTAGTTGTAAGCTGAAAGTTATTACTATTAGTTTATTAAATAATAAATGTCTGGTAAAACTCTTACTATATGTTAAAGTAACTTAAAATGTAAAAAATAAATACGGACGTATTTGTATGATATTTTTTACATTACGTATACGTTTATAACTTTTGTGTATTATAACTTTTTTTTTTATTTCTCTTCCAAACCGAATATGAAAAACTGAAGGAATCATCAAATCACAATACTTAAGAGTAGGATTTTAAAAAGCTACTTAATCAATCATGTCCATTTTTCTTAAACAAAATTTTAGGTACCCAAAACTGTTTTGTCAAGTCTCACCATTCATATTTCGTGGATTCATTAAAATCATAACAGAGGAATCGCTCAGAATCTAATGTCTCGAATTTCAGATAAAAAAATTCAGCAGCTTTAGAAATGAAAACAAAGTGATATCAGATCTAGATTGCATTAAAATAAACATGTATGAAGTGAATGACCTAATAAAACTGTCATTTTATTACATTTTTAATCAACTATAACATTATATATAAATTAAAAACATTATTTGTCACTTTATCCTAATTATATGAAATAAAATTATATAGTAATTTATGATATATTCCAAAGAAATGCAAAAGTGTTTGAAATAGACTATTAACCGATACGAGACTATGTTAATGTTAAATGAAATGAATTATAGAGGGAATTGAAGTTTGTGGTACTTATTATTATGAAACCTTATATAGAGTAACCCTTACTTATAATTTATCATATATTTACTATGTTTTTGGATGAATTTCTTTTATTGGATAATTTTCTTATAAAAGTTTAAGTTGTTTTATAATAATATATATTTTTTAGACACAAAAAATTTAAAATATTGAAATATTAAGAATTTTTTAGATTAATTAACTAAAAATTATAAATTCAAATTTCATTTAAAAACTAAAAATATCTCAAATTTATGTCTATTTTAATATTTTCCTTTTGGCTAAACCTTAGTTGGGATATTGTCATTTTCAATTTAATTAGGATGTCATTAATTCGATTAGGTTAGAGGACTTATAGACTCACTATTATTTTTTTCAAATAATATAAAAAATATATTTCTTTTAAGTTAAAGTTGGTTATAGTTTTTTTTTTCATCATTAATAAATTTTCTTTTGTTGATACAAGTCATTGTTATTATTTTTAAAACATTTTAATCTATTATCACTCATCATAATCAATTATCACTAATTAAATAATTAATTATATTTATTAAGAATCAATTATATTTCAAAATATACCTACCCAATTAATCAATTATTTATTATATAGTTAATTATCTCATTCCTGTAATGTACATTTAATCAATTAACTGATAACATAATTAATTATATATTGTTTCAATTATATTTCCATAATGAATAAAAAAAATCATCATTACCTTTAAATGTACCACAATAAGAAAAAGAAGAAGTCATTTCCATCCTTCACACATCCTTTACTATATTTTTTATTTCCATTCATATCAAATAGATAAATTTTCTCGAAAGTTATTTAACATTCATCACATTATGACCCTATTCTTCAAGTGGGAAAGGTCGTTGCCTCTTATGAAAGCACATGTTATCGTGTGTTGATTTATTTGACTTTAAAGTGGTGTGTGATTTTGGACACAAGAATTTTTAGTACATTTGAACCAGATGGGTTCATTATATTTGACTTAACGCCATCATTATCCTTAGATTAATTTTCAACAACCCAATCACTAAATAAAATATTCTTTCGTTCAATGAATAAAAAGGTTTTTGTTGAACAACCATTATTCCCACATAAAAAGGTCTAAAGACACATAAAATAAGGGTCCTCAAATTTCCCTCAAAATTTTTAAATGCAAAGTAGATAATTCTTATCCAAGTTATGAAATGTGTACAATCCAACTTACTCTAATTTTTTTTTATTAAAATGTGTATTACGAATACTATATTATATTATAAAGTGAACTTTAAGCTTGACTCAACCTCATTAAATCAGTTCGTGGGGTGAGGTTTGCACCCACTTATATATAATGAAATATTTTTATCTCTAGTCGATGTGAGATCTTCAACACACCTCTCTCACGTCCAGAGTGACAGCTCGTGCGTGAGACAACATATTATGGATGTCTGAAAGCGGGTGGCACGATAGGTCCAACAACCACTCGTTAGGATAGGTTTTAAATGACCCTGATATCATATTACGAAGTGAACTTTAAACCTAACTCAATCTCATAAAACCAACTCATGAGATGAGGTTTGCACCCACTTATATATAATGAACTGTCCTCATCTCTAATCGATATGAGATATCCAACCATTTGAACTCATCGTAAAGAGATAATTTTTAATAAAATAGAATAATAATTTTTGTGTTCCATGATTTTATGAATAGTTTAGGAATGTGGAGAGCCACCGAATTCTTAAGGTGGGGGGAAAGAGTTCTAAACGAACACGAAAGCCCATCTCCTCTAATTTGTTCACTAGTGGGCCCACTGGAAGCGTTTATGACCGACCAACATGTGTTTTGAGCCCACAACTTAGCCATTAAAAATAAAAAGCACTACGCTACGAGAAGGAACAACATTTTTAACCAAGGCCAGAAGCAAGAAGCCAATAGCATCATCAAGATCCACGTGGCAGATCAGTGATCGCGCGGGTGTATCGTCGTGTCGTGGTTTGCGATTCATCGAATAGAAAACGTTCTTCTCTGTAGCATGTTCGAGTGGGTTAGTTACACACTCGCGTCACGCACTTGGGGTTGGCATCTTGGTGTCCGCCACGTGGCGAAGCCGTTACTCCCGCTTTCGAATTTCATTCTTTTTTATCTATCACAATCATTACAATACGCTTCCCAAACGCGATTTCGTAACGTGGCTTTTTCTGATTATTACGTCTGCGCATTAAGCTATTTACGTGTTGGGTGGCTGCTCAGGAAAAATAGAGAGAGAGAAGGAACCAATTATGCACTGAAAAGCAAAAAAGGAAGGGAAGAGAAAAAGAATAAAAGAAAAACAAACAAACACTCCCCCAAAACTCAGGGATTCATTTTTGTTCGTTGCCTTGGAATCAAACCCTTTGTTATATTATTGTAAACGTGCGTTCTTGTGAACTGGAAGCAAAAGCAAGGCTCGCGGCATTGCTCTGCGAGTTTTGACTTTTAAGCGTCCCCTAACCTTCTTCATCTTCTTCATTTTGCTTCAGCATTTTCTCGATTCTTCTATTATTCCACCGCTGTGCGTCGCTGTTTGATCTTCGTTGACGAATTGCTAATGCGCATCGCTTTGCTGGTACATTATGTCTCTTCCTTCTTCGGATTCAGATTCGGTTTCGGAATGTTGCTTCCTTCTAGAATCGTTTCGATTTATTCTCTTTCACCGATTCATTTAGAGTTAACCGTTTTCGTTTTTTTTTTTGTTGCTATGGATTTTTGTTTGATTCAGAGTTTTTTTTTGTGCCTGTTGTGTTTGGTTTGAAAGTTGTATTGGCTTTGAATCTGTTTTGGCGATGTGTGTGAAATTGTGAATCTAGTATTGTTGGTTAGACGGATAATAACTGTAGGATTTGAAGTTTGTTTTATTTTACTAGTTAGCGAAACTGATAGTGATTTAGTGAACTGGTTTTGCTTCTTCTCTTTTTTTTTTCTCTGGCTTTTACACCCTGCGTTTTAGTTTGTTTACTATTCATTTTTATCTCCTCTAGCATGGGAACTAAGTATGGTTTTGCGAATTTGATATCAGATAAACTAATTAAGTAGTAAAATTGAGCATTCAGAAGTGTGTTTGAGATAAAATATTTTGTGAATTGGTCTGATTTAGTTTTAATTGTTAGAAATGACTTATTCTCCTCCTCTTTTGTTGCTAAGTCGAGTACTTATTGTAAGTACGGGTAATTAAGTAAAATAACTGATATAATATCAATTCAAATTGTTTGTATTGTGCATTTGTTTTCTGAAGAACAATGGAATTTTATTTGTAAATAAATTCAATAATATGAGTTGCAATTTTTAGTGATTCTAAAGGCAACTTTTAAATGACCTTTTTGTTAGTTTCTGTTGTTAAGTTGGAAAAGGTATTGAGATGTTTATGAAGCTTCACTCTAAGTTTGCTCTTCTCAAATCCTTCGTAAATTGCAAACGGATAAGGTTATGGAGGTTGAATGTCATTCAGCACTAGTTCGTATTATTGTTATTTTTAATTGTTCCCTCTCAAAGAGCAAGTAATGTGCCAAGATAGTAGAGTGTTGTCTAAATAAATAATTCTTGCTTGCGGTTATTTAAGGTTCACTTCTGAGAGTGAGTCTGTTTCGATAGAACTTTCAATTCAAATGGTTTATCCTTTTTTTTTTCATTTCGATCTTTTGTGTCTATGTACTGTTGCATATTGTGGAATAGTGAAAATCTCATAGTTATAGACAGATATCATTAACAAATTAATAAAAGAGATCTTTCAATTTTGCATTGTTGATCCTGCTCAAAGAAATTCATTTCTTACCGAGACAATGGTTGGAATATATAATATTTCAGGTGATAGGAATGATTTGGATTTCTAAAGTCTTTCTTACGGGGTAACGAGATGCGTCTAGTTTTGAAGTACAGTGAGCAGGGATGGACATCGCTGCTCTTTTAACTTCTGCTGGAATTAATATTGCTGTGTGTGTGGTGCTCTTTTCATTTTATTCTGTATTAAGAAAACAACCCAGCAATGTTAACGTGTACTTTGGAAGGAGAATAGCCTCTCAGCATTCAAGACGCATTGATCTCTGCTTGGAAAGATTTGTTCCCTCCCCTAGCTGGATCTTGAAAGCATGGGAAACGTCTGAGGATGAGATACTAGCTATTGGTGGCTTGGATGCTGTGGTTTTTGTGAGGATGCTTGTGTTCAGGTTGTTCAGTCCTTCTAAGATTCGAATAGCTTTATTTGTGTGCCTTATATTATTTTGATGAACGTTGTGATAGCGTGAATTGTTTTATTATTTCTTAATTTTTTAATCTGAAATCTACCAAATTCCAACATACCAATTACATTGAAAAGTGTATCAAGTGAAAAATGAAGTCTAAAGGAATTAGATTGTCCATTTCTGTAACTTTACTAACTGTAATGTTGCCATTGTCTTCTACAGTATTCGAATATTTTCCATTGCTGCTGTCATCTGCATTACTCTAGTTCTTCCTGTAAATTATTTTGGTACGGACAGAACGCATACGATTATACCCTTTGAGTCGCTGGAAGTATTTACCATTGAGAATGTCAAAGAAGGTTCAACGTGGTAAGACTTAAGAGTTATATATTACTTCTCAATTAAAGTGTTAATTATGTTAATTCAATTCGAATGGCTAATAATGCATACAAGTTGAGAAATACAATGGAGAATATATATTAAGTTACTTGAAGTTTCATAAGCAGTAATGAACTACGCCCTCAGAATAATGTGGATTTGCATTCTCATTAGACTTTTCCTCCTCATAGATGAATAAACTAAACTTTTCTTTATTGGGAAGTTTATTTGTATTGTTTTTTTCTCCAAAAACAAAAACATGAAGTGTGTGCAAGAATATTATGTTTTTTTTTTTCCTTTTTAAGATGTTTATAAAGTGGTAATTAACGACTTTATGCAGAAATGCACCCCCAAACCGGTTACTTATATACTGTTTTTATTCTTTTGCATGTTTTCAGGCTTTGGGTTCATTGTCTTGCGCTATACATCATAACATTCTCGGCTTGTACTCTTCTATACTTTGTAAGGATCTAAATTTATCTACAGGATAAACACCTCTACCTTTTTTAGTTTTACTTTCCCATTTCTTAAATACTGATTTGTCAGTATTTATGTTTAGGAATATAAGAGAATTACTAATTTGAGGCTACTGCATATTGTTGGATCACCTCCAAATCCAAGTCATTTCACAATTCTTGTCCGATCTGTTCCCTGGTCTTCTGAAGAATCATACTGTGAAACCGTGAAAAACTTCTTTTCACATTACCATGCATCAGTATATTTGTCACACCAAATGATTTATAAGTCTGGTACAGTTCAAAAACTGAAGGTGGGCTTCCTAACTCCTTTAAATATTTTCGATGTCATTTGAGCTTCATACCAATTTTAAATTTATGTAAAGTTTATTGCTTAGATTTCCATCACTTTGTGAAGTCATAACTGTCAATACGTTTTTTCCAGTAGTTTATCTGTTTAGGATGATATTTGGTTCCAGGGTACAGAGAACCTATGAAAATTAGTATCTACGTTTCATTCATGATCTATGAAAATTAATGTTAGGCTTTAAAGGGATAAGGAAAAAGTACGTGTAACCAAAAATAAGATGTTAAGATGATGTGTGGTTGGTCACACAAGAAAACACAAGATATGTTTTATTTAGGGAGATATGGTTGTGAAATTCAAGTATTAAAGTTTGTTGTTATTATTTTATTTTATGATATTTAGCGTCATTTTTTTCAAAAATATAAACTTGTAGTACTCTTGTTGACAGAACAACTATTTATACTTTATTCTAATCTTCTTCCCTCAGGATGATGCTGAACATGTCTGTAAGGTACTTAAAAATGCTTCACTGGAAAAGACTTGTAAGCCTAGTTTTAGGCATTGTTGTTCTGGAGCAGGAGGAACAAATTCTTTCAAGAAGATTTCTAATGAAATGGATATTGTTGATGGTAGAATGGGCAATAGTGACATGCATTTAGAAACAACAACGAAGGTAATTTTTTTGGCTGGACTGGTTTATATACTTATGACAGAATGCAAACTTTGTTTTTCATTATTTGACGTCGAAATGCCATGTTTGGAAATTGACAATGTGATCAAGATCCATTAACATAGTTGTATGAATATCAGTCATTACTATAATTCTTTATTTTTTCTTTTTTGTTTTCAATGATAAAACGTAATTATATTTATTAAAAGAAAAGAAAGAATAGGGTAAATCCCTTGTGTATATTGAACACATAAGGTTATGCTTATATAGAAAAAGAACCATATGGGCTAAGCCCATAAAATAGAAATATCTAACAATATCTATAATATCTCATAATATTAACCTTCTCCCTCAAGCTGGTGCACATAAATCATGTACCTTGCTTGTTACAAATGTAATCAATCCTAAGCTCTCGTAAGGGTTTAATAAAAATATTTGCTAATTAATTATTTGAATTAACAAAGTCAGTCTTGACTCTCGATATAATCTCTTCTCGAATGAAATGACAATCAATCTCAATATGTTTGGTCTTTTCATGAAAAACTGGTTTTGAGTTAATATGAGGAGCAACCTGATTATCACATATAAGTGTCATTTAAGTGACCACTCCAAATTGTCATTCTTTAAGTAACTGTTTAAGTCAAATAAACTCATAAGTAGCCGAGGTCATAGCTCTATATTATGCTTTTGCACTAGATCTCGCCACAACACTTTGTTTCTTGCCCTTCCAAGAGATAAAAATTATCACCAATAGAGACACAATAACCTAAAGTTGATCTTCTATCAGATGGAGATCCTGAGATCCTGCCCAATCAACATTTGAATAACAAACGACTTTAGTATGGTTATTATGACCATATAACAAACATTTTCCAGGAGAGCCTTTAATGTACTTCAGTATACAAATGACTGCATTCCTATGGTTTTCACATGGAAAATTAAGAAATTGACTCACCACACTGACTGCAAAGGAAATATCAGGACGAGTAACAGTGAGATAGTTCAATTATCTAACTAATCTTCTGTACTTCTCAGAATCTGAAAGAGGCTCCCCTAATTGGGTAGAAGTTTGACATTGGGATCCATGGGAGTATCAAAAAATTTTGAATTCATCCTGATTTGATTCCTTATCAATTCTATGCTAGTGATGGTCATGCTGAATGACAGTTTCATTCCTTTGGAGGACATTGTCAATGTGGGTCTTAAGGGATTCTAAAGCTGATGGGTCCATCTCCGTGTCTGATGTTGACGCAGCTGTTAGGCTTCTGGTGATACCATAGGAGTTGTGGTCCAGGAAGAGTTTTACCAGGATCTCACAGTGGGCACCGAATGTTCTTACCAAAGATGAGTTGGAATCATTTGAGGTGGATGTTTGAGCCATGTGAACGAACAAACTTCTATTCTAAGGGTTGTCGAACTTTATGATTGAAAACCAAGTGGTGGTCCACCGGTGCTTAAGTCAGTGAGAGTTTAAGAATGAGGAAGTAATGAAAATATATAGTGAGTCAAGAATACTCCTGAGGTGATATTTATAGGCTTTTGGCCCTGGAACTTATCTTAGTAACCGCGACCCTTATTGGATATTAAGCCGATTTTCATGTAGACACGAAATGATTACTTTCCAGTATTAGTGAGATAAGTGGCAACTACAGGTGGTTAATTCCCACTATTGCGGGTGAATCTTTATTGCTCAATGCTTTTCGGTATTGGGTAGTACATTCATGTTTCTTTTCTAAATGATTCCTTCGTGAATGATTGCGCTACAGACACCATTCATGTTGCTACTTAATAGCTGGAAAAATTAAAATTTTGGGAAGAACAAGTGATACTTACTAGGTCAATTGATGTTTTCCAAAATCAGGAGACATGAAGTGGTACATGCCTACATGGTGAAAAATATCTGAAATGTTGGTTTTTTGGGGTTGAAAGTTCACTTTATATTGTGGATTGATTTGTGACTCTTTCAATCTTATTATTTTGATTTTGAATTTATCTCAAATTTAATTTCTTGGGAGATTCAAAATATGTGTGATGTTTCCTACTTGTGTGTTAGCCTCATATGAAGCAGTTGCAGTTGAAAAAAATTCGGTCGTCTCATAATTATTGTTCGGTTCTTCTGTTACATTATTATCATTGTTTGTTATTTTAAGTGATGAATTCCATGCTATTGTTTTTTGTTTTCATTTTGTTGCTGTAGAAGTATTTCAGGTTGTCATATGTCAACAAAGTTTTTGTGTCCACTAGTTTGTGATTCATGTTTGGATCTTTGATACAGGAATGTGCCTCTGCTTTTGTGTTCTTTAAAAGTCGGTATGCTGCTCTTATGGCTGCCAAGGTACTGCAGACACCAAATCCTATGTTATGGGTGACAGATGTAGCTCCTGAACCGCATGACATTTATTGGTCCAACATTTGCATACCATATAGGCAACTTTGGATCCGTAAGATAGCTACACTTGTGGCCACTATTGCCTTCATGCTTGTGTTCCTTATCCCTGTTACATTTGTACAAGGATTGACTCAACTAGAGAAACTTCAGAAAATGTTCCCTTTTCTGAGAGGGATACTTAAAGAGTAAGATGTTGCTGCATCTATAAAGTGAATAATATCATGGAATTCCATATCTTAGAACCACTAATTTTCTTTTTTCTTTATTATGCATCATACTGCTTTAATTTACTTGATGAATGTACAACTTCATTTTAATAAGAAATAAAAAATTTAGTAATAAAAAATACAAAAAAGAATTTGATAGAAATATCTGCACTTTAGGAACAAGTAGCCTCTCAACTAGTAAATTATGTTGAGATATGTAACCACTTGAGGGGTCAATTATTCATAAACTAAGTATTTTTTTCGAAAAATGAAAACTGTTTGGAATTCCACCAAGCTTTCAAATACGATATTTTATCAGGGTTTAGCCTTTAGGTTATTATCATGTCAGCTGCTTGTTTGGAGTGATAGTGTAAGTTATTCTGGTCATTGATTATTTTGTATTTACATATGCCATGCTTCCTTTTCAAAATTGAAATGATCACAAACTAGTATAGTGAGAATTACATGGAATATGAAATTGTTGGTATT
The DNA here is from genome assembly GCF_051622355.1 of Phaseolus vulgaris. Lineage (NCBI taxonomy): Eukaryota > Viridiplantae > Streptophyta > Magnoliopsida > Fabales > Fabaceae > Phaseolus > Phaseolus vulgaris. The sequence continues at coordinate 4,207,536 of NC_143498.1, forward strand.
TATTTATTGTCTAAAATGCTATGAAGTTCAATGTAAATTGACTCTTTTTTTTTTGTAGGAAATTTGTGAATCAGGTGGTGACTGGCTACCTACCAAGCGTGATATTGGTTTTATTTTTGTGCGCAGTTCCACCTGTGATGATGATATTTTCTTCTATGGAGGGTTCTATTTCTCGTAGTGAAAGGAAGAAGAGTGCATGTTGTAAAGTCTTGTACTTCACAATTTGGAACGTGTTTTTTGTTAATGTATTTACTGGTTCTGTTATCAGTCAGCTCTCAGTTTTTTCTAGCGTAACTGATCTGCCTGCCCAACTTGCCAAGGCAGTGCCAGCGCAGGTGATATATCTTATTTCCTACAAAAATAGTGTGATTTTTAATCTTTCAACCTTTAGTCAGACTTATTCTCATGATATTTTAGAGTATTGTTATATTGTATTTGAAATTATTTGTATGCATTTGGGTATATATTAGGGGGATTTGAGCTACGCTGAATAGCGTATACACTTGTTAACTCGATTCGCTTTCTACCCATTTTTGGAAGTGATAAATTAGTAACTCCTCTGTAGTTAGTGACTCAGTTTGTTTCGACCTTTTCATGGTGTACAGGCTACTTTCTTCACAACTTACGTTTTATCGTCTGGTTGGGCTAGTTTGGCATTTGAAGTTATGCAAGTTTTCCCTCTTCTATGCAATATTTTCCAGAGATTCATACTCAGACTTAAGGAAGATGCACTGGATAGCAGCCTAACTTTTCCGTACCATACAGAAGTTCCAAGAGTAATATTGTTTGGATTCCTCGGCTTCACTTGTTCTATTCTGGCACCCCTGATGTTGCCCTTCTTGTTGATCTACTTTTTCCTTGCTTACCTTGTTTACCGAAACCAGGTTAGTAGTAGATGTACATCTATCACGTGTTCGTCTTGTCTTTTGCCATTATGGAGTTGATTGCATTTAATTATTTGCTTTGCATAAAAACTCAATTAATTGGAACGTTTTTAGTTTTATTTTTCTTGTATTTATTTTACGTTTTATCTAATAAGCTTAGCCGTACATAATTACTAAATTTGAGTAGTGACTGTTTCCTAACAATTTATATGATTTGAGTGATTAGTTATTGGAGAATAGGTGAGAAGTTAATTGGTTGCAACAGAGATTTTATTGTTGTTTTGTTTCGAGGAAAAACAGAGGGGGCGAGGGTCTACTTAGTCCGGATTCTCATATGAAACAATTATAATAAAAAGGAATTGACTAAGGAAGCCGAGAATTATAATAACTTGATGCTCGTATGAGATCTTATTAGTAAAAGATTTGTCTCTTGAATGAAGAGATAAGACCGAACGATGTTAATTATATTAAGAATTTTTATCATGACATTATTTGCATGTAAAATTAAAAAATAATTTACTTAATTGTAGCATGTTTTTTTTTTTAAAAAAAAAACATATAAACGTGATTTAACTATCGATATTTATATTTCTCATTTTTTTAAAAACAAGAAATGTTCTATTGTGTGTGATACTCAAATCCTCCTAGTTTCGTCAATTTTTTAGCTACTTGTGTAACCCTACATCTTTACATTCAACTGTATTTAATTTGTTTCTAAGATGCTAACCAAAATAAATAGTGCAGTTCAATTTATGACGTCAAATTATGCTTATTTTACGTTCCGATTAATGAGAAATGATAGAATGGAATGGAATGTGAAGAAATGGTATATAGGTCATTCCATTTCATCCTCTCCCTTTCTTCCCGTCAAACACTTTCAGTGGTTCCTTGATTTTTTTTTAACCAGCACAAAAACCTTCTATTAAACATAACTTTTCTGTTCAGATCATCAACGTGTACATTACAAAATATGATGGTGGGGGACAATACTGGCCTATTGCTCACAACACCACGGTGTTTTCGTTGTTATTTTCTCAACTTATCGCGCTGGGGGTGTTTGGACTTAAACGCTCATCAGTTGCATCTGGATTCACCATTCCGTTGTTGATTGGTACGCTTCTGTTTCATCAGTATTGTAGGCAACGGTTTCTCCCAATATTCAAGAGCAATTCAGCACAGGTAAAACTCCCATTCTCCCTGCCCCAGTCATCACGATCGCCCTTGTCTTTCAATCAACGCTTTTGAATTAATTAGGCTTTCTTTAGACTGCAATTGACATGGATCTGAGAGATGAGCACTGCGGGAGGATGGAAGAGATTCATGAGCATTTACGTTTAGCCTACAACCAGCCCAGATTAATAGACGATGCCTCCACTCCACCCCAATCCGTCAAACATCACGAGGACATGGACAGTGGTCAATCTTCATCAGAAGATATGGAGAAAGGTTTGCTTTATTAAGAGTAAATTATATTTAGATACCTCAAATTGCAAACCATGTTCCTCATCTTGGGAATCTATGTGTTAACTGTTTTAGAAACATTGACATTCCTTTTTCCTATACATTGACATTCATTGTTAAAAAAACTTTACATTGTGTACTTCCATTAGGAGTAAATGTTATAAACAAGATCATGTGCAATCTAAAAAACTCGTGGAATGTCAGTGTAATCTACTGATGTTATGAATTCCCTTTTTGAATGATGTTTATTAACTTAACTTTTCTTGGTAGAAGGGAAATAAAGTGGAAAGGAAAGAAATAGATGGAAAATAAAATGAGTTCATTTGATAGAGAAGAAATAAAAAAGCAGACAAATATAGGTGAGATTAACTCATTATATTTCCTCTATTTCTTATCCATTTCCATTAACCTATTTACTTTTTATCTATTTCTTTTAGCTATCTTCAAATCAAAACACTTATATTTTTACTTTATTTCTTAATTTTGTCCTTCCGATTTGTTTCTTACAATTCCTTTTCTGACTGTTTGTTTTTCACTCAGGCAATGAACTTATTAAAAAAGATAGACGACGCCCCGTTCAACCCGTTCAACGCTCACTGAGTTTGAATTCGGATAAATCTGTACTTGGTTTAAAGCTATAAGTACTCCCAAAATGCTGTACATTGTACAAGAAATTTCATGACGCGCACTAAAGGTGCCCCTCCATGAACAATTATTCAAATCATAGATGAAGATGAGAGTCCCTTGATATATATATAAATATATTGTTCATTAATTTTTTTGTTGTAAATAGAATTCTTTTAAAATGAGTTCAATTAAATGTAAGTAATGTAATAATACAACAATATAATCAAAAGTGAAGTAAATTTTAGGAATCTGTGAAATTTAGATACAGAACATGGATATATCTTAAGGATTTAATTTGTATTAAGAAAAGGGCTTCAAAATTATATTAGAATTAGTCTCATGCGAAATTTGTGCGCCTATTTTATTGATAGATTAATTTGTGAATAAAAAAATCGTGGATAAATGGTAATGAACTATAACTCCCCTCTGCCTGTAGCATTACACTACTTGGTATGAAGAACAGCAGAAACAAAAAAAAACTGGAGTTTGCACGTAGAAAAGGAAAACCCAATGTCCCAATCTGTAGATGTGCCAGTTACTTAATTTTTTCATCCATCTATCACGAAGTTTCCAAATTAGAGAAGTTACTCGTTTCTTGTTGGTTCTTTGCATCTTCAATCAAATTTCTCCAATGCCACAAAACCTGCATCAGTCCCCCACTTGCGACATGCAATAGAAACACACGAGGTAGTGTTGCAAACCATGAGGACATAATCTTGACGAACACAAAAATAAAGTACATTCCCAGAAGATGCCATTTCAAAAGCTTCTCCTGTCAAGTATCCATGAGCAAACGCATCAAAACCAAGCTCATTAGAAGATTGTGAGAAACAAGGAAACAAATCAACTGAGCATACAACTGATGATGAAAAATACACAACAAATTCAAAATATACCTCCGATCTAAGAAACAATTCTTGTGATATCTCCTTCACGAAATCAGCCACAAGACAGCCAGCAAAGAGGCCAACAGGAATTACGAGTTCACGGTTTATGGACAAAGTATATACAACGTCTGATACAAAACTAAAAATTAAAAACAAAACAAGAGACCATTTCACTGCCTCTTGTGCTAGATTAAGCAGTCTCTCTAGAAGTATATGCTCAGCTTTTTTCCAAGGAAATTCTTGAACCAATTCTGGCATTGTTTCTTTGAGTTTCTCCCTCATGATTCCAATCTTCATCTTAACCTCATTGGGTTCATTATGGTCTGCCATCGATACTTTCAATGATCTGGTTCGAGTATAACTTCTTCGACGGGGAAGGTATATTTCTGAACATCTGTGGAATTGGCAGGGTTGGCATTGAAACAGCTTTACCTAAACAAAAGAAGGGAAACTAATTCTTACAAATGAAGGAAAATTTCAGACACTTACGTTATATCATAATTCATAAATTTTTGGGACTGCAACTTCAGTGGAATGCTTCCCACATAAAAATGGAAGGCCACTCATGAATCGTGACAAATATAGCACATACATTTTTACAGGGACAAGAACCAGTTTTGAATAAATATTGAGGAACCTAGAACAAACACATTTTACCCTTCAAAAATCTTTGGTATCAAAATTAAACGCTTAACAAATTCCATCACGTTTCAGTTAAATTTATTCATCATATCAATGCAGAACCCATTATTCACCTTAATCCAAATCTGAACAGTTTCTCATCCCTTTATAGTTTCTATTTCACTATTTCTTTCCCTTCTGTTATGTCCACATTCTTCCTCTGAATGAAACCAATTTTCTACCGAGCAAAACTCAGTATCTCTCTAGAATCAAAATTTTCAGCCTTAGAAAATCTTTGTCCTAATTTCTCTTTCTAGAATAGTAGTTCTGAAACACAGTGCCAAAAAAAAAAAATCTGTTCAATCACATTCAAATAGATAGCACACAAATTTCCTTATACACAAAGAACATCACAACGCAACGAACTAAAGGTGACTTCATCACAACCGCGTGGATCATTTCTATCGAATTGGGAATAAAAAAGAAATTGAACATTGATTGATATTGAAGACATAATTTAATGTAATTTACACATGAGACGATGTTTTAGTTGAAATCAAGGACTGCAATAAAAGCATACCCGAAACATTGGAGTTGAAGGAACTGCAAGCGAAGGCAAAATCGCCATGCTTCTCTGCTTCAGCTGCAACCCAATCCAGTCCCCTGCAATGCAATAATTCATCAACCTTTCGTGTGTCTCTAGGGTTTTGCGTTCAGAGAGGTTTGGGCCTAGCCCAACATATTTGTTGCAAGGCCCATCTTCGGGCCCGTAATTAAACTTGGCTCTTGCGCCTCTTTTCCTTTACCTCTCCTGCTTCTTTTGTTTTTGAGAAATTACTTAAAAATGAATGATGAATAGTTTTACACTTCATCACAAATAATCGTTAATTAAACTTTTAAAATATTGTTATTAACTCTCATTATGCATTGAAGTGTCCTTCATCAATACTATCTTTAGAGTCTTCCAAACACTCAATCAATCTACCTACAAATTTCCAAAAGATAAATTTCATATCCACAATATTTCCTCTCCTGAAAATCAAATAATGAAACAAAAACTAATTTTAGAAATAAAAAATAATTAATTATTAGTAACTAAATTAGAAACCATTTTAGAGACTGATTTTTTTTTATTTCTATTATTGTTAACTGGTTTTTAAATTGGTATCTAATTTCCAACCAAGGTTTTAACTACCAATTATTTAGATTCTAAATTTTGTAGCAAAAATCTTGGTTGCTAATTAGATACCAATTTAGAAATCATTTAATAATCCTATAAACTAATTTAGAATACAAAATTTTTTTTAGTCTCTAAAATAGTTTCTACTTTAGTCACTATAGCAACTAATTATTTTTTGTCTTTAAAATTGATTTCTATTTCATGATTTTCTTGTAGTGTCTTAACATCCACCTCATATATAAAAATAAAAAAAAAATAAAACACTAAAAGGTTTAATAAAATTTTTTATCGATAATAAAAAGTAAAATAGAATAAAATGAAAGTATTAAGAATATTTCAACTAAAAAAAGAAGTGAAATTAGTGTTCTTAAATTTTACACTATACAAAAAAAAAAACTAAATAATTGAGAGAATCCAGAAAAAGTTTGAATAAACTTAAGAAAATTAGAATTCAATCAGTCAATATTATCTAATCCTCTAGCTCTTTAGGATCTTGATTTGACAAAAATTTAATAGTCAGAAACTCCATTAGAGTTAGAGGGAATGTAAACAAAGATTTTAGAAATTGAAAATTTTAAAATCAAAACTAAGAAATTACATTAAACTTATATTTTTAGTAAGCAAGTTACTTAAAATTGTTTCTTTAGAAAAAGTAATTTTATTTGAATTATACTTTAAAATTAAAATTTAAAAAATTAAAAAAAAATAAAATATCCAACATGTAATAAGACAATTTTTTTAGGTTGAACACATAGCTAACTATTATTGGGTTTGTGGATAAACCAATCTCACAGTTACTCACTCTAAATCTTATAACCACATGTGCTTAAACCCTAATATAAAAATAAATAAATAAATAAATAAAAGATTATGACAGAAGGTCTCGTTTGGCTATTGTCATGGCTTGAATCACTGACCAAAGTAATATATTATTATTTTGAGGCTTAATTATGATTTTATTGAAGAAAAGTTTTGATGTGTTTGGTCTTATATCGTAGGATTGTTCTCCATCATTTCTTGTGCTTTGAGGATATTCCCTTTCACTTTACAGACTCAACATATTCACACACACATTAACTTTAGTACTTTTCCCTTAATACAATATCTAACTATGGATTAAGCTAACAAGTTTTTGTTTTCCTCCATCTGGCTCCTTTCACTTTCTGCACCTAGCTACCATATGTAACATGCTTTATCACTTTAATTAATCACTTTAATTAACCTAAAATTAACCATTTACATTACACATGCACGCGTGTTAATTACTTTTCTTTGTAATTGTTTTTTTATCAACCACAAATAATAAAATTATATGAAATACTTGATAGTTTAACTCATATACAAAACAAAACCTGTATAGTATTCATGTTTTTTTTTAAAAAAAATGAGAGTTATCACCAATGGTAGATATGACCTTAACCATATATAAGTAAAATAGGATTTTTTTTTCTAAAAAAAATGGGATAATTTTTTTTTATTAAATAAAGTTATTTTTTTAAAATTATTGATATTAAAAAGTTGTATCAACATAACATGATTTTTGACATATTTAAGTGAAACAGTGTCAATATAACTCGACTTTAATTTAAATTGATTACTTCGTATTTTTTCACATTATTTCATCTGTATTTTTAATAAATCCATGTCATGTTGATAGAACTTTTTCATATTTGTAATTTTTGAGAAAATAATCTTATTTTAATAAAAAAGCAAAAATTACCCCTTTTATAAATATTCAGCAAAATAACCCTTTTAAAAAATTTGGTCCTACACATTTTTCTATCCTACCACAGATATTATAGACACCCCTATTCCTTCTACCACTCTCATACAATACAATCCTTCTTGCTTGTACATAAAATTCATTGAGCATAATAATGTAAAATGTAGACATAACCTATAAGATCAAACCCAGATCATACTCTTTTGTTAGTCTTCAACTTTGACACAATTTAATATGTTTATGTGTTAAGAAAGTGATATTTTTTTATGTATTTGTAATCTTTGTAATTGTAAGGTTTTAGGTTGTATAAGGATTGGAACATCCTTAAAATATTTCACTTTAATTTATTTTATTTTTTTTAAAAAAAAACCTTCAACTTTGACACATTGAAAATGGTATTTGGAGGAAGAGGTTTCACTCAAGACAGTAAATTAAGTTTAGATTAATCATCTACAAAAACAATAACATTTTTAACATAAAAAAAGGCAAATCTCTTCCTTTTCTTCTAAAAAGCACCTTGTACAACTGCATACACTTATTTTTCTGGATATAGAGAGCTTTTCATATCTGGCAAGTGATCAAAATAAAACCATAAAATATGTTCCAAGCTAATTATAATTATGAGACCAACATGGTTTTATTTGTTTACTAATACTGTACTATAATTGAGGTGCCTAAGTCTGTTATGGACCCCAAATATATTATATCATATTATGTAAATATTTGATGCAATTATATATGGCAAGATATAGTGCTGTAATCAGCTATAGTGGCCAAAGTTTGAAACTACTGAAAAAAAAAATGATTATAGATAAATAGTGAGTGTCAAATTATGTCAAGTGTCAACAAAACCCAACAAATAATGACCATGGCTTACCAGAATATCCTCATAGTCAACTAAAATTCATCTAAAATATTACACCTATGATCAATTACACACACACAGTCAACATATTATCTTATAAATAACAATGAATAATTAAGTTTATCTAACAAAGCAAGTAAAAAAAGGGAGGTCTATATATTACACATTTTTTTGTAGGTTTGGAAAACCTAATTTTTTTTATCAATCTAACCCCTTTTGATCTTTTCTTTGTTGTTCACATTAGAGTATTAATTCTTCAGGTTAAGGCTTATTTGGATATTTTTTTATAAACATTTTGTGAGAGAATAGCATATAAAAATGAAATAACTTTATTGTAAATCAATTACATAGGTTAAGAATATATATTTTTTTTAAAAGCTAGTAGAATGTTTTATATACCAATCAACATATACTTTAAGAAAAAATGTTGACTAATCAGAAGAGTTCGTCCAAATAGATGATGTAATTGAAAATTAAAAAACAATGGTCTTTATTATATTAATTATATTGCATTTTTTAATAAAATAGAAACTAATTTGTGACGATTTCACAGATAATGACAAAAATAATTTGGTGAGAAATATGTAATAATAAATTATGAACATAGATCGAAGCCCTAACACATTGGATTCCATTCTAAATAAAAATTCTAGCATTGAAGACCGTAAGAGGACTTTGGTCCATATATTAATTTGTAATTAATTTAAGCAATAAGATAGCATGACATACATTGGTGCAACTGAGATTTAATCAAACTTGTCGTTATGATGCATGCCAACTACATTTGACCAAAATTCACAATCCTAGTACAAATTCAAAAACAATATTATTGGAATATATATTATAGTATATCTTATTGATGAATAATTAACATTTTTCATAATGGTTATGGCAGTTCATTTTGACCATGGTGTTAAAGGTTAAGGGTTTGTCAATTAATTACAATACTTTAAGCAATGCAAAGCTGGCTTTCGTTAATTTGTGATATTGATGGAAACCAAATGTTAGTTCAAAATGGTACTTGTGATATGATTATTATATGCATTACTTTGATTTTAGGGTACTCACTCAGAATTTTTGCAAATAGTAATTCAATATATACGACATTTACGTGGAGAAAAAACTGTTTAATTAGTGTCTACAAATTTTGATAATATACATATGAATTATTAAAAGATAAAATATTAAATTTAATTGATAAAAAAACCCCAAAAATATGATCCATTAAATAAATTTCATCTTTTGAATATTATTATATAGTTTGAAAACAGAAAATAATTTACAAATAAATAATTAAAGTTTTTCTTTGCATCTATTTTTATATATATATATGTAAATGTATAAGACTATCTTATCAAAGTTTTGTTACAAAATATTTTAATGAAAATGACTAATTTTTTAACTATCCTACTGAAATCTCTTCTTTATATTATTTTTTTTATTAACAAATTTTAACTATAAGACTTTACTTAAAACTAGATTCACTGTGATTCTTTAATATTATGATTAAAATAAAATATTCATTTTTTTAGTACATTAAATTCAATTTTTTTAAAATAAAATAAAATAAAGGTTACAATGCAATAAATGATGAATGGGATATGTTTTTTTTTACAAAAAAATAATTATTATTTTATTATTTACGCGGATCAGTGGGCCAACCCACCTCGTTATGTGGAACGGGCCAAAGCGGGTCATCGGCTAAATTAGTGAGCCTGTCCCGCACATTTTGGTAGCAGACCACGAGTCAACCTGCATGACCCGCCCCACATCATCACCCCTAAGTTTTTTTTTGGTGAGATATAAGGAATACATATGCTTGGGGAAGTTTTAGTTTGCTTGCCTATTTTCATGCATACGCATTTTTGTATAAGAGTTGAAACATTCCTCAAATATTTTAATTAATTAAATAATTTATTTGTTACCGATAAAAAAACTTATTTTCAAAAAATAACAACCAACACTAAATGATTTGATATTTACTAGTAACGTTCTATATAATTGCATTAGATATGTAAATTTGAATTTAGTTATACATATGTAACTTTATTTTTGGGTGAAAACAAAAATAAAAGTATATAAAGGACTTGTAATGTGTGTTTTACGGCCAATATTATTTTTAACATGCTTTTTATATTCTTGCTTTAATAATTAAGGATATATTAAGTATGTATAAAAACATAATAATGGAAATTTCATTTATAAGGGTTACCAATTTTTTTTATTAGCTAAAGCAAAAAAAAAATATTATTATTGAGTTATTCTAACTAGGTATCATGAATTATTCTAATTATATTAGGAATAAAACAATCTTATGATTAGCAACATCATGGTCATTTCGCTGTAGGGTTTTTAATCTTTCCAACAACCTTAGATGGATTAGGTTAAGAATTTTGTATGAAATTGGTTTCTTTTATATGTTGCTTAAAGATTGAGGAAATTTTCTTTTTTAATTTAACAACCTATTATTTGGTCTTTATAGTTGTTGAGAAATGATATACTATTTAATGAAGGGAAATACGATCCCATTGCTACCTTAGACTTTAATTAATGTCAGATCTTAACACTGTTTTTTATATGTTTCTCTTGAAATTGCTCAATATTAAGGATCGCAATATATTAACTTAATTTCATAGAAGGGTTCATCCATTACAAAATATATGTATACGTAAATATAAAGGATAATATGTTACTTTTAAATATAAGTTTCTTACACCTATTCTTGTTTAATTAAAAAAAATAAACGAATCTTGCTTTCCTCTTTTCTCTCCATCTTTTCTTCAAAATAAAAATGTAAAATATATGTATATATAATCAAAATTAAAGTGCAAAACGTACAGAAACTAGGGATAAAAAAACAGTACATTCTATTTAGGATGAACTAAATTGAGAAAAAAAATAGATAAAAATAGTAATGTAACATTTTTTCTTATCAGCAAGAAATAATAAATAAAGATGAATCATTTCAAGGATGACTCAATCCTTATACAGAATATAAGAAAGAAAAAAAATATAGAACTTCACTCATTAGTCTATCCCAAACTTCCAACAAATACTACTTACAAAATCAAATAATAGTTGTTGATAGGCTCTTGAACATGTTGGCTTTTGTCATTTTGTGGATAAGGGTTGGGACACACTGTATAAGAGTTGGATACCCATGAAGTGTCTCATTTTATTTTATTTATTCTTTGTTGAGCACAAAAAAATTGAGTGATGGGGTTGGTCTTTGAATTTTAAATAATTTTTTAGCTAGTTGTGGCCGTGTATGTCTTGCTGTTGTGGCTATTGGGTTTTTTTTTAAGTGTATGTCTCTTTTGTTCTATAAGAGAGTTAGATCATCCTAAAGTAGGTCACATTTATTATATTTTTTTTACTGATAAAAAAATAATAATATAACTTCACATAACTTCAAAATACATACAAACAAACATAGACAACTCACCAAATATAAATCTCCAAAAAAATAATAATATTTTTTTAATCTTATTTAAAAAGCACACACCTTAACCTACCACAAACACAACAAATATAGTAATGGACATAATATATAATGCAAAGAAATAAATATATATATATATATATATATATAAAATAAAACAAGAGAGAAGAGAAAGTGAATAGTTACTTATGCAATGTACTTCCATTGATCATTTTGAACAGGATGACATTATTCAATGATTTCTTAGAAAAGAACCATGGACCATGACTTTTGGTTGCTTTGACAAAACCCACTTCTAAAGGTTTCAACTAATTAATATATAGGACCCATGATCCTTATTCCTACCTAGATAGAGTGAAAGGGGAAAAAGTAGCACAAAGGGAAATCTTAAATCAAACTTAAAGTCTGCCTCAATAATAATGTTTCAGTTTCATATTATATATATATATATATATATATATTATGATGTATGCATGATATATTACTGTTGAAGAGGAACTTAAATCTATTCTAAGTACCACTGTGATCCTGACAAGTGACAATATAGAATCACTTTTCTTTGGATAAAAAAAGAAAGAAAAAAAACCATCTATTTTGAAGTGTTGTCTAAAATGGAAAGGAATCACTTGGTCAGAAACATATACTGAACTTTTTTTTCTTCTAATAAGACTACAAATATTTGAATCTTATATAAGTGAATGAGACTGCATGTTGGAAGGAATTTTCTTAAAAAATGTTTTAGATTTTTTTATAAGTAAAAATAAACTTATAAAAAAATAGATTATTTCATTATAAGTTTAATTAAACTCATACAAATTAAAAATAAAAATTTAGAGAAGTTATATAAGGGAATTTACAAATTATATATAAACTCTTGTTAACTCATAAAAAACTTAATTTTTTATTTTTTAAATATATGTAAGAAACTTGTCCAACATCAATAAATTTAGGTGATAATTCTCTTGTTTTTGTTTGGAAGACAAAAAAGAAAAGAGAGTAAGTGAGTATTTTCATTAAGATTACATGTGAAATTAATAGTTTCCATGTGAAAAGCGAACCACGAAAGCACTGGTGGAAATCATAGAGACTCGAAGTCAAGTTCTTTAAATAAGAAAAAAACATTTAACCATTACTTTATTTTCATTATTATTATTATACTTATTAATATTATTATCAATATTAATATAATTAATAATATAAAAATTATTAATATTATTAACACTTTCCTTCCATGCATATAGGAACTCAAACTTTGAAATATTTTGTATCTAGTAGTTACTTTTCTTTGGTAAGTTGGATGTAGTTTAATTTGACAACATGGAAGAATTGAACAGCTACATCTTTGAAAAGAATGTTAACTGAGTCACGTAAAGAATCTATCTCTTTTAAGAAACTATATAGGTCCTAGCTAAAGTAGCTTTCTTATATATATAGGGAGTAAACAAAATGCACCCTATTGAAACATGTCATTTTATGCTATTAATGTTCACTTCCATCTACAAGACAAATCTCTCACCATATTATTAGAGATATTTTATGCATATTTTAGGCATGTAGGAGTGACTCCACATTGCCAAACATAACACTCATCAAAGAGAAATGATTCTGATGGCAGGTGCCACTTCTTTTTTAAGAAATTATAAGTCTATTATACGTCAGTTTTATACAATATTCTCTTACAAATAGTAGAAAAAAACAAGAAAAAAGAGAGATGAATGTAAAGTGAGGTGAATACTGTGATTAAATAAAAATAAAACAAAGCTAAATAGTAAAAAAAAGACACAAGAAATTTGCCTAGACACAACACTATAAATAAATAGTACACGTTTTGTTTTCGAATTAGATTTAGAGTTTTGTATTTGGTAATATACAAGGACATTTAATAAACAAAATCATAAGGTTAAGATTTGCACCCACTTATATACAATGAAAGGCTCTAATCTCTAGTCAATGTGGGATCTAAACCGGCTCTGATATCATGTGTTGGAGATCCCACATCGACTAGAGATTAAAGTATTTCATTATATATAAGTGGGTGCAAACCTTAATACTATTAGTCGGTTTTATGGAGTTGAGTTAGACTTAAATTTCATTTCGTAATATAACAGCAATGCTGATTAGCTTTCTTTAATCACTTATAAAACAAAAAAAAATCAAGAAGAAGTAATGAAATCAGATTTTTTAAACTAATTTGTCAAAGTTTTTTATACTGTGTTTTTTTACATAAGTAATTAACTTGTGGAATAGTTTTCTTACACATATATGATTATATATATACATATATAAAGTTTATCATCATGCATGTAGTGGTTCATCCTACGTTTGTCTTAAAAGTACTGAGAATTTATTGTATCTCTCTTCCTTTTTCTCTTGAAAGAGAAATCTACACACACTCACCAACCACATTCAGTGCTGCCGCAGACTAAATGGCACCCTACTCAGTGCCTTTTTCTGAGATTGCATAGAGTTTGACTGGTCTTCTATGCACATCATAAATCATACATCATATACAAATCAGTTAGAACACGAAAGATACTTAAATGATAGCCAAATTAATACACAAAACAATAGTCAGAGAAACTACACTGCCACTAGCTTTTGCAGATGATCAACATTCAACACTAGCTATTATGGAAAACACTAACTTAGCAGAAATTAATATAGCTACACCATAGCTAGTTATACATACTGTATGTATATATATAACTTATTTTATTGTCAATTACCCCCTCCCCTTGTGACAAATTGCTAGCAGCAGTGGTTAATTAATAATAGTAATAATAGTGAAATTAACAATGTACAAAAACATCATGTTATTGTGCCCCGGGGTAGCTAAACTCTTGCAGAGCACATTCTTGTGCCACACCTTGACCTTGAAAATGGGAAGCAAGTGAATGATGGTGATAAATGGAAGTGGTGGTTTCACCCCAATTTGTGGTGGTGGTGTTGGTGTTTTGGTGGCAAGTAGTTGTAGTTGTAGTAGAGTCAGCTATCTTATGGATCATGCCCTCATTGTACAAGAACTCCAACCCATCTGAATAATCTGAAGAAGGAACCATTTCCTCAAATGAGGGAGTGAAATTACCACCTTGTCCTTGCACCAAGTCATCAACTCCAGAGTATTGACCAGTTTGTGCAAATTGTACCTCGTTGTTGGCAATGCAGGCTGAGGAAGAAGAAGAACCGACATGGACTTGCTCTTGGTAAACTTGTTGCCCTTCTGATGAGAATTGAAGATTCAACCCCTCAAGGGTAGGCTGGTAATAATCACCTGAAAATCTTCCTCCAAGTTTGATGAGGAGTTTCTTGATAGAATCTTGGTCGTTGAAACCTGGGCCTTGGTCTGTGTACGGCAAGGGTACTACTACTGGTGGTGGTGGCACAGGCATGTTAATGTTCTGTGGCCAACATGGTTGTTGTTGTTGTTGACTGGTGCTACTGTTTTCCTGAACCATGGATAAGGAAGAAGAATCACCATCACTACTCCTTCTATTAGCATCACTAATTTCTTGCCTAACACTGTTGTAACTGCCTCTATTACGTGGCTCTCTTCGATGCTTCCCTAGAAGCTTCTTTTTCAGCCTCGTGTTCCAGTAGTTCTTTATGTCATTATCAGTTCTTCCTGGCAATTGTGCTGCAATCACCGACCACCTGCGATCACACAAACCAAAGGGTTTCACGAAACAAGAAACACGTTTGAGATGTCAAACCTGTAACCATCAACTTCTTAGTAAAATTATATCTCAAAAAACCAAACACGCATTATAACTAGTTACACATTAGGTTGTATCACCCTGTGGTTCATAATAAAAGAACTAGTTACACGTATATATTGTAGCAACACAGTCTTAATTAACTAGTAAATTAAGCTAAGAGTGAGATGAACACACATATATATGTATCAAAATGAATGTATAAACCTGCTTCCGATACTGATGTAAAGACTGCAAATAATGTTGTCTTCTTCTTCGGAGAAACCACCGTGTCTGAGATTAGGGCGAAGATAGTTTAGCCACCTAAGACGGCAACTCTTGCCACATCGCTTAAGGCCTAATTCACAAAATCAACAACACTGTCAAACACAAAAAAAAAAAAGAGACCAAACCTATCTTCATATTGATCACGATGGTTGTTAAATCAGTGAGAATCACCGAAACCAAATGATAATTTTGATTGAAACATAATCTTATAATAATTTTGACACTGTATTTCCAAAAGGAAATTTGAAGTGTTTATTGATTGAACGAGTCCTTGTCTTGTAATTACACATAGTGAATGGAATGAATGAAAGAAGGAAAGAAAGAAAAATTTAGAAATAGGGTTAGAAAGAAAGTGGTATAATATACCTATTTTTTGAGGCAAAGCAATCCAGTTACCACCAGTGCCATGTTTTTCTATGTAGGATTTGAGCTTAGCATCTTCTTCTGGTGACCATGGACCTTTCTTCACGTTTGCTTTGTCGCAGCAAGGAGCCCTGCCCATGTTGTCTTTTTGGTTTTGGTGTCTGCTTTGAGCTTTTTGATTGATTGGGGCAACTTCCACTCTTTAATTACAACCCCAAGTCAGAATTATGGGAGAGAGAGAGAGAGAGAGAGAGAAAGAGAGACACAGAGAATGAGAATTATTAATATAAAAACTTGGAGGGGATAAACATGATTCCAAGACAATCCATTGCACTATTTTTATATAGTGTGTGTGGCAGAAAAAGAAAGGTATATATTTATTTGTATAGAAAATTCCTGAAATTTAGTATTGCCAGAATAGGAGAATAAGGTTTGTTCTTCTTGTCTTTCTTAGACTGGAATCAATTTTAAGTTGTATATACTATGGGCTCTAACATTTTTAAATTTCCTTCCAACTTTTTGGACTCCACTCCTTTCTTGCCTCACTGTCCACCCACATATGCATGCATCTCACATAATGGGGGCACTCTTCTTTCTTACACTCTTTCTTCAAATTTCAAATTTTTTCCTATTACAAAACTATTAATGCAATTATTTGTCTTTGTATAGTTTTAATAACACATTTTTATCACTCTTTTATTTTTTAATTTCTAATTTTTATCATTAAATTAGTTCACCACACCCATATTTACTCATTATATTTTTAGTTTTCGTAACACGTTAATACGGTTGTACTATAAAAAAAATCACTAAATAAAAATTAATTTTTAAGATAAAATAATCAGTTGTTATATTGACTAAAGACTGAAAAAGTTATTGATATCTAAATTAGTTTCTATTATTGATAAATAACCTTTAGATTAGTATCTAATTAGGTTTTAGCTACCAACTTTAGAATCTAAATAATTGGTAGCTAAAATCTTGATAGCTAATTAGATACTAATTTGGAAACTATTAATCAATAATAAAAATTAATTTATATATAATAATTTTTTTAGTCTATCATAAATTAGTAGTTAATTTAGTCAATATAAAAATTAATTATTTATTGTCTTTAAAATTAGTTTCTATTTAATTATTTTTTAGTAGTGTTGGAACATCCTAAAGTCTTTCATATTTATTATTATTTTTTATTCATAAAAGATTATTTTTAAGTTTTCATTCATGTTATTGACATGTAATTAAGAAGTGCTTGTTATTGTAAAACAGTGTCAATTTATCACCATTTTTATGAAGTAACTTCGTTTATTATAAAAACTGAAAAAAAGATTATAATGAAAATATACAAATTGGAAACTTAACTATGAATGAGCGACATAAGGATGACAATTTGGTGATAAAACATGCCATTAAACTTTTTTTTAAACCTTATCAATAAAGTTCTACCATGGAAAGAAAACTATGAAAAAAGTACTTTTAAGTTTTTAGATTTTCTTTTGTTTAGGAGTTATATCAACAATTAATATTGGACATTATTTAATTGTGATGTAGCTTTTGTCAATGCTTTGAAATTTGTCTGTGAAGGTTGTCTTATATTAATGTATGTTAATATCTTTCCAACTTCTAAGTTGACCAGTTTTATGATCACTTTAGGGCAAAAGATAGTCTGAAATACACGCGAAGGACATAGTCTAGGCATGCTTCCTAAACTCAAAGACCGTTCAAAAATCTATGTTTAAACTTATTTTCAAACCAGATTTTTTAGAAAAATAGCTTCTAAATGATAATCTATTAATAGATTTTAATGCACATGAATAAAAAAAGTGAGATCGGTGAGAAGGATGATGTGTAAAATAAGAATTTAACAAAACTCATAATTACACTGATAATCAAGATATATACTAGTGGTCTTTGAATGGATTTTTTATAAAATTTATTCTGATTAAACTATGATTTTCTGATATTAACTGGAGTTATAAATGAGATTTGCATTTATTTATAGACAAATAACGAGTGATATGATAAAGTTAACGATGATTTTGATATCAGGTTAAGAAATTAACTTTAAATCTAATTGAATCTTTATAAAATTGATTTAAGATAAGATTTGCATCAACTTATATATTATATTAAATATTTTTATTTTTATATATTAATAAATATTTTTATCTCGTCAATTTAAGATGTTGAACTTATAATACTATCACATCCAAAAAATCACTTCATAAGAATTTGAACTTGAGAAATAAAGGAAATTTCATTTTATGAGGTGAGTAACTCACCAACCAAACTTCATCCGAGAAAAAATTAAAAATTGAATGATGTTGATATCTATAAGGACGAATCAATCTAATTGCTTTTTGTCCAACATTGAAAGGTTAACAAAGATTCTAGAAGCAAAAAGAAAGAGTGCATTGAATTTATGTGGAAAAAGTTGTAAGGGTTTTTTTCTACCATTTTTGGTTGGTGAACAAATTACTTACTAGATAATAAGAGTGCCGTGAGAACCGAGGTAGTAGGCTGACTAGTGGGCACAAGCACTACCATCACAATATATATATATATATATATATATATATATATATATATATATATATATATATATTCTTACAAGAATTTTATAATATAGAATGAATTTGAATGAAAAAAAATTGGAAGGAGGGAAAGAAGAAAGAAATCGAAACTATTTTTATATAGTTTGGTTTAAGAAAAATGAAAGAAAAATATGGAGGGAATGAATTATTAAGGAAATAATGATTATTAAATTATATATAATTATTATACATAATTAATTTGATAATGATAGAATTTTATGATTAGTGGATCATCACATAATTAACTTGTAATTTGTATATATTTTTCTATACATGGTGTGATGTAGCATTACCATTTTTCTTACCATCTTTTATATACAATTTTCTTTTCTTACCATCTTCTTATGTATCATTTTCTTATATGTATCAGAGTGTCGATTTTGGTGACAGCCTCTCCATTTTTATCCGTTAAATAATATATCATGTTTGGCAAAGAAAACATCAGTAACGAGTTCTATAGAAACTTAGTACAAGACTTCACTGTCGAGCAAATTCAACGATTGGCAAAGGTTGCTAACTCGCTCAACAATAATGATAAAAGTGACGCGTTTATAAAAGTTGTAGGTTTGTTTGTCCATAACTCATCTATTGGTTCTACTTTTACGAAACCATGGATTTGGATAGCGGAGCAACCGATTACATTGCATCTGATTGACAATTTTTCACACACACTTCATCATCATTTATTCCAAAATGTTAATCTGCCCACAGACTCAACAACGACATCTCATCTACGGGCACGATTAAATTCAATAGCAATATCACTCTCAAAGATAGATGTTCTTTGTGTTTCTTTTAATTTAAATCTCATGTCCGTTAGTAAGATAATCAATTCACTAAATTTTTTGTTTCGTTCTTTTTTCACATGATTGCGTTTTGTAGGACTTGGCTACAGAGAAGATGATTGGCTCGGGTAAACCATATGTAAGCTTATACTACATGTCCCTTCTTCCAAACCAAGCCCGCACATCTCAAATTCCGATCGACCCTGATTTATGGCACACACGCCTCAAACTTTCTTCTCTGGCGCATCAACAACTTGCATATTCATTACTACCTATAATATATCTTTCAAGAATATTCATCTAAATCTCTCGGCCAAATACTCGTCTAGATTTATCGGATGCAAGAATACCAAAGTAATGAAAGTGGTAGGGTATACCATTTTGAACCAAATATTTATAGTGTTCTTAAAATATTTACAAACAAAACATCGCAACTTCATGAGCGTTGAATATAAACGCATCCAACGATCAAGGTTCATCAACTTTCATGTCAAATGGCACAGTAAAAGCAACATATGTGAAACGATACAATTTTTCCGTACAAAAACTCGTTTAATAAACAAAATCTAATCAATGTCAAAATCAAAGTCATTCCCAAAAAATCTCCATTTTGATAAGCATTTAATGCAACCTTTCATTTCTTTTAACAGACATTTTGTCTTTTCAAATTCCTTATGCCTAGGGGGACTAGTGTACTATCTGGACGGAAAGGTTGGTCGAAAGATTAACCGACAAGTAAACTGAAAGGTAAATTGAAAGGTTGACTGAAAAACATAAATCAAATAAAAATAAGAAAAGAATGAAGAAATAGTTACTCTGGCAAAGCCCATTCAAAAGGCCCAAAACATATAGGGTGTGTTTAAAGAAGATTAGGTGTAAAGAGGAGAAGTCCAACTGGGTTTTAAGCCCAATAAGAAGGTGCTATAAATAGGTGATCAATCGAAGAGGTAAGTAGAGTGAATTTATCTGATAATTAACTAATATCAATTATGACTTTGACATCGGAACACCTTTTAAGTACACATACGCATCCGTGAGAGACCAAGAACTAAGAGATATAGTTAACCCAGTTCTAAGGGTAAGAGTATACAAACCAAGCTCAAACTCAAATCAAAGGAATAACAGACCAAAAACTCAAACCGATAGAGAAGACCGAGAACTCAGCAGGTTCAAAAAAAATAGAAAGATTGTTTATAAACCCTTGCAAGAACAGTACTCATATTTATTTATTTTTTTATATATTTTAATTAATTAAATTATTTTTTATAGTATCTTAAAGATTGAACTAAAAATATAATTCTTTAAAATCTAAAAGCTAAAATAAAAAATAGAAATTAATAACAAACTAAAAGTACAAATATTTTAAAAAGTCAAATCAAAATTTGTCTTTTCCACAGTAGATGTAGGTACTCAGCCCCCACAGAAGTGAAAAGTTTTGAGTCAAAAGTCTCAGACACCGGTGTGCCAGAAAAGCCAGAAATTAGTCTAAAACTTAACGTATTTAATGGCCACTGAAGCCAAATGTAGTTTGAAAAAAATGCAGACACAGTGCAGTAAAAATTGATGAATGAATGAATAAAAATGTAAACGTATCAGTGGAAGAACTAACTGAGTACTTAATCAGGTTGTTTAAATATTTTAAACTGTTCAGCTGTAAATATTTATGAAAAATATAATTTTAAATTAATTATCATTAAAATTAATGAATGTGTAATCAAACATAATGTTTTTACTATTATTAAGCGTGTGGTTAATTTACACAAAAAGATTATTTATTTAAATTAACTCAGTGTAAATTATTTTTTGAAGGTTAAATATAATTTTTTTATTTTTATGCAAAATTGATTTTAGTTCATCGTACAAACTTTATATCTTTTAAAATAGTTGTAGTAAAAATACTATTAAAATATAGATTAAGATGTTAAAATATTTATAAGATGTTAAAACATTTTGTGACTTGGAGATAATGTGAATTGTGGATGTTATAAATATTTTAACATCCTAATCTACATTGAAAAAATTTGTTTATCATGTAAAATAAATTATCATTGACTTATTCCAATAGTTTTCACGCGAAATTGATTTTCGTTCTTCGTTCAAACTTTATATCTTCTGAAATACTTGTAGTAAGAAAATTATTGAAATATATTATGTGATAAACAAAATTTTAGTATGGATTAAGATGTTAAAATACTCCATAGGATGTTAAAACATTTCATGTTGACTCATAGATAACGTGAATCGTGAATGTTATAAATATTTTAACGTCGTAATCCACGTTGAAAATCTATTTATCATGTAAAATAAATTATCATGGACTCATTTCAATAATTTTCTTTCTACAATTATATAGAAAATCTATTTTTTTTATCAGAAAGGTAGAAAATCTAAAATATTGAAAGAAAAAAAAAACCAATTTCCTATAATAGTGAAAAAATACATTTAACTTTTTTTTATCAGATGATTTTGAATTAAAATGTGATGTAAAGTTATGGTGGTGACTGTGATCTAGTAAGTTATGTTTTGTTAGGTAGAGGGGCCATGCAAAAAATAGGAGCTGCAGGGTTCAAACGCAATAAAGCCCATTTCCACAACTGTGTTTTACTTGAATTTAATCACTTTTAGTTTTGTTGTTTGTTTGTGTAGAAAAGTAGATTCCTACTAAGTTTTTTCTTAAATGTAGCCCACGGATTCAAAACGCTGTAATAGTATTTATAGCACCGAAAATAATAGCTCACCTCATTCTTTATTTTTTTCTTATTTTAATATTTTCTCTTTATATGAATACATTGATAATTTTTTTTAAAAAAATTATAAATTAAAATTAACTTGTACATGAATTAAAATTATATAAATTATTTATTGACTAAATTTAACTGATAAATTTATTTTAATTTTTTTAAATGTCTCCATGAAAAAGTTGGTCCTATATTGTTTGTGAACATAATTAAAAGTTTAAGATTATATAATGTTCCTAACTAGTTCAAGAAGGGTGTTGAACATAGAAGTATTGTATTTTTTTGAATAAATGAACGGAAAAGTAATATGAGTGTTAAATTAAATTAAAATTATAAATTAAATTCATTTGAATGAAATTGAAATTGAAAACGTCATTAAGTTTATGTTTGTTGATTTATTGGATTTTCGTGAATCACTTAGATATCAATTAACACGATTTTAGATAATTTTTTGTATATTTAGTTTAACATTAATTTGAGTTGAAAATAGTTTTATATCATAATAAAAAAATATTTAGCTTTTATATCATATTTAGTTTTATATATCATTTTAGTGTTTTGTCACAATCAATATATTTATATTGACGTATTTTATTATATAAGTATTTAAGTAAATATTGAATGTTAATTTAATAGATAAATAAAAATCACACAATCTTTTCGAAATTTATCAAGTACATATATTATTAGCCGTTCAACAATTCAGGAGTACGAAATGAATATGCATGAGCCATTTAGGATAATTAAAAAAAGCAAAATTTGTATTATTTTGCTTATCTTTTATTAAAAAATAATAATATTTTGAAACATGAAGCAAAAAAATGGTAAAAAAATATGTTAAGAAAAAATTATTACAAGGGAAAAAGTGGTTGGTGGAGTACATATAGAAGAAGCTAGTAAGCAAGTTGTACAATAGAAATTGAATAATTAAAGAGTAAGGACCAAAGTCTTTTCTTTCTTCTAATAGTAGCACAGTCAACGTACTATAATTTGATTTTGACCAACGAGTTTGAAATTTAAAATATAATTAAGTTTTTATATGCATAATATATTTTAATAATTTTGTTATTTTTTTACGTAAAAAGTTAAGTTATTTTTTAAAGAAAAAAAGTAAACAATATCCATCAATGTTATGGATTTAGTCTTTGTGGTTATACATTCACAGTTAATTCTTTTATGCATTCTTTATCTTTTCTAATATAATATATTTTTAATTTAGTATTCGTAGATGTAACTATTTTTAATGTGGTCTTTGTAGGTAGAAAAAAAATAATGCAAAACCTTTTTTTTTAAATGCTTAGTTTTCTTTAATTAATATTACATAATAACTTATTTGTAAATCATCTTTAATTTCTTTTTATTGATTATTTTTTATATTCATGAAATTAACTTTTTTAGAATTTAAACATGTTTATATTTAAAGTATTTTTGCTGTCATCAAAATAAATTAATGTTGATTAAATTATTTTTGCAAATTTTTTATTTATTTGTATAGTATTTTTTTCTATTGGGTGAGGCAATAAGTTAAAATAAATTTTAACATAAAAAAAAGTTAAAATCTGAGTTAATTATCAAATAACTTCTATTTCATTTTTAAATTTCTTATTTTAACTTTTGAAGTAAACTTTTAAATAAATAAAAAGGTCAAACATAACCTAAAATTTGGTCCCATTAACTCTTAAAGACTAATTAACTTTAAAGACTAATGTGATTGATATTTTATAGATTAAGGAAATGAAGAATAAAATTTTAATTGAGAGAAGAATAAAATGAATGTTAAGCAAACCCTAATAAGTAATATTGCACATGTGAAATTAAGCCAACAACTCATATCATAAGAGTTGAGTTAAAGATGAATCACTTCAATCAATAATTTACATTATGATGAGTTTGAAATTTTGTAACCCAGTTTAATTCATTGTTAATTGGTAGTTTATTAAAACACATGTGTTGTGGGAGGGATTAAGGTCATTAGGATTATTCAGAATTTGAATCGATAAAAAAAGTAACCAAAAATTGATACCCTATTAAAGTAAAAAAAATTGGATTAATTTGGATTTTTTTTTAAATGAAGCAATTCACTTTGATTTCAAATTTAGTTAAAATTTGACAATTTGAAATCGCCCTAAACCAAATCAAACCAAAATCAATTATTTAAATATTATTTCATTCTATATTAAAAAAAGTGTACAAAAATAAAATTTAACGTCTCTGAGTTGGTTTATACATATAAATCTATAATAGACCGATTAAAAAAAAAAGAGGAGTAATACAATAAATTTAATATATGAATGAGATTAAGAAAGAGTTGTATGATGGTGTTAACATTATATTATTAGTCTTGAAAAAGAAAAATGTTAAAATAGAATAAAAGATTATTAAAAGGAAACAATAAAAAAAATTAATTTTTATGTTTATTTTTTTAATTTCATATAATATTGCACCACAATAAAATTATGAATTAGAAACCAAATTTAGAAACTAAATAATTGGTAGTTAAAACCTTAGTTGATACCAATTTAGAAACTATTTAACAATAATATAAACCAATTTTTTATTTAATTTCTAAAATGATCTCTAATTTAGTTACTATTGTAACTAGTTATTTTGGTCTCTAAAAATTGGTTTCTATTTCATTATTTTCTTGTAGTATTGTACATTAAGTGTATGCAGATGATTTGTTAGATTTATTAGAGGTAGATGGTAAGGTTTATCTGATATTTATATGTATAAATACAACATAACCATACAATCACCTTTATTTTTGTTTTTTTCTTTTATTATAAAAGCGTAAACACTTTTTTTTATATATTTTATTTTATTTTCTTTGTTGATAAATAAATGTTAATATATGTAAATAAAGTTTTTAATATTATACACAACTTTAAAGAGAACAAATATTTAATTATAGTAAAGTAGATAATGAAATTATTCATTATGATAAAACATTAAGTCATCATGTAAGGTCAAAAAGATAAGATCAAAATATATATATATATATATATATATACTAATAAAAAGTTATACAATAAAATAGAATTGCAAGATGGTTAAATTAAAATATTATGGGTTAAAAACATGATTTGAATAAGAGATTTCATATAATTAAAAAATGACTTAATAATTTTTTCCAATAGAAGTAGCAAGCAAGGTCAAAGTAAATGAATTAAAGCTAGAATAGCATAGAATTCAACTTGAATTTAGTAGAATGGAGTGTGACTGATATTCATGGAATGAAAGAAGCAGTGTGTTGTGGTAAAAGGTTAATTAATAGTCATTAATTGAGTGGGGATTAATTTGGAATATAGCAAGTACTTCCTCTTCATAATGGAAAGAAAATAGGTCTGAAAATGAAAGCTTCACTTGACTTTTCATGCACATTTTGTTCCACAATTCTTGAAAGGCTCATAATTCTGATTTATGATGATAGAAACAGGAATCTCAACTGGCACAAACAAAAAGTAACTGTTTTTTTTTTTCTTAATCAAAATACCTTTTAATTTTTCTTTAATGCACAACATTTTGGAGAACTTATTCTATGGTGAGTAGTGTGTTCTGCTTTTTATATGTTGTCAACTCATCTTAAATGACCAATTTGTAATTTTACACCTTTAGCTATTGTAAACACTATGAATAAAAATATGTAATTTCGTTCTCTCATATTTAATTGTGACAATTATGTTATTTAAATATTGTAAGTGCATAATTTTAATCCATATATATATATATATAGAGAGAGAGAGAGAGAAAACTCTGATTTTGTGATTATTGTGTAGGTTTGTATTCGTTCTCAGAACTTAATAAATACAAAGAAAAAGGATTAGAGATAAAAATGTTCTCTTCGTTCTTTTCTTTTTTTACGTTTTTCTTATTTTCTATTTTCTATTTTCTATATCAAACTCTTCTTTTTTGAAATCGAGTAAATTTTTATTTAATGTGTGAATTGTATAAATTTGTAAATTTATAATTTCTCTTAATGCTTCCTACCCTTCGTGGGTCTCAATCATGGCCATATCATTTATGACCAGCATTCAACACACGTAAAATGTTCATTTTGTGTTTAATGATTTAAATTTTTTGTCTTTTAGATATTCATATCGGTAAGTCAAATTACGAAGTTCTGGATATATAAATCTGAAACTAATATGTCACTTTCGGATTTTACTATCCAAAAGCTTATTTGGACAACATAAATGATCTTTCGAAGGTCAAGATCCATAAACAAATATAAATGAGTTTCGGATCTCAATTCTAAGCACCATTTACAATACATCATTCCGGATATAAAAATTCGGAACTCATTATTCACTTTCAGATATAACCATCTGGAAGCTTAAATGAAATATGAAAATGACCTTCTGGATTTCGAAATCCAGAATATATAAAAATAACTTCTGGATATTGAAATCTGTAAGCAAATATGTGAAAAGGATATAATGGGATTTTAAAATTTTTGTTGGGTGCGAGTCAAAATTGATTGGGTGCAGGAAGCAATTGCCCTCAATCATTTGGAGGGGCTTTCACTAAGTCCAGTATGACCCAAATAGTGTACAAAAACCCAATAAGAATGAAGAGGATCTTATATTGAAGCAAGTAATTTTGGGCCTACGCCCAATTCCGCGAAGGCCTTTCTATTTAAGTAAAATCATTTTATTACATTCTTTGTTCCGTGTGCATAGAGATAAGGTTGATTTGTTTTTTGTAAAATATTTTTGACAAGAATTTTAAAACAATTTCAAAAATTAAATGTTCCGGTGTGACTTTTAAAGTTTCTTAAATATTTTTAGAGAAGAGCATCATAAAGTGGATATAGTAGTTAATTTTAATATAAAGGAAAAAAAATTACATTATATGATTTTATTAAGTTTAACTTTTTTTCTCAATAAGTTTGGTTCCTCTGAATTTATATTTATTTTATTACATGAGTTTTTTTTTTATAATAATTAATGCACATGAATCTTAATATTCAAAGTAGAAACTAATCTTGATACCACATATTTAAAGTGTAACTCTTTTTATTTTAAGTACTCTTTTTATTTTAAATGTAACAATTCAAATATCATAATTTAATTATAACTTGACACAAGGAGCATCCATCAAGGATAATATTTCTTCATATCAAGTTCGAAAATGTTAACAAAGCACTGAACTAAAGTAAAGGTTATGCAAAGAGAAGTATACAAATGCTGTTTTTAATCTTAACGGTAATAGTGCTCCTGGTCCTGATGGTTTTGGTGGTGTTTTCTATCATTTTTGCTAGGAAATTATTGGGACAGATGTTTGCAATGCTGTTCAACAGTTTTTTAAACAAAACTGGGTTCTCCCTGGAATGAATAGTAATGTGGTATTTCTTATTCCAAAGGTTCAGGGTGCTGATTCCATTAAAGATTACAGGCCAATTGCTGTTGCTAATTTCAAGTTTAAGATTATTTCCAAGATACTGGCGGATAGGCTTGCACTTGTGGCTGCTAGAATCATTTCTCCTAATCAATATGCATTTGTGTAGGGTAGACAGATTCAGGATTGCATTGGTATTGCTTCTGAAGCTATTAACCTTCTTTCTAAAAAGGTTAGAGGAGGTAATGTGGCTTACAAAGTTGATATTCATAAAGCTTTTGACACTCTAAGTTGGAAGTTCTTATTATTAGTTTTAAAACGCTTTGGTTTTCACCCCTCATTTGTCGGTTGGATTAGTACAATTCTCCGTTCAGCTATGCTTTCTATAAGAATAAGTGGTAGTTTGGTGGGTTTTTTTCCTTGCAGTCGAGGGGTAAGACAAGGTGATCCATTGTCTCCTTTACTTTTCTGTCTTGCAGAGGAAGTTCTTAGTAGAGGTCTCTCTAAGCTTGTGAATGATAAGAAGATTTTAAATATGGCCAGTCCGCACGGTTATCTCACTCCCTCTCATATTTTGTATGCTGATGACATATTTATTTTTTGTAGGGGGATATTAAGTCTCTTAGAAATTTGAGTTCTTTTCTTAAAACATATGGTGATTTTTCTGGTCAATATATAAATAACTCTAAAAGTAGTTTCTTCACCATGGATAATTCTCCAAGATTTGTCACCAAAATTCAAAATATTCTTTCTTGTAGTCATGGTTGTTTGCCTTTCCATTATTTAGGAGTGCCTATCTTTGTTGGTGCTCCAAAGTGTCGGTTTCTTCAACCTTTGGTTGATAAAGTTAAATTGAAGCTCGCATCTTGGAAAGGTAAATCTCTTAGCATGATGGGTCGAATTCAGATGGTCAATACAGTGATTACTGGATCTCTAGCTTATAGTTTTAATATGTATAAGTGGTCTGTTTCACTTATTAAGCAAGTTGAGCAGTGGTGTCGGAATTTTATTTGGACTGGTGATATTCTGAAAAAAGGTATTGCTACCGTTAATTGGGGGAAAATTTGTTCACCTCTTGAGGATGGAGGCTTGAATATCATTAATCTTCATCATGAAAATAATGCATATCTTCTTAAGCTTGCTTGGAACTTTTCTTATAGCGACAAACCTTGGTCTTTACTCTTGAAAGCCAGGGTTCTTAAATCAAAATATGAATTTCGAACGGTTTATAGATCTTCCTCTCTTTGGCCTGGAATTAAGCAATTTTATTCTACCATACTTGACTATACTTATTGGACTGTTGGTACAGGTTCTTTTATTAATTTCTGGAATGATAGAGCTACTACTTCTTTAGCAAATATTGCAGGGTTATCTGATGGTGTTAGCATTCCGGATACAGTCTCTCAATTTTGGACAGGTTGTGATTGGAATATTCCCTTCTCTTTACAGCAGATGCCTCTTTTTTTTAATCATATCATGATTAGAGAGGAACAGGATATTCCTAATTGGATTCTAAATGAGTCTGGTCGTTTCACTCTTAAATCGGCTAGGACTTTTTTCTTGGAACCAGGAGTTCCAGGTGGTTGGGGTAAATTCATTTGGTCTGCATCTATTCCGCCTTCCAAAACTCTAGTACTCTGGAAAATTTTTCATGGGCGACTTCCTACAGATCAACATATTCAGAATAAGGGTTTGCATATATGTTCTATGTGTTCGCTTTGTGAAAAGCAAGAGGAATCTATTCAACATCTATTTTTTTGAATGTTCTAACGCATTGCATATTTGGAGTTGGGTACGACAAATTTTTCTTACTTCTCATTTCTCTAATAAGGATGATATACTTTCTTTTATTAAGAGTGATGGTAGTCCTCTGGTTAAATTGATTAAGCTTGCGGTGATAACCTTTTCTATATGGATGATATGGCGTATGAGGAATTATGCTAGATTTCAGGATAAGATTGGGGTTTCTAAGGCTATTTCGATAATTAAAGATTTAACTTGTCTAGTGGGAAATTCGTCTAAAGCTTCAATGAAGAATGATATGTTGGACTTCAACGTGATTACGTGATTAAGTTTTTCGGTATTAAGACTCGTAGCGGTAAAGTTCTTCGTCCTCTTCCTATTAGATGGGAATTTCCTTCACCAGGCTGGGTCAAAATTAATACTGATGGGGCTGCTAGGGGGTATCCTGGTCTTGCTACTTGTGGAAGTATTTTTCGTGGGAGTATGGGAGAATTTATTGGTGCTTTTTCAGCGTTTCTTGAAGTTCAAACTGCTTTGGTTGTTGAGTTTTATGGAGTTATACATGCTATGGAGGAAGCTCAAAAAATGGGACTTACTAATGTCTGGCTTGAATGTGATTCTGCCTTGGTTTGTGCTGCGTTTACTGCTAGGACTAATGTTCCGTGGATGCTTCAGAATCGATGGAATACTTGTCTTAATTTTTGTGGGACAATCAGGTTTAGGGTAACTCATATTTTTCGTGAAGGGAATGCGTGTGCTGATAAGTTGGCTAATTTAGGATTTATTCATAGAGAATCTTTTCATTGGTATAATAGACTCCTTGCTAGTCTGTTCTTAGAATTCTTTATGAATAGGTATAATCTACCTATGTATCGTTTGTGTTAACATATGGGTTTTGGTCTAGTCCCCCCATATTTTTGTATTTTCTTTCTTTTTTATTTTTTTAATAATATTTTTTCATGTGATGGCAGATGATTGTTGTTACTTGAGGTGTCAGCTTAGCTGAGATGTCAAGTTGCATAATGATGCCTAACACGAAAACTTTATAAAAAAAAAAGTATACAAATTATAGATTAATAATCTCTCTTTTCAAACTTCACTACTAAAAAATCATTAAATAAAAACTAATTTTAAAGATAAAAAATAACTAATTATTATATTAACAAAATTAGATA
Organism: Phaseolus vulgaris; assembly: GCF_051622355.1. Lineage (NCBI taxonomy): Eukaryota > Viridiplantae > Streptophyta > Magnoliopsida > Fabales > Fabaceae > Phaseolus > Phaseolus vulgaris. Next base: position 4,237,941 of record NC_143498.1, read on the forward strand.
TTATTTTAAAGATTAAATAAATTATTAGTATCTAAATTTATAAACTAGTTTCTAAATTGATATCTAATTAATTAATTAATTAATATATAATTATCTACTAAGATTTTAGTCAATAATTTTAGAATTTAAATTAATTAATGAATTTTAGTAACTAATTAGATAGAAATTTAAAAACTGGTTTCTAAATTTAGAAACTACTTTAGATACTAATAATATTTTTAATTTTTAAATTAGTCAATATAATGACAAATTATTCTCTAATATTATTTTTTATTTAATTAACTATTTTTTAGTGCTTGTACTCGTTCAAAGAAAAAAAAATAGTAGATGTGAAACGGATGCTGAGAAACAAACTAAATAAAATAAATAAGATTATAAAAACAAAACTAGACTAATGACACTCACAACAAGATTGAAGACATTGATTATATATAAATTTATATATTGGTTGTAAGACTAAAGACAATATTATTTTTCTTTTTATTTATTACTTTCAGTAACATAAAATTGTATTGAATAAATAAATAAAATCGCACCCCTCAAATAGTGATATAAAAGAAGAAGTCTAAAAAGTACTATTTTTTTCCAATCATGTTCTCAAATTTAACAAAGTTGCTTATCATTTAAGTCAAGCTCATAAAATTTAATATAAAAATTAAATTCATTTTAAATTATTTTTAAAAAAGTAGATACATATTTGTTTTAAAAAACTACTTATTAAAAATTCTTATTGTGGATTCAGTTAATTAAATTCTATCAAACTGATTATTACATAGATTTACTACTACACTAAAGTTTGATAAGTTAATTTATGACAACTAGGAATTTAGGGAATTCATTAAGAAATATAATATGTTGCTACTATCAATCAATTAAAAATTAAAATCTTAATAATTAATTATTTCATTTTACTATTTAATATTTATCTTCTTAATGATTAAAATAAGTTAATAACCAACATGATTTTTATTTAAAAAAAATTATAATACATAATATAAAAAAACTCCTATGCATACGCACTAGTCTTGAAATATAACAATCATTAAAATATCTTTCTGAAATGAAATCATAACCCCTCTTAAAATGATGTTTTAAGTTGTGACATTGATTCATGATCAAGTCAAGTGTAAATAGTTTCTTTCTTTCTTAACAAGTTTAATTGTGGAATTTTCTACTTAGATCCCAACAACTATGTTTATTTGACGAATCATCGTGTTCATTTGTTACACAAGATAGAAGAGATTAATAATTAATCTTAAGAATTCTTTGAAATTAATTAGTGCTTTCTCGAATTGATAGTTTTTATGGAGTTGAGATTTTCAATTAGAAAAAAGTTATTAAGCCATTTGAAATTGGCCTTTAATTCCAATATCGAACTTGACATCCAATCATAATTATAGAACTTTAATTATAATCAAAATTAAAGGTTGTGTAAAGGTTACAAAGAAAGAAATCCAAATGCTTGCTTTTTACATGTAAAAGAAATCCATTTATTGCGATTTTGATCTAGAATTTATTTTCATTATTCTATAATTGTTCTTAGTTCTTATCATTGTTTGATTTATTGCTCATAGTAGTTAAAACTTTCATTCTATGAATAATTGGTTCAAATAAAGGTGACTAATTATGATTTCCTTCAAGTTTATAATCCTTATTATGAGTCCCATCTTTATTTCTTTTAAAAGAACTATATGAAATAATTTAATATTCTTAACTCCAAATGATATAGAATATTGTTCTCCATTCTCTCGTTAAACTTTTATTTTTAGATATTTATTTTGATTGATCTTTTCCCCGTTATTTTTATTCTCATATGCTCATGAGTCACTCTAATAAGCTTAATTGAAAGGTTGTACTAAATTTTCTTTTGCTTTTATTTACTTTCATCTTTATTTTTTGCTATTGGATCATCAACCAAAAAAATTCTATCGGGTGTTATTCTCTTTACCGTGCTTGAGAACTCTGAGATAAATCTGGGATAGGTTTAACAACATATTTGTTTAGGTGAATGTTGTTTAGATGAAGGGGAGTAGAACTCTTATAATTGTGATACCCTATTGGAACAATCCTGAAATGTTTTTTTTATTTATTTCATTCTTTAGCTGATAAAAAACTAAAGAAACTCTGTATAAAAATATGAAGAAAGCTTGGTTCATATCAACTTACCAAATTATATCAATGCAAAATGACACAATTTTTCACATCTTTTTCAACATCATTCTTTACTTTTACAATACACCAACACAAGAAATATTGTTATCATAAAAGAAAATGCATGTTACAGAATGTTACATAAGGAGTGAAACATTTAAAAGCATTTTTTACATCTACTAAACCTGAGAGAGACTCCCCAAAGAAGCTTCTTTGCATTTGGCCAATTACAAAATGCCTGCAAGGATCTTTGGGAGTTGGGAGCATTGTAGTTGGTCTTGACAACAGAGGACAAACATTTGAATTGGGATGCTCACTTCACCTATCTCAGTGTAAAATCTTTTGTGTAAGTTACTTGTCAAAACAATGAGTTTCTAGTAGGTGAATCAATCTCTGAAGCATTTTGGATGGAGTTTAACCTTTAACACAAAACCTAGGAAGGTCTTTGGTTTTGGGTTCTACATAAGGGTTGTAAGCTATATGTTCTTTGTAGACCAGTCTTATATTTGTCTTTTTTTATAAGAGTTGAAATATCTCTTATACTACAAGAAAATTATTAAATAAAAGATATTTTTTAGAGATAAAAAATAATTAGTCACTATATTAATTAAATTACATACTATTTTAGATACTAAAAAATTATTGGTATTTAAAGCAGTTTTTATTATTAATAAAATCTTTTAAAAAAAAATCTAAATTGCAATTGGTATCTAAATTAGTTATCAAGATTTTAGTTACTGATGTTTTAGATTCTAAATTAGTCTCTAAAAGATTAATAGAGACTAATTTAGAATATAAAATAGTTAGTAGCTAAAGTCTAACTAACTACCAATTTATAAATTACTTTATAATTTTTTATTAATAATATAAACTATTTTAGATATTAATAAATTTTTTAATTTATAAAATAATATCTAATTTAATCAATATAATAACTAATTATTTTAATTTCTAAAATTAAATATTATTTAATAATTTTTTTAAAATATTAAATATTACAAATCTATTTATTAATTCATTATTGATACATAAAAACATAAAGTTTCAGCTAACAAACTCACTTTTTATAAAGCCATATATGCATATTATCACATAGATTTGCATGTTTTGTGGCCCTTGAATTTGTCTCTTCATTCTTCAATAATCCCATTTGTCCTTTCGGTCCTTCATTACACACCGTTTAATTACTATAATAACTCAAATCTTGGTCATAAAACACATCAATAGGAAAGATTGGAAGATTACATATAATCTCAAGCAATACAAAACTTGAAGTCGCTTCATGTTTCTTCACCTAAATGAAATCAAAATATGTATCAAGTACACTAGCTTTGTCTAAAGTACTATTTATAATAGAAGAGACTTAAAGGACCATATAGTCCGCAAAAATCCATCAATAATATAAATAGTTTAACTCACTTTCCACAAGTTCATCATGTTAAAATGGCTCTTAATTATTTGATTTTGAAAGAAACATGGCATATCTAATGCCCATGTGAAATGTGATTATGTAATGTGACTCATGAGTCTAATCACACATAATGTGAAGTATGTAACAAAGAAAACCTTAGTGGGGTATGCTACCTTTGATAAAGATGTTGTCCACCTGGTGCATTGCTGACTAGACCTTGTCACACTTTCTATTAACTTATACCCTTTTCACATCTTCACTTAAAAGATATGTGTATCTATAGCAATACACCAAAATTATTTCTAATTATAAGTATCATGAACTAGTAAATAAAACTTGTGTCAAACCAGAATCTTCAACGGGTATCTCATTGAAAACTTTAAATTATTAGGTTAAGATACATTCATGAATGGTTTTTTTATGAATTTTGTTTCACACAAATTAGTCTCTTAAACTCGATCATCTTTATGGAGTGATAGATGTGTCTGAAGTGTTCGCTTCAGTGTAAGTTAAGGTATGATCTTGGATTCATGCAAAGTCTAATTTTGCTTATTTCCCGTATTCTAGTTGGGTTTTAAATCCTATAAATTGTATGAGGTTGATTCTGTAATGTTAGGTAGTGTTAGTCTGGTAGCTCCTTAACTAAACTGGTAGGTAGGCGTTCTAATAAGAGTTTATTGTCAGGTATTTATATATAGGGTTGGACCAACCCTGAAGTAGTTCCTATTTATTTATTTATTTTATTGATAATAAAAAAAAATATCTTTAAACATAAAATTAATAGGATCTTTATATATGTTTGATAGATAAATAACATACGAATTGAAATTCTAATTTTTTTTATCATTAAAAACATAAATGGATGTATCAACTCATATACAGAGTAGAAAGAGTTGAGAGCGTAAAACATAAACTTGCAAAAAAATTATTAAATAAAAAATAATTTAAAAAAATAATAATTAATAACTATATTAATTAAATTATATACTATTTTATAAATTAAAAATTTATTGATATTTATAATAATTTTTATTATTAATAAAAAATTATAAACTAATTTTTTAAATTAATATCTAATTTACCAAGATTTTATTAAAGTTGATAACTAATTAGATACTAAATTATAATTTTTTATTAATAATAATAATTACTTTATATACTAATAATTTTCTAATTTATAAATTAATATCTAATTTATTTAGTATAGTAATTAATTATTATTTTTTCTAAAATTAATTTTTATTTTATAATTTTCTAGTAATTTTGAACAAATCACCCCTACATTTATATTATTCCTAGAATTTACATTAATGAGCTCAGTATATTCCTAATTCGAAAAATAACATTAATACATCATATGACAGGTAGAATTACATACGTAGAAATCTTATAGAGATTATGTACCACTCATTTAATATATTCTTTGAATTTTTTTTCTAATTTGACATATGTTGTCATGACATATATTAAATCTGAAAGAAGTGTTGTTTCTTTTTATCAGAAAAAAAAATATAAATAAAGAGATACTTAAGTACTTCAATCCTTTCTACAAAGAAACACCTTTACACAATTTAGACCACAAAATTGGCCATTTAAAATCAACTAAAATCTTATTGAATATCTATTGTTATTATGGACTATGTGTATATACGTTTGTTAATATCTAAAAGTGATTAAAATAAAAAAAACAGTTATATTGTATACAAACGTATAAGTATGATTAATCTTTTTTGGTAAAAACTTATGATTTTTCTCCCATATTAACTTATTTAGACACAAAAGCTAAAGCTTATAGCCTGAAGATGTAGTTTTCAAAAAAAGAAAGAACATAATAATGCTCAATGCCCGTGTCAGTGGCAAATACAATCTTCGCCAAAATAGCTTCTTTTGTTCATGTTGTTCACGGGCCGGGGCTTGTGTAATGTATATGTATACGGTGAGATTATATTTTTTTATTAAAAAAATCATTAAATAATAATTAAATTTAAAGATAAAATATAATTAATAACTGTATTTATTAAATTAGATATCATTTTAAAGATTAAAAATATTTTAATATTTAAAATAATTTTTATTATTAATAAAAAATTATAAAATAATTTTTAAATTAGTATATAAATTAATTATTAAAATTTTATTTATTTTAAATTACTCTTTAAAACTAATAGAGATTAATTTAGAATATAAAATAGTTAGTAGTTAAAACTTTGATAAGTAATGTTTAGATACTAATTCAAAAACTACTTTGTTAATAATAGAAATTACTTTAGATATCAATAAAATTTATAAAATATCTCTAATTTAATCAATAACTAATTATTTTGGTATTTAAAATTAATTTCTATTTAATTATTTAATAATTTATAGTGGATGAGGGTCAATTTTGGTTGATGTCATAATTTTTTATATTGTCAGAATTTTGTAAAATTGGAGTACTTAAATGTTTAGATATTTTTGTTATTTTTTGGGTTTATTTCTAAATAATTCTTTTTTTTTTATTTCAAATGGAAACAAATACATATCTGAAAAGAACTCTTTTCATACAGAAAACTCTGGAAGTTGAAAACCTTTTCCTTGCACAAAAACTAGAAGTAATAAAGTTTGTAGTATGATCTAGTTTCGCATTGCATAAGTGTAATTATACAGAAAGAAAAGGGTTGGTTTGTGTGAATGAATGATGGAGGTAAAGAAATGAGATTGTTGGTGTGTATTTTGGGCAATAGAAGAGAATTGGATGCTAGGTTATGAGAGGCAAGAAGAGAGAAAGTGTAGTAAAATGATTACGTAGATTGCAATAAAAGAGTGAGTTTGTGTTGTAAATGCAGACAAAAGTGTTAGTTGACATGGATGGTTGGTGAAGAAGAAAAGAAAGAGGGTTGTGGAAAGGCCAAACAAAGAGCACAAACCCAAACTCTCACTGGCCAAGTGGCCTTGGAGCCTGGAACACATCACAGACCTTATCTTCATGAATCATTGCCAACTTCAACGCTCCATAATCATTATCAATCTTACTTTTTTAATCAAATGCCCAATCATGCCATATTTTTTCTTGGCCCACCCACCATATCTCTTGCCTCCCCTTGTCAACCTCCCATTGTTAATTTTTTTTTATTTTTTTTATTTGCCCTTTTTCTTCTCATTGATTTTTTTAATTTGTCTTCACAACTCCATAAGTAATAACACTTAATTTTGAAGTCATTTTATGGATTAAATTTGATTCAAACTAATATTTAAATTTATTTTAGTGAAAAAACCGAATAAATAAAAATATTTAAGGAGTTTTTTTATCGACAAAAAAAATATAAATAAAAACCACTTCAGGGTGATCAATTATTATAAAATAATCAGAATGATCAGACATCACAAACCCTCCAAACAACTACATACCAAACTTCACCAAACTAACATTGACACAAACAAGCTAAATTAAGAATAGACAAACCAAATGATCAAGATACCAATCAAGATAAGAGAAGCAGACAGAGGAGAATTTAGAGGTAATCCAAGATCAAACCTTCAACTGAGTCAATGAGAAAATCTCTGAATGATCCAACACTCCACCTTTAAAAATGGTCTTATTCCTATAACACCAAATCTCACTTATCATCACAATCCAAATATTTTCCAACTCTAAACACATCATATAAATCCACAAGATCCACTACACCATTTTTTACTTTAGGCAACGCTGACATATCAACGGGTAGAAAAGTGTTGCCTAAAGTGAGTATAAGCAACACTTTTTTATTGTTGCCCACTTAGTAAGATTTATTTACCTTTATCTCAAAGTATTTAGAAAAAGTGTTGCCTATTTATTTTAAGCAACATTTTATAAAATGTGGACCAGATTGTGAGTACTTCAAAGAATGCTTTTAAAATTGTAGACATGTTAAATAGTATTTTAGGCAACATTTTTTAAAATGTGGTGTTTAACTAATATTTTAGATAACATTTTTAAAGTGATTAAATAACATATAGGCTTAGTTTTTAAATTGTGATAATTAAGTTTTTAAATTGTGATGATTAAATTGTGATTAATTAAGTTTTTAAATTGTGATAATTAAGTTTTTAAATTGTGATAATTAAGATTCAGCTTCGTCACGAACTTACCTTGTTATTGAGTTGGCATTGAGTGGTCGTCATTGAGCTGGCATTGAGTGAGTGAACCTTGTGCCATCACGAACGAAGACTCTAAGTCGAAGCCGAAACCTTGTGCCAACAGAAACCCTAAGCTGTTCGCTACGAAGCAGGAGTGGCATTGTGCGAGTAGTAATGTAAGCTGTTCGTTCTTCAAATTCAACGACAATGACGTTGTCGGAGGCAAAATGATGTGAAGAGAGAGGTTTAAGTTTTCTTCCTTCCATTTTCGCATCTGTTCGTTCTTCATTGTGCTCTGTTTTGCTTCTCTGTTGAATTTCTTGCATTTTAGGTTCTCTGTTGGATTTCCTGCATTTTAGGTTATCTGTTGGATATTTTCTGTATTGTTTGTTCTCTGTTGGATTTCCTGGCTTTTAGGTTCTCTGGTGGATTTCCTGCATTTAGGTTCTCTGTTGAATTTTCTGCATTTTCTGCATTTTAGGTTCTCTGTTGGATTTCCTAGTTTTAATTTTAGGTTCAGCACATTGCTTTCTTCTTTTACCATTTCTTGAATCTTTAGTTTGGCAATTTCACAATTTGACTAATAAAATCCTTGTTTCAAAATTCCATAAATTCCTATATTGTTACAGTTAAGTGAAGGATTCTTGGACTATAGTTAAGGAAAAGAACTTTTAGTTTATAACTTACTAAAGCATTTGTATCAAACTAAAAGGACACAGACAACCTAAGTGGCTTATAATATTGCAGAATAGTTTCCCAGTAACATCATTCAGTTTGGTTAAAGTCCAACTAGTAGCTCAGCTTCTCTGTTTTTAAAATGGAGACTAGTCAACTTGATTAGTGCATAAATCAACAAGAAAAGGAACAAGATGGATTTTAGGAAAATTACAAGAAACATGATGAGAAACAATAACCTCTGCACTCAAAATAATTCTTTGTTTTCTTTCTTTAGTATTTCATGGACTCAGATTTTAGGATTTATTTACTTTTTCGAGTGTATTTCTTTTTAATTATAATTGTAGCTTGGACTTGTTAATTGGACCTCAATTGAACACATTCAATCAAGGTGAATAGTATAAGCTAATCAATTGTGAATATTCAAATTTATCAGAATTTAATCAGTTGGTTGGTATTTGTTATTTTGCAATTGGTGCTGCAAAGGTATAAACTTAGTAGAAATGCATAAGAGGAAAATTTACATGCCCATTATATTCTGTGGACTTAGTAGAAATTTCCTTTTTTCCCAATCAATTGTTTAAAGATTAATCTATACTTACTATTGTATCTGCTTTTCATACCAAAACAATTATGGATGATGTGCATCAAGTATTGTGTTTTTTAAAGGCAAAGAGACAATAAGTCACTAAAATTGATAATCATACAGTGTTGTAGCTAAGTTGTAATTTCTTAGTAGCAGAGAAACTGTATCAACTTTCTTGTTATTAAAAATGAGAGAGAATGAAAAAACAAGAGCACTGTATGAGCATGCCCATAAATAAGGTAGTAGTCATTTTGCAGCTTATGAAAAATCCATCTATTCCTAGCACTTTTGTCTGTTGAATGTTATCATATTGTAATGTGAAAACTCAGATACCCAATAATTTTGAATTTTGAATTCCTTAACAAGTAGACATATATATTAAGTATTATAATAGTTTTTTATAAGAGAATTAAGAACCATAATTAAGTATTATGATAGTTTTTTTTTTATAATTTTGATTAGGAAAATTTATTGTATCTAATTATTGAAATTATCAACGTAAATGACAACACATATATTAGTTCCAACATAAATGACAGATTCTTGCATATATTAGTCTAATAATAGTTTTTTATATTGATTGATGAGCATTAGGAAGGCATTAATTTGGAATCAAATTTTTGAACACCCATCATAATCTCCAAATCAAAGACTAATGTAACTAGCTCAATTCACATTCTACTATGCTAATTTCAGCCTTTCATTTTGCATATAATATCTTATACTCTTCTATAATCTCTCCCATCCCATTAATAATTTATTGTTTATTATGTGATTGTTGTTCCATATATTCTGTCTAATAAATTCCTATTCATCCCATTTTATTTTTTATAGATTATAATTTTTAAGTTTAGTAAGTCTACTCTTATCTTCAACAATCGTAGCTATTGTTATTTTATTTTTACTTCAATAGATTATAATTTTTAAGTCTAGTAAGATTACTTTTAATTTTTACTTCAATAATTATATATATGTATATTTTTAATCCCATAAACTACGTACTAAAATATTGTACTACTCCTAAAAGGATAAAATTTATTTTAATGTTATTTTAATAAAAATAAATTTTATTTATAGTTTACACGTTTGAAAGGCAGAACCACTTCCCTTTATAAAAGGAAGATAGAGGGAAGAAGAATACCCTCCAGGTTTATCTTTTATTTTCTATATTTAATATGCCCTTTTTATTCTGATGGATTTTATTTTCTATATTTAATATCCCTTTTTATTTCTTCCCTTTTAGGTGAATTTGGCTGATGAACTGAAGTTGTATGAAGATTTATTTGATAGCACCGAAGTTTCAAACCTTATTTCATAGGTGAATGATATAAGAATTTCTGGAAAAAAGTGACACTTACAAGGTAAATTACTTGATTGTTACTATTTCCTTGTTTCCTTTTTTAATAGGACTTTATTGATAGCAAATAGTTGTGACAATTTGCACAACAGGTCCTTTGTCCATATTCTTGAAGTTGGAAGTTTCAGTAAGAAAATGTGATTGACTTGTATATATTTTGTCTTTGGCTCATTTAAATAGTTGAATAGTCTATTGTTATCAATATTCTAGCTCAAAGTGTCTGGTTGGACTTAACAATATTTAAGTTTAAGTTATTGTATTTTAATATTTTTTAGTTAGTATCATTTTAATTAGGATTCAAAATGTGAGATGATTGGAAATCACTTTTACGTTACGAAATAGACATATATATATATATATATATATATAAAGTATTAAAATAGTTTTTATATAAGAGAATTAAGAATTATAATTTTAAATTGCAGATTTATCTCCTATGTGTCCTATGTGTCAGCTGCATATTTTGTAATTACAATCCCAATTTATACAATATTTCTTGCATATAATTTGTGTACATAATTAATAGTTAATTCTTAGGCAACTAATTAGAAGAAGAATTTCTTGCATATAATTTGTTTATATTTTACATTAAAGGTGATGGAGAAAGAGTGGGCAAAATTTCCAAGGTTTAGCAAAGAATATATAGATGGTCTTGAGTCATTTTTAGATTTTGCTTACACTAGAGGAAGACCTCAAGGACGTGAGATTTTATGTCCATGCGCTGATTGTAGAAACTGTGTTTGGGCAAGAAGACATGTGGTTTATGATCATTTAATAGCCACAGGCTTTCTAAAAGGATATAAGGTTTGGATTCACCATGGAGAAGAAATATCTTCGACTACAAAAAGTAATGATGACATGATAGATAATGAAGATTCACAAGATGATATTTATGGCTTATTGTATAACACACATAGAAATGTGGTAGAAGCAAAAGGAGGCAAAGAGGGTCCTAATGATGAAGCTAGAAAGTTCTACCATTTGATTAATGATGCAAATCAAGAACTCTACCCTGGGAGTAAAAACTTCTCCACTTTATCTTTCATCATTCGACTGTATTTATTGAAATGTCTTCATGGTTGGAGCAATTCTTCATTCACTGATCTCCTACAATTACTAAAAGAGGTTATGCCTAGTTTGAATATTCCTGATTCTTTTAACAAAACAAAGACTATGATTGGTGATCTAGGCCTTGATTATAAAAAGATTCATGCGTGTCCGAAAGATTGTATGTTATTTTGGCAAGAGAATGAGGGTCTAGATGTTTGTAGTATATGTAAATCTTCACGATGGAAGGAATTTCCAAATGCCAATTCTGAGGTTGAACAACCAAAATATGAGCATAAAGTTCCTGCCAAAGTATTGCGACACTTTCCATTGATTCCTAGACTTCAAAGACTATTTATGTGTTCAAAGACTGCTGAGTCCATGAGATGGCATGAAGAAGAACGATCGAAGGATGGGAAAATGAGACACCCCGCTGATGGTGAAGCTTGGAAGAAATTTGATAGTCTTCATGAAGATTTTTCTACTGATTCGCGCAATGTAAGACTTGGTCTGGCTAGTGATGGCTTTAATCCATTTAGGACCATGAGCATATCACATAGCACGTGGCCTGTGATGATGGTGGTGTACAACTTTCCACCTTGGTTGTGCATTACTTACTACCAGTGGCAATAAGAAGCATTATGCCTGATACCGTGGCTGATCCTCTAATTCGATTTGGGTCATTCTTTCACTCTATATGTCAAAAGGTTATACAAGTGCAAGATATGGATTACTTGGAAGCAGAAGTAGTACAAATACTTTGTCAATTAGAGATGATTTTTCCACCTAGTTTTTTTGACATAATGCTTCACTTACCTATTCATTTGCCGAATGAAGTGAGATTAGGTGGCCCCGTTCAATTTCGATGGATGTACCCCATTGAAAGATATTTGGACCAGGTATAGACATATAATTTGCATTCAATTTGTATTTATCTTTTTTTATTTATAAACTTGATAATATTTTAAAAAGTTTGTACATTTTGTTTAATTGTTTCAGGATGAACGTCAAGATAATACTAATACTGGACATGAGAAAGATTTTTGATGATTGAAGAAATGTAGAAATTTTGAGAGATTTCCTAACTCTAATTAGTTGTAATGATTACAACTTCTACTATTTTGGTATACCATGGAAAATGCAACTTGCACATTTGAAATATTTTGGTATACAATGAAATTACATTTTAAAGTAGTTTGAAAATGTTTCATATTGCGTCATTTTATAAATTACATGCTACTCTACCATATCTTATGCACAATCAACCATTGTATGTCTCTATGGAGGAATTTTTGTGAATTATATCACTTGTTCAGACTAAATGTTTTTACGTATTTCTGGTTTCTCGAATGTGAGTATATGTGTAGATGTGAAAGACGAAACAGTTATATAGAATTCTGGAGGTTATTTCAGAAGGAGAGGATAATGTGTAGGTGTGCTTTTAACTAGTTATGTTTGTGGTGTAGTTTTAGCCTAATGATACTGAAGATAGAAGAAAGCACCCTATAAAGTCTTCCCATCCAATCCTTATTTATAGAACAGAACGCGTATTTTGACTATCATGTCAAGGAGTGATTTAATATTTTTTCTTGCAGTAAAAAGTTCTGTGTTTGAGTAAACAAATTTATGTGAGTTTATTCATGTAGAGGTTGGACGCATTGGCATAGGCATCTGTTATGACATTCGGTTTCCAGAACTAGCAATGGTATATGCTGCTAGAGGTTTGTCTTTTCCGTATTTAATATATTTGGAAACAATTAATCTCTCTCTAGTTTTGATTGGTTGCCTATGATTTGATTTCTCCAAATTGTTTTTATCCATGCCTCCTAAGTGTCATGCTATTAGCATCATATAGTACCAATTTTGATATTTTTGGGGATGGATAGGAGAGATTGGTTCACATGCATTAGGCAACACTACAGGTGTATTTCTTATTTCAAGGATATACTAAAAGAAATTTCAAATCCATAGTTCTTGGTATGGAATTTCATTCCCTTTATTATGTTATCTGTCAATTTTTCCTTTTTTTTTATACACTTTCAAGGATCAATTGAGATTAATTGTCAAGTTGTGTTGATTTGATAACAGATGAACAAAACTATTGTTATTATTTTCTTGTTCTAAGATTTGGCAAACTTACAGTATCAGTTAGCTTTTGACTTCAGGTGCTCACTTACTCTGCTATCCCAAGGCATTTAACATGATAACTGGACCATTACATTGGGAGTTATTACAGAGGGAAGGTAATGGATACAACAAAGTGAAACATTTAGCAACCTGGAACACTTGTTTTAGTTGTGTTTCAGTTAAAATTTATAACCCTACCTAGTCTTGTAAGTTTCCCTTAATTTGTTCGTGTCCCCTAATATATTTTTATCTGTAAACATGACAATATTTTAAATTAATACCTTTTGATTTTTATTCATTTTTAGTCGTTGAAAATTATAAAACCACATGCCTTTTTGTCTCAAGTGAGGAATTAAAGACACACTCTTTTTTGTTAAATTTAGGACTAATCATTAATTAAATTTAACTAGGGACTAAATTGAAAAACGTCAACTTTCAAATATAGAAAACACACTGAAGCCAATAACGTGTTACTGTCTGTAAACAAACTCAATAAACTTGAAACTTAACTGGGGTTTTTAACTAATTATTACATCCACTAAATTGGAGGATAGTTTTCTGAACCATATTTATAATTAATAATAGGCATTTGTAGACAAATATAATATTGTTTGTAGAAAACAAGAAACTGCTGATCATAATTAAAGTTAGAATATATATTTGGGTTACCTTTTTCTGTGTTCTACTCTTTTTTTTCTTTTCATTTTTTTCTTTTGATTCGTATCTTTGACATGGAAAACCATTTTTTATTTTAACTTTTATTTTAGTATGATTGTGTACATTGGAGATATAAGATGATTATTTTTTCTTAATTAAAGCAAAGATGGAGCATAAGCAGTAGTCACACCAATTCAATAGTGGATTTCCACTTGTACTATTTTTTTTTACATTTTTTTATTCCCTTCTTCATTGTTTCACTTCCTTTGACCACTGAGTTATTTTTAATTTGAAGCAAATGCTTCTTGTAATTTCTTGGGCATATTTTAGAAAAAGGCCTTTGGTCAGTAGTTTAATAAGTTTAATGTAGTGATTATTTTGTTTTTTTGTCTACTTGATATTTTTTTCTTGTTTCTTTATTCAGGATGAAGTTGAAGATCATACGGAGAAGAGAATTCACAAAATGTAGAAATAAATCAAACACTTTTGTTTGATATAAGTTGTAATTTCTTTTAATTTTAAAAGTGTACTAGACGACGTTAAATCATATTTTTTAATGTTTTCATCTATCTAATTATGTTTTCAGATATACATTATATGTTAGTTGCATATTTAATTATATTTCTAAATATTATAAATTTTATTTGTTATCAATTGTCTTCAATAGATTAATTAATTTATTTTGTAAAAATTAAATAAATAGTTTGACTTATTATATTTTTACTTTAAAATAATAAATACATTAGTGACTTAATGCATTCACAGTTTATTCAGAAATATTTTAAATAATTTTACCATAATTATTTAAACGCAATTGTTCCATTCAAATAAATATTCATTCAAATAAATATTGTTTAAACAAAATTGCAACATTTAAAAAAGTGTTGTCTAAACATTATCAAGAAAAACGTTGCCTAAATATTCTCTCCAAAAAACATATAGTACATTTAAATAAGTGTTGTCTTTACGAATGATAACATTTTACAAAACGTTGCCTAAACAATAGACAACATTGAAAATGTGTTGCCTAAACATTAGGAGAAAAAACGTTGCCTAAAAGTTATCCCAAAAAACGTTGCCTATTCTACCAATATAAGGCAACGGCTGCAAAAAAGTGTTGCCTAAACCTAAGCCCACGGCTGCATATTCCACGATTGGAAAAGCGTTGTCAAAGCGTTGCCTAAAGTTAAGACAACGCTTTTCCTACTTTAGGCAACGCTTTTTAGGTGTTGTCTAAGGTAAAAAATGGTGTAGTGATCCAATATCCAATAATTTTATTGGTTTCATAATAAATCTAACATAAATCAATAATAATCTTCGTTAGAGTCGTAAAAAAAAACATTATCTAAATAAATAAATAAATGAAACAGTGAAGATGTAGTATAAGATGTCAGATTCATCAATCATCCACTATTCAATCCTCTAGGAATGTTTAGTCATGCAAATTTTATCTTTACCATGTTTTGGTTTGAAAATACATGGTTAAGATTAAGTTTGATTATCTAAAACTTCTAAAACAAATACTAAAATAATCTACAACTTTTTCAACATATACATTATTTTATAAGAAACCAAATAGCCAAACTATTTAATCATAAGCTTAAAAGTATGATTATCCCTAAGCCATTTTATATTCGATATGATAAATTGGAATCAAGCTAAACATCAAAATGAATTGGTGAAGCAGCATCTATATGTGTCATGGAAAGGGACATCCATTAACTTTTAACCTTAGTTTCTGTCTTTTTTATTTATTTATTTCTCTTCTTACTTACTTTCTTGGTCTAATTTAGTATTCGAGCAAGAGAACATTTGTGTTGTCTAATCCCAATTATTCCCAATCATCCTTTGCTTTAATATTGTCCACTGTGACAAAGTCAATATCCTATTTAATTGTGCAAGAAACTAGTAGTTGTTGAAAGTGCTATTTCACTTCATCACTTGCTCTTGCTTTGCCCTAATATCTATGGAACATATTGAAGTAAAACTTTTTTTTTATAAAAAGTTTTGATGTTAGTATCACTCTTATCTAGATTGACATATCAAGTAACAACAATCATTTGTCATCACATGAAAAAAATATTATTAAAAAAAAAATACAAAAATATATGGGGAAATAAATCAAAACTCATATGTTAATAAAAATGATATATAGGTGGATTATACCTATTTATAAAAAATTCTAAAAACAAATGATTATCTATGAATAAATCTTAAATTAACCAATTTATCAGCACACACATTTTCTTCACGAAAAATATAAATAACCATAAACCTAATTTTCTCACAGAATTTAATATCAATTACGAAGCATTCACATACCAATATCCAAGTAAAACTTTTAACCATGCTTGAGTTGGGGAATTTTTTCTTCGTGTAATTTGATATTGTCACATCAATTTCAATTTCTCAATCATGATACATTGAATCAAGTGATTCGTCGGTGATTTGCTTACCAATCATGTCCAACCAAGTATAAATGTTTATCACCTAAATGGTTTGTTTTAACTATGCTCACATTACTACTTTTGTTGGTCTCAGAAAAAAAAACTAAACCACTTTTTTGTTGCTTTAAATCAAAACTATTTTTCGTAAGGTAATACTGACCGTGAATTTGCTTTGTTTGTTTTAATATAAAGTATTACTGAAAATTGGTACAAAATATAAACTAGGACCTACTTGTCACATTTTCTAATAATTAGTTTGAAATCATTGCGGTAGGTTGTTTTTCTTTTTGTATGATTTAACCATTTTTTTCTTAAAAATGTTTGTGTTACAAATAAGGAAGATATGATTAGCAATTTAATGGCATACCTTGATTTTTTTACTTTAAATTATTATTCGTGTTATTATTATTTCTTGTTCTAGCTTTACACATAATCCAAAAGTTGATATAATTCCTAGAGTAGCAATGCTATGATATTCTTTACACTAGAAAATAGAGAATCAAGTTCCCTTATTCGCACTACTCATGTCAAGAGATTCCAAAATAATAATAAGAGGATATATATTTTATGTTTTTAATGTTTACATATTAACTGTTTTTGGGTACATATTATAACTTTAAATGTTGGGTAAATGATATGTTATCTTTTGAATTATTTCAACACTATATAAAATGTATTATATATGAAATTCATATATTCTCAAACAAGTGCTAATTAGATTTGAAAAAAAATAATGAATAGTCGTTTTTAATAATTATATGGTTGGTACAATGCATTTGATATTTTTATGATTATTTTTTCTGTCAAAAATGCAATTGAGCAAATTTTCCTTCTTAAGTACCTTTTTAATCTATAAAACTTAAATATTTTATTTATGGAGATTGAAGTCAATTTCATCATAATACAAATGGATATTGATTGGATGTGAAGATCTTGCTCCTTAGATATCAAACATTAAAATTATTTCTTTTTATATAGTGAAGATTAAACGTAAAATTTTAAATATACAGATTGCGGTTTTTTCCAACTTATTTTTAGAAAAAAAAAAATACTTATTTCAATAAAAAAAAAGTAACTATTATAATTTTTTACATGTTTATTTTTAAAATAAACAGAAGTTAAAAACAAACTAAAAAGTACTCTCTTTATTTATATATATATATATATATATATATATATATATATATATATATACGCGCTCTCTTTGGGCTAATTATGCATATAAGTGGTGTGAAAGTAAAAATTGATACGAAAATAATATTAATGTAATAATTTTTTTATAATTATAACCAAATAATACAAAGCAGTTTCTATTTTCTACAAAATCACTTATAAATAAATTATTATATATTTTTAAAATAATTTATTTTCATCTTAAATTAACTAATTATAAGAAAATCATTAAATAAAACTCAATTTTAATAATTAGTTGTTATATTAACTAAATTAAATACTATTTTATAAATTAAAAAAAATTATTTGTATTTAAATTAGTTTTTATTATTGACAAATAATTTATAAATTAATATCTAACTAGTTATTAAAGTTTTAACTATTTAAAGATATATAATATATTTATGTTTAGTGTTTGAAGATAATACATTTATTATTATAAAAAAATTTATTAAATAGAAACTAATTTTAGAGACAAAAAATTATTAGTTGCTCTAGTGACTAAATTAGAGACCAATCTAAAGACTAAAAAAATTATTAGTTTCTTAATTTATTTCTATTATTGATAAATAGTTTCTAAATTGGTATCTAATTAGCTATCAAAGTTTTTGTTACCAAATTAAAATCTAAATAACTGGTAGTTAAATTGGTAGCTAATTATATACCAATTTAAAAACTATTAATTAATAATATAAATTAATTTAGAAATCAATGATTTTTTATTTTTTTTTATGTGTCTTTAGAGTTGAAGGGTTATGTTTAGTGTTTGAAGATAATACATTTATATTTAGGGTTGAAGGGTTTGTCATTAAGCAACAAAATAGTGAAAATGTGATAGTTTAGAAAGAAAAGAAAAGGGTGATAATTAATTACAAAAATGTTATGTGAAAGCTTGAGAAACATGTTTGGTTGTGAGTGGATTGTGTTCCACTTTTCATTCTGACTTGCTCCCTTTGTGGGCTGTCTCTCAACTCAAACCATCAACTCCTCTTGTTTCTTTTAAAGTGGTATCCCATCATCTCTCCCAACTCTTTTACAAATTCTTATGTAAACAATTATATAACAATGGATGGTAGTCGTGAATTCAGGTATGCACGCATGCCTTTTATCAAGCCATCACGCTTAGGTTAGGTGTATAAATTAATGTTAACAACTCATTATTTTAGGATAATTATACTTATTATATAGATACCATTCTATAAGTGTTTTATAAGTAAATGACATGTAATTAAGCTCATATATAATCTCAATTATGACAAATACCAACTAACACTAAAATTATTAAATAGAAATCAATCAATTTTGGTGGTTGTATTTGATTTGTATTAGTAGTTGTATTGTGATTTGTAACATTGCACGTTGTTTATTTGGATGTAAAAGGGTAGAAGAATTTGTTTTGTGTGTATTGTGTGGACTAAAGACTGATTGTTAGAACTCAGTCAGGTAGCAGAGATTGGTTTTGGTATGGGATGCCATGCATTTCATTTGAAGTTTAGTTTGGAAATATTTTGAGTCTGATTGATCAGGGGTTGAGCATCTTGACTTTTGCTACTTTGTGTATAAAGATTGGGACATCCCTGGAGTGTCTGTATAAGAGTTGGGACACCCCTGAAGTGTCTCATTTTATTTTATTATTCTTTGTTGAACAAAAAAATAGAAATCAATTTTAGAGATAAAAAATAATTAGTTGTTATATTGACTAAATTAGATACTATTTTAGAAACTAAAAAATGTATATTTCGAAATTAGTTTTTATTGATAAATAGTTTCTAAATTGATATCTAATTAACTACCAAAGTTTTTGCTACCAAATTTAGAATCTAAATAATTACTAGTTAAAAACCTTGGTAGCTAATTAGATATCAATTTAAAAACTATTTATCAGTAATAGAAACTAAAAAAAATTGTAGTCTCTAAAATAATATCTAATTTAGTCACTATAACAACTAACTATTTTTTGTTTTTGAAATTGGTTTCTATTTAATAATTTTGTAGTAATGTAATAATCGTAACATATACTATAAGAAAATAATTAACTATCAATTAATTTAAAAAGAAAAATTAATCATTGTATTGACTAAGTTAGGTACTAATAAATTTAAAAACTATTAGTATCTAAAATAGTTTTTTTTTAAGTAGATTCTTTCTTCATCATATTTATATAGGTGTTTTGAGAAAGGAGGTATTCACAAAATATATATATTTATGTATAAGAGTTGAATTACCTCTCGAGTGTTCCATGTTATCTTATTTTATTTATTTATTGTTGATAAAAAATTAATAAAAACTATTTTAGAAAATATTTAGTCACAATGGTGAGATATTGGATAATTAAATTATTTATTCATGCAATTTTATTTAATTTAACATAAAAGAAATTATACTATGAGATCTTAGATAACATATGTTTTTGCTGTGAATTACTATTTTTTTTTTATTTCTATTCTCTCTATATGAAGATTCAAAAGCTTACTCGCATTCGTCCTCGAATACTTTAAAAATATTCCTTTAACAAACAATTCATGCTTTAAGAAACTTAATGGATTTCAAACTATATTAACTTTAATTATGTATCTAAGTTCACTTTGAGTAAAATAAATATACTTTATATCTATAATTATGTCAACTAAAAATACTTTAATGGACAAATAAAGTATATTTCTAAAATACTTTACAAATATTCCTTTAACAAGCAAATGTTTTGAGAAACTTAATGATTCAAACTATATTAACTTTATCTATGTATCTAAATTCACCTTTTGGATAAAGTAAATATATTTTATATTTATAATTATGTCAACTAAATATACTTTAATGGATAAACAAGTCATACCAATTTGCATGACATCTTTGGATAGACACAAATTCAACACCTATCAAAACAAATAATTTATATTATTAATTATAAGCGATGACTAACTTTGGTAATCCATATAAATCTTTAAACCAATAATTTTAATGAATAAAAAAATTGTTTTACAATTTCACTATTCCAATTCATCATATACTTAAAATTATAAATATCCTAAATTTAATCATTTGGGTGATAGATAAAATAATTCTTATAACTTTTCACAGTTACTATTTCTATCAATGTTTAAGCTAGCACTTTATTTCATAATTTATGCAACATATTTTATTAGTTGTTTTTTTTAACAATATAATAAAAGTTTGTATTTTATTAGTGTGTAATACAATTTCATGTTTCCCACCAATATTTATAGATATTTTTTTTTATCAGCAAGAAAAGATAATAAATGTGACCCACTTTGGAGGTGGTCCAACCCTCCTACAAAGCAAAAGAGATACATCTCAAGAAAACCTCAACTACCTTGCCTAACATGAAAACTTTTATATATAAAAAAAAAAACCCAACTACTTATTCTGCCACAACCAGCTAAAAAATGATTTAAAATTCAAAGACTAACTCTGTCACCCTTTCAACAACTATTAATTGAGTACATACATACCAAGGGTTCTATGTACCAATCAAAGAATGAGAAAACTCGCTGAAGGTATCTTTGACGAGATCTCAGACCAAACTTTAACCTGTACCAAGGAGAAGACTTCAAAATAGTCTACCACTCCTGATAAACAATTATTCTTATGCCCCCAAATCTCGCTTACCAACGCAATCCAAACATTACCCAAAATAACATTAACTGTAGTAATTGCAATAAGAATTTTAAACTGCTCAAAATGTGACCTAGGAGAGAGAAGATTTACCGAACTCACTCCTAACCAAGAGTAACAAAGATTTCAAGCTAGCCAAACGACTATGCAACCGAAGAACATATGACTTGTCGACTCCTCTGACACCCTACATAAACAACAAAGATTGCTCTCAACCTAAATCCCTAGTCTCCCCAGGTTGAACTTGGTAGCAATCTTATTTTCAATCACACTCCAAACAGTGACATGAGTTGAAGGAAGAGCCTTAATCCTCTAGAAAAAGTTGTACATCCTCGAACATTCCTCTATTTATTCTTTCCTTAATAAATCATAAACAGATTACAGAAAACTTTAAAGATAATTTTAATTAAATATAATTTAAAATACTCAATTAATGATTACTGTTTATTATTTTATGTGACACTTTTTTTAATGTAATTTTTTTTAAAGATCATATCATAACATTAACATTGTGACTTAAACATTCACAATGTGAAAGACGTAATCAATATTACTTCACTTTGGTGCATATGTTGGTGCATATGTTATATGTATATGTTTCTGACACCACTTTTGGTGTTACCGTAGTAAATATAATTTATATAATTAAAATTGCTTAATATAATTTTTAATCATATAAAGTAAATTTATTTACAGAACACACATGTTAGAATGCTAACATAAAATTAACTCACCATTTCGATAGGGACAATGAGGGAAAGGTGCACACCTAGAATATGTTATGTGGTGGATGTCCCTAACTCTATACAATGGGACAATGAACACTATGAAACATATGTAGTAACATATGTAGTAATAACATAATGATCACATGACCTTGTTTGTCTTTGGTGATTGTACAAGTGGCACCTTATTAAGTGGACCATTTTAGTGTACCCTTCAACCACTACATTGTGTATTTGATAAGTTAATTGAAAATTTATACCTTCAAATCAAATATTTAAGGGATGGTCAAACTTTTTTTTGAAATTTCACTATTAATTTGTTTGTGAAAAGTTAAAACTAAAAGTTTTGAACCGGAATTAATTTTGATTAAGGGATACTTTTTAAGGTCTTAAATATAAAAAAAGTATATTTTATATAGTCTAAATATACACAAAAATTAATTAACTTCACCTTATATATTAATTTTTTTCTAAATGACTCTAGTTTAATTAAAATGCTATTTTTATATTAAAAAATTATTAAATAGAAATAATTTTAGAAACCAAAATAATTATTTATTTTAAAAGTAAAAATTATTTTATAAATTAAAATAATTATTGGTATCTAAAATAGTTTTATTATTAATAAAAATTTATAAAATAGTTTTTAAATTGATATCTTATCATTAACTACCAAGGTGTTAGTTACTTATTATAGATTACTCTCTATTAGTCTTTTAAAAACTAATTAAAAATATTAGTAGTTAAATTTTTTGGTAATTAATTTAGATATTAATTCAAAAATTATTTTATAAATTTTTATTAATAATAGAAATCACTTTATATATAAATATTTTTTTTAATTTTGAAAATAATATTTAATTTAATTAATATAATAATTAATTGTTTTTTATCTTTAAATTACTATTTAATAAAAAATTTGGGTGTCACTATATCTATCTAATATCAAATTTTTGAACAAGTTTAGTTTTGAAATTTTTTTTATTGATTAATGTAACTCTTTTTTTCTTAGATTGGAGGGAGAAGTAGTTTTTTTTTTTTAAAAAAAAGGAAAGTCTTTTTATATGATGATGTTACCAAATTTTACATTTAAATTGTATAAAAATGGAAAGAATTAATGAATAGAATCACTTATATTAAAATTTTCTTTTGACATTCAAGGAGTTGCAATTTTCATGTCCTTTCTCTGTGTGGAAAGGTTTAAGATCTACACGATTCTTTATCTTATTGGTTAAGTAAATGACACATTTTAGTAATATTTTTCTAAAAAAAGGTTCACTCAAGTTAATTAATGAACATTTCTGTAACCAGCCAATTGGATCACACGTCTCAGTCAACAACATCAACCCTCAAAATAACTTTGTCTTGTCAGCTTTTCTTATGGTTCTTTTATAATCATTGTATTGTCAAATATTTGGTATCTTTATAAATCCTGTTATTAGCTTTTCTTCTAAAATACTTGATTTTCATTGGAAAAAAAATCTTGATAATGAAACTAAAAGACTATGGTACTTAAATTCCAAAAATGGTAGTTGCAACTTTATAATCTAATTTTTAAATATATTTTTATTAATTGGAATTTATTAACTCGTGAAATAATTGCAGTTTCCCATCTTAATTAATAAAGATTAACCATAATAAAAAGCGAGTTATTAATAGTTCGTGGTAGCAAAAATTGTAGTGGCTAATTAGACATTAATTTAGAAATCATTTAACAATAATATAAACTAATTTAGAAATAATTTTTTTAGTTTCTAAAATGTCTCTAATTTAGTTACTCTAGTAACTCATTATTTTTTGTTTCTAAAAATTGGTTTCTATTTCATGATTTTCTTGTAGTGTTAATCCTTATATTATATTTTGTTAAAATTTTACTAAAACATAATAAGTTGATAATAAGTCATAATTCATTTGTTACACTCACATGATTTAAGGATTAAAGTGTCCCAGAAATGTTTCATATTTATTAATTTTTATTACTAATAAAAAATAACTTAATTACAAATTTAACTTTTCAAACTATCATAACCATGATGTAGATAAGTAAACTTAAAACTATGTAACATATGATTTCGACGTTACATCAAGGCCATAATGTTATGTAAAGAAAAAAAGAGAGTTTAAAGATGAAAAAACAATAAATCATCTTGCAATAATACTTAGAAAGTCCAAAACAAATTATCGATAAAAAAATAAAATAAAATAGAAAAAAAAACACTTCAGAAATATTCTCACTCGTATACAAAGATAATACAATTTATATACTAGTAAATATTCCATCTAATCTATACAAAACACTTGACCCAAATTGTAATACATAGTTGTTGACACACAAAAAAAAATGATTTATATTCATTGTGCACAACTCACATAATTAGTTATATATTTTAAAATCCATGCCTTCATCAAGTACCTATGTAGCATCTCAAGTATTTTCTGGACACATAATCGAATTAGAGTATGAAAATTTACCACTAGAAATTTTGTTTGATATCCAAACTTATACAAATAAAAAAAATTGTTGACCATCAAGTATTTCTTACTTAACTTAAAATAATACCTACAATAAACACTCTTCCGAATATTAGTTTCTTTCATATTCAAATCCATTAAATTAAAATTTAGAAAATATTGCATTGGGTGAAGGGATTGGGTTCCCAAAATTGCAATTAAACCTTAAGTATCTACTTTAAAGCATTTTCAAGAGATAGAGATGCTAGATGTTTTTTGTGTGTTGTTTTTAGACTTTTACTTACCTTTTACACACGGGTTCAAAAATTTCTTAAATATTTTTTTAATTTATTTTTTTATTTTTCAATTAAGAAAAAGATAGAGATGCATATGTTGGAGATCTTACATCGACTAGAGATGAGGACAATTCAAATAAGTAAGTGCAAACCTCACCTCATGAGCCGGTTTTATGATGTTGAGTTAGGCTTAAAGTCCACTTTGTAATATGGTATCAGAGCCATTTTGATCCTATCCTAACGAGTGTTTGTTGGACATATCGTGTCACTCGCTATCAAACCGTTATTGGACTACTCATAATATGTTATCTCAGACAGAGTTGAGTTAGACTTAAAGTTTACTTTCTAATATCATATAAATTTATTTTAATGACAATATGAGAAGTGAATATAAAAAGGAAAATAAAAAAGTTGGCCTAAAAAACCGAAGAAGAAAAGTAGAAAAAGTGAAAAAGGTTAAAAGGGACTGAAATATTCTCTCCATCAAATATGCTCCATATTGTGCGTGCGATCCACTTTCCACGTGATTCCACGTATACTATATACCATATACACTTCATCATGATTCAATTCCTTGTTATTTTGCAGAACATGTCCTTCTTCAAAAGAAGAGGGAGGAGTCATTAACTTTCCCATGGTCAACTTATGAGCCAAAAGCACCAAAAAGGAAACTAAATTCATATTAATTTTCCACAATAACCACACTTATATTCTTTTCTTCAATGCATTAACCCTCTCATTTTTCTTGCCTAATAATAAACAAACAAATCAGACCCCACAAAACCCAATCACAATAAATGCTCTTCATTCACACAATCTCACACCCTCTTACAACTCTCTCTAATCCCATAATCCCACCCAACCCTCTCTATTCATCTATATATGTTCACAATATTGCAACCTGCATCAACCAAACCCTTCAACACTTTCCACCTTCAGAATTGTTCATATCATGAGTTTTCATGATACACCAAACACAGGACTTGGTCTTGCTCTTGGCCTTGCTCTTGTTACCTTCCATGATCAATCAGAGAGTTGCATGAAGAATGATGACACCCCCTTGAGAGAAAGCCACAAGATCAGAGGGGTGGAGAATCCATCAAAATGTAACAAGAAATACCCTTCACTTACATTAGGACCACCAGAAGATGATGATGAAGTCAAAAATGATCAACCAAGTTCAAAAACTGAGTCATATGAATATTTTCCTCCCCAAGTTTCTTCTCCTAGTGTTGTGTCTTCATTCTCCAACTCCTCTAGAATCAAAAGGGAGAGAGAACATGCCTTGGGAGAAGAATTTGAGGTAGAAATAGAGAAAGTTCCAACAAGGGTATGTGATGCTGATGAAGATGGTAACCCCAGGAAGAAACTTAGACTCACCAAAGAACAATCAGCAATCTTGGAAGAAAACTTCAGACAGCATTCTACTCTCAATCCGGTACTATAAACTGATATAAACTGATAAGACTGCTATATATACATTATCAGTTCATATCCTATTTTTTTTAGAATATATTATATAATATGATTGATAATTTAGTTTGTTTTTGTACTTCTTTTAGATCTTAATGTTTAGAAATGATTTTTTTTATTTTTTTTGAGCTTTTCCATTGTTTAGAAATGATTCTTCTGTGCACTAAACTTTTCTTAACATGATGATTAATTCCCTTTGTCATTTTCCTCAGAAGCAAAAGCAAGAATTGGCAATCAGTCTGAATCTGCGAACGAGACAAGTAGAGGTGTGGTTTCAGAACAGGAGAGCCAGGTAATCTACCTTACTTTACTTTTCTTTATCTGGTTTTCTCTGAAATTAGAACTAAGTGTTTATATAATTATATTTCTTAAATAACATTTATCATTCCATATAAAATAAATACTGTTTAAAAGAAAATTAAAAAAAACTATTATTTAAAAAATATTTATTACAAAAATGGATCAATATATACACCAACAGTAATTAAAGAAAGTTATTTCTCTTTTCATCTTTTATAACTTTTTTTAATTTAAACACACTAATAAATAATTTTTTATTACTCTTGGAGTAAAATAACTTCCCGTCATTTATTATATATATTGTTTAAAAAATCTTGTAAAAACATTTTTATTAAAATATTTTTTCTAAAAATGTATTTTCTTTCAATATATGAGGAAAGATCAAATAGAAAAGAGTTTTCATTTTTACTTGTCATCTTCTTTTAATCTAATCACTAAGTAATTTTTTATGAAAATAAAAAAAGAAAGTTATTCTGAGAGTGTGTGTATAAAGAGAAGGGATAAGTTACTTCTATGAAAATTATTTCCTACTTTAATATTTTTTACTCTAATGAAATAATGAGTAATTCTAAGTAACTGTACATCATTTAATACATATACATGCTCGGTAATAAAACTTTAGCAAAGTGTCTGAAATATTATTCAACTAACACTACAAAATCTTGAAATATCATAAAATAGAAATCAATTTTATAAAATAAAATAATTAATTGTTATAATGACTAAATTAAAGATATTTTAAAAACTAAATAAATTTTTAATTTCTAAATTAGTTTCTATTATTGTTAAATGATTTCTAAATTGGTATCCAATTAACAACTAATGATTTTAGTATCAAATTTAGAAACTAAATAATTGGTAGTTAAAACTTTGGTAGCTAATTAGATACTAATTTAGAAACTATTTAACAATAATAGAAACTAATTTAGAAACTATTTTGTTTAGTTTCTAAAATAATCTCTAATTTAGTTACTACTAAAACTAATTATTTTGGTTTCTAAAAATTGGTTTCTATTTGATGATTTTCTTATAGTGTAATAATATTTTTGCATTATTCATTAATATAAATTTTAATGGATATTATAATTAATCTAGTGGATAAAATGGAATAATAATCATTAAGTAAAAAGATTAATTAAATTAGATTTTGTTATATATGCATTTAATCTTATTGTAAACTTCATTCATGATTGTATGATTATTGTTTACTCTCTAAAATGTAATTTGATGGATTGGTTAATGAATTTTGAGCCAATATTTTATCTAGAGATGCTATTTGAAGTTTTCTTCTTCATTTTTTTTCATTTCTAACATAATTTTATGCACAGGACAAAGCTAAAGCAAACTGAGTCAGATTGTGACCTATTAAAGAAGTGTTGTGACACTCTGACAGAAGAAAACAAGAGGCTGCAAAAGGAGCTTCAAGAACTGAAGTCAATGCAAGCAATGCCAGTGCCTCTTTACATGCAGATTCCAGCAGCCACACTTTCCTTATGCCCTTCTTGTGAGAGAATTTGTGGGACTAAAAGTGATGATGAGAACACCAATACTTCTACATTACTTTTTGCTTCAAAAACACATCATCATAACTTTCACAAAAGTAACTATCCATTCTCCCACTCTCCATCTGCAGCATGCTGATTACGATTAATTATGATTATAGAAAAAGAAATTTATTAAATAATAGTTAAATTTAGATATAAAAAATAATTAGTTATCATATTAATTAAATTAGATATTATTTTATAGACTAAAATAATTATTTATATTTAAAGTGTTTTTTAATATTAATAAAAATTTATAAAATAATTTTTAAATTGGTATCTAAATTAGTTATCAAGGTTTTAGCCACTAAAATTTTAGATTATAAATTAGTCTCTAAAAGATTAAAATAGATTAATTTAAAATATAAAGTAAGAAGTAGTTAAAACCTTGATAGTTAATGATTAAATACCAATTTAAAAAATATTTTATAAATTTTTATTAATAATAGAAATTATTTTAGATATTAATAATTTTTTTAGTTTATAAAATTATCTCTAATTTAGTTAAATGATAATTAATTATTTTGATCTTTAAAATTGATTTTTATTTAATAATTTTCTTATAGTGTTATATATTAAATGGAGATTTGTTTAGTGATGATGTATAATTTGTAGTAACTACAAATATATAGTTTGATAATTAGAATGTAATTAAAGATAATATAGGTGATTAATATTAGAGATCAATCCTTCCACATGCTTTCTTCTAATGTATGCACGTGGTTGATTATATATATATACTTCAAAAGTAGCTAGAGAGATAAATTCATACAGAGATTTTTCTAATATGTTGTAATTTAATTTATATACTTAAGGTATTTATGGTTTGTGGTTGTATTATATATATGACGAACAATGAGAACTATCATATAAGGATCAATCATCATATTGAATGGTACGAACTATTTGCTCACGACCAGAGACTGAATAATCTAAGGTAAAGAAAGACAACGTTAAACGGAAGTTGCTTTAAAGATTTTTCCGTACAAGTTTGTCATCTCATTTCAATAATTTTTTTTAATTTCAAATATATAATTATTAGAGTTTGATCTTATCTTTAATGTATTAATTTGTTTAGATATCCTGAATACATTTAATATTTCTAAAAGGCTATAATAATATAAATAACAATTTTTGTTTATTTTTCCGTTTCAATATAAGTATTTAAAAAATAAGGAATACAGTAAACAAAACATTGTTTTTATAAATAATTATTAGTAAATATAATAAATGTAAAAAAATCAAACTAAATAAATATTTAGTTTTCATGCTACTATAGTAGTATATTATGAGTATCTATATTATGCATGTGTATTATGTGTGTTATATCAAGAGAATAAAAGGAATGTGTTATTTGGATATATAAAATCACCTTTAATGTATGATAATTGAGTGATTCGTGGGTTAGAAGATCCTTTACTTACTATAATAGAATTGACGATCACTCTAATCAGTTTGACTTTAGTGATTTGAACAACACAACTAATAAGGTATTGATGCGTGTTTAGATAGTTGTCACATTTAGGATTTTGGAAACATAGAAACAAAGTCTTATTTAAAAGGAGTAGGGATGGACCACGAGAAAATTTTTACAATGACACAAATTAAGGTCGATACATAAATAAAATATTATATATAATAACACTATCTTTTCTTATTCTTACTGATGCCTAAATCTATTTGAATGTTTGAAGTTTGTTAAGTGAGACTAATGTCAATAAAGGGATGTCTAATAAGAGTTTTAAATTAATTGATGAAAGACAATGGGTCACATAGGCCTTTTCAATGGGATTTTATAATTTTTTCTTGGATATGCCTTTGTTTTTGTCATCTTAACCTGTGTAGGTTAAGGAAACAAATATCTTTATTAATCCTCTGCAAGTCAAAATCCGATGTGATTCCTGTTGATGCTTTAATTTCTGTGACAGTTGAAAAGGAAATTATCATTGGAAGGGGTTTGTAACATATTCTTCATCTAATGCCCTCGTCACTAAGTTGTTCTCATATTGGGGTGACTTACAATTCAATTGAGGTTTATGGTGTGTGTAAGTATATCTTCTCTACATTCCTGAGAAGTTTGCAGGTCAATGTAACCTTTAAGAGGCCTCTTCGAGTGGGGTTTATTATGGTATCTTACAAATTGTTTAGTGAATATTTTGTTGGAGTGATGTTCTGAATTCTTAGTTGTAATTTTTGGGAAAAACTAGTCTTTTTGATTAGGAAGTGCTACATGTCGACCACTATTGAAGGGTATTGATTACATTTTTGTCCTCTTGTGAATCATGTACAACTATTATTGTATTTTTGTAAAAGGGTTGGAGTACCCTTAGTACTCTCATTTAATATATTTTTTATTATTGGTAAAAATGAGTATGTATATTAGTAAAGTCCATAACATACTTGTTTTTATATGGTTAAATGTTAACTTTTGTTTTGGATTTTATTGTTATAGTAGTTATTGTTGGAGATCCCACATCAACTAGAGATTAGAGCATTTCATTGTATATATGTGGGTGCAATCCTCACTCCATTGAGTCGATTTTATGGGGTTGAGTTAGGCTTAAAGTCCACTTCGTAACATGGTATCAGAGCATGTTTTCGAGCCTATCCTAGCGAGTATTTGTTGGGTCTATCGTGTCACCCGCTATCGGGCCGCTATCGGACCACCCATAATATATAGTTTCACGCACGAGCTTCTATCTATCACTCTCGGCATGAGGGGGTGTGTTGGAGATCCCACATCGACTAGAGATAAGGACATTTCATAATATATAAATGGGTGCAAACCTCACCCCATTGAGCCGGTTTTATGGGGTTGAGTTAGGCTTAAAGTCTACTTCGTAACAGTTATCGATGGAAAAGGCATGATTAAGGCGTAAACTATGTAGATACATAAGGTAAAAGGAGAAATAAACTTGAAAGTAGATGCTAAAATTCGCTTTTATTTTCTCAAGATGACTATGAAAAACTTATTGTTAATAAAGACTTATCACATGACACATTAGATGGTGATTTGTTGATTTGTCCATGGCTTGATCAACTTAACCTTTACTTAGGCATAATTGATGCAACTCATAACAACTTTTTTCTTAGCAATTGTCTCATTGAGAATCAAGCTCGTGACTTTGACTAAAATACCAATAGTTAGATCAAATACTTATTACTAGTTATTGTTGATAGTTAAGGAACAATTTTTAAAAACGTAGCAACTTAAACGTTACAATTAGATCATGACTTGACTCACATAATCTCTATCAGAAAACAATTGATATAACTTGCAACAACATATTCATGAGTCTCACCTCCTTTACACAACCTCCTCTTATACAACAACATGATAAATTCAACGAGGAATAATCTATTAAATTTTATGTTTTGTAATATTAATAAATACAAAATAATATTTATGTATCTAAACTATGTTAAATTATATATATTATTTTTGTTGAAAGTTTGATTGAAAAATGCTTTGATATAATACATATTTATTACAACTGAACATGTTAATAAACATGAACAATCATATCTACTGTGATTTATCACTCTCTCGCATTGGTCCTTATAGTAAAAAGTATTTTTTATTACTTTGTTCTCCTTTTGTATAGAAAAAAAAGCACATTCAAAAGCATGAAAGTTAAACCTAATCCATAATTATATAAAACATTTTGTCTTAGTTTATTGTAATGCTCAAATTTAGAAAAATAATAACGTATTTTTTAAAAGCTTTAAGGAGGAGGTAGTAAAAATACATTATCATTTCTTTTAAAATAAGTTACACTCAGCACATTTATTATAAACTAGTTAAAAGTTAAATAAATAAATGAATTATACACTAAATATAAGATATCATTTTACGTGGGACGAATGAAAAAGTGAAAGCAGTGGAAAGTTATTAAATAAATTTATTATTAAATCTAAACAGTTGCCATGTGTAGGATATCCATAAACCAATCTACCAAGTTCTAATGCACACATGAAGTTTTATTTGGTACTATTCAACAAAGTGAATTATTTTAAAAACTATATTATTTTACTCATTTGTGATTTAAGTGCTTAGAGACCAAATCAAATGATTAGTAATTAAACTTCAATTTGGTAGCTGAGATACATACCTTACAATTCTTTACTAAAAGCAAAAATGAAGTGCATTTTCTTCTTTAACTATATTATAGCAATATTTAAATTTAAGCAAAACATGCAACCTTTCATCATCAAAAACTTGTCCAAACACAGGATAATATAGTTTAACTCACTCCCGAGACATGACCTCGTCGAACAACACAAACTAATAGAATATATTAGGATGTTTGGAAGAGTATATTTTTCCTTTCGTATGAGAAATGATAAACCAGAAAGATGTCACTAATTTTACTGAGTAAGAGAACAATATATTATTGGAATTATTATCATTAGACATATTAGTACAAAGTATATTGATTATAATTTAATTAATCAGTTTACATTGTTCTTACAAGTTCTAATTGTAAGATTTATATTATATTGGATAATATAGGTTTTTTGTAATGTTTAATGAAGTAGATATATTTTAAACTTTTCGTACAAGAATTGATTTTTTTAAATGTTTCCTTTTATTTATTTATTCTTTGTTAATAAAAAAATCAAATATTCATTAATATTTTTAAATATGTTTTTTATGTGAATATTCTTTTTACTTCATATAATACTACAAAAACATCATGAAATAGAAATCAATTTTAGAGACAAAAAATACTTAGTTGTTACATTGACTAAATTAGAGACCATTTTAGGGACTAAATAAATTTTTGATTTCTAAATTAGTTTCTATTATTGTTAAATGGTTTCTAAATTGGTATATAATTAGCAATCAAGATTTTTGCTACCAAATTTAGAATCTAAATAATTGGTAGTTAAAACATTGGTTGTTAATTAGATACCAATTTAGAAACTATTTAATAATAATAGAAACTAATTTAGAAACCAATTTTTTTTTAGTTTCTAAAATGGTCTTTAGTTTAGTTACTATTGCAACTAATTATTCTAACCTCTAAAAAATGGTTTTTGATTATTTTCTTGAAGTGTAAGGATTATTCTGATTTAATGAAGTGGTGACAGAAGAAAAAAAATCAAAAATAGATTTATCTTACAATATTGGAAAGGTTTTCGGTAAATTTACTTAGCTTATGGAATAATTTATAATTTCTATAGTTTTTTATTATAATATGCATTTGTAAGATTCAAAATTAAATTTAAATTTTAAGATCATATAAACAAATTTCTTTTTAATTGGAGAATATTGGAAAAAAATTAGCAACTTATAGCATGATGAGGTCATCATAATGAGCAATATTAAAGTAGTAGTAGAATTCAAAATGTTAAGACTTTTGAGATGGATATGATTGGCTTGACGGTTGTGATGCCTCCTCCATTAAATATTTAGTGATGGTGTGGTCCCAGCTATTCTTCCTTCTCTTAACACATAATTGTTGCATTAGACATGTACAATTTCATGAAGATTCTGCACTTGTTATCGAGTTTTTACTTATTTGTCTCATGTTTGAGGTGAACTCTAATATATGTTTAAATTAATTTTTTTACAGTTGAAAGTCATAAATACTATTAATATATTTTTATTAATTTATTTATAGAGTTATGCTGAATTATCATGGAGATGAACTTGGATTAGTATAGATAAGATGGTTAACTTTGTATTAATCTAAAATTAATTACGTTTTAATTAGAAATTAATTTTATTGTTAATTAATCATTGTATCAAATTCTCAATATGTGTGTTTCAAAATATTCCTAATATCTTTATGTAATTTTTTTCAAACTTTTATGGTAAAAATCCCAGTCACGTATAATTCAGAAAGTTGGTTTTTATTTAGTAATGTTTTTCACTAAGTGTATAGAAAATAGGGTTTGTTTATTAGAAAGAAATACATGCTCTTGAAACTCTTTTTAATTCAAGTGAATCTTATTCCACTCATTAGCTTGAGATGAAGGATTTTTCACCCTCATAAATTTAGGTGGAATAAAATATATTTAAGATTTCTAATCTTCAATCAACATATATATATATATATATATATCACTAAATTTATATAGTAAATCTCTATTTTCTAATAATGTCTTTTAGTCGATGAATGAGAATGTAAAGGGTTATCTACAAAATTGACAACTAATTAATATGCTAAGGTAGGTTAAAAGATTTCTCATAATTTCGTCCATTTTCTCAAATACTAATAAAATATAATGAGAACATGTTCATTTTCTTTCTCTCAATTTCGTCCATTCTATACTTTTAAGTAGAACACCGTTTATTTTTTCAAAAATATAATAATGAAAGAAATAAAAAGTGTGAAGATATATTAAAAATGCAGCAAAATGGCGTGCGAAACAGCAATTATAATGATGAGAACCATGTTCTTGCAATGGCGAAGGACATGCACCATTGCAACATCCTTGTTCCAAAAGGAAGAGACTCTTTTAGTTTTAGTGTGTTTGGGTCCCATCAATTGTGATTAATATTACGTGGAGTTAGGTGAGGTTGGAGTATGCATTTGTAACCTTCTGTGTTTCATTATGGACCAAAAATATGCGAGAACAATGGTTGTCATTACAAGTATATACAATGTTGGCAAACATTATCTTTGTTCATTCAAGACCTAATGAGTTTTGTCTCTTTAATAAGATATCATATATTCAAGTTTTATTAATGGGAGAACAACATGATTGAGAAGAGAGACTTTTTTTAAAAATAGTCAGATGTTTTCAAAGATTATTCATCAGTACAATTAATAAATATTTTGTACTAATAAGTTATAAAAAAATTATAAAACTTTTTCCCTAATGGAAATATTGAAAGGAAGTAGATAATTTAAAAAGAAGAAAAAATATTCGTATTTCTTCCTTCTTGACACTTTTATCTTACCCTTCATCTTTAAATATAATTTGAATTTGATATATATATATATATATATATATATATATTTGTTAACCAAAATAACCAACAAACACTACCAGAAAATCATCAAATAGAAATCAATTTTAGAGACCAAAATAATTAGTTGTAATATTAACTAAATTAGATATCATTTTAGAAATTAAAAAAAATTGGTTTCTAAATTAGTTTCTATTAAATAGTTTATAAATTAGTATCTAATTAGCTACCAAGATTTTAACTACCAATTATTTAGATTCTAAATTTGGTATCAAAGACCTTGGTTGCTAATTAGATACCAATTTAGAAACCATTTAATAATAACAGAAATTAATTTTGAAACCAAAAATTTATTTAGTCCCTAAAATTTCTCTAATTTAGTCACTATACCAAATAATTTAGATTTCAATTTTTTATTTTTTTTAGTGAAGGATTACTTTGTTAATGTGGAAATGTATTCTAATGATTAAATAAAGGACTTATTTATTGATTTTAATAGTGTTTGGAAGTTTAATAGCGCAAGTAATCTCATAAATATATTTATTCAAATGTCAAAATAAATTAAATAAACTCCTTGAAATTTAAATATTTTAAGAAAATTTTAAATATTACAATTATGTATTTAATTTAATGAATAACCGTAAAATATATATTTAAATTAGTTTTCATTTTAGCTCGGAGATAAATTATAATTATAAAAAAAATTATAAAAAATTGAATGAAAGTATTTTTGTGCACAATTTTTTGGATGAAGAGAAGGGATGATCAGGTTGATATAAAACTCAGTATATGTTATTTGAAGGTATTTTCTCACAGATAATTTTTTTCTGAAATGCTATTTGTTTTTTCAAAACTATTAAAGTATTTAAAATTTAAAATAAATTATTTTATGATACTGAATACAATTTTAAAATTATGGTTAAAAACTAAAATTTAAATTGAACTGTAAATTTTTTTTTAAATAATCATCATAAAAAATTCGCTTAATATATACAAAAGAAAGAACTTATTTATATAATTAATTATAATAATGAAATAATCTTTTCAAAAAATTCAGGCACATAATCATTCTTAAATGGATGTGTTTTAATTAGAGTATTTACCAAATATTGTATTTTTATTGCATTTATTAAGTAGTGGAGGAGATCTACCCCACTAGAAACTAACATGATAAGCCACCATACTGGATCAGATAAAGTTTTATTTTATTAGATATTACAAATTGTAATTATAATATTGAAAACCCTTTATGGTGTATATATATATATATATATATATATATATATATATATATATATATATATATATATATATAGAGAGAGAGAGAGAGAGAGAGAGAAAAATTGTCTAATATTTGATGACACAATAAATAAATGATAAAAATATTTGATGACACAATAATAGATAAAAAAATCATATATAAATAAATCTTTTATTGTCTATTACTTTAAACAAATAATATAATTTTGAATAAATATTTAAAAATGTATTACCTTTCATCATTTAATTTATTTCTATGCTATTATTGTTTATTGTATTTAAAAGTTCATTATCTTATATTAAAACTAGTATTTTTTTTAAAACAATCAAATTATATAATTTTATTAATGTAATAATTTTAAATATAATTTCTGTATGTTTTGAGTTTTGATTTGTTTTCTTGTTAAAAAATTAAACACGTGTTAAACGCCCATTATATATTGATTTATTATAGATAATTGAAATTTCATTTAACGTAAGCTTACAAATTATTATTAGGTAAAAAAGACTGACAACTATCATATTTTTTTTAAAATTGATGTGAAAGAAGTAAAAAAAACAGTGACCAATTTCAATCCATTAAAAGTAATATATAAAAAATATCTTATAGTATAATAGTACTATATTTATTTTTCCGCTGATAAAAAAAACTACTTTTATTTTCAAATTTTGGATCTAAAACCACTCTACCTCCTTGCACTAGATGATATAGAGGGGGTGATGAACAATAACATATAAAATGTTTTTTATTTTTTATTTTCAATATTAATTCTATATTTTTTATTAAATTTAAAAATATTTTAAAACTTTATTTAAATTTTAATTTTTTTTGTAAATCTAAACATTTTTAATTGAAATATTTTATTAAAGAATTTTGTTCTATTAATTACTTCCGAGTTTTTCATTGAATTTCTCTTGTTTGATTTTGTGGTTACTTGAGTTGGAGTGACCATTATTTTGTATTATTCATTATGTTTGTAAACATTTCAAACTATTGTGTTGTGTTTGGATCTCTTTATGTGTTGTTCACGTAGAAAGAAGATTGAGGAGTGTCGTTCCTTTTTGTTTAGATTTGTGGTTATGCAGGCGAGTGTGAGCGTGGATTTACAAGGGTGCTTGTTTTCGGATCCTCCTTATGAATAGAGAAAGGAGAACAAATGAAATGAAAGCCAAATAGATCATATGAATATTATTGAAATACCCTTTATTATTGTGCATGCATGTGAAGTCTAGTTGAAGTGAGACATGTAGAAACTTAGATACAAAAGGTGAGTAAAATCGATTAGCATGTAACATAAATATTATGTATGTTGTATTAGTTCAAAATCGATTCCCAAATATTACATACAAATTCCAGAATCAATTGTGTATTTTTTAATTCAAAATCAATTTACATGCATTACATTCTGAGTTGAAATGGATTGTGTATGTTGTTTAAGTACAAAATTGATTTGCATGCAAGCAAAAATCGATTTTGTTGAGTATGGAGAGTTGAAAATCAATTTTGTGACGCGTTTAAGTGTATGCATAAGCATGATTTAGTTTTTCAGTGCTATTTACGATTTGTATTTATTTAAGATTTTAAATATTTTAAGAGTTTTATATGTTTCATATTTGTATTTAGATAAAACATTAAATATTTAATATTTGTATTTATTTAAAATGTTGAATATTTTAAAAAATTTATGTATTTTAGGAATTTATATATTTTATATTTTTATTTAAATAGGACTTTAAATATTTAGGATTTATATTTATTTAGGATTTTGAATATTTTATGATTTTTTATATGTTTTAGTTTTTATTTAAATTAAAAATTAAATATTTAAGATTTTGAATATTTTAAGAATTTTATATATTTCAAATTTTTTAAATAAAACATAATAATTTATAGAATTTAAAACCAACTCAAATATACACATAAATCACTCATGTTTTATTATTTATAAAAAATTTATTACAAAATTAAAATTATAAACTTACATTTAATATCTTTTAACAAAATTATAAATCTGTTATCAATATCACATCACTCACAAATTTCAATCAATTTTACTCACTTATCTACTCTAACATTAATCAATCCAAACACACTCACTTTCTTTACACGATACTCGTAAATTTTCACACAATACATTAATCAATCCAAACACACTCACTTTCTTTACGGATACTCGTAAATTTTCACACAATCTTTTCTCAGTACAAATACAACTTTAAATATACCAGAATAGCCGTAAGTACGGTTTTCAAAACATAAAACCATGTTTTATCAACATTTGAGGGGTGGTGTTATCATTTGAACGTGAATTGTTAACTGCATACTCTTGTAAAATTTAGAACACATGCACTACCATATGATAAGTGATGTAAGAATTTATATTATGAACAAATCTGATATATCTGGATAAGTTTATGATAATTGTTGTGATTATCAAGTTTTTGATGTGTAGCAATTGTCTATATTGGTCGGCGGAACAAGACCAATCATTCGATCAGCCACTGACAACGATAATTAATAACAAAAAATTGTTGCGTGTTCCTTTTATTGGATCGCATGCAGCAACCAGGTTTATCTTTTCACAGGATACAAATTATTTTATTTGCATTCTATGCTTGGTGACAAGAATTAGGTAACTTTTCCACGTAATCTTGTGCAAATGTGTCCGACAATTTCCATCGCATGTTTATTAAAATATTAAATCCAAAGCTACTTTAAACTCATCATGCAAAAAGTCACCAAAATTATGCAGAATCTCTTCCCTTTTCACATTTATGGTAGTTTAGTTAGTCCAAACATAATTAGGTGCTAATGACAAATCAAAATTATACTTTATTATTTTATTAATTTATAATTAAAGATAAATAAACATGTTGGTAGTTATTTATTTGGATAAAAATACTGATTTCGAAAGCCAAAATAAATTTGCTCTTATCATTTTTTCCCTTATCTCATAAATTTGAACTCTATGTATATGTTCATAAGCTGATTGGCCACATAAACAAAACCATACGTCTACACAACATTGAAAGGGTAGGTTAAGTTAGGGTAGTGAATGTGGTACACACACTTAGTTGTATATTTTATTACTTAATTATCAGTGTGTTACGAATTTTATTACTAATTTTGTATATATATTTTACTATCGAACTTTTTTAATTTTTACATTTTTTGTTCTATTAAATTTCTAATGCAGTGATGGCATGCCATGAAAAATTGTAAAATAAAAGTCAAATGATAATGTTTTTGAAGAAATTGGTGAAGAAATATTTTTGTTTTGTTTTTAACACAAAAAAAATAATGTCTTCTAGAATATGGAAATTAAAATAATATTATTGAAAGTAATTTATATAATTTTTTAGTACATAATTCGAAGAAGTTATTTACATAATTTACACTTATAGTAGCTTCAAATTAATTTTGTATGTTTTGTACCTATCCCATTTCACAACCTAACAACATATATGTATTTCTTCCTTACTTTTCATTTGTTGTGTCAAACCTAATAATAACAATAACAAAATCAAGTTCATAACCAACCCTACAAACTTATTCAAGTAAGTCTTATCACGAAAGAAACATCTATACAAAGTTATTCCTACAATAAAATCACTTCTTCAAATTATAATACACTAAACATGAATGAAATGAAATATTATTCATCTCATATGTCGTAAAGTTGGTACCATAGTCCCCTTCAATCAATTCATGTTCATGCACAAAATTCATTAAGTCTTCCATACTGCGCATCATTTCTACTCGATCAAATCTTTCTGTAAACAATATAACCTCCATGTCCATACTTCCACCTTCATTAATAAAACATAAATTTCCATTTTATTCTAATTTTCATTAAAATTCACACAATTTTGAAAATTAAAAACAACATTCAATTTCCCTTATGGATTGGATAATCCGTATTTCATTCGATAATTAAAAAATAACTTTTAGATTGGATAATCCGTAACTCATTTGATGGCTCAAAATAACTTCCAGTTTGGGTCATCCATAAGTCATTTATAACTAAAAAATAACTTTCAGATTGGATAATCCATAAATCATTTGATAACTACAAAATACCTTTCAGATTAGGTAATCCATAAGTCATTTGCTAACTAAAAAATAGCTTATGGATTGGGTAATCCATAAGTTATATTATAACTCAAAAATGTCTTATGGATTAGGTAATTCATAAGTCATTTTACAACTAAAAAAAAACTACCAGATTACGCATACTGAAAACATGTGATCATGATTTTTGCTTCATTTTTAGATCAGATATATGTTTGGATTACCTAATTCGTAAGTTTTAAAATGTAGTGCTTATGTTGTGAATTATGTAACACAAAACTTAGTTTTAGATATGGATTAACTTTTCAGGTTATCTAATCCAGAATACAATGGTGTATTACCGATTGAATAAGCCGAAATGTTATTATGGATCGGGATGTAGTTTCGTGTTACATAATTCAAAGCATAATTACTTAATATTGAAACTTATGGATTATAAAATTCTTTGATCTGTCGGATTACCCTATTTGAAACAAAAAAAAATCAACAACACCCACGCGTAAGGAAGTCGAAAACTCACTTGAAAATGACACCACCATGAACCGCCGCCAACCACCGTTAAAACCATCACCACAGCAACCACCACCACCACCTTCAATCCACACACCTTCTTCACTCACCAATAAACTGTAAAAAATTGTGCCTTCTATTTTTATCTTTTTATTGAAGAGTAATTTAAGAATTTAAAAATTTAGGAGGGGTTGAAGAAGTCATGGACGTGCAGGAAGAAGCTGCCCAAAATCAAACCGACAACATTACTCTTTGTCCCACTTCCTATCAAGCTTGACACATGGGCCTATCATCTGTTTCCCAGCCAATGACCCATTCCCAAATTCACACAAGGCAATTTCTCCCTGTACCATATCATTTTTTATGTGCACCCAACACAAATTTTTAATTCCAACTTTACCCTTATCTTTTTCCTTTTGAAAAATACTGCAGAGGAGGTTGGTGTACGTTTTAGATACATAGGAGCTGTTGTTGGAGCAGTGTTAATGTGGTGGTGGAGGGAAGGTGCATATTGTTTTGAGGTGAGAAAGCACATTGCATCTTTGTTTTCCTCATTTTTTAGCTGAGATGTTTCCGAATGACGATATCCGAAAGCCTAGATATTTTGGATTTCGGAACATATTTTTGAATTCTGAAATTTTTTATCCAGAATTTATTTTTAGTTTTGTGTTCAGAATTTTTTTTTCAACATGTATTTTTTTATTTCTCAATTATAATTATTATTTTAGATTTTTTAATTTAGAATAAGGGTAGTTTTGGAAATTTAAAAAATTGATATGGTAGAGGTTAAAATTGATATGGTGCAGGAGAATAGTTTTGGAAATTTAAAAAATTAATATGGTAAAAAGTAATCCATCACAAGTTTCATTATGGATATGTTTTTTGTCATGACACTTAAATCAAAAGCTTTATTGCTAGTAGCTTATTACAAAGTTTGGATATGTCTTCTATAAATACGTATAATTAACTTAAAAAATTATATTAATTTATGTATAAATCAATTTTAATTTATATTATTATTTTTATATATTTTTTCCTATAAATACTTATAACAAAATTTATTCAAAGGAAATTTTCTTTTTATGCTAATCGCACCACAAAATCATACACACTTAATTGCGTTAATAATAAAGGAATGAAAAGCTTTAGTGCAATCTTTAGAAGACTAAAATCGAGATGTAACCCTTCATATTATTATCTCTGTGAATTTTATATTTTATACTGAAAGCAAAAAGGTCTCATTGTTTATATAAAGTACAATATCACTATAAATACTCACGTACTCAACTCAATCATCACAAATACAACTAATATCAAAATCGAGAATTTACTTAAAATTAGAAAGATAATTATGAATTGTAAATCAAAATATCGTAAGATTCTTAAAAAAAAATCTGTATAACTATCCAATTAAACAATGTAATTATTACAGATTCTAATAATTGGTGTGTATATTTTTAAATATTTTGCTTTTCATAATCTAATAAATATTTCATCTACATATATTTACTTGACACTGGTGTTAATCTGTTTTCTAATAATAAATAAATAAATGAAACTCAATTTCGTAATCTGTCCATACCTTCTCGTTCTGATAACTCGTGAATTCTAAAGAAATCGGTAGCCCGTCTGATACCATAACATTGTTTGTTCTGCTTCATTAAATTATGTCTCAATTGTATATATTTATTCTTTTCATGGTAAGTTTTATGTTTAGCTATAGTTATTGTTGATGGACAGGCCTTGCGGGTCGGCCTGTAACCCGCTACTAAAAAATGCGGGGCGCTAATCTAGCTTGCTAAACCACTTAAGCTCACCTCGCATAATTCGTAGTCCACGCGCGTCAACAACGGGGCATAAATAAAAAAAAATATTATTTTATTTTTCTTTAAAACAAAAATCATACCTCATTCATTAATTATTGCAGTGTGACATTTATTTTATTTAAAAAATTAAATTTAATGTATTAAAAAAAATATTTTATTTTAATCATCTAAGAGGTTAATATTAAGATGATAATAAATTTAGTTTTAAGTAAACTTATATTTAAAAAAAAATCAATTTAGTACGCAGGTTTTTTAACTATTAATGTAACAGGTTTTTAACTATTAATTATGTGAAAGACAATGATAAAATAACTGGGGAATTTAAAGATGAAGAGAATTAATATAGTATAACTGGAGAATTTATTACTGGAAATTAACTGCAGTAATGATATAGATGCTATAAGCTTTTTATCTGTTATATTTTATCTAAGGGTTATCAAATAAAATTATTAGGGGCTCTTATATCTTTATGTCTTTATATCTTTATATTAAAGAAGAACTGAATAATTCTTATTGAAGACCTAATATAATTAAAATTAAAATATATAAGTTAAATATAATAATTCAAAATAATATATTTTTCTCTCACGCGTGATTTAATATAAAATAATACTATTTAAACATTAACTATTTTTATTAATTATATTTTGTAATACTAACACATTTCATTTATTAATAACGTTTTCATATTTTTTATGATTTTTATATCTTTTCTCTTCGAAAATTTAAAATTTTTAATTTTATAAAAAATGAAATAAAAGTAATTTCTTTATCCAATTTTGAGTTCAAATGAGACACTAATAAAAAAAATCATGGAAATGTTTTACCAACGTATTATCTACAACCATTAGTGAAGATCATTCCTATAACTGTTTCTTGCGGATTTTTTTAATTATTTTATCTTTGATATTTTTATTT
The DNA here is from genome assembly GCF_051622355.1 of Phaseolus vulgaris. Taxonomy (NCBI): domain Eukaryota; kingdom Viridiplantae; phylum Streptophyta; class Magnoliopsida; order Fabales; family Fabaceae; genus Phaseolus; species Phaseolus vulgaris. The sequence continues at coordinate 4,281,600 of NC_143498.1, forward strand.
TTTTACGTATCAAATTATTAATATTTTAACTAGAAATAAAACCGCATGTCAAGGTTTGAGTTAATAAAAACAGAATAATTACTTTATTTCTTTACTATTTTTGGATACATGTATAAAATAAAAATTGTAAAATTAACTAAAAAAAGAAATAAAAAACAAGTAATTATTCATTTTAAAAAAGTCTAAAAACATGGAAACTAAAATAAAATATTTTTATTATTCCAAAACAATGTACACATATATAATAATAACAAAAATACAATTAGTATAAATATAGAAATTAAAATCTTATTTCATAGATATACCGTATTTATTTTTAAGATTAAAATAATACATACATGAAAAACTAATGATTAAATTTAAAAATATATTTTTTTATATAAATGTTTTAAAATAAATTTAATACTACAATAAGCTTATATTTTTGTATTTTTTATAAAAAATAAAACGAAACCAGAAAATGTTTTTCTTTAGACAAAATAGTTTTGAATAAAATAATTTTTAAAATAAATTTATCAAATTAATTTTAGTTTAAAATAAAGTTAAAAAAATGAAAAATAAGTTATTCTTGTTATTTAAATTTTTATTAGTACATATACATGTACATGTAATGTTCTAATAAAAAAATTGTATAATTCGATTTCTATATCAAAATTAATGTTTCATAATATGATTTATAGTTCATCAAAATTAATGTTTCATAATACGATTTATAGTTTATTTTAATAAATATAAATATTGATATAGTTCATTTTAATAAAATAAATATAAATATATGATAATGATAAAAGTAAAATAATTATTCAATGACATATTGATGGCAAAATTATAGAGCTTTTCTCGGATTTGGATCAATGGTGCGGAAGCTATGGATTAAAATGTGCAAGATCCTCTTAGGAGTTGTGGTGATCTTGAAGGTGCATGATGAGTATGGAGTAAGGGAGGTTCGGCCAAGCCTATGGTAGGTGATGGAGATGAAGATTAGGTCCTAGAAACTAGGGAAAAGTAATGTATGACACAATGTTGGCAGCATAACATTACTCTCATTAATCTTTTAAATACAAGAGCTAGACATCTCCTTTTATAGGCTAAGGAGGCCGTAAATATTAAGCTAATTGCACATGAAAGGTAAGCAAAATGAAATGGAGATGTGGAGGCACATGGAGCACGTGGGTGCACATGGCTTTGATCCAAGTCTTCTTGTCCTAGATGCTCTTAGCTTGGTCTTCTTGTCCTATACGCTCTAGCTTGGTCTTTTGTCTTAGACACTCCTAGCTTAGACGCTCCTAGCTTGGTCTTAGACGTTATTGACTTGGCTCTTGCTTTTCATGAAAGGTTGTGCTTGACCCTCTTCCATCACATATATTAGCGAAACTTCTATCAACTAAAAAATCTTCTCTTAATCATATTTGTATCAATAATCATCTTCTCATCATGCAAACTATTAATAAAAACAAATTGCTTTGAGTATTTATGTGCTTGCTTGGAAAGATATGATATCCAAAATAGAATATAAAAATAAGAAATAACTGTAAAACAATATTGATTTATCCTTTACGTTCATATATGTTTGGTATATTATTGGTGGTTATATTCTTTATATTAAGTTAATTTTTTACATATATGTTTGCAAGAATCCCAAGAACTGGAACGACGGTTAACAAGCCACTGTAAAAAACCAGAGAAATTTTAATTTGTAATTGGTACATTTTCCTATGAAATGGATTCATTATCATCTACTTCCTTTTTCTTTATATAATATTATAATAATATAATAATAATAATAATAATATTTTTTTAGAATGATTACTTTCTCAAAATAAAATAAAAATATTTAAAAACAAAGAAAATATTTAATTTTAAGGATGAACTATTTAAAAAGTCTGTGGTAGTGTGATAAAGATTTAAAAAAAAAAGTGAAAAATGAATTTTGTAAAAATAATCCCTTAATATAATATTTTTGTTAAAAAAGAGGAAACCTAGTTTTACTACCAAAAAAACATTTGTTGATATTTTTTTAATTTTAAAATTATTATATTTTTAGATTTTATGTTTTTACTTATTTTATATTTTTATCAAAAATATTGATACGATCATACAATTATTCAGATAATAATTATTTTAGAAAAAGTTAGAAAGCCGAGCAGCTATAACAAAAAGTTTAAAACGTGGGTGGATATATAAAAAAACACGTTTCAAACAGAAGAAGTGTTGAGCCAGTGAAATGAATCAAGCTTGGCTGCTTCTTTCTGCACCTCCATACCTTCTTCTCTCACCTCCATATATTTTCGTATTTCCAAAAATGCCCCTCTGTAATATTTCGGATTACATAATTCGGAAATCATTTTTCAAATTTGTAATTAGCTTCCGGATTATATAATCCGGAAGTCTTTTTTCAAATGCATGATTACTTTCTGGATTACATAATCTGAAAGTTATTCTATGAGGGTGGAAATATATTTTCATGTTGTGTATGGAGGTGCCAGAAGAAGATGTGGAGGTGCAGGAAGAAAGAGTCATCAAGCTTCGGTGGAAATATAATGAGGACGGTACAAATGGTACCCATGCATTAAAATGGTGTTTTCCGAATTTACAATTCCAAATCAAACAAAATCAGTGGGTTCCACTTTTTTTTTTGAAATTGGTACCAAATAGTGCATTGGTAAAGCAGTTCAAGTAAGAACTCTAACTAATCCATCCCTACAAAACACATTCAAAACAGATATAAACAAATATCATTGAGAGCACATGCCATTCATTGAAAGGTGAAATGAGAATAGTGTGAGGGAGGGGCAGAGACTGTTAGGGGAGTGAGATTGTGTGAGTGTTAGGTGAAGAAAACAGTGAAGTGAAGGTAGGTTGAAGGGTAAAAAGGAAAAATACAAGAAAAATAGGGGTGAGAAGAAGGGAATATGAGGGTGTGAAAAGTAACAGTAATAGTTTTTTTTAATTAAAAAAAAATAAGAAAATAAATCTTTTTTTTATACCATTTTTTTTATATTTTTTGGAAAATATGAAATTTTTTATTTTATGAAAAAGAACCCAAACTTTATGCATGACACAAATTTAAAAAGAACCAGTTTTTGAAATAGCAACAATAAAATGGTTAAGCCGGATAAGACTTGTAGTAGAAGTTTAGAAAGCAATTAATGTTTTCTTAATAATCAATTATTGAATTAATAATTTTTTTAGGATACAATGACAAGTAAGGGAAGTGAAGATGCTGAAGTGGTTATGGATCCTAAGATTAAAAACATTATTTCTTTTTGAGGCACACACGATGATATATTTGTTTTGTTTTATAATAAGTTTATATATTAAATTCTATATGTATTTTATATGCAAGTGTTTAGGTATTATTGTGGGACAAAATGTTTGGTTATTGTCAACAAGAAGTGTTGAAAAAAAAGAGTCTTATATTCAATAAATTTAGTTTGGATGACTTATGTTTTTGCGTGAGAAGGTATATTTGAATTGTGGATCTTTTAAGTCATTTATGTAGTAGTTAGGTACAGAGAAACCAAAGTTTTATTACCTAATAGAATGAGTTCAGTTTATTGTTAGTTGCTTAGCATTGCCAATGATGTAGGCCAACTGGATAAGTATAATTTGGGGGTTTAATTTATGAATTTTTTGTTGATAGTTTTTGTTGGACTTTGATATGTATGAGCAACGAAAGTAATTTGTCATCTATCCATGTGGATAGTTGTGTGTACTTGTTGCAGGTAATATGAAATATTTTGACCTCATTGGTAACTATTTATATCAAATTGTGATATTAATGGTGTAGATATGAACGATCAAACATTTATTCTCTTACAAACGCTAACTCGAGGGGTGGAAATAAATATCTTTGTATTATTCATTGGATGTTAAAGTTAGTGACAATGAAATTTCTTAGGATCTATAGAACAATGTGGTTTGTCCTTTTTATTCAAATTTGTATTAAATTGACATTTTTGTTAACGTTGTTAATTTAGTTTGATATTATTTATGTCAACAAAAGGTTGTTTTTGAGTTATGTGTGTCGAATGAAGAGCTTCATAATGAATTGGTTGAGAAAGTGTTTGAGAAAGTTGGATTTTGATTTATGAAGGACAAACCAAGAGGGTGAAGTTGGTAAAATGATGGTCAAAGTCATTGAATTGGTGCTCAAAGCTAAGGAGCAGAAGGTATTAATTACCACTATGGAGAATGAGGTGAAGTACATGATTTGTTAATTCAAAGGAGAAAATTTGTTCTGAAATATATGTCTTCCCCGATACTTGAACCTCTTTTCAGTCAATGATAAAGACCTCCAAATACCTGACAGTAGTGATATAGACGTACCTGAAGATGAAGATCGGGAAAATGAAAAAAAGCAACATGTTCTCACGAATGAAACGCAAACCCAGAAAACGTGTAAAGACGGTTGTGATGAAAACACCAAGAACTACATATTCAAAGGAAAAAAGGAAAAGGTGTTAGTCATAAGTTGTTTTGTTTTTAGGTAGCCACCTTAATTGAAAGATGGTCCAAATTCCTTGTATAGTACTTAAACATTAAATGTTGTACAAATTTATTGCTAAGTGAGTGTGAGCAATGGTTCTACATTATGGAAATTGTTGTAATTTATTTGACATGCTACATTTTATGATGTTTTTATAGCTAAACAGAAAAAGGCTACAACTACATAGTAACACATATAGATGTTTAACCATACACTTGAAAAAATATTTGGGCAACATTTTCCAGCATAACAACTAAGAAGACATATATAGCTAAAGCATGTGTATATCTTCATAGTTACACTATAGTGGTGGGCATCTCATTTTTGTACTTAGACAATAAAATGTCTCTCCATAAGCCAATGGTGTCTATTTGATCTCCACATCCATTTTGCTAACAAAGGTTCATTGAAATGTTTAATTTTCTTGATTCCCAAACCTTCATCAGGCTTAGACCTAGATAAACTCTCCTTTTTCCTAGTCTCGCTTCCCCAACCTCATAACAAATTTCTTTGCATACTCATTATCACAATTCAAACCGAAATAAAAGCTTTGAATAGGAAGAGATAATACAAAGGGATGGGTAGTAAATGTTGACATAATCAAACAAATTATGTTTGCAAAGGTTAAATTTTTTTCATTTCTATTTTATGAGTTTCTTTCTAATTTTATCAATGACCTCTTTCCAAAAAAATTTCTTTCTTAGATTTTCCCCCAAACCTAAGTACTTAAAAGATATTGTCATCCACATACAGTTATATATATATATATATATATATATATATATATATATATATATATATTAAAACTAAGACAACGGTTAAAAATCCTTAATAATTTGATTTTTTTTTATTAACAATAATGAATTAAATTAAAGAGAGTAATTAAGGGTGCTCCAACCTTATAAAAAAAAAGCCTACAAACAAAACCAGTACAAACAAAAAAAAAAGCCTACTGAAATAGCCTGAATGTTCCACTTTCTTTTTTTTATTGTTCTTATATACTATACCCAGTCCCCTTTGAGTATGTTTCACCAATAGGACTGCATTTGTTACATTGTGTGTGTTGTTAACTAGTATATCATAATATATATATATATATATATATATAAATATATATACCAAACTCCTAATTAAACTAAACTAAACCAATATGTAATTTTGTATTTTTAACTAGACCATTGATTTGCAATTATTTTTTAATAATAAGTGGAAGCAATTTTTAATAAGGTGTGCGATAACCTAAGAAGAACGAGAAGAAATCAAACATAACATAGCAGCTTTAAAAGTAAACCATCACAAGTTTCATAATGGATATGTTCTTGTGATGTGCACTTAAATTAAATTTCTAGTAGCTTATTACAAACTTTGGACATGCATATAAATTTTTCTACAAATACGTATAATTAACTTTAAAAAATTATAATAATTTATGTATAAATTAATTTTAATTTACATTAAAGCTTCTTTTTTTTCCTATAAATACTTATAAGAAAATTTATTGAAAGCAAATTTCTCTTTTTACACTAATCACACCACATAATCATACACACTTAATTAGGTTAACAATCAAAGAAAGGAATAAAATCCAAATGTAATTAAGACATCTTGTGAAATATCTCTGCCAATATTAATTATACTGAAAATATAATAAGCAAAGGTCTGATTGTTTAATAGAACTTACAATATCACTATGGCAAACTACTAAAGTACTCACACTGCACAATCACAAGCACAACCAATTGATGTTCATGGTATGCTTGACACTGAAACTAGTAGCTACAGTGCTGACTGCTACCCAGTTTGGTTACAGTCTCTTTGTTAATGAGAAGCTCATACCTTGCATTTAAATAATAATAATAATAATAATAATAATTTAAAATATAAAATAATAATAATAATATATATAGGATGTCATGTCATGTGATGTCATGTCATGGCCCTAGACGGTAGTGACCATCAGCCATGTAGTGACCATCCATGTAGAGAGTTGCACTTTGGGGATGCAGACCATCCATCACCATAAATTGCATGTCTTCAGAGGGTTTCCAGTGCCTCTTCCTTTGGTTTATGAACCAGTTATTTATTTGCTTTTGGTCCAAACCAGTTGATTCAGCCAATGCCACCTTCTCTGATTCCTGTAGTAATTAATTTCCACCAACAAAACAACATATATAATTTTAGAATATCAATAAACAATCACTTTTTTTTATCAGCAATAAAATAATATAAATAAATGAACTTCAGAATAATATGTCTAATTTTCTTAGAAAATTTTAATTCTCTTTTCAAAATTACATTACAACTCTATGTAGCCTTCTAACATACATTCATATGACTTATATTTGTACCATTTCTACTATAAAGTTTTCCTTTGTGCTAAAGTAGAAAAAATATTATAACAATAGTTTCAAAATAGAAATTATCTGCTCTGATACACTTCTTTCAGTAGATTATCTATTATTACTTGTTGAAATTCATTCAAAACTATAAAAAAATAATTATATGATGTAGAATAATCATTATTTCCGTCAATATATATCTATGTAATAAGTAATCAAATTTTGTTAACTTTCTTTTATACATTGAAGTCTCGGTTTCGTAGAATATATAGAGATTAATTAGGTAATCGTATTTGATTAACTATATTAAAATCTCGGTTATGTATTACATAAAGATTAATTGGGGCTATAAGTCTTGAATCCCCTAGCAATTTTGAGTACATTAATTAAGCATTTTTTAAATTTGGTAAAAATACACATTGTTTTAACTGCTTAAAAAATATTATGCCGACATTTCTTATACATTAATGTGTATTTTATAAGGAATGTTATTTGTAACTGTTAAAAGAGAATTTTAAATAATTTCTTAAAATCTTCAAAGTTAACAAGATTAATTTTATTATACTTTTTTTATGCTACAGACTTTGTTGGTAACAATTTAGAGTAAAAGAGTGAGGTATAACATACCGAAGGATATGGCCATTTGTAATGTAATTCCCACCAGTTAAGTAGCTTTTGCCTAGCATCTTTGGGGAGTTTCCCTTTCTTTTTCTTCTTAGAAAGTTCTTGCTTAAGGCTACTCAAGTAACCACTGTACTTTCTCAGCAAGTGGTTTTTAAGTTCACGATCTTCTGCTCTTGGATCAATCTCTGGAAGTTCTGTTTCTCCTCCACTGTTGTCTTGATCATCTTCTGATGAACCAACCCCTTCACATTTATCTTCTGCTAAACAATTTTAAACCATGCAAAATCTTAGTCATAAAGCTCCTCAGAAACTTGGAATCTACATTATGCTTTAACAGTGTATAATGATGCAAAACATCATTTCATATACATGATCAATGCACAGTTATCGATGATATTTATAAGGAAGCAATATGTAATTTTGTTCTATGTTTTTTAATTCAATATCTAAGTTAAGGCCTTTTCTATTATCCAAGAGAAGAAGCTTAGTTAATAGGTATTTCTCACTGCCACCATGGAACTATTGTAGTTCAAAACGTAGTGCTTCATCCCACATATATCATACTATTAAAAGACACTAAAATGTTAAAACAATTTTTAATACATTGGTTAAGCTCCTGCTGATAAAAAAAAAAACATTGGTTCAGCTCCTCATAAACATGTATTGCAGAGAAATACTAAGTAAAGATGTATGACGAAGAACATGATTTCATATATATGATCAACTCATCGTTATTGAATGATGATACAGAGAAGTGGTATTAGAAAGAGTAATGATAAATGTCAATCCAATTCATTGTTGAGATGGATTAGTATAGAATAATAAGAGAGAGAGATAGTAAGCAGAAAAAAAAAAAGGAGTAGAAATGAGAAAGAAAGAGAAATAAATATACTTTTTAATTTCTTTTTCATTAGAAAGTACTCACAGAGTTCCAAACTCGGTTATCACATGCTGAAATGAAACGTTGTATGGTTCAACAATGTTATACATAATTAGGATCTTTTTCCATTAATGCATAGAAAATAAGTGTTCCCTTTCCCTAAAGTTTCCTTGGAACTAGTAATTCAGTGCTTCATCACATCATAATCATTAGATACCATAATGATAAAACGCTTTGAACATATTTAACATGGAATTCAAGAAGTTAAAGTAGGGTCTAAAACAGAAAAGAATAGTTTTGAGAGACTTCTTCTGCGTGGGAAGAGAGAGGGAGGGAGGGAGCCAATTTTCTGTCTCATCAAATCTTAAAAACGGACATTTTTCTGTTGTATCTTGGTTGTCTTTAGATGTATAAATACTAAATAATCTTGCTGTAAATATAAATTAATCCATTTCATTTTCCTGTCTGATATATAAATCTATATTCATGGCAACACCAAAAATACTGGTTTTCTAACATTTTCTTATTAATCATTCAAATTATATCAAGTAAATATTGGACTGCAAATCCAATTCATTTTGCTGTAAATCTTTTTGGCTCATATGCAAACTTATGACTTTTTATTGTGCTGATAAATAAAATGACTGTTTTATTGTTACTCATTCTTGGTACTTCTGGTGTTTTCTCTTTGCTGATTAAAAAAATATATAAAGTAAACATTAAATAGAAATAAATATACTTAATATCTTGAAAAAGTAATAAATGTATCAGTACTTCTGTATTCAGTTTGAGGATATAAAAGAACATAGTGCATAGACAGACTTCAAACTATTTTTTAATGAATGATCATCTGCTAGAATTTCTCTTTGATTTAGTAGGTGACAGTTACCTGAGCTAAAATCAAGTTTGTGTATGAATTACCTCCAATCATAAGACCAGTTCATCGAATACAACACACAGGTGCATATGAGCAATACAGTCGTTATTTTACTTAGGCACACATAATGGTAAATTACACACCTTGCTTATTTAAAAAACTCATAAAGGTAAATTAAGTAGAAGCAACATCTGAGCACCACAATGATGAGAGTGTGTGTTGACAGTGTGAGAATGTCACCCTACAAAGCTCCACGAATTCACGAAATGCATACTCCAAAAGAGGGTTTAGAAGTCATAACAGCATAAAAAATGAATTAACTAGGAAACCCTAGAAGAATCAATTTGTCAGAACTCAGAAACTTGGGAAATAGGAGCGAGTAGACGCGAACGTGTGAATATGGGTTTCAAATGAAAAAAGAAAAATCAAATTAACACTAATAAACAAAAATAAAAGTTCATCTGGAGTCGTGAAGAATGGACAATACTGTAACAGAATATATAAAATATATAAAAATAAAATAAAACTTGTCAAATCTCTGAAAAGAAACCAAACAAAAAGATGTTGCTTATTTCTCTTTCATTATAATATTAACATTTTATTAATATTATATATAACATATAATATAGGGTACTGATTAGGTTAGGGTTCTGTGCTTGATGAAATATCATCTCCACTGTCTGGGATCCTTCTCGTAGATGTGCAGGTAGGTAAATATTTTTGGTCAAACTTTCCTGGCTCACTACAGAAAACACTCGAGTTTACGACTTCCAAGAACTGCAGAACAAGGTCCAAAATTTTGTGCCCCAGCACATATAACTCATAGTTCAATGTTTGTGTAATCCATAATTAGATAATTAATTAATTTATATATTATGAATAATTAAAATTTATGGTTATTATTGTTATGGGTGTGAGGAGAAAGGGGTGGAGAAGAATGAATCAGTGAAATGAAAGAGAGAGAATTAGGGGGAATAGGATCTTCCCCCTTCTTGTGTTCTATAAAGAGAATGAAAAAGTACCAGAGAAGATCCTGACGGGTCCATTGCATAGCATATTTAGTTGAGTTTCTATCCTTCGCATGAAATCCATGGCTTCTTGAATAGGCCTTGTTAATTCTTCTCTATACTTCACAAGCATGTCATAGTATGCTTCCTGCAGTTATAGTTAAATTATCACCAACAACCATTCCAATGAAGTACCAAAGTCTGATAAGGGTAAACCCCAAAAATAGTATAGGAATAAAATAAATGAAAACCACACATTCAAGGCATTAAAAAATAGCATACACTGTTCACAATCATATCCCACCATAATTATGGTCGCATCAGTCAAAATTAATCTGATTTGTTTATAATATCAAGAATCGTGATTAGAAAAAATGAAACTGTGGTTAAAAACCTTTACACACCATGAATTGATCAAGTTCAGGGTCTTTTGAAGAATCCCTTGAACCACCTGAGGATCTTTGCCGTGCCTCGAACTCTTGCTTTGCCGCAACCATACGCGCCACCACTTCGGGTGAAGCTCCTATCTGTGCAAATCGGGAGAAAGAGAGAGATAGAGGGTGAAAGATAAGAGTTATATATGATTATTCATGTATAAAAAAGATTTTTTTTTATCATTTCAGGAATGTCTGAATCATATAAAAAAGACTCAAAAACAATTAGCATCAAGAGATGATTGCTACTAAGCATACCTATCTGGTTTTTTTTTTTATATGGGGGCGTACTCATTATACTGTAATTAATGTGGTGAGAAATGAGAAATGAATAATAATTGATTAATTAATAGGTGACCTTTTGGCAATCCATATAAGCTTCCAAAAGATTGGAGTACTGAGGGTGAGCAATGATTTTAGCTTTTATGGCTTCAACTTCGGTAGTGGAGCTGGTTGGACTTCCTCCTTGTTGGTGGGGATGGTGATGCATAGTGGTGGTGGTGGTGGTGTTGTTGTGGAGGTTTCCTCTCATTAAAGGGTAGTGGAAAATAGGAGCGTGAAGCTGAGAAGAGCTGGCTTCGGTTTTCACAGAAGGGTGTGGTGCCACTTGATCAGACTGAAAGCAATGATCTGCTCCACCCGATTGAAGATGGAAGGTGTTGATTGGAAACTGATGATGCTGGTGGTGATGGCTATGATGCTGATGCTGATGCTGATGCTGGTGATGGTTATGGTTTCCACCACTAGGTGAAGAGTACAGAAAATTAGGCCTTGGACTTGGACTTGGACCTGTGTTTTCACTCAAGTGATTGTTATTAGTGTATTCCTCCATTAATCTCTGAAATTGGGAAACGAAAACCCCTCCCACTCAGCTAATTAACCAAGCTGAACAAGAGCTTCAACAACAAGTGGTGCTCAATTTGGGTGCGAGGAACAAGAAAACCCTAAGGGCTGCACAACCCTAAAATAGCAAAAGGATTGGTAATGAATGGTTGTAAGGGCTGAGGGCCACACACAGCCATCATCAGCACTTGTGTGATGTTTTTTTTGTGTTGGGGTCCAAGGAGGTAGCAAAAAGTTTAAGGTGGTGAAGTGAAGAAACTGTGACAAAGATGGTTGCACTTCCAAAATTTGGGGTATGGACAGCGAGGAGAGGATAGAAACCAGCGAAACTCTCACATGATGTTTTGTACGGAGGGTGAGTGAGGAGAAGAGAAGAAAGAAAGGGAAAAAAAAGGGAGAAAGAAACAAAGAGTGGTAGAAACCGGTAATGGCTCCGTGTTGGGGGTTGTTGACAAGACTTTCTTTGGTTGTGAGAGGAAAAAAAGAAAGAAATATTTAAAAAATGGAAAAGGGTGTGTAGCTTAGTAGATAAGCCTAGGGTGCATAGTTCAGTTTTTGTTTGTTTTTTGGAGGGTTTTGGTTAAATGATTAGTGTGTGTTAGTTTACTTTGCTTTAGTAGTCCTCTCTGTACTCTGTCCCTTGATTTGTTTTCCTTTTTGTGTTACTCACAACTACCATTTTATTGCAGAATTCAAACCAAACAGCTGTGTTAGTGTATGCATTTGCTATGATTATCATTATAGAAAATTACACTTGCACTTGAGTGTTATGGAGCAGTTACATTCTGTGCTTTATTATAAACTTCAAGGATTGTTACTACAAAAAAAATATCAAAGATTTTGTTTTCTGTCGGTCAATCCTAAATAAAGTAACAGGTAAAAAAAGAACAAAGTACACATCTGGTTTAAATTAGGAGTGAAGGAGAGATTTTTTGTTCTCTTATAAATTTCTCGTGCTCCATGTGTCAAACTAATTTTTGTTCATCACATTATAACTGTTGTTATTTTAAATATTAAAAACTAAAAACAATTTTTCTACTCATATTAAAAGAAAATACATATTACTATTAGGTTAATTAATCCATCAAGATTGGGTCGAGTTATATTTACATTTACATCTTAACATTAAATTTGGATATAACTACCATTAAGTTGGTGATTTGGGTGCAAGTAGGTTAGATCATTTTAAGTTTCAAATCGAATATGATTGAGAGAAAAATATTTAATTTAATTAATATAATAATTAATTTTTTTATAAAATTAGTTTTTATTTAATAATTTAGTTATGATTATATATATAAAAAAGTTATAAAACTTATATTAAGATATGTTTTAAAAAATATATATAAAAATATCACTATAAATACAATATTATGTCGTTTAATTATTAATTATAATTATTGTTTATTAAATAAGAAATTTCTTCTAAAAAATATTATTATTATGAAAAGAGTCTAAAAGACTAATCCACCATTTTCGGAACCTAAAGTTCCATCCTCTTTCTTTTCATAGTATTGAATGTTGCGTTTGGACAGCAAGTTAGGGGCTGTTTTGATACCGTATTTAATGTTGTCTCGTGTCTCTGGAGTTCCCTTTTGCCACTTTACAATGCAATTTTTAGGAGTTTTCATATCTTTCTCATAACTGTACAAATACAACAAAAAAACCTCAAATTTCCCATTCTATCTATCAAGTTCCTTTTCACTTCTTCTCTTGTGTTTTTCTTTCTTATCTTTTTCTGTAACGACATTTCCCCAGTTGGGAGTGGGTGGATTTTGGTGGATCTTATGAATCTCAGTTTCTAATACAATTTTGTACATTTGAATTCCACGTTCATGGTTTCGTGTTTTTAAGAATTAATAACCCATGTGCTGATATTTTTTATTTATATGTATTTAAATAATCATTGAATACTCATTATCCCTGTGGATTATTTTTCTTTACTTCATTAAATGCATTTATGGAATCAATATTTTTAGTTGAGAATAAATAGTCATTTATCCATAAAATTAGGATTATTTTTAATAGTGAAGTGATAGATCCTATTGAAATTTTTGCTATGGCACAAGTAAAGGGGTGGGCATGGGTAACTTATAAATTTCCAAAATCAAACTTCTCTTATTCTGATTGGTGTTTTGATGTATATGAATGTTTGAAATCATTGCATTGACGGTTAACAATCTCCCTTCTCTTTTATGGTGAGTTCTATTTTGGATGAGAGCACATGTTGCTGAGTGTGATTCAACCTCAGATGCTGGTGGGGAAGAGCAAGGAATCAACATACCTTTGTGGAGATGTCATGTCTTATATCATTGACATGGGTTATGTTGTTGCTTTATTTTTTGTATTGTTGTTTATGTACAAACTTTGGCTAAGAACTAGGCTTTTTGTACATGGGTTGGAGTACCCCAAGTATTCTCATTTATATTATTCTTTATTGCTGATTAAAAAAAAAAACCCATAAAATTAGGATCCTAATAAATAGCTTGAACCAATTGACAAAATAAAGAGCTAAAATTAATTTAAACTATAATATTATAGTTTTGGAATTTGGATTTAACTTTACCACAATTTTTTTAAATATCATTTTGAATTAAAAAAGGAAAATATATTTATCAATATGGACTATTAAGCTACGCAAAACTTTTAATAATACCGAAATATACATAAATAAAATAAAACTTAACTTTATATCTTAACCAAATATAAAATTTGTGTATGGATTAGAGTATTTCTAATATTTCTACTTATTTAATTATTTATTATCGAGAAACAAAGTCGATTATACCAAAGAGATTTTGCATCTGAAAATTGGAGACTTTATACCAATTTTTTTTACTTTCAAGTTAGTATTTAGGATTTATAAATTATATATATGACTTGGTTGTGAATAATTCTTCCTTTTAAAGATGTAAATAATTTCTTGCTGTATAGTCACTTATTATTGTTAAAATAATTGTTTTAGTTGATCACTTCTCACTAACAACTATTATATATAACTTGTACCAAGGACAAAATTAATTATAAAAATATGACTAGTCATTGATATTAATTAAGTACCTAAACAAATAGACAAAAGGGAAGAAAAATTATAGAAAAACTATAAATATGTATGTTGTATGTTAATATTGAGACAGTTTTAGCTTAGATTGGTTATATATTATTAAAAAAAAATGGACAAGTCTGACTATGAAAAAAATGGAGAAAATTTGGCCGAATTTTCATTAAAAACTAAGATTTAGTGAGTTAAATATTGAAGTTTGTTTAGACTTAATAATTTTAATATTGTGAGATTAACTATATATTGTCAATGTCTCATTAGCTGGTAAGTTGTTAAATTTGGTTTGTAAAAAAAAAAGTAAAGGAGAGTCTGTGGAAATGTTTATTTTTTACTCGATTAATACTATACATATTAAGTCTCATTATTTTATGAAATTTCAACTTAGGTGCATTTTGTTTTTTTCTGTTAGTGAATACTTTATTATGATGAATTTAATTTGACCATTTTCATTTTTGTGTACTTGGAGAGCAATGTAAAATATTGCTAAGATTATGTGGATTGAGACTTTTTGAATGTTTATTAATAGAGTACAAAAGATTTTTTTTTAATGTGATAGGATGACTCCTTTCATATAAATATAAGTTATTTTTTACCCGAGTATTTGAAAAATAAATAAAAGTTGAATAATTCATGTTGTAAATTTTCTATTCATAACTTGATTTTTATATAAAAAGTACACTCAAAATTTAATCATGATAAATTGTATGATTACTAGATTCTCTAAAGTTGTAATGTACATAGAACACACTTGATCCCCTCAACCGTTGGGATATATTAACTTCTATTTTCATCCCTTGAATGAGTTAAGGAAATACTTAGAAGTGGGTCTAATAATGTACTATTTTTTTTTCAATGTTATGTAAAAAAATTATTTATTGTATTCAATTTTCTACTTTTCAAGTGAGTTATTTTTAAAACAGACAATTTATTTAAAAAAAGTTAGATTTTCAACACCAATTATTACCTTAACTAAATTTGACAGTTACCGAATCAACATCTATTAACACCAAAACAAATATCGAAAAGAATTACAAACATTAGTCTAAAAAATAATCAATGTTGAAAGTGATTTTCAACATCGTTACAATAACCCATGTTGAAAAGTTCACATAACTAATATTAAATGAGTTTTTTATAGCATTAAAATAATTTACAATGGAACTTAAAAGTAGGCAAAGTTATGTCTCATGCTTAATCAATACATGGATGAAAGGACATTGGACTGGATGTTATTATAGAAAATATTGTTAGATTAAACACTTATCACTAGATAAAAACTATAACTAATTGTTAAGCACAACTCGTTATACTTAAGAGGGTAGCAACCTAAGCATTACGATTCAATTATGACTTGGACTACATGGCTTACCCTACAACAATGTCTTTCTCAACAATTATTCCACTAAGAATCATATTATTTGATTGTGTCACGACCTACTTAGCCTTCGTCACAAGAAAATTGATTTAACCTGTAAAAATCTCTCCATCAATAATTTTCCCATTAAAAATTGAACATGTGACCTTGACTCTAATTTCAATTGTTAGATTAAACATTTACCACTAGAAAAACAATTATTACTTATAGTCTGAACAAAACTCTTTCTAATTTGGAACGTATCAACGGAAACATTTTGAATTGTGACTCAATTCACATACCTCTAACATAAGATAATTGATGCACCTATAACACATGTTAGAGTTATATGATTTATTATCTAATATACTAACAGAAATAGCACATTCATATGATGTCAATTTTTGTTTCTGATATTAAATATAACTACTACTTAGGAAAACTATAAAGTTACAGCTACTAATGAAAATGAATGATTAAATTATTTAATTAATTTATTACTTCATAATTAATGATAAATTTTATTTAATTTATTTATTAAAAAAATTAAGTCAAATAAGTCATGGTTTTCACTTGTCATAGACAAACTCAATGAAAGGTTTATATATATATATATATATATATATATATATATATATATATATATATATATATATATATAAACGAGGACATCTCAAAATCATTTAAGGAGAACAGTAACAAAGAAAAATGATTTCCTCCGACCTAGTATAAAAAGAAATGTTAATGTTTACTTTTTAAGTCACAAAAGATACATCCTCATATAAATATATTATGATATAGTTTTTGTAACACTACAAAAATACATCTAACTATTACAATACAAGTTTTATATATTTATGTACAAGTTTAGAGTTTTTCAAAACATTTCTGATACATGAGTACGACTTATAAAAATACAAATATTTACAATTCATAGTTCAAAGCTAAACTTTAAAGCCTTCTAGACTCTCATGCACCTCTATGATCATCTGCTCATGTACATAGTACAATTATCAAAGTTCATACACAAACAAACACATGTAAGGGTAAGCTATCGAAATAAAGTTCTGACACACGAAAATACAAGTAAACTAACTAATTTGATTAGTAATTCATAATTAATTTAGTTTTCTTTTAACTGAAACACAATCACCAAATATCAATCACAATAATTCAATTTCATTTCAATCTATAGTACTTTGATTTCATTTCAATCATAGTGACTTGACATAGATTCATTTGCCTCACAATACCTTGATTTTCTTTCAACCCTCGGTACCTTTAATTTTAGGCCAATCATAATGACTGCATATGAATCTATTGTCTTCCGAAAGACTCATTAATCAAATTGTGGCACATAAAATCCATTTGTTTCACAGTACCTTGATGTCCTCTCAATCCTTAGTACCCTTTTGATTTCATTTCAATTAGTGATAACATATGAATTTATTCTCTTTTAGAAGACTCATTAAGCATGCCCCCACCAGAGACTAACATCTAATCCACTCCAATCGAACCAGGATAAGTTGTCACGATGTGTATGAACTCCCTCTTTAGCTTCTCATCAATTGATACTTTAATCTATATGGCTTAGATCATCAATGAAGCTAGAGGATCCCAAATGAATAAATGCTTACTTTTAACCACATAATTAAATAAAAATATAATAAACCAGACACAAAAATAAAAATTTATGCTTTTCTTAATTTAAAAAAAAATTACCTCATTTAAACGAAAATGAATCTCACTTAAATAAAAACAGACCCGAAAGTTAATTATAATATGACATAAAAACTATTTTAATGCACTTCAAAAACAACATAAAAGTTAAGCTTTGAAAAGAAAATATGTTAAATTAAGTGTAATGAACAAAATAAATTGGTTTGGAATGTAAAATTGGTTTGGAATGACTTTGATGAAGTTGGATTCAAACCCAAGTTGGTTAGGTCAAACATTATAACAAACATCTTGCCCTCATAGTTACCAACCTAGGTTAAAATGATGAGTGAAAAGGATAATGGAGTCTGTGCGTGGTAACCGTGTGGTCATAGTACTACACCTCATGGTCTTAGTATTGCTTTTTTAAGTTTTGCTGCTTCTTCTGTAACCTTTTCACAGAGACAGTGTGTGTGTGTCTCAGAGTTTGAAGACCCCACTGCACAACATTACTATATATATACTATCATTCTCAAACATGCATCCCCCGAGAGTCCCGCGCTCCTAACAGTGGGGGCCACACACACACACATTCATCTTCTTCTTCCATTTCTCTTCATTTGTCATTCAACTTCACTGTTCTTCGCATCTTCCCCATGCATCATCACCCTTTTCATTCAACATCTGCAACTTCAACACCACTTCATGCACTATTCATTCGGGTTTTAATATCAATTTTAGTTACATGTATGCATAGTTATAAGCATTTTTAACACACTTTTTCTACATGGATGATTGAATGTATACCTCGGGTATGAAGTTTGTAGGGTTAGGATTCATTAGGTAATTTCATGGTGTTCATAATTTGGAGTCAATAGGTTTGATAATAACTCTTTTAATCAAAATGTTTAATAGATTAGTGTTACTGTGGTTTAATAGGATTTTTTAATAGGTTTTGGTGTATGTTTTTGAGGTTTGTTTGCACACATTATATTTTTAACACATTATATAGGTAGACAATTAAAAAAACTTAAAATAATTGGTTTTAAAATTTATTATTTTTACATATTTTCTTTCTTCTGCACATGAATATTCTAATAGAAAAAAATCATATTTGAATGTATTTATTTTTAAATATTTATGTTATATATCACTATGCATATCGACACATTAAACAATTTATTACATGAAAAATATATTATTTAAAAAATAAAAAAACTTCTTTAATTGAAAATTAGTTACAAGTTCAAATGTATTTAATAAAATAAGGTACTTCTAGTGTAAAAATTGCAGAATAATTTTATTTTATCAGTAAATTGATTGTGAAAAGAAAAAACAATAATCTCTAATATGACAATTATTTTTCAAGAAAACTCAAATTATTAAATAAAAATCAATCTTAAAAACAAAAAATAATTAATTATATTAATTAAATTAAAAAATTATTTTAAAATTAAAAAATTATTAATATTTAAATTAATTTTTATTATTAATATTTAATTAAATATTAAGATTTTAATTACTATTTATTTTACTAAATCTTAATAAAAAATTAATATTAATTTAAAAATTATTTATTAGTAATATAAACTAATTTTAATATTATTATTTTTTTAAAATTTAAAATAATATATAATTTCATTAATATTATAATTAATTATTTTTATATTATTTTTAATAATTTTATTGTACTGTAATGAAGTTATTATTTGTTTATTAAAGTAGTAACTATTTTTCAAATTTTAAAATAGTAAATTCTAAAGCATGACTTTACAAATTTAGTAGTTACCGATAATTCATTGAAAAATGCTATATGATTCAGAAAAGACTTTACAAATTTTGCTACGAATTATGTGACAGCTACATTTGTACTACAGATGGGTCAAATCCATCACATCACATATAATCGAAAGTTATAATCCATTTTTAATAATTTTGTATAAAATTCTACAGTTAATAATTCATCACTTCTTATTTTTATTATTTTAAAATCATCATATTTAGATGTGTCAGTAAGGAAAAATAATGGAAAATTGAATAAATATAAGTAGAAAAGTTCTGGTTTGTAAATAGTAATATTGGTCAAACATGTACTATCAGCAGGTTTTACAAGAAAAAAAATCTAATAAAAAAAATGGCATGTTATTATGAGTAACTCAATCCGATAATATACTTAAAGAGCTATTATTTATACTTTATTTTATTTTTTTACTTTATATATGTTATTTTTCAAATTGTTATATGATTGATTTTCAAGAAATAAAAGAAATAATTATTTTATTGATTAAATTAGTTATTATTTTATAACTTAAAAAATATTAATATTTAAAGTAATTTTATTATTAATAAAATTTTATAAACTAATTTATAAATTTATATTTAATATTAAATATTATTATTAATTATTTTAATTCAATTAAACAACTAATTTAAAATTAACATAATTAATAATTAAACTTTAACAACCTTAGATATCAATTTAAAAATTAATTTATAAATATTTATTAATAATAAAAATTATTTTAAATATTAATAATTTCTTAATTTTTTATAAAATAATATATAATTTAATTAAATAATAATTAATAATTTTTAAAATTATTTTCATTTAATGATTTTAATATAATTTCTTTTTATTAAACAAGCTACTCCTCTTTTAAGAAGCATATAAATATAGATAATACTTGATTTTGTAAATAAAATATATAAAAACATGTATATAAATATGTACTCCATCTTATTCTATTTAAATTACTAAATTATCTTAATTCTTTATTAAATAACTTACTATGTTTTATATACTTAAGTTCACGAAATTTCAGAAATGGTTACTGTAATATGTTCTAATTTATTTTAATAGTTTTTCAGTCAACTTATCCTTTTAAAATGTGAACAGTAAGTCAGTAATGACTTTCTTCTTTCCTAAAGAACATTGAAAAGATGTGGATGTGATAATATACTTAAGAAAAGGCACTGTCAGTTATCGACAGGAAGCAATACACATATATTAAAAAAAACACTATATTCTCGTTTTTTACATTATATACGTCCCTATTAAATTTTAAATTTCTTTTTTCTCTTTAAGATTTCGTTTTCATATCTTATTTATTACTAGATAAGAAATAAAAATCGTTTTTCTCAATAAAAATATTTTTACTTGATTAGATTTTAAAACAGATACAGTTTATAAATTCTAAAGATTATTTATTTAATGTTTTTCCTTAAAATTTGTTCATCAATTTTTCAGTGTCTAGTAGGAAAACATATTTCTCTCAACTTGATGATGTTCATATTAAAATTTGATAATATTTGAATAACTTGTTCTAGCTTCTTTGATTTTGAAGTGGTTCCTTTAGTTTTTAATAGTACTCTAAATTAAAATATCACGATATGGAGGGGACATGATTCTCAACATGGTCAATAACTATTTTGGATGATAACTTTTTTGTTAAAGGAAAATCATCATAAGATAAGTGCTAATATGTTCTATTGATACTGTATATTTCTAAACTTTTTTTTCTTAACAACAGAGTATTTAAATTTCATATGCTTAACACTTTGAAATACTTTATATTCTAAACAAATAAAAGAACCGCATAATTATCACAATAAATTCTCAACGGCTTGACAATATTATTAACTACTCCAAGTCCTGAGATAAAATTATGCAATCAATTAGCCTAAACGTTGACCTCAAAACATGCCACAAATTCAGTCTCCATGATGGATGCAAGAAAGACTATTGTTTTACACTTTTCCATTAAATCACTCATTTGGCTAAAAGATACACATTACCAAATGTAGACTTTCTTGTATCCATACATCCATCGAAATCTGAATCTATATATCCAATAACCTCAAGATGATAAGATCTCCCATAAGCAAGATATCATAAACATAAAAAAGCATATATATAAACTTGTTTTCATTGACCTTAAGATATATATTTTTTATCAATAACATTTTCCTTAAATCCAAAGGACATAATAGTATCATTAAACTTAAGATACCATTGCATCGAAGTTTGTTTAAGTCCATATATTAATTTCTTAAGTTTACACACCATGTGTTCCTTTCCTTCTTCAATGAATCCCACTAGTTGATCCATACAATCCTCTTTTAAATTCCGGTTTAAAAAAGACAATTTTAATGTTCATTTATATAAATTTACAAAGAATTGACTTCTTGAGATTTCTCATATTAAAAGAATTCTCATATTAAAAGATAAACATAATTATGTGAAAATTCATTAATAAAAAGAATGAAATACCTTTTTTATTGAAAAAGTTTAAATCAAAATGTCCGCATATATTCATGTGTACATTTATAAAAATTAAAATTTAAAATAACTAAAAAAAGTTATTGAAAGAAAAATAAGTTATAAAAATAAAAATCTAAAAAGTTAGATAACTAATATTGTTGAACTTTTATTGGAATTTGTCTTAAGTTTAATAATATTAAAAACATACAATATTTTCATCTATATTTTTTTAACAAATTTTTCGTATTTTTGTCTATTTTCATCTCATTTTTCAGATTTTCCTTTTATTCAAAGCTTTAATTTTATTCTATTGTTTTTTTATTCAAAGTTTTAATTTGGTTATTATTAACACTTTTTTTATCAGCAATAAAAAATTGCTACACTTTAATACTTTCGATTTTGAAGTTGAGATTAACGTATCAATCTTCATAATTTGTTCAAATGTTAGTTTACCGGTCAAAGTTGAACAAGCCATGTCATTTAGTATTGGTGACCGTCTGATTGGATGAATTAGTTATATCAAATAAAAAAAAATACACAATAAATCAAGTAATATCTTATAAATATGGTAACCATGAGAAATCAGGTAATATCTTTTTATTAAAGATGTGTATGATCCATAAATAAAATAACTCACTATTAACACTATAAATAAGTATTGTTACACTAGAGAAAAGTGTCTACTATCAAATACATCATATACTCTTATCGACGACAAAATATTTATTTGATCGTCGAATAACCTTTTACAGATTAACTCTCGACCGAAAACAAAGGAGAAACAACCGAAAAATCAGAGACAGTTAGGACCGAGGAAAATAGTCTTAGAGTAGAAATGGTACAATTAAAATGACACCTGAATATTATATTTTATTATTAAAGTGAAAAAGCTATATAAATAGAAAATTAGTTATTCAAGTTTCATTTTAAAGGAACCACCATCTCTCTAGAAGTTTCATTTTCCTTTCCTCTCCCTTCTCTCTAAGATTCTGACCTCTTCGCTCATCTGTTTCACGATCGGAGTCCACATTAGATTCCTGGCAGCGAGATCTACAAGACTGCCCGGTCAAAATATTTCATAGAGTAAGTTCATTTTTGTTCCCTTTTTCTTTCCTCTCCCTTCTCTCTAAGATTATAATCTTCTCACTCATCAGTTTGACGATTAGAGTCTGCCATTGGACTCCTGGCAGTGAACTCTACGAGATTGCCCGATTAGAATCTTAGATAGAGTAAGTTTATTTTTGGCTCATTTTCTGAGTTAGTTTTGATCTGGTTAGGGTGCCTTTTAGTTTAAGTTTGCATGTGAGGTTTTTATCTTCAAAATTAGTCTCTGTTAGATCAGGGTCCTAGAGATATAGTTTGATTTGTGATCAGGACTTTGTGGTGCAGGTTAGGTTATCCTTAAGCTTTTGGTGGGTTAGAGCTCTTAGTGAGCATATGCTCAAGTCCAGGTAAGGGAAGCTAGTTTTTATATTTTATATATAACTCTAGGTTAGAAGATCTGGATGTGGGAGTGACGTGGTCACCAGTTCAAATTTCTGTTTGCAAGATTGTTTCTTTTGAGGAGTAAAGTAATATATTGATTGAAATGGTTAATTCTAAATATTTTATATTGATTTTAAGGTGAATAAGTTGTTGAAATTGTTTGTGTTTGAATGATAATATAAATGAGTTGAACTGTTTGTGAATATTTTGTTGAATTACTTAAATGAGATGTTTGATGAGAAGTGGTTGTTTGATTTTAGTTGATGATTCATTTAGAAAACATATATTTGGAACTTAATTATGTGTTTAGGTGAATTTTAAGATATAATTGAATTGTTTAGAAAAGTTTAAAATATTTATATGATTAGTGAATGAATTGTTGTGTGATTTGGAAATCCTAAACTTTGGTATGATTTGATTGCGTAATTTGGATATTGTGAGAGTCAAAATATGAATTTTAATCAAGACATAGTATTTTCAGGAAAGAAAATACCGTGTTAAGATTGTTTAGGATGTGCATTGACTAGGGATTCGTCTAGAGATATCCTGACTCTCCTGAGATAATGGAATCACATAGATGAAGTTATTCAGGTGGTGAGAGTCGAAGGAGGTTCATATGAATGGGTAAGTTGTTTGAAAGATAATTAACTTGACCTCTTATATGAATTAACCCTGTCATACTAGGAAAGAGATGATATTGAGATTGTTTATGCCCATAGCTGTGTGGATTTCACAGTGAGATGGTATGACAGGTGCAAATCTCTGAGTCTAAGTCAACGCACGAGTCTTCCAGAAGTAGAGTCAAGTGTCTATAGGTTGTGAGTCAGTAGATGACTGACATGAGAAAGATGAATATTGAAATTTTTGATAGACACTTGATGGTTTTGTAAAATGTTTGAGAAATTGTATGAGAATTTATGAATTTTGTGTATTAATTTGAAATTTAAATTATATAAAAAAATTTGTTATACCTAGCTTACCCTATTATTTGTTTGTGTTTGTTTCTTTATCTGTGAGGATCGTGTTGTACATGGGAGCATATGAGGTTACAGGAAATGTTAAATAGATAGTGTTTATTTTATTTTTATTTTATTATATATATGAGTAAAAATTTAGGGATGTTACAGTTCTAATAATAACATATACAATCTAGGTCATATAACATTATACGAATTACATCTAGACCCTCTCATCTATACCAATTTCAGTTAGTTTTAACAATAAATATTATATACTTAAAAGATATCAATGTTACTTGAATTTTTAAATATGTCATCTCCTAGAAAAACATATATTTGCTTACTATTTGTTTATCTTTTTATTAAAACTTTAAATGTAAGTACAACTTTTTCGGTCTTATCTTACCACCATCATTGAGAAGAAGACATTTTAAGTTATAAAACATTTTACAAAGCAGTCAAATGTAGGTTTTGTCCTTTTTTATTTTTGGAGTAAAGCAAACATAAGAGAAAGTGAAAATGAGAAAACAATCCTACTAGTTCCTTTACTTAGGATGAAATAATAGAAAAAAAAAACACGAAGGTACTAGGTGAATTTACTTTCTTGTATTTAATCAATCCGTTCATTTAAAAAAAAACTGTGTTTATTTTTATAAATCTTTTTATCTATTTATTAAATAAGTAATTATTTCAAAAATTATTTATTTTGCAAATAATTATTTTAAGTTTAAGCTAAAAAAATATTTGTAACTTTTTTCTTTAATATTTTTTGTTAAAATTTGCAAAATAAAAAAAATATTAATGAATTTTATAAAGTTCCATAATATTTACAGAAAAAAAAAATTCTAATAACAATAAGAATAAAACTGACCATATGTAAAAACATAAATAATTATATATATATATATATATATATATATATATATTAATATAATCAATTATATATTTATACAAATTTATTATATTTATAATATTGGTTTTATAAATATGAAATTTTTATATATTTTTCTTATTTATAAAAATATTTTAAATTTTATTTTTTAATTAAAAAACTTTTATTTACACCTATTTTTGTTGCTCTTCTCCTCCCTCAATTTTCTTTTGTTCTTTCCAAACATTACATATATTTTCTTTATCTTCTTGTCACAGGGCAGGTTCATTCCATCTAAAACCAAATGAGCAGTAAGCAAATAATTAATTAATTAATTCCTACAAAAGTTTGGTATTTGTGATATTGGCTTTTGGCCTATCACATCGCCATCTGCATCAGTGTGTCTGAGCTGTTCTTGTCATGTCACAGTGTAGTGTTTGGACGTTTAGTTTTTCCCTCTATAAGCTTTTGAAAAAAGGAGGCTACATGAACCCTTTTAAGTCAAATAATTATTAAACTTAAGTTTAGTTCATATCATTGATGCCTTTTAATACTTTCTTATCTTTATTTTTAAACTAAATATATTTAAAAAAAAGTTATAAACACTTTAAAAAACAATAAAATATTTTTCATAGATTAAAAGATGTATATAAAAATGATTTTTTAATGCTTTTTTTAAAATAATTTTTTTCAATTATAAATAAACTAATTTCACACTTTTAAAAAATCTTAGTTTTGTTTTCCAATTTTAAAAATATTCATTATTCTTATTAGAATATGAAACATTAATAGGGTTAGACTTTCTCAAATTGTGAATTTGTAGAATATTTAGTAGATGTTTCACCGAATGAAACATTTATGGTGTGTTTAGATTGAGGATGAGATTTGAGAAGGTGGATTTAGAGTGATTTGAGAGGAAAGTGAAGTTGTTTTGATTGGAATGTCTTAAAGTAGATTTGAGAGAAAAGTTATTAAAATTTGTGAATGATGTGATGATTGTGAATTTTTTTTATTTTTTAAAATGTAAGTTTACAAATTTGATAAATATAATAAATTATAAAAGAATTTAGAAATATAGATTAGAATTAAAATAAATTCAAATTAAAAAATTAATATTAAATATTAATAAAAATACATATTAATAATTAAATTAATCTTTTATTTATTATTTATTTTATTACAATATGAAAATTAATATTAATAATTAATAACTAAATTATAAAGTTTATATATATATATTAAAATATAATTTATATATATAATCAGTATACAATTTATTAATTTTTATAAATAAATAATGTGAAGTCAACTTTCTTTGCAAATCTCTCCATGAATGCAAAGAAAATTTTAACAAAAAAAACTCCATCTTGAATTAGAGTATATTAGTAAATGATGTAGTTAGTTTGAAATAATATATGTAATTTTCTGCATTCATAAAGAATGATGTTAAAAAATCAACTTGAACCAATTTAGACTTATGCATTATTATAATTTTGCTTAGTTATCCAGACTCGTTGGACAAGCTAAATGCTCGTTTAGAAAAATTCAATTTATTAAAATTACGAGAGTTTTAGTTGTTGAACGAGACTTTAAATAAAAACTCTCAGTGGTTTGGTCACTTGGTGAGCCAAACTCTTGCTGAGCGAAATTCATTAAATTAAAAATCCGAGAACTTTGGTCACTAGACAAGTCTTTTAAATAAAAAAAACTTCTAGTGATTTGGTTGTTGGACTAGTCAATTATTTTTGGTGAAAAACTCTCAATTAAATACTCATTAGACGAACGTTTTGTTCACTCAAAGACTAAAGTGGTTGATTGTGTTGATGTCTTTGACTAGATTAGTAGAATAATAACTAAATTGTAACATGTGGTTAATGCACTAAACTAAGTTAACATATTTAAATATAGTATTACTAAATTATTATTTTTTTTATAGAAGTGGTCTCAAAGAGATTAATAAATATATTTGGTTTGAGTGGCCAAGATCATTTCTCAAGCTCAAAAAGAATTACAATATCTTTACAAGTGATTAGGGTTTATAGTATACTTAAGAAGTTTAAAACTATTTTTTTATTATTTATACCTGCTAGGTTTTAATTATATACATTACAAATTTATTCTCATAAACTACAATTTACATTGCATTTGTCCGGTAAGTTAGTTTCCTTAAAAAGAGACTTTGTATTTGAAAAAGAAAATTCTCTTCTACATTAGTTATCATCATAATTGACATAGAAAGTATTTTTTTTACCCTTAATGCAAATTCGATTTAAAGTTTTTTAGGTTTCAAGAAAGTGGATTCCCTTTTTGAGTAGATTTGTGTGAGACTTGTTTTTGGGTGAATGAATCTCTTCTGTTTAGTAATTGTTATTGTGGGCTTCCAATTGTATTTCAAGATGTTTTGTTTGTATTATAATTTGTCCTTTTTTAACTAAAGATTGATTATGAAAACTCTAATAAGATAGTTGTTGAATTCTTTTGATGTGACCTACTATTCTTTTTTTATTCTTGATGATTGGTTTTGTGGGTTGTAAAGTCTGATGGATGCTTCTAGGTCAGGTGTTGAACAGATTGACCTTGATTCCTTTTGTATAAGAGTTAGAACACCTTTGAAATGTCTCTATAAGCCTTTGTTTGTTTCTGAGCGAGGAAAGGTGTGTGTTTACTGTTAAGAGATAAAACACGAAAAACGAGATAAAAAATCAATAAAAAACACGAAAAACGAGAATAACAATACGTTTAAACTTTCTTCGCTGTCTATAATTTATTAATTAAATTTTATTTTAAATTTAAATTATTATTACTTTTATTTTAAAAGGTTACAATTTAAATATAAAAATATAACTAAAATTCTAAAAACATAATTATTATAAAATAATATAATTAATCATATTATATTAATTTATATTTAAGTTAATCATATAATAATTAATCACTTTATTATAAAACCCTAAATAATAAATATATTTTTTAAAAATAAAAATTAAATTTATATAATAATTATATTAATTATAAAAAAAGATAAAAATAATAATTTTATTTAATAAAAATATTTTTTTTATCAAATATTTATAATTATAAATATTTAAATATTTTTATCAAAATTTATATCATTTTGTATTTTTTTCTAAAGTTAGTTCTAATACATTATTAAAAATAATATTTCAATAAAAATAATATTTTAATTAAAAATAATTATAATTTCTAAATAAATATATTAAAATAACTTTTTAACAATTTTTAAATATAAATATAAATTTATATTTATATAAAAAAAATATAATTTCAATCACATCCATCACATCACTCACAAACTTTTATAAACTTTCCTCACACTTTCCACTCTATTTACCTTAATCCAAACACCCAAACTTTCTTTACACTTTCCCTTCAAATCATCTCAAATCCACTTCCTCCTTTCCACTCCCTCATCCAAACAAAGCCTAAAAGTTAAGACACTCCTAAAATATCTTGAAAAAAATCCGATTTAAGAAAGTCTCACTTTTAGTTACATCTATAAAATATCTTTATTTTGCAACTAACTTAAAAAACCTTTCTAAAATCAATACAGAAAGTGTTGGTTGTATCTCCTGAAATAGTGTACTAGCATTTGTCCATTAACATTAAGGTCATCATCTACACGTGTTGTTTGAAAATGGAATTTTTTTTACCTTGATCTTGTACTTTTTTATCCTTAATTACTTATTTTGATGCATACCCGATTAGAAATACTTTATAAAAATCAAAGGCATAACACATGTTGTCCTATATATTCATTAAAATACTAAGATTAATAACAATAATAAATTGTCTTAGAGTTGTGTTTTCCTTATAATCCTTGTAATTTGATTATGTACTTTTGTTCGGTAGGGAAAGCACATCTCTTGTGTGCCTGCCACTATCAATTATAGTAAATCCTAATAGTTTGGTTGAAATTATATGCTAAAGAAGAAACTATCCATGGAGGTCCCATGTCTGCCATTAAATCAAATCAAATGTGTTTAGCTAACTTTTGCATATTTAATAAGTCAAAATACCAAACAACTTTGTTGCGTAAGAAAGACAAAACTGAAGAATTTACAGAAGAAATGTAAGTGCCTCAATATTATCTTTAACTATTTTTTATCTCAAATATTTCATATCAAATTTGTTGAGATTAGTGATTTAAAGTAATGTTTATTTTTAAATTTAAATTTTATCATAAAAAAAAAATCTTAAAAATCTTAAAAAATTAAAAAAATTATATAAATTATCTTTAATCTCAATTTTTTTATAATATAAAATTATTATATATATAAGAATTAAATCTTTCTTCTTTGATTTCTTCAAAAGTAGTTTCAACGAACTTCTCTTTTTCATATTAGTGTCTAAAACTCCTAATTTGTATGTACTCTATTAAAAGTTATTTATAGATGGTCGGATTGAGTTTTGATTTTTTTGTGATTTTAGTTGGGATTAGTTGTTTAGGTAGTTGATGCTTCTTGTCAATATTTGTTTAGCTTTTAAGAGAAATGAGCTTTTAAGAGTTTCACCACTTCTAAAATAATTTTTTTTTTTACTAATAAAAAAAGTTTATACCAAAATACAAACAATCAACCTAATTTTAACCTAAGAATCCGAAGGATAATGTAATTTTGATTCACAACATGTGGAACAATATCATCCACATCCTTGTTTGGTTCCAATACAAATAATTAGCATATTGTAATAGTGATGAATATTAATGAACTCCAGCTGCAAAATAATTAATTGTAATTATTGCCCTAAAGAAAAGGGAAAATTTAAAAATAAAAAGAATTTGCTTGCTTTATTAGGTAAATTATTATTCTGCTTTGCTGTCAAACAGCGGAAATAAAAGGTGAATTAAGCGTCCTAAACAACTTATTACTCAATAAAAGGTGTTATTATTTTTTATTAATTTATTGTGAGAACAGTAACTAGCACTATCTATTGACTAAAACTTGGAAAAGACATAAGATGTCAATTTAAAGAGATAAGCAAAATCGATTTGAGGGAAAGCAGAAAAAATTCGCATAAATATCAAAACAGTGGATTCCAGAAAAAATAACAGTAGCTAAAGGTATTTTTGTTCATAAAATAATAAATTATTTGCTACATTATTATATTGAAAAATCCCTTCTATAGTTCCATTTGTATTTTCTTTTATCATGTTTTAAAATCACACTCAAAACACAAAATGGAAAGGAACAGTCACAACCTAAAAAGTTAATTTAAGGGTTAACTTTTTTCAAAAGTAAATTACTAAATTTACAATATAAGTATAATGTGTTTAGCAATACGAAAGTGTAACTATTCAATTGACATAAAAATAATTTGTTGAAAGTGATCAATCTTAGTATTTAAAAAATAATCTTTGATTATGCAGGAAAAAAAAAGGATAAGGAAGAATTAAATACGTGAAAAATAAAGATATGAGAGTGTTGAGTAAAAACAAATGAGAGACAAAAAATAATAATTCTTTAGTTACTTTTATTTTATTTCTTATTTTCTCACATTTCTCTTGAATTAAATACTTTATCTCTTAAATATTTCACTTTATTTTTTCTTATTTTCAAACATTTTCACTCTTTTAGTTATTTTCCAAACCAACCCTAATTGCTGAAAATAGATACAGTGTTGTTTGATGAAATAGTTTTGCATATTCTCAAAATCCATAAATTATATATAAGCTATTCACATAAATTTAAAATTGCTGTGATCATCATTCTTAGCACAATCTGATCATCATCTCCATCATTATTTTATTTTTTTTCCCTTTCAAATGAACACATGCTGATTGTGGTATAAGTTTGTCATATAAAAACTCTTTATTTAAACATTTATTTATAGCCCTTTTCATAACAAATTGAGATTACATCAGATCAGAGTGATGACAACAAGAGTGTGTGAAATCAATTAGTTTAAAGACCTTCAATCACCAGATTGTGTTAGAAATTTTTATAGAATTGAGTCAAAACACAATGACCAAACAATTAACCATGAAAAGGTAGGTTTGGATAACATTTTTTATTCAATGATTAATGCATCTTCTGTACTCTACAACATCACAATTAATTGTTTTATATACTTTTTCCTGTAATTGATGGTCCCAATGAGGCTCAAAGATTACACTTTCTTTCCAACTTTTTTGCAATATTAGGGCATGACCACTTCAAAGCTTCTTCACTCATACATTATGCACTCAAAGCCATTAAATAAGCCAATATTATGTGCATTCTCAAATAATATTTATATATATAACAGAATAAAAAGATAAAATGGGAGGAATCACTTTTCCATTAGTGAGGACCATCATAATAATGGAAGCGACTATGTTGACAATAGCACAAGCAGCCAAAAGCAAGAATCTGAGCAAGAAAATTGTTCCATTTTTCATCAATATCCAATTTGATTGATGCATAGAACACTTATAAGTGATTGCATGATTGAATTGAAGATTTAGAAAATGCTGGATTCGATTCTATCTCGATTAGTAGTTCATCTCCTTGCATGTTTGCCACTTGTCATCTATAATTAAGTTTGGAGTTATAGTTGGCGTTGACCCTGATCTTCATCACCACCTTGTGAAATCAATCATTAGAATTTAGAAAAGGAAAAAATAATATGAACACCTTTCAATTCTTTGATTTTTTTTATATATATATCAGATAAAAGAAGACATGAGACATAATTTTTAAGACATTAAGGATGTCCCTTTTATCTAACACTTTTTATAGAATCTTAAAGTTATTAAAAAAATATAACAAAATAGTAAAATGTTACTATAAAATACATTTCCCTCAAGCTAAGCTCCATAAATTTGTTATTTAATATAAATAAGTAATAATATAAAAAAAATCTAGGTTAAATGTTAATATTGACCTGTTGCATTGCAGCATCAAATAGTAGAGTCTTCAAAATGGCCTATATTTAGTTTTAATCCTCTTACTTAATGCTTAAAATAAGCGTACAAGGTGAAAGGACTTAAAAAGATCATGTGGGTTAGAATTGGGTTATACATATTAAGTTTTAATAATTTGATTAACGCTTTTAATATTAATATTATGACGAGATCGATTTGAAAATATTTAAAATGAGACTAAGTTAAATATATTGTATTCAAGATCAACTTGTAAATATTTTGATTGAAATCAAGTTGAAAATACTCTAGTTAAAACTTAGATTAAGATAGTTAAAAACCAAGGTTGAATTTAATATATTATCGTTAAGAATAAGTTGTATGTCCAAAATAAAGTAGAAACTTAAATTGCCGTGTAGATATTCTTGGTGATTTAAAGACTCTTTATTGAGTTGAAGATGTCTTAGTTAATATTAAGATGAAGATGATCTAATTGAAGTAGAGACAAATTGAGATCGAGTAAAAAGGACATAATCAAGGTAAAATCAAAGATGTCTTAAATGGGGTTGAATTGAAAATGCCTTGGCTAAGGTTAAGACAAAGATACCTAGGCCAAGTTAAAAAATCTTTATTAAAATTTGATTGTAAGTTTTCAAATTTGAAGTAGAGCTAAAAATAACTTAAAAAAGGTTCAAGCGAAGATATCTTAGTCAAGATCAAGTTGAAAATTGCATAGTTGATGTCAAACAGAAATGAGGTTTCTAAAAGTGATAATATGATTTTCTCCCTAGAGACAAGATGAGGATCCCTTGCCAATGTAAAAAAAATATGATTGCTAACTTTGAGTTGGAAAAAATGTAGTACCCAATTTTTTTTTTAAACTAAAAAGTCCTAATTCATTATAGTAAGCAAGTGGCTAATCCCAAAATATAATATTTGGTTAAATTTTAGTTGATATGGTTAGCAATTTGACCTTGACCTATTTACACTCTTATCCAATTATTTGGATCAAGCAAGCTATGCAAAATCATTTTATTTTATTTTTTTGCAAAATCACTCATCATGTGCACCAGTCCAAAATTACCAATTCTAACCTTAAAGTTTTAAACTTAAATTTAAACATGTTTCCACTTTAATAACTCAAACCAAAAATGTATATCCAACACTCAAAATAAGTCAAAACAACTATAAAAAATATTTTAATTCTAAGGTTCTAATACTTTCAAATAAGGTTTGAACTCTTTAACTTTGATACTAGGAGTTCCAACATGTTCAAAACAATCATAAATACCTATCAAACATACAATTATGCTTATGAACTAACTTAAACTAAATTTTTCTATTCCTCAACTCGTATAAACTCCACATAACTATTTTCAGTTTCGCCAAAACCTTATGAAATTCCTATATAAAGGATTTCAACATCATTATACCACATTTATTGCACTCTTAACACATTTGAACAAAATAATTTGAACGTAATCAAATTAACTCTTATCACTTAAGAGTAATTTGTCTGCTAAGCTAAAGAGATTTCTTAGGATAGAAAAGGACCTGAAACTACTCTTGGAAACTCCAATGACCTAGAAAACATCCAAAATATCAAATCATCAAAATCAAAAATTGATATTGATGAAACGTTGCCTTCTCATCTCATAAACCTGTACGAATCCAAAACATCCACAAGAACCTAAAAAACTATTTAAAAAGTTTATAAAGTAGAAAATGACTTGCTCTAAAAGAAATTTTAAAACATTAAAATTGGTACATACTTTATCACCAACTCACTGGTATTATCTGATCAAGGAAAGGAAAAGATCAACTTAAAAAGGTTATAAAGAAGTCAAAGAGAATGAAAAATAATATTTAGAGAAATTGTGAGTTTTATAAATAAATAATTAAATTGTTAAAATTTTAATTTTATAATTAATATATCTTGAAATTTTAATTTTTATTATTTTTTAGATTTGTTAAAGAGAAAATTGGGTTTCACATATTATATTGGTTGGATGAAAACATTTTTCTTTGTTTGCTTGTTTGACTTGTTGTGTCATTTTAATACATTCTTGAAGACAAAAATAAAATATTTATAAATAAGTGTTTTTTTTAAATTAAATTGGTTCTTGATGACTAAATTTTCTTTTGTTTTCTAAAAACTATAAGCTAAAACTTTGAGAAGAATATAGGTTAACAGATATAAGTGAGGAAATCCGGATAAAAGTCGAATTTAAGATTAGAGCATGCTTGAGGAACTTTCTTCGAGAGAAATAATAGTTTCGTTTTCAAGATTAGTGTTACAATACTATTTAAAATAAATTATTATTTCTATATGATAAACAAATTAAATATTCATTAAGTAATCAAATATACTTCAATTAATAAATAGTCACATAATGCTATTGTATAAACAATTAATATTTTAGTACCACAACAAAAGAATTTTTCCTTTTTACATGTTAGTGGTGACTTGTAATAAATGTTGCATACATTATTTGTTATGAATTTATTTAATAAAATTATTATTAGAACGTAAATAATATAAAATATTCTTCTTATAACGTTAAATTCAAAAATACAAAGAAATTATATGCAAGCTCTGTCCGTCATAAATAGGGTAGACCGCAGCTGTGTCTATTGAAGATTTGTAGTGAGAAATAAAGCTCAAATGTGTTTCAAGATAATATATATACATATAACTAATTTTCATTGAAAAGTGTTTTCATAGACCTTAATTGTAGTAAATTAATTTAAAAAATATATTTTTAAGATAAAAAACATATGTAAGAAACAGTTTATTATTTATTTAATTTAAATTTTACTAATTGATTTTAACGAGGAATCGTTCGAGGTGGATGATTAAGTTGTTGGACGAGTTGGTTTCTCTATTAATGGATTATTGAGTTTTGTTCGATGGAAACCGAAAAATGATCCCTATGCAGAAGATTCTACTATGCTCAGGTTCGTAAGAGCTTTGAGATAAGAGTATTTAAGTAATTGGATGAGATTGTGTCGTACTCCTTGGAAGTTATATTTACAAGTTTTTCAGTCTAGTGAAATATCCAATAAAAATTGTTATCAAATATTGGGTTGATTAATCTATTATCAAATATTGGATTGATTTTTGTTGTAATAGAAATTTGTTTTTGAATATATCTGAGTGGTTTAGATCTGCAAGTGGTTTGACTCAACTATCTCAAACGTGTTTTATATTCTCACTATTTTTTGGTATTGGGCAAAACAAAAGCCCTCCAAGCTTGAAAACCCATTTTTAGGGTAATCGGACCTTGTTTTGAAGTTTAGCTCTGATCATATTTTTGGTCGAGCTTTGAAAAATGAGTCATATTATCATGACTAACTCCAAATTGAACTTTGCAACAATTATAGGTCCATGGTCCAAGCTTAGTGTAATTAAAGTAGTAATTATTATGGTTGTTTATTCTCAAACGATTTCGCACTACTTTGATCCGATGTGGATGATCATTTATTTTCAAACCACTTAGGATGATAATGATGGTCACTTATTTACAAATGAATTTGTATTATTATCTTATGTGATGGTTGTTTATTAAGAACTTTAGATTATGACAATTGCTTCTTTCCAAACGAACTTGTATTATGATATGATGATATTCTATTTTTAAACAATTTTAAATTGTAATATTCATTTTATTTTTCAAACAATTTTGTATATTTAAGTAAGTAGATAAAATAGAGTCAATATTCCTAGAAGTTATATTTAGTTTGGATTGGATTGATTTGTTACATAAATTAATATATCTAAGTTGTTTGAATTTGGTGGTGCTTTGACTCACTTTCCTAAACTTATTCTATATTCTCAATTTTGGTATATTAATTAGTTCACTAAAATTTAAAAGTATATCTTTACAATCAAACTTTACTAACTAGCCTAACTTTAAATAATTTATTAGCCTGACTTTAAATAATTTATTTTGTATGGAAGGGTATTTTTCAAAAACAATATATTTTTAAAGTATTTCTTTTTGTTTTCACACCCTAATAAGTATAAGGGGGATGATCAAAACATAAGTTTATGTAGAAAAAAAGAAAAATTGTAAGATTGATTGTAAAGCATGAGTTTTATAAAAAACAATTACGTAAACTTTTCTTTAGTGTCATATTTTCAGTAATATAATTTTTATTAGCTGATATATCCTTATAATCCTACTAATATGGATTAGGCACACACTATTTGATGATTCAATAAGATTTGACAGAATAATAAAACGCCAAAAATGTCTTAACAGTGGTAATACTTTCTTCAAAGCTCTCGTGACACACTCACTCATCGACAAAGAAAAGAAACAAAATAAGATAGATTTTTTTTTTATTTTTTTTTGCAATATACTGTTTCTACATTATTGTTTGATATTAGTTAAAATTGATTGAAAATTGTGAATTATGACTTACTTTCAGGTGGGTTATGATCGACATACTGACTTTTACGATCAGTCACAGAGTAAAGTATGTCAAATTAATTTGATATGATTTAATGTTGAAGTTTTTTGGTCTCTAACACAATAACGTAAAAAAAAAAAAAAAACTATACAAAATATAGAAAACAATTGAAAAGTTAAGTGGGTCTTTAAATCTATAAATAAACTTTAAACTATGAGATGAAGGATAAATACAATGGAATTGTTTTAGTCAGTCCTAAAAGATTAGACTATGACAGTAGTTAAAGATTATTGAATATGAAATAAGACTCGTAATATTAATAAAAAATATTTTTTAATAAATTAATTAATTAAATTAAATATTATTTTAAATATTAAAAAATTAGTAATATTTAAATTAATTTCTGTTATTGGTAAATAATTTTTAAATTAATATTTAATTAGTTATATATTTTTTTTAATTACTAATTATTTAAATCCTAATGTTGATATGCAAACTATTAATAACTAATTCAATATTAATTTGGATATTATAATAATTAAAACTAATTTAAATATTAATAATTTTTTAAATTTTAAAATATTATTTAATTTAATTGATATAATAATTAATTTTTTATATTTAAAATTATTTTGTATCTAATAATTTTCTTATAATATACATTTAATTTCTTGGTATCACAACATATACTAATTTTACGAATCTCATGTATCTGATTTTTTATCTCTTGGAATGTCTATACTTTTTTAGTAATAATTAATAATATGAGTTTTTACAGGAATTTAGTTTTGTTATTTCCGACAGAGAGTAGGGAAAGCGAAAATTTATAAATTGGAATCATGAAAACCCGTACGTTGAACCACTGTGTGGTGTCTGAAACTTTGAGACTCAAACAGTACTCACATTTTTCTTCAAACCCATACTTCTCTCTTTTTCTCTTCAAACAAACAAACACTATCTTTATAATACCTCAATATTTTATATTCTTTCAAATTTAATATTTATATATTCACATTATCTTTTTAATTTCAATTTTAAACTTCCCATTTGTGTATGAATTTTTAATACGTATATATAAATGTTATGAGAATGAGGAGATAGAAACATAGAGTTAACGACCACTGTTGTTGTTTCACTGTGAGTTTGAGTTGAGTGGTTTTCTGACAGAAGCTGCAATTTTGTGTCACTGTCACGTTGTCACAGTCGTGGGTCCCACCTCAGAGGTTATATGTATAAAAATTTCCTGAGGGACCCACCAACGGTGTCGTTTCGAGGAAAGCGCGCGGGAACAGCGCGGGAGCTGTTTCCCAATGCACTGCACACTTCATTATGTCATAACTGCGTGCGCTGCTCCACTGCCCCCACCCCCATCATATCCTCCATGCACCTACCATCTCATTATCATAAATAACTATAAATTATATTTTAATCAACAAAACTTAATCAAAATCAAACTCCTATTTTACTCAATTTTGTTCTGCATGTGTCAATAAAAAAATAATATTAAAAATTAAATTTTAAATTTAATTTAATTTTTAAATAAATCAATTTATATTAATAAAATATTTTTATATTTATTTAATAAAAATTTCAACACTTTTTTATCCTTAGATTTGTTAATTTGTATGTCAACTATTAATGATTCGATAATGACATGATACAAGTAGTTTGATCAATTTAATAAACTTTAATTAAAATAAATTTTATATGATTCGATATTATTTTAAAAGGTAAATCTTAAAATTAACTTAATTTTAAAAAATTAATCTATGATGAGATGTTTTTATTTCTTGAACAGGAAAAATAAATTTAACAATTTTGGTCTAATATTTGATAACTAATTAGTTATTTTTCTTGTGTTTTTGCTTGTGGCATGTTGATTAGTTTGAAGTATATCGCAGGCAGTGTCTGTGTAGAGAAAATGGTGTACATTGGACTTAATTTTGATTGAATCAGACGTTTGGCCTAAGAAGTTGTTTGGAATTTAGTCTGTTTTGGATGGAAAGGGGTTTGATTGATTGAATTTGAAAGATGGAAGTTTAAAATTAGTGTTATTGTTATTATTATTATTTTAGTATTATTTTGATATTGATTGGTAACATATTTGGGATGGTGTGATACCTTACTACTTAATTAGGAGAACAAAAGGGCCCAATGGCCATCCTTTCAAACTTTAAATCC
This sequence comes from Phaseolus vulgaris, assembly GCF_051622355.1. Taxonomy (NCBI): domain Eukaryota; kingdom Viridiplantae; phylum Streptophyta; class Magnoliopsida; order Fabales; family Fabaceae; genus Phaseolus; species Phaseolus vulgaris. The sequence goes on from NC_143498.1 coordinate 4,320,196, forward strand.
AATCTGACAGAGACCCATTTGTGTGTGTTGTGAAAGGAAATGCAAGGAAGGGGTTCTATGTACCCATGTGAGGAGTGGGCTCCATTGGAGGGTGAGAACCTTCAAGTATGGCCAATGGGCCTACCCAAAAGGGCCTAATCATCATTCCCATCTTCCTATTTTCTATATTAAATAAATACTCTAATATTATTCTAAATTCTTCCTCCAAATTCAACCTCTCTTCTTCTTTTTTATATTAATTCTCAAAAATTAATTTTAATATTTTTTTAAAAAAATTAATATTTGTAAACAAAACATTACTTTTCTTTTTTTTTAAATAACTTCAACAACATTTTAATATTTTTTTTCAACTTTTATCTTTTCATTTTTTTAGTTGTTGTATTCGATAGCATGTGTAAAACAAGATGAGAAGATTTTTTTGTATTTGACATTTATCAGTTTGTGATAAAAAAAAAATTAGTTTTGTATTCTATTTTTATATTTCGTTGAATTTTCTTCGATTTTGTATCTTTCACAAAAATGAACAAAATTTACAAACGAAAACAAATCATCACCACGAAAAAAAACTACAAAAGTTACCTCAATCATCAATGTTCATCACTAGTCACCACAAGTAATCATCATCACTTAAAAATAAAGAAGAAGACAACATAGTTTTCATCATACTCCGAAGGGTATTGTTGGAAAAATATATGAAGGTGTATGGAATGTATTGGAGGTAGAGGAGAACTTGCCAATATTATTAATTATGTAAACAAGTTTATCCTATTGCTTTTTCTTTTTTTTATAATTGTAAAATATTGACCTTTCTAATACTTACCTTAAAAGTCTATATCACAAGTGATTACCAAAAACATGTCAAAAAACTTTATCATTTCACACCCTAAAGTAGGGTTTTGGTGGGGGTGATACCAAAAGGTTATGGATTAAGCTTACTAAGGTATGAAAAAGAAAGAGATACGAAAAGATATCGAGAGAAAGTGATATATATAGGATCAGTTTGTTTGTAATTATTTTTTTAATCAAAATACTTTTGTACACAATTTGATGTATTTGTTTAGTCAGTTTATTTTAAAAAATAATTAGTAAAAAAATTCTTTAAACTTTTTATTTAAAAGAACTTATTTTAAGTTTATACAAAATGTCCATCATGCAAAGATAAATAGGGGTGTTTGTTTTAGAATAGTATTGTATATTACACACTCTAGTATAAATTATATGTTGAGAGCTGAAAAAGAAATAATTGAATTAAGAGTATTTAATCTAACTAATTAGTTAACTTATAAATATAAAAAAGATTATTTAATTATTTAAAATAAAATAATAAATTATATAAGTTGGTGAATTTTTTTAAAAAAAGTTAGCTTAAGCTAACTTATGATTATAACTACTAAAATAAAATCGTGCAATAAACAAATTTATTTTGGTAGACCTCGTGTCCCACTTTCTTAAAAAAAATATTGAACTATATTTTTCAATTTTTAAGACAAAAACTAATTACTCTTTTTATGGTTTATATTTTTTAATTTTTATTTAATTATTAATTAGTTTACTCACATATATTTATTATAATGCAAAAACAAAAGTAAAAAATAAAAATATTTTATTAAAATTAAAAAAATACATTTTTTTAAGCTTTTCTGAAAGAATGTTAAACTTCAATTACAAGGGATGAGAGAAAATATTGAAAAAACTTACAAACATAGTCCAAATATAAATCTTAGTGCAATTGAAAACTCATGTACCTAGATGTATGCAAAAATACACACAAAGCAACAAAATAAAATAAAAGGGTTGAGAAAAATAAAATAAAAAATTATAAGATTATTGATAACTAAATATTATATATATATATATATATATATATATATATAAAGAGAAGTGTATTTATTAATTTACCATATAGAGTAGTGATTATTAGTAGATATAAATGGATAGTGGGAGGTTGTCATGTTGACATGAGTGGTGTCTGTACTCTGTGTTCACTGTCTTTCTCAAGCTGGATCTTACCCATCACACTATTGGATTCATCACTTCTGTTAAATAATAATACACCTCTTATTTGGTATTTTCTAAAACAAAATTAATATTTATTTTTTAAAACTAAAACACAATTAAGAATATATGTTCTTATATTTATCCAATGTTTCACGAGGTGTGTTACAAGGGTGTTTAAACACAGTCAGTTCATAGGGTTATTTTCATAACTTTTTAATAATCATAAAATTTAGGTATAATGTTTAAGTTGAGTTTAATTCAATTTAATTTTTTAATTAACTTAATAAATTTGATTAAATATGTATATATACATATATTAAAATATTAAAATAAATATTTATAATGTTTTTGGTGATTATAAGATAATAAGAATATTTATAATTCATATAAAAATAATATTTATATGATAGAAATATAAAAATATTAATAATAAAATTTTCAAATAAATAAAAATATTTATAACATATATATTATTGAGTCGGATCGAATTTATCACTATTTTCTAACTTAATTTTAATATAATGAACTAAATAAGTCTTAATGCGCTTTAATAATCTAACTTACCAAAATATCTTGAAATAATGAAATAATGAAAGTGATAAAATTCTAGTAGAGATATTAGCGAGATGAAAAGAAGCTACTTGAAGAAGTTTTGAATAAATCAAAATTAGTTTTCTCTTCAAATTAATTGATCTCAATGTGCTTAATGCGTTCATGGACAACCTAATTAGCAACTTTTTGAAGAGCAAATTGATTATCACGATAGAGGAGTTTGGACGTTCAAACGGAATGTGTAGATCGTCAAGTTTGTGATAGTCAAGGCAACAATATTTAGCTTTCGATGAACCACGAGAAATAGTGGGTTGCTTCTTGGAGCGCCAAGAAATGAGAGAGTTAATGAGATAAATAGAGAATCTTGTAATTGAACATTGAATATTGAATATTTGGGCAACCAACCCAATAAAAAGGCCTAAAGGCTTTGAGTTAGAGGAAGTTAGTTGTTGACAGAAAAATACTTAAGTTGAGTGTTTTCTTTAAGTAATGAAGAATGTGAGAGATAGTTTGTGAATGATTTTTGGTAGGAACATATATAAATTGACTAAGATTATGAACAACATGTGTGAAGCCAAGACATGTAGTGGTTAGATAGATTAATCTACTGATGAGGTGACAATAAGTTGATGCATCCAGGAGAGGTTTGTCGGTAATGGCATATGGGCGAGTAGAATAGTCCATGAGTGTAGAAATTGGACAAGAAACGAGCATGCCACAATCTGAGAAAATGTTAAGAGTGTATTTTCATTAAGAGATGTAAATACCAAACTTATTCCAAGCAACTTCAAGGCCAAGAAAATATTTAAGTTTACCAAGATCCTTTGTTTTGAAAGTGTCATCAAGAAGTTGGGTGATATGTTGTATTTCATAAATGTTTATACTTTCAAGAACAATATCACCAACATTAACAAGGAAATTTGTGGTCATTAATCTAGAAAAGTTGAGAAATAAGGAATGATCAGATGCATAATGGTGGTAACCATGGCTGAGAAGAAATGAAGAAAGTTGAGAAAATTACTTTTGATTAGCTTGTTCTAACCATTATAAATAATGTTGGAGCTTGCATACTTGATTGGGAAGAAAGGGAGTAATGATGGAAGGTAAGTGCATGTAAATCTCTTCATGTAGTTCACCATGTAAGAATTGTTGACATTAAAGTGCTTAAGGTGCCAATTATAAATGGAAGCTAGAGCAAGAAACAATAGTAAGTTTAGAAACAAGGAAAAAAATATAAAGGTAATTTTACCTTTTGATCTGGTTGTAACTTTGGTAACAAGGCGTGCTTTATATATTTCTATACTTCCACCAACATTATACTTTATTGTAGCTAGGGTTGGAGATGTGTGTATGTTGATAAAATGAAGCTAATTTGATTAACTTGGGATATTAAAGGTGTATTCGATGGTTGTTTAATTAAAGTTAATAGAGCTTGATATTACTAAAATGAAAAGTGAATCTCTTGAAGCTCCTTAGCGGTAGCCTTATTACCTTTCTCTGTGATTTTTCATTCCTCAATCACAACACTATTGGTGGATGAAAATTTGTCATTGTATAATCGATGTCCTAGAGAAAACTCATGTTTTCTATAACACACATCAATAATATGTTCATTCTTACCACAATGAGTGCAAATTTTACCATGATGAGACACACCTTGTTGTTCTTGTGATCAAGGTTGGAAGGAAAGTAATGTTTGTGAAAAGAGGTACTCTCAGTGTGTCCATTTCAGCCACAAAAATTATAATTTGAACCTGAGCCAACAACATTGATATAACTATATTTTGTTGCAGTGGTGACATTAGTGGTTAAAGTCTCGTTCACTAATAATTGTCTTTCTTGTTAAGCAACTTATGAAAATATTTTTTGTCATAGGAGGCAATGAATCCATCACGAGAACTTGAGATTGAACAATTACATGTTGATCATTAAATATGCGTAGAAATTGTATTTCCTAGTCCTCTAATTTTCTTTGAGCAATGATGGATGCAACCTTGCAAGTACATTTAACAATGCTTGCACAAATTGGATCCAACTAAAAATTCTTCCATTTATTCGAAGTTTAGAAAAGAAATATATGACAAAAAAATCACTTTGTTTTATAGAAGAGGCTTAAATTTCATATCTAAAATAATAATGAGCTTTGAGATTGCTCCAAATATTGGTTGTTTGGTCCATCCAAAAAATACTTTGATGTAGTGATGATGAAAAGATATACACAAGCCAAGAAAAAAAAATCATATTTTTACATTGTTTCCAATTATATATAGAACATTTTTATCAATGAATTCCACTTTATTTTTGGAGTTAAGAGGATACCATTGACTTATTCCAAAAATATAATTTGTTAAATCAAAAGAAGGAGAAATAAGAGTAGAAATAAGTACAAGTAACTATGAATTTTGATATATTTGTTAAATCAAAATAAATTTTGATTTATTTGTTAAATAAAAAAAGGAGAAATAAGTACAATTAACTATGAATGTCAAGAGAAGAATCAACATTTCTGTTTATGGCTACATAACAAAACAAAACGCATAGGAATATGATGGAAAACAAAATTAAATTCTTAATATCATGACAAAATAAATATAAATGTAAAAAGAACATGTTGGAAGAAAAAAGGAAATGCATCCTAAGAGAAAAAAACATAATAATTGTCGATTGCATTTTTATATTTTTATGTGAATATCGAATGAGATCAATAACAAAAAATAGAAAATTTAAAATTTAAAAATATAAAAAAAATAAAGAAAAACTAAGTAAACAGAGAATTAAATATGGTTGAGATCTTTATTGATTCTAGATGGAAATGTAAGCCTTCTAAGTATTGTAGTTACTTAATTTTATATAATATATAATAGAAATATTAATTATATATAGATTTGTGATAGGTGAAGTGGGTCATCTACACCGTTTCATGGTTTAGGGTTGATGGTGCATGTTGTCACAATAAATTATATCTTTATCAGCTACACATTCATAAATTATTTATGTTATATTATATTATATTTATATATGTATAATATTAAAAGTAGGTAGTGTTTGACTATGGAAAGGGACTTAATCTGAGTGATGCAAATATTTCGTTATATATAATTTATATTCCTTTCAATGATTGAAAGAAATAAAATAATTTAGATAAAAAAAATTAAGTTAACAAGAAAATTATAAAAAAAAGTATTTAAAGTAGATAAGTTGTTAGAATTTACTAATTGAACTTGGGAGTTTTAATTCGAATGTCTATCTTCTCTTCAAACGTTTCTTCCTAGTGGTCTTAGTTGTTTTGTGAAGTGATATTTGCTCAAGTTCTGAAAATAAAAATAAAAACTTCAATTCTTTAATCAAACACCATGACAAATTCACAAATGGGTGTGAGATTAGTGAAAGATTAAGATTCAAGTAGAGATTAAGGCTTAAGTAAAGATTAAGATGATTGTTAAATTGTGAAAAGAATATGAACTCATTTAGGGTTTTTGGGATTGAACAAAATTTTGAGATTGAGCTAGAATTTGAAAATTAGCTTAGATTTAAGATCTGTAATACATTTTAGTATTATTAAGAAACATATTTAGATCATTATAAATAGTATAGTTGGTAAATAGTCTTGTTCTTTTAAATATATAATAAAAGATCAATAAAAATATCATTAAAAAGATATAAATTTTGAAAAAAAATATTTCTAAAAAATTATTTAGTTTTTTTAAACTATGTTATTTTAATATAATAAATATAGTAAGAATAAAATAAAAAACAAGTTACATGTGTAACTTCTCCATCAATTACCATTATCATATTAGTGGAATAAATAATGTACACCTTAAGTAAGTTTTATTAAATAGCTTCGTCTTTATAAATAATGTTATACTCTTTTTGCTTAAGTGACATTTATTGTTTGAGTGAAATGCAACTCAAAGAATAACATTCCTTCAAGATTTTTGTCGTTCCAACAATCATTTTGTTACTTGAGCATTAAAGCTCATGCTTGAGTGATCATCACTTTGTTGAAAGAAATTCAGCAAAAAGGTTCATCCACTATCTTATGATATTTGAGCGTCACATATTCAAGACATGTGTGCACTACTTTGTCATGCTTAAGTGTTTTGAATAGCATTTGAGGCACATACTATATCACTCTAGCCAGTTATATCACTTGAGCATTCTTTCCAACGTTTGAGTGATATGCTTCTAGAAGGGAGAGAATCGTTTTGATTTCTTTCTTGCTCAAGTTGTAAGTCATCACTCAAATTAGACAATTTGATAATGTAAGGTGGTTAGTGTAATTAATATACATTTTTAAACCTCGTATAACACACACTGAACACTGAATAACTCAAACTCAATGTTTTTCTAAAAACTTCTAACTTCTACAATGGTTCTTTCCTTCACATATTCAACAACAAAGTTCTCCCTAAACTCACAACGACAAATATACAATTATAACTCCACAATTTTATCATAATTATCATATTATAAAAAAATTACAATCCATACTTCCAAATAATCATCACATTTAGTAGAATGATTATTAGCCATGTTTACTTGACTTGAAATATTTTTTTACCAAATAAATTTTTTTTCTTAAACCTTTTATTTCACTCTATCAACCTATATCAACCTCCAAGAAATTAGTCATTCATCAACAATACCTTCCTTTAACATATATCCAAAAAAAAGAAAAACTACAACTCGAGATAGGATTATTTTTACTTACCACAACTAAGATTCAATTGGTTCACTATAATCTACGTTTCTCCAACTCTTCATAATTTTAATACGACACAAATTTAACAGTTAGAATTTTATTTTGTTGAATAGAAAAAACAGAAAAGAAATCCTTGAGGATGAAGCTTTTATGATGAATTAAAAAGATAAATATCAATTTATATTTATAAACAATGTAAGTAATTCATTTTAAAATTTATTAATAAAATATTAATGGATCTTATAATATATATATATATATATATAGTCAATTATGTTATGAATATTTTATTAATATTTATTTGATTTAAAAATATTATTATTATAAATATTTTATTAATTTAATTTAGTTTAGTTTTAAAATATTATAACTTTGATTAGTTAGTTATGAATATTTTATTATTATTACAATGATATTACAAATAATAATAATAAATATTTAATAAAGATATATTTTATTTTATTTATTTTAGTTTTTTTATCTGATTGAAACCATCTTACTTATTTTATTTTTTATTCTTTTATTTGACTACATTATCGAAATAAAACATAAAAAAACACGTACGATAGAGTTGAGTCAGTGGGTGATGAAATCAATCAATCATCCTAAGAATCATTGGAAACATCGAATATCATTCCATGTTCCTTTTAACATCAACCACTTCAAACAATTATAATGCTTCCTTCTTCTCCTCTTCAATTCTTAAATGGATATTTTTACTTTTCTTATTCTGCCAAACTTTCAAACAACTTCTTCTCCTTCTTTACATTATCTTTGATTTAATTCAAATTCTAATGAGAAAATTTTTAGTATTTAGTTAATTTTATTTAACATAATTATTAATTATTTTAATTCATTTTTATTCTTTATTATTTCTACACTTGAATTTTCTAATTTAGTTAAGCCACAAATTTTTTTCTCTAATTTACAATTCTAATTCTTTGAGTGAAATTAAGAAACAAATAACATTATATTTAGATATGGTTATCGAAATCAAACATCGTTTACCGAAGAATATTATTAGGTGTAACATCTAATAATAGATTTTAAAATGAATAACAAAATAAAGTCTATAAATCTATAAATAGAAGTTGAACGTTGATTCATTAGTTCATTATAAAATTTCAATTTCAAATTTTTTTGTTTGCAATTCTCTTCAATAAAACATAGTCTTGGTCGTATTTTGCTAATAGATTGAGATTTTGACAAGCTAAAAAAGTTTAGAATATTTTAAGACCGATTCAATATAAATTTTGGTAACTATATTCAATCGTAGTGTTTTAATCTTTTACTCCTTCTCTTAGAAGTGGACGTTTAAGAAAAGATGTTCTGTTATAGGATTAACTAGTTTGTTGGAATGAAACAAACTTTAATCTAAATAAGAAAAGTTAATGGTAATTTTATACAATGTACTAGTTAATTTGGATATATGGATTTATAGAGTTTGATAAAGTATAAATTATATGATGAAATTGAGAATTGATATGTTTATAACTGTGTTATTGTATGTATACAATTAACCATTGAATTATGAATTATATGAAGAAAAAAAAAACTATAAAATATTGGTATTGAGTAAGAATGTTAAAAAATATAAGTTGGGTTGTTCTCATCTAATGTATCACTTGAGCAATATACAGATTCAAATTATGTACAATAATTATATTAACCGTCTTACATCGTTCTATTGAAGTCTTGATTGTTCAAGCAAATACAAATTTTGATTTATAACTTGAATGAAAATAAAGGTTTACACAATTCTATATGAGAATTGATGGACAAAACGTATTTTTTTTACATTTATATTCGTTTAAAGATCTTTGAATCTTTATATGTATATATTTATATTTGTAACTATATTAATGACTAGTGTGATAAAAACTTTTTTGCATTACACTTATAAAAAAAATTTGAAAAAGAAAAAAACTTTGTTTATAATTTTTTTTCTTTATACTACTACTTCATTTATATATATAGTTGGCAGGAATATGATAATTAATAGATTGGTGTGAATGATGAAAAACATGTAAAAAGACTACTGTTGAACCTTTTAAAATGATTGAGAGTATATATTAAGGTTGATGGTCATGTCTCATTAAAATAATTAAATTCGCAATGATGTCTATGTACATTATTCATAGATTTTACTCTAAATATTGATAGTATTTTTGTACTTCTCAAGTTTATTTTAGGAAAGATTTGTTTGACATCACACAATAAAAACATACACTTGATACCATATTATAATATTTAAAATTAAAAAATAAATTAAATATAATTAAAATATTATTTTATTAGTTTGTGAAGTATATGTTTTATACTATTTGTGTGGTATATCACCATCGTTTATTTTACTTTGAACAAAACAGTTAAACAATTCATCTAAAAAAGTAAACAATTGACTTAGAAATTTTATATGCACTAACCAAGTTTATTCTTTTAAGGTTATTATTAGTGGGATTTTATGACTTTCAAATAATAATTTTTTTCATAGATTTTATACGACTTCTATCACGTATTTGTTTTTTTTTCTCTTTAATTAATATCTAAATATATTGCAAATTATTCATATTATTTGATTTGTAAACCTACCTCAAATTGCATATAACATAGTAATGCTAGTGAAAACTTGCTTTTAATAATAATATTTATTAGAGCATCAAAATAAATTTAATTTGATACAATTTGATGAACTAATCGGATTAATTCGATGACTTGAGTTAAAATATGAATATTTATATATAAAAAAAATTTAAAAAATTAATTAGACTCAATTTTATTAGTGTGAAGAAGATATGATCAAAATAAATATATTTTATTATTGTTTTTACTTAATAATACTTTTTCATGTAATATTAGAAATCCCTAATAAGGTTCATATTTTATGGATATTGGTTTTTTTATAACTTTTGAAGTTATATATTGTTATAAGTTATACACTTTATTTTATTTCTATTATTATTTTGTTTCAATAATTGACGCACTTCCTTATATTTCTATTATTATGTATTATATTTTATTGTACAAATATATTTGAGTTTATAACTATTAAAAGTATTTTATTAACATGTTATACAAAACTAAATTATTTTGTTATTTTTTAATGTTTTATATATTTAAAAATAACTGACCATGGGTCAGTCCATTTGACTCATGACTCACTACGAAGGACGTGCGGGACAAGAAAATTTTGAATTTAGTGTTTCTTTTTACACCCATAATTTTCTTTTGGCACCTCAGATACTTACATTTTAGAGAGAGTCTAATCCAAAATGTATGGGTGTTAAAGAAATCATAGTGTATGAAGGGCAATTACTTCTTGCATCGGATCAATTTGATCTTACACCCGATTTTTATGTGAAATAACAAAAATGCCCTTAAATAAAAGGGAATGTGAATAAAAAATACTTTCGGAACCCTTTTCCTTGAATACCTTTCTGGATTTGGATTTTCATAATAATTTTCTGAATTCTTGAAATCCTTTTCTGGAATATGTTTCCAGATTTTCTTTTTTCGAAATTGTTTTCAGAACTTTTTTTTTTCATTTTGAAATTATTTTTACAGAATAAGATTTTGATTTTCGAATTTGCCCTTGGGAAGTTAGAACCTTGAATAGGAAGTCAAATTGGCCAAAAATGGCCCATAAAAATGTTGGCCCATGATAGACTAACCCGAATTCACAACATATGAAAAGTTTGAAACGAAAAACAACTAATAATAGAATGAGCCATAGGAATAGGATTGTATGCAGTTTATAAGATCAAACAAGTATCATTTTCATTTACTTTTCAGTTTCTTACAAGTATATTTATAAGCTGAAACAATATACTTTTTTGTCGAGATTTTGTGCAGTTGTGCATATTGCAGACAACTTAAATCCACAACAATAAACCACCAACACAGTGCTTCATCGAACCCAAGGATATAAAAAAGACACCAACTTTAGTTCTTGGGGTGAGGCAGAATGCTTATAAATCAATGGACAGCACCAGTGGCGTGTCACCTTTGTCAAGCACAAATGTCTTAGAAATTTTCTTTGATGGGGTCACAACTTGCACATTGTATGTTCCATGAAAGCCTCTGAAGTTGTATTGGCCTTGTTCATCAACATGGCCACGGCTGTGAGAAAGCCACTCTTGTTTTAGAGCTAGGAACCTTTTCCCTGCCTCATTGATGTCACCTTCTGCATTCACCAAGTGTGCATTGTCCCTACTCATAAACAGCTCCCAAAAACCCCACAGCATTATGCCTTCTACTGCAGGATGAGCCATGGCCTCACGTAGCATAACTTCAAGATCATCTGCTCTGACGTATTCATTGATGGAAGACACATCAAGCTCAGTGAACCATATAGGTAGACCAAGAATACCCAACTTGTCAAGGGAAGAACTCACAATAGGCCCTATTGGACTATCTATGTGGCCCTGAATTCCAATTCCTCCAACTGGGGCACCTTGCTCTTGCAAATCAAGAATATGATGGATGTACTTATCTGGACATGATCTGGTGTCACATCCATCCTCAACATGATAATCATTCACAAAGAGTGTAGCAGAAGGGTCTAGTTGGTTTGCAGTTTTGAACATGTTAGCCCTTATATCCTTGCCTAGTCTATCTTGAAAGAATGAACCATGCAGCATTTCATTGTTGACATCATAGTGATTAAACTTGCCCTTGTAACGAGTTAGAAGCCCGTTTAGGCGGTTCTGAATAGCCGTCATCAAATCGTTATTGTTCAGTGATTTGATCCACTGCTGAACTACGCCATCCACATCCCAGAAGATACAATGACCACGAGTTTGTATATTGTGCTTCTGACATAGGCTTAACAGATCATCAGCATCCTTGTAATTGAAATTCCCTTGTTGTGGCTCAGTCCAATACCACTTTAACTCGTTTCCAAACACAGCCCAGTTAAAATGCTTCACCATGAAATCAACAAAGTCCTCATTGTCAATGTTTGATCTACTGATGCATGTTCCAATTGGGAAATCATTCTGTGTTTGTCTAACTTGCACTGAGGTGTTAGCGTAGCTGCCAGAGTCCAGCCCAGAGAATTTCAGGATAACATCACGTTTACGTATCTGCATGAAGTAAATCAGTATAAATTACAATTTGTAAGAAAATAATGCAAAGCATCACTTATCCTATCAAAGAAGAATGGATTATTGATGTAATGATAAAGTACTACAGTCTGAAATATACTTAGCTTCATGTAACATTTATTTCCTGCCTGGAAAATTTTGTTTTGTTCATAATTAAAATTATGCTTTTTAGTAATCTTGAGCAATTCATGAAATATGTAAAAACAAAAGGAGGTAAACATGTCTCAGTATCATACATCAAGCAATCCTTTGGACAGGTTAATGGTAAATTTGGTAATCTATGTGCTGGTACCATGTGTCTGCATGGAACTTATTCTACATATTTTATTCTCTTTATGTTCGGGTATGGCCGAGGGAGGGGTATTAAGCAAATGTCACTCATTCAAACAAATTCAAGTGCAAGACAATTTTGGAACATTCCTTATGTTTCTGAAGATTCTCTAAGACAAAAGACATGCAGGGAAACTTGATCTCACCTTATTTGTTTGGATCTTTAAATATCTCAATCTTGCATGTCTATCCACAGGAAAAATTTGAAGTCCAGCCACCATTAAGTCCACCCCAGAAGCAGGACCTTGAACATAAACCATAACCTTTGATGGCTGCTTTTCAATTCTAAAGGACCCTCCAATTTCATGCCACGTGTTATCAGAAACCTCTGTTTGTCCTCCATTGACCCACTCGTTGTCAACACCAAGGGCAACATTCACATTCTGTGGCCCTGATGATCCTGAGACAATCCTGACCCAAGCAGACACTTGATAAGTCAAAAAGAGTTTCACTTTATCAGTGATGATCTGAGCAGGACCCATCCATGTTTGTGTTCGATTAGTTACAAGGATGTAGCGCCCACTTAGGAGTTCACTAGGACCAAGAGAATCTCTTGCCATTGGTGGAACTATATGTGGTGAACCAGTTTTAACACTTAAAGTGCAATTGCCAAGGGGAAACCATCCATTGGTGCCATCAGCTAGAGTGCTGTTCTCAATTATATTAACCCCAAAAGTAACATTCTGCAAAACAAAAATCAACTTTTTAGGTGCTTGGAACATAGAACTGACAGCACAACCAAAGTATTTAAGGCAACAGCTAAGCTCATAAGCAATGCTTGTGCAAACCCAATTTTCAGGAAACACTAGCATTAATGTTATCAAAGTAATTTACTAAAGAAGAATGCTCCAAATGTACAACCTTTACATCTGGTGGGGATGAAGGAGGTGTTTTAGCTGCATGCTTTAAGACCAAATTATTGAGAAGAATGTCAGTGCCTGGAGGGGGCCCCTCTAAATAAAGGACCACTTTTGATGGAGAACCATTTAGAAGGAATTTTCCCTGCATAGTAACCCAATCTTTATCTGTTGCCTGCAAACTTCAGAACACACCAGCTTTGTTCAGCAAGCCGAAGAAATGGTAAAGGAGCATGCTAATGTTCTTATATCACTAAAACATACTACAGAAACTTTTTTTTTCTGTTTTGTTTATCAAGAATCAAGAATCAAGAATAACAAACAGTCATGTTATGCCTCAGATTCTATGTGAAATACAGTTATAGAAAAAAAAAGACAGATACTAACTTTGCAATGCCTATATATTGTTCTTTAAGATCTGGTGCTTGGACCCACAAAGTAGCACGTACATCAGCAGTAGATACATTGTTTCCAAAGATTCTAACTGAAGCAGTGACCTCATAGGCCAGCTTGCGCTGCACGCGTCCAGTGATATCTTGCTGGATTCCATTCCAGTTCTGTGTGCGTTCTGTTGCAGATGCAAAGAATTTCCCTGATTTTGGAACAATTTTCCCATCATTCATGGAATCATGCAACATAATCTTGCAGCCTCTTCCAGACCAGTTATTCAGACCATCATCAAATTGCGGGTTGATGATGATGTTGTCATCTCCCGCTGAAACACATGCTGTGCTTGTGGTCTTTTAAAATAAGAGGAAAAAGGTACATTTAGTAGTTGAAAACATACAGATTCCACAGGACATATAATTACACTAACAAATATTCATTGCAATTTCAATCTAACCGTAGAAAGTAATAACCAATGTACAAGAATGAGCTTGATATTTATCAGAGTACTAAACTATGTCAATATGTAGAATTGCACAAAGAAATAACATTTCCAAAAATAAATAACTTCATAACATACATTATTATTTGGAGTGGAACAGTTTATCTCCACTGATCGTATGAGCAGGTCAACTCCAGGAGCAGGTCCTTCCAAATAAAATACAACCCTATCAGGCATAGTTGACAATGAGAATGTCCCTTCCAACTTTTGCCAGCTATCCTTATTAACAGAAGTTCTGTAGAAAATCATGGAGATGTAAGGGCGTTTTCCTGAATTTCTTTAAAGCAAGGAATTAGATACAATGAAACCACAAATCTTCATACCTTCCAATGAACAAGTAACTAGTAGCTGAATCATGATATTCTAGTTTCAGAGTAGCTAGAACATCACTAGATCCCTGAGAAAGACTGGATACTCCCACACAAGCCAAAACTGTGTAAGTGTAACCAGTGGAAATTCTATCTGTGATGTCTTGCTCAAGGCCTTGCCAGCATTCCTTTCGGTCAGTGATAACAGCATAATTAGCACTCAACTCCCTCGAAATTCCTCCTTGAGCACCTGTTTCAGCTGAAATCACATAGCCAGAACAGGAATTGAGATGCCAGGAGCTCAGGCCACTAGAAAAGTCATGATTAAGTAAAATATTTGCACCCTTGCTCCCACTTGGATCAGAAATGTTTCCTGCCATGATCTGTCAAAGAAAACAATATCAGAGAAAACAGACAAGAAAGAACTCTATGCATGGTTTATACAGGTTGTTATGATTTAGCATATTGGGTAGAACTCTCATAAGTCTCTGGTAGGACTCCAAGTATGAGTTTGTATCCCACGTTGAGTAAAAATAATCAAGATAAGCAGTATATAAAAGAAAGACTCACAAACTTATTATCTAAAGTTTTAAGTTGGAGGTGGTGTTTTGGTCTCTTATATAGAATGTTCATGACTCATTGGTGTCAAATTTTCCTGGTCTTTCCCCTTGCAAGGACCCAAGAGTCCCAAATGTGACCTTCCGTAAATAGCAATTGGGGAGGAGGGAAGGAATTCAACGGTTCCACTTTTGAACTGTACAATATATTGTTTTATCTGCTGGCTAATTATAGTTATTTTATTTTGCCATGAGAAAACTTAAGAATGTTTCATATACTTCCACTTTCTTATACTAAGGTCGTACTTAATTGGTTGCAACAATGGTCCTTGTAAGCTAGCAACTTACAAATATCTAACAATTATAGTTTGCATAGTTTTACACATTTATAAATCCAACACAAGAAACTGGAGACATCTCAGTAGCAGTAACCTTACATACCCTTCAGAAGAAAAAAAAAACTAAATTCAGCAATGAAGCTTCCCTTGTCAGAGTCTACCAAATTAGGCAGTGGTTAATGCAGGAAAACCTTCATTAATAAAAGGACTAAGCTGGCTAATCAAGGAGTGCTAAAGCAAAAATGACAGAGACATGAACAATTCATAACTAAAAAAATATGAATCATTAAGCAAAGACAATGTGAATGATTTTGTTTTGACGCAGGAAGAAACTACCCTCAGGGGTAGAATATACCTGAGATTGGTTATGCTTCCTGTGAGAGTGAAACTTAGAGATTCTGCTTGTGAAGCAGCAGGCAGAAAACCTCTTCATTATATACCCTCTTCCTCAGCAAATTTGTGAGTGAAGGCTACGGATAACACTGGGGCCAACCAGACAACTTGATCCCTCATTTGGATATATTATTATCCAACCAAACCCTTTGGGATCAAATGAATTTAACAATCAATCAACATTAACAGACCCTTTCAAACAAACCAAACACCTAAAAAGTTAAAAAATTGAAAGTAGCTTTCTTGAATCTCCTACCTCTGTTCTTGCCTCACTAGTGCTTTTTGCTTTATCTTGCAGATTAGTGATACTTGAATTGGAATGGAAGCCTAAGTAAGGATGAAGGGTAGGAAGTTAAGAATGGAATATTAAAAAATCTGATCCAATTGGATGAGTCTTTGATTACAAGATTTTGCAGTGTTAGGTGGAATTGGCTTTTCTATCCGTACTTATAACACAATGGATCCAATTTACTCCGTATATATATGAACATAAAAACTTGAATTGAATTGCAGATACCCAACAAGACACAACAACACTACTGCTACTATAATGCAGTCTCTATAGCATCTTGCAACATTCAAATTCCAAAGAAACCAAAATTCTAAATACTATGTTTATGTCCTTGTACTAAAACTTTGTGACTTTGCTCTTAATCTTACAAGTAAAACCACGTTTACAAGGTTTGTTTATATCATAAGATATAGCTCGTAAGTTTGTGAATATTTGGAATCGTGCCGTTGAAAAATAAAATAATAAATTATGGAATATGATATGACGCATTACCTAAATCAAAATGAACTAGTTGTTGTTTGTGTGTCTCCGGTTCGGTCCAACGAGAAAAGGAGCGGTTCGTACGATTAGGAGGTGGTGCTGCTGTGAGAAACGCTGCGTTTGTACCTTGACTATGAAATTTGTCATTGGATGAAAAACGCTTCATGTGAACATGCGCATAATTATCTCAATATCTCCTCATCATCTTCATAACAGGGTAAATCCATTTGATCTGCTCTGATCAGTTCTTTCCAATAACTCGGAGGCGGATCGGAGAGGGAAAAAAAAACTCGTAACTTGGAGATCGTAACTCGACTCGGAAGAGTTACTATTCGAGTTTCTATACATAAGATAATTCATTAAACGGTCCAAATTAGTAAGCTATGACTTTTATTTAGGATAAGAAAATGTGTTGGAGATGAAAATAATTTGTAATTTTTTAGATGGGTCCAAAAAACCTAATTTTGAGTAAGCTGTTAATTTTATTTAGGGTTTCAGAGAGTAAACTGTGAATTTTATTTAGGATTCCAGCTGCACATAACAGAGCACATCTCATATTTAAATTTTGAATTAAGTTTTATTAGGTTAAAATTGAAATGGGCCTTAGGCCCAAAGTTATGTCTCTTAAAATTTAGGTTTAGACATGTGCTGCCATCATCTCTTCCTTCCTTATGCGCGGCGCCGTCGCAGCTCCTCCTTCCTTACGCGCGGCGCCGCCGCCACAGCTCCTTCTTCATACTTCGCCGACGTCACAACATGCGTTTGCGGTGGTGCGCGAAGGCGGCGGCGAGCACAAGCGGCGCATTAGGGTTTTTTTTAAACCGCGTCATGGATCGCGGAAGCTCATGGATCGTTCGATCCAACCCTTGGATTACTGGATCGCTCCGATCCAGAGAGGGTTCGATCTCACCTCCGATCCAACTCGTTTTTGCCTAAAAAGATCGTAAAATCGCAAGATCGGCGAGTTAACTCGCGATCTTGACAACATTGGTTCTTTCAAACCTCAGACTCAGCCAAATGGACCTCCTTCAACTCTCACCAACTGAATAACTTCATCTATGTGATTCCATTATATCAGTAGAGTCAGGATCGTCTCATTCACAGGACACTCACAAATCAATACATCCTAATAACAATCTCAACACGGTATTCTCTTTCCTGAAAATACTATGTCTTGATTAGAATTCATATTTTGAACCTCATAATATCCAACATCAAATAATCAAATCATACCAATGTTTAGAATTTCCAAAATACCCAACAATTCATCGACTAATTATATAAATGTCTAATTAAAGAGATTTTCAATTAACTATACATGAAATAAAAGTTTACATACTTTATAAGAAAAACTATATAGAAATAAATAAATCAATCTTTTAAAAACGAATAAAAATTAGTTTAATATTTTTATTTTATTTTATTTTTTTATTTTACTTTAACTTGAGCTAGAATTCGTTAGATTGAGCTAAAATTCACCAGAGAGCACCCAGAATTTTAGCTTGAGCTAAAATTCGCTAGCTTGAGCTAAAATCCTCCAAAGAGCACCCATAATTTTAGCTTGAGCTAAAATTCGCTAGCTTGGGCTAAAATCCTCCAGAGAGCACCCCAAAATTTTTAGCTTGAGCTAGCACTTACTAGCTTAAGCGAAATATGCAGAAAAATTCTGCATAACTTAATATACCTATTAGATTATAAATCAATATCTCATTCACATTGACACAGTTCCTGTTCAGCATGATACAATCACTCTCATTGAATCATTGAGTTATTATGTCCATTTATACATATATATGATTTCTAATTCCAAAACCATTTAAATCAAACAACCAATTCTCAATCACAACACTTTCAATTTCAAACAAACTACCATCTACTCAGAACAAGAAATCTTGCAACAAAATCTAGAATTGGTGACCCCGTCACACTCACATTCAAATCTTCTAACCTAGGGTTCTATTGAAGATTTTAAACTAGCTTCCCTTACCTGGACTTTAGCAGATGCTCACTAAGAGCTCCAAACCCACCAAAAGCTTAAGGATACCCTAACCTGCACCATAGAGTCCTGATCACAAATCTAACTACATCACTAGGACCCTGAGCTAACAGAGACTAATTCTGAAGATAAAAACCTCACATGCAAACTTAAATTAAAAGGCAACCCAATCAGATCAAAACTAACTCAAAGGAAAAAGAGCCAAGAATGAACTTACTCTATCTAAGATTTTGATCGGTCAAACTTGTAGAATTCACTGCCAGGAGTCCAATGGCAGACTTTGATCATCAAATTGATGAAAGAGGAGGTCAGAATCTAAGAGAGAAGGGAGATGAAAGGAAGAAGAGAACAAAAATGAACATACTCTATGAAAGATTCTGATCGGTCAATCTTGTAGATCTCGCTGCCAGGAGTCCAATGGTGGACTCCGATCGTCAAACAGATGAGCGAGAAGGTCAGGATTTTAGAGAGAAGGCAGAGGAAAGGAAAAAAGAGTTTTTAGAGAGATAATGGTTCTTTTTATAATGAAAACTGAATAACTAAATTTCTATTTATATAGCCTTTTCACTTTAATAATAAAATATTCAGGTGTCATTTTAATTGTACCATTTCTACTCTAAGACTATTTTTCTTGGTCCTTACAGAAACAATCCTAGAGAAAAAACATAATAATACTAACTGCATATTTTTATTGTTGGGAATAAAAGAAAAAAAAAAGAAAACTAAATATATTGACATAAAACACCCAGTTCAAGCTAGGAATGTATGTTTAACATGTCCAATTTGAAACGAAAATGTTGAAATATTGAAAGTGATAAAATTTTAGTAGAGATATTAACGATATGAAAAAAAACTACTTGAAGGAGTTTTGAATAAACCAAAATTAGTTTTCTCATAAATGCAATTGATCTTAATGTGCTCGTTCATGGAAAACCTAATTAGCAACTATTTGAAGAGCAAATTGATTATTACGATAGAGGAGTTTGGACATTCAAACGGAATGTGTAAGGTTTTGATAGTTTAGGCAACAATATTTAACTTTCGATGAACCACGGGAAATAGTGGGTTGCTTCTTGAAGCGTCAAGAAATGAGAGAGTCATTGAGATAAATAGAGAATCTTGTAATTGAACATTAAATATTTGGGCAACCAACCCAATAAAAATTCCTAAAGGCTTTGAGTTGGAGGGAGTTGGTTGCTGACAGAAAAATACTTGAGTTGAGTGTTTTCTTTAAGTAATGAAGAATGTGACATATAGTTTGTGAATGAGTTTTGGTAGGAGCATATATATAAATTGACTAAGATTATGAACAACATGTGTGAAGCCATGACAGGTAGTGGTTAGATAGATTAATCTACTGATGAGGTGACAATAAGTAGATGCATCAAAGAGAGGTTTGTCGATAGTGGCATAGAGCCGAATGGAATAGTCCATGAGTGTAGAAATTGGACAAGAAACGAGCATGCCACAATCTGAGAGAATGTTAAGAGTGTATTTTCATTAAGAGATGTAAATACCAAACTTATTCCAAGCAACATCAAGGCCAAGAAAATATTTAAGTTTACCAAGATCCTTTATTTTGAAAGTGTCATCAAGAAGTTGGGTGATATGTTGTATTTCATAAATGTTTATATTTTCAAGAACAATATCACCAACATTAACAAGGAAATTTGTGGTCATTAATCTAGAAAAGTTGAGAAACAAGGAATGATCATATGCATAATGGTGGTAACCATGGCTGAGAAGAAATGAAGAAAGTTGAGAATATTACACTTTTGATTAGCTTGTTCTAACCATTATCAGTAACGTTAGAGCTTGCATACTTGATTGGGAAGAAAGGGAGTAATGGTGGGAGGTAAGTGCATGTAAACCTCTTCATGTAGTTCATCATGTCAGAATTGTTGACATTAAAGTGCTTAAGGTACCAATTATAAATGGAAGCTAGAGCAAGGAACAATAGAAAGTTTAGAAATAAGGAAAAAAATATCAAGGTAATCTAACCCTTTGATCTGGTTGTAACCTTTGGTAACAAGGCATGTTTTATATCTTTTTATACTTCCATCCACATTATACTTTATTGTAGCGAGGGTTGGAGGAGTGTGTGTATGTTGATGAAATGGAGCCAATTTGATTAACTTGGGATGTTAAAGGTGTATTCAATGGTTGTTGAATTAAAGTTAATAGAGCTTGATATTACTAAAGTGAAAAGTGAATCTCTTGGAGCTCCTTAGCAGTAGCCTTCTTACCTTTCTCTATGATTTTTCCTTCATCAATCACAACACTATTGGTGAATGAAAATTTGTCATGGTATAATCAATGTCCCGAAGGAAACCCATGTTTTCTATAACACACATGAATAATATGTCCATTCTTACCACAATGAGTGCAAATTTTACCATAATGAGACACACCTTGTTGTTCTTGTGATCAAGGTTGGAAGGAAAGTCATGTTTGTGAAAAGATGTACTCTCAGTGTGTCCATTTCAGCCACAAAAATTACAATTTGAACCCGAGCCAACAATATTGATATAACTATATTTTGTTGTAGTAGTGACATTAGTGGTTAAAGTCTTGTTCATTGATAATTGTCTTTCTTGTTAAGCAACTTATGAAAATATTTTTATGAGAACATGAGATTGAACAATTGCATGTTGATCATTAAACATGCATAGAAATTGTATTTCCTAGTCCTCTATCTTTCTTTGAGCAATGATGGATGCAACCTTGCAAGTACATTTAACAACGCTTGCACAAATTGGATCCAACTAAAAATTCTTCCACTTGTTTTATAGAAAATACATGATGGATGCAACCTTGCAAGTACATAACATACATTATTATTTGGAGTGGAACAGTTTATCTCTACTGATCGTATGAGCAGGTCAACTCCAGGAGCAGGTCCTTCCAAATAAAATACAACCCTATCAGGCTTAGTTGACAATGAGAATGTCCCTTCCAACTTTTGCCAGCTATCCTTATTAACAGAAGTTCTGTAGAAAATCATGGAGATGTAAGGGCGTTTTCCTGAATTTCTTTAAAGCAAGGAATTAGATACAATGAAATCACAAATCTTCATACCTTCCAATGAACAAGTAACTAGTAGCTGAATCATGATATTCTAGTTTCAGAGTAGCTAGAACATCACTAGATCCCTGAGAAAGACGGGATACTCCCACACAAGCCAAAACCGAGTAAGTGTAACCAGTGGAAATTCTATCTGTGATGTCTTGCTCAAGGCCTTGCCAGCATTTCTTTCGGTCAGTGATAACAGCATAATTAGCACTCAACTGCATCGAATTTCCTCCTTGAGCACCTGTTTCAGCTGAAATCACATAGCCAGAACAGGAATTGAGATGCCAAGAGCTCAAGCCACTAGAAAAGTCATGATTAAGTAAAATATTTGCACCCTTGCTCCCACTTGGATCAGAAATGTTTCCTGCCATGATCTGTCAAAAGAAAACAATATCAGAGAAAACAGCCAAGAGAGGACTCTATGCATGATTTATACTGGTTGTTATGTGTTTAGCATATTGGGAAGAACTCTCATAAGTCTCTGGTAGGATTCCAAGTATGAGTTTGTGTCCCAGGTGAGTAAAAATAATCAAGATAAGCAATATATAAAAGAAAGACTCAAACTTATTATCTAAAGGTTTTAAGTTGGAGGTGGTGTTTTGGTCTCTTATATAGAATGTTCATGACTCATTTGGTGTCAAATTTTCCCGGTCTTTCCCCTTGCAAGGACCCAAGAGTCCCAAATGTGACCTTCCATAAATAGCAATTGGGGAGGAGGGAAGGAGTTCAATGTTTCATATACTTTCTTATACTAAGGTTGTACTTAATTGGTTGCAACAATAGTCCTTGTGAGCTTGCAACTTACAAATGTCTAACACTTATGTTTGTATAGTTTTACACATTTATAAATCCAACACAAGAAACTGGAGACATCTAAGTAGCAGTAACCTTACATACCTGCAGAAAAGAAAAGAAAAAAAAGCTAAATTCGGCAATGAAGCTTCCCTTGTCGGAGGCTACCAAATTAGGCAATGTGGTTAATGCAGGAAAACCTTCATTAATAAAAGGACTAAGCTGGCTAATCAAGGAGTGCTAAAGCAAAAATGACAGTGGCATGAACAATTCATAACTAAAAAAATATGAATCATTAAGCAAAGACAATGTGAATGATTTTGAGTTTTGACACAGAAAGAAACTACCCTCAGGGGTAGAATACCTGAGATTGGTTATGCTTCCTGTGAGAGTGAAACTTAGAGATTCTGCTTGTGAAGCAGAAGGCAGAAAACCTCTTCATTATATACCCTCTTCCTCAGCAAATTTGTGAGTGAAGGCTACGGATAACACTGGGGCCAACCAGACAACTTGATCCCTCATTTGGATATATTATTATCCAACCAAACCCTTTGGGATCAAATGAATTTAACAATCAATCAACATTAACAGACCCTAAACCCTAAACAGACCCTAAACCCTAAACAGACCCTTTCAAACAAACCAAACACCTAAAAAGTTAAAAAATTGAAAGTAGCTTTCTTGAATCTCCTGCCTCTGTTCTTGCCTCACTAGTGCTTTTTGCTTTATCTTGCAGATTAGTGATACTTGAATTGGAATGGAAGCCTAAGTAAGGATGAAGGGTAGGAAGTTAAGAAAATCCACAATACAAAAAATAATACATTAAGAACATTTTCGTCTTTTCCATTGGAATTCGGTACGTGCAGGAAGCAATTGGCTCATTCTAATTCTATAATAGAAAATCTAAAATTTAAAAAATACATTTTGAAAAAATAAATTGGAATAGATTTTTTTGTTCCTAAAATAAAATTCTGATATAAAATTGAAAAATTAAAATCTCAATTCCATAAAAGTAATTTTAGAATAGAAAAAATACAGTAAAAAAGAAATTTCAGAAAACAAAATAGTGGAATGTATTCTGAAAAAGAAGTTCCAAAAATCAGAAGAAAGTTCTGAAAATCTAAATCCAAAATGTATTTTAATCTGTATCTCTTTTATTTAAAGGCATCTTTATCATTTAACATAAAAATGGGGTGCGTTAAGTAAAGGAAGTAATTGCCAAAAATCACTTAAGCAACTTTTCTCTTCAGCAGTTTAGAGACAGATATTATAAAAATGAAATCTTATAGGACTCTTACGTCAATCAAAATTACCGTTTATACTTATAAATTAACTCATACCAATTACATAAAGAATTACACTCTAGTGGTAATTTTAACATACATAATCAAAATGTGTTTTTTTTTTCTTGAAGTCGTTACTTTTAATATTTCTAAGTGCATACAGAAAAATCTTATGAAACATAAATAAATATACATTTTCATTATATATTTTAATAATTTTTTGTCGATAAATATAATAAAATTTCATTTGTCATAAATGCATTTTCATTGTTTAATTCCACGAAGTTTATCGGAATATACAACGGAAACTTATTGTAGTAAAGTCACCCTTAATAAAAAAAAAACATTTTTATTGCGTATTTCAAAGTATACGATGGAAGCAAATTTTAGACAGTACATATCGTGATGGTTACTAATAATAAAAATATATTTTCATTAGAGAACAAACATTTTTTGTAGGTATTTTGATAGATATTTGTTTACATGTAGTGAATATATATTTTTTTCCATGTTTTGACGCTGCAAAAACGTATTTTGATCAAGAGTATTTTTGTCAAAAACAATTAGAAACCTTCTATAAAAGAACCTCACTATTTGTAATGATTACATGACAATTATTTGATAATTTTTTTCAATACAGTATCAAAGTCTTAATCTACCCACTTCCATTCTGAAATGGATCGTCTCAAATAAGATTTTGAAAGAGTATATGTATGTAATTCTTCTTGTTTAATACGAGTTATACCTCAGAATTCGTTATAAAAGTCTCCAGAAAATATGAACAAATTAATAACATGAGTACATTGATGCAGATATATATTCAACTCATCAAAAAGTGAACTCTGACAAATCAGAGAAGTTTCAATATGTTGCTTCAATGTACTTGGACTTGAACCTGTGATAGAGTAACACTATAAATTTTGAATAGCAAAGCATACCTTGCCTAAAATGCTGGTTAACACTATTTTCCCTTCAGTTAATTAACAAATTGCATCATGCAATTAAGTTCAGACTAAATACGATGACATAAGATTCCAACTAATTCTCATATGGGATGGCATTGTTGCCACAAATCGTAGAACTTCAGGCTGCTGGTTAAGTGAACTGTGTAGTTCTTCTGAACTATTGTTCAAAACATGTAGAAACTTAGCAATGTTGGGGAGCACAAGTTCTCTGCAGTGAAGATGCAATAAGGGAACCTTCGATAAAACACTTCCCTTCTGAACATCTAGGCCTTCTGGCCTACGCAACTTGTATGGTTTTCCAGTGGTTGGCTCGATATCGATTCGTGGCATTTGCTTCCATCGACTGTGCACAAACCAGCCATACTTGTAGTCACCCACTATTGGTGTGCCAAGTGCTTCAGCGCAATGAACGCGCAACTGGAAAATGGGAACAGAAATCACATTTACTTGGCAAAACAGAAATATATTTAAACAGGGAACTATTTCAAAAAGTTAACTGATATCTTAAACTTACCATATTTGAACAAATAAAGAATTCATCATGCAATAAACAGATGGAGAGAGAATACAAAATTGATACCAAGATACCTGATGTTTTCTGTAAGTAAGTGGACGTAACTCAACCCATGAGCATCCATTTATCTTCGGACCAAGCACCCGAAATTCGGTTACAGCCTCTTGGCGTGGTTCTACACTCGAATGATTAGCTAGTATTATCCTCTCAGTCTTCCCATCATTTAGAAGCACCTGGAATAAGAAGGCGTGCAATCAACAAACAGGAAGGTGGCAGCCACATTAAACATGTTATCACTGAATGCATATAAAGAAGAGTATAAAAATGAGAGATCATAAACCTTAGAAAGAGGAGCATGAATTATGCCTTCCTTCTCCTTGGGAGTCCCTATGACCAATGCCCAATACCTCTGATACGTAGCTTCACATGCATCATTCCAAGCCTAAAACAACAAATCAATGTTAAAATTCAAATGAAAATATCAATCAGTTGTCCAGAGTGTTTTCAAAGATTCACTAACTAGACACGACGTACAGAAAATAGGAGTTCATTATTTCTTGTATGTAAGGCACCTTACAAGAAGATTTGGCATTGTTAATGTTAGTGAACAACCATTGGAGATGAGATGCACTATCTTTAGTTCTCCCCAGTAAAAGGATGCCACTGGTCTCTCTGTCAAGACGGTGAACCTGAAAAGGGCCAACAAAATAATTAAGTGTTTTTAATATGCAAAAACCATTTGTAATGAATATCTTCACAGTCCAAAACAGATTAATAGAGTAGAAGAGCTGAAAATTTAATTACACCATTTGACATACTATGAAGAAAATAATCAATGTTTTGTTAGTAGGATATTAAATGTACTACTAGAAGCTTCTTGTTACTACAATATTCTAAAGATCTCTTTCTAATAAGTACTTTATGGCTAGAGTTCTCTATATATAGAGGTTGATGTACTGGTTCAAATAATTCAATTGAATAAAAAATCTTCCTTCATCCAAATTAATCCTTTCAACTTGGTTAGGGGCCCTGCTTCTGCATTTCTTCTTTACTGTTTAGCTATGGTTCTTTTTTCAGGTTGCCTGAAATGCACCGATTTCCTTTGATTATTGGGGTAGCATGAAGTGCACCCAACTGGTTGTTCTATCACCACTCTCGTTGTCGTCGCTAGTTGTCACTGTCGCCAAAGCTCTTTGTCTTACTGTAACGTTTCGCTTAGGAGGGAGGCTAAGGAATCCCTATTATTTATCTTAGCATAACAACTCCACTAAGCAATTTTGATCTTCCACACTTTCCTAATGATAGTCGCCTTAATGGTCAAAATTATATCCGATGGGCTCAATTTATCGGACGCACCTTAAAGGATACCAGTAGACTCAACCATATAGAAGGAGAGGCCATATCTCAAGATAATCCTAATTTCCAAATTTGGGACAATGATGACTCACAAATTATTACATGATTATGGGGATCCATGACTACAGAAATCAGTACAAATTATATGTTCTACTCCAATGCCCATGCAATTTGAGAAGACCTTGCAAATACATATTCCATGCAACAGGACATCTCTACAAGTTATGAGTTAGAAAGCAAGATCTTTGGTGCCAAGAAGGACACTCCTCTTGCATAATATTATGAAATGTAGAAAAAGGTTTTGGATTGATTTGGACTAATATCAAAATTTGAAGCTTGAAAATAGCAAAGATGATGTCACTCTTTCTTAGTTCGTTAAATGATCCCGGATATTTAAGTTCTTATCAGGATTGAATTCTGAATATGGCCCTGTTAAGGCACGAATTCTTGGAAAGGAAAGACTTTCTTTTCTTTCTGATGTCTTCTACATTGTCTAAGGTGAGGAGACCTGTCGAATGGTCATGATGAATGAGACCTCCACTGAAAGAGCTGCCATGTTCTCTGGAAAGGGTTCCAAACGTTAAATCCTACAAACTTCAAACTCAACTTAAAGGTAAGGAAGATTGTTGGTGCTCTCATTGTCACACTAAAGAGACCTGCTTCGAGCTACAAGGAAAAGAGAAAAATCTAATCTCAATTGTCTAGTAGAATTAAAAGGACAGCCCTTAGGGAAGGCTTATCATGCAACTTCAAATTCTGGAAATCCGGACAAGACTCCTTCATCATCTTCGATTGAAGAAGGAACGTTTGCTTTACATGTTAAAATTGACAACTAAAATCTCTCATGGAGTCTATCAGAAGCTACCTTCTAGTACTTGCTATCTAACCATGACTGGTAAGAACTCCAATTCCTCTTTTAATGTTTCTAAAACTTCATGTAAGGACTCTTGGGTTCTAAACTGTGGTGCGACAAACCATATAACCCCTCCCTTATCTCTTTTAACATCATATGTTTCTCTTCCTAATAATCACATTATTGTTACCAATGGGTCGTATCCCAATAACTAGATGTGATAATATTTCTCTTATGTCATCTCTAAGCCTTTAAAGTAGGGATGTCAATGCAGATATTTTAACATGTTGGCCACTTAGGCTCGCCCCGCATAACCCATAGCACGTGCAGGCCCGATACAGGGTGGGATTGGTCAACCCGCATACCTTAAAATTCCATTTCAGTCTCTAAAAGTACATATAGCCAGGCCAGACAATCCTAAATGACTCCTTCTACGCACATACGAACAATAACAAATGTAATAATTGTCAGTGAGAAGGACACAAGAAGAAAAATATTCAAAGATCAACAAAGATAGATTGAATACTCGAGAGTCTGTATCTTTTTTAAGCATAAGATATATTCATTGTCTTGGTTTCAATTATAGGACTGTGCCTCAAATGAATCTATTCCTATTGATAGTTCGCTTGAAGGTTTTTCATCCAATGAGAAACTGGGACTAAGCTAGCAAATTGAAAAAACCATTCAGAGTGGCCACAGATTTTCATCTGCTAATAATTTAGTAAAACTGGGGTGCCAGCATATCTAACTGAATAAATATCTATTTGTTAGATGAAGTATATGCCAAATCGTTCCCCTGTAACGATGAACAAGAAGAGTTAAGAGTAGTTTACTAGTTTAGGGCCCTCATCATAATCATAGGACAGTGCAGCAGCTGCCAATGCATCCATGCTATTATGAACTGGTAAATTCCCCTAACAAAGTCATAAGCAAGAAATTAAAATCACATAATAAACTCAAAGTCAATTAGTGTAAAAATGTGAAAAAATAGAAATTAGAACCTTAACCGGCAACTTTGGAGGTTTATTAAGCACAATAATAGCTGAGTCCTGAAAGTATTACATTTGAGCACAATACGCAACAAATAAAATATATTTTAATGGAATTGAACAATAAGAATAGCAACATAAGACTGTAAGAAATAAAATAAATTTGATATTGAACAAAAGCGTATACCTTGTAAATCACAAGCCTTTGCAGATACTTAATTTCATCAGCATTTGGATATAGTGTTCCACAAGGAATAGCATCGTATCTTTTGGAAACCCTAGTCTCAGCAATTGATACAGGAACGTGAACTCTGGCACCATGTTTCATCACTTCATTAGGTCTAATCTGCAGTTAAGCTGTAAAGTTGTAGTATTATTAAACCTAAAACAAATCTAAAGCAATTGACTAAAATCTGTTGTTGAAAAACCGAGACAGACGAAGAGGAAATTACCCAGAGGTTTTTTTCATAGAAAATAGTGAATTAACAGGATAGATATAGACATGAATACCTTTCGCATAGGTTTCATCAGATTTTCTTTCTGAGTGTAAGAGTCAGCAGTAACTTCGTCCTCCATTTGCACCTAGAATAGGAAATTAGGAACAAGGCCTATAAGTACACTTATCAATTACCATATTTATATCTGACCATTAGGTATGAACTAAATAATATTTAATACAGAAATGTATATGCTAATATCTTGTTAGTTCTTCCAATTTGCAAAGAAAATACAGTTTAACAAGAATCTCCCTTGGAGTGTAATAACTGAAGTCATCATAAATAGGAAGGAATTACTTCAAACTATGGATGAAGTAAAGAGACAGAGGCAAAAGTAAAAGCTCTACAAAGTTAGGAAACTTTTAAAAAAAATAGGCAATAGTTTTCAGGAAATAAACCCTTTGTTTGGGTATAGAGTTTGCAAGGAAACAAGAAAAGACTTCTTAGTAACCTTAGGTTTGGTTACATGTATAAGAGAGGAGTATTTGGCCTCCTTCCCTTCTCCCATGCCTTCCATATAAGGAATTCCTTAGGCTATTTTGTAAAGACTTTTACTTCGGAAAGAAGAGTCATTTATATGCAAAAGCCTTATGTAGTTGTGAACTCGGTCCAACTTGCGAGTCTGCAATCGAGTTGGCGAGTTCAGAGGGAATTTTTAAACCCAAATCTATATCGTTTCCTCTATGGAATTAAACAAATTCACTTGTTTTGTTCGTCTCCTCCATTTTTGCTCACATTTTGTTTGTGGTCGTTGGTTCGTGTTTGTCATTGTCATTCTCTTTGTTCACCATTGTCTTTGTTCGTCGCATCACCATTGCATGGTGGTATGAGGTTAACTATGTTTGTCATCATCGTCTTTGTTCCAATTGTTCACCACACTACCACCTGTGTAGTGGTGCGTTGTCGACTGATGTGGTCGCGCTCTACAATGATTTTTTTGTCGTGGCCATCTGGTAAAATAACGTTAGATATGTTTGGTTTGGTCGTGCTCTGCAAAGATTTTTGTTTCTTTCTAATTTTTAATTGAAAATGAGAACTAGAGCAGGCAAGGGATTAAATTAGGGTTTTTGAATTTTGTTTTTTAATTACAAAAAATTCAGTTTTTTAAATTCAAGTTTTTTTAAGGTATGTCTGGGAGTGGATCAAGATCAACTCAAGGCAATCCAAGTGCATCCTCGTCATATAAAAGTAGTAAAAATGTTGTAGGAAATAAACCAGATATTGGATAGCATGGGATATATATATATATATAATGGGAATGGTAAAAAATGAAATGTAATTATTGTTCAAAGATTGTTAGTGGTGGAATATTTAGATTCAAGCATCATATTGTTGGAACTAGGGAGGATTCTAAACCATGTGCTTCAATTTCATAAGAATAAAAAATTTGATGATAAAAGTTGTTGTAGAAGCTAGGAAGCTTTATTGAAGAAAAGAAGGTTGAATATAATTGATGAAGACTGAAAAGAAAGTAAGGGGGTTGAAGAAAGACAAAGTATGTTTGGTTTTAAGGGAAAAGAAAGAGTTGGTAGTAGTAGGGGGAAGTTCAAGTTACTATAAATCAAATAATTTAAAAAGGCTATAAAGAAGTTGGTGCTCAAGTTGTTGAATTTTTTACACAAGAGTGCAATTAAAAATCCAGGTTCTGATGCTAGAGAGAAGCTCTTGAAGCAAGCAGTGCACCAAACTGATATAATCCATCAAGAATATGGGGATGAGTGGAAGAGAACATGTTTCACAATTATGTTTGATGGGCGGACGGATAAAAAAAAGGTGTTCTATTTGTAACTTCTTGGCGAATAGTCCTAAAAGGACTATTTTTCTTTAATCAGTAGGTACCTCATTCATCTCAAAAACAATGTGATGAAGATGATGATGGAGAGGATGATGTCACTAGAGGATTGGACATAGAAACTTGACATGTGTCCATTTCTAGTTATTTAATTTCTGTCTTTAATAATTTATGTTTTGTAATATTTGTATGAACATATTTATTCAAGGTACTTTGAACTTATATAATTGTCATTCGCTAATAAATGTAGTTATTTTAGTATTGCAAACTTATTTGTTTTAACTGCTTTGCTTAATTATATTATTGAAATATTGAATTAGTATGTTATTTGTATAAATTATTATTTTTTTCATATGAAGTAAACTTGTAAGAGTTACGAGTTTACGAATTGAGTTTATGGAGCTCCCACGAGTTTATGTAGATCCTCGAGTTTGATAACCTTGCCTACAACATCAAAATTCAAGCAAGAACTTGAATCCACTCTTCCTCATAGCTTCCACAAACCTACATCATAACCAACCAAGAAACCTTCCAAGATTCAATCAAGAAGCTTTCTACAACCAAAAAGCAAGCATAAGCAACCCCATGCCTTAAACCATGGATTCTTTGCTTAGAGCTTGAGATAGTCAACCCTCCTTCAAGAGCAACCTTCCAAGATTCTCATCAATAGCAAACAGAATATTCAAAAGCATCATGTATACAACAGCAAGCACTTCCTTGCTAAGTTAGCTCTTCTATTATAGGTGCCTCCAAGACCACCAAATTGAACATTATGACCTTCTTAACACAAAGGAATTACAATAATTGGAATTTGGAAACAAATCAAGCCCTTATGTTTTTCATTGAAATTAAGGTATAATTTGAATATGAAAATAATTTGTGAACCACAAGTTTAAGCAAATTCAGTTACTTGGTACATTGGCCAAGTTCAATATTTTGTAGGAAATGAGCACTGGTTCTATTATTTATTCCTCCTTTTATCTGCTTTTATTGAAGGTGTAAGCACTAAGGTCTGTTTGTGGGAGACGGGTGAGTAGGAAATCAAACCTACAATGTTATCACATGCTAACCCTTACAGACTTGGCTCTTAATCTTAATTCTTACCATGTGTTGTAACTTCTATGTTCCCTCGAGCATATGAAGATTCAACCTCTCACCAATTCTTTCAGAAAAGGTCCCAGTAAGGATTGTACAACCAATTTAAGAAAATGTTAACAAGTATATAATAAGATTAGGCAGCACATCAATGTTATCAATTGTGGATTGCGGAAATAGAGGAAGTCCAATAATAAGCTATATCATACAGCAGAAGTCACATAACAGTTGAAATATATGATACATATCAATTCTATGTGTATATAAAAATATGTCATCTGCAAACAAAAATTGGCATTCTATTAACTCAAAAGTTCAATTGGCTGAAGACTTATCAGACATGCCAAGAGGATGCAGGACGCATGCTGCAATGCAACCATAACAATGATAGTGAATGCAATAAGAGTTGCAATTGTGGAGTCAAGAAATGTCACTGTGATAGCACTATAGCGCCTATATAACAACACCGCAGCAGCTAAAATAAATTGTAAATACAATAAGTAGTAGATACTTACAAGACCCTCTCTGAAATGGGATTCAATGACAGAACCCCATGCACCCTTGAAGTAATACTTAATCCAATTGACAGCAGTAACATAATCACGCTGTCCAGGATCACTAGTTGAGCTCTTGGCAGGCAAGGGGTGACCAGGAAAAGGAGGCAATGATAACAGTTGTCTGGGTTTTGGACCTTCTTTAGGAGCATCCAGGCGAGCAACATTGTTAGATACTCTGATTACTGGTTCAACAGAAACAGGTCTTGGGGGTTGAATTCTAGAGTAGTGCCTCACTACAAACAACAGCCATGAGCAGCTATTATTATTATTCCTCACACGATTCAACATCTGTAGCCAACAAAGGAAAACACTAGTTAGTTAGCAGAAACAAATGGACTGTTGGGCCTTTATTTCTTTATTCAAGATAGAATGCTTCAAAAGTAATCACATTCAGTAAAAAGGTAAAAGTTGAACCAGAAAAAAATGAGAAAAAAAAAAGGACCAATGTTTAACAAATGAGAAAGCTTGCTAATGTTGTTTAAGGATCGCGTTCTCCCTCTCTTTTCATTTATTAGTAGTTGCTAAAAAATGGCTTTATTCATCTTGCATGTCATGTGACATTTTTGTCAAAAGTTGTGAAGCTTTAGATTGCTCAACATACTAAAATTTACACGATGCCTGGACCAAACCTCCACGCAACATCAACAAGAAACCTCAGCTTTTGAAAAAAGCATGCTCAGTAGTTGGTTAAACTTAGAGGAAATCGCAAAATTTGTCCTTCAAAGTGTGAGGCATTGATAATTTCATCTTAAAAGAAGAAAAAAATTGTAAAGAGATTTCTCAAATCGCATTCTTCACACAAAATTCATTCTTCCGTTAGCTTGTTTAAAAAATAATTGTACAAGTCATCTCTTCCTCTGCTTCATCAGAAAACTCACTTATCTTCATATTACTCAGCATCGATACACGGTTTATGGCCAAACTGATTCAGATAGACCTGGCAGTGAAGACACCAACCCCTTCTTCCAAACAAAACTAACCCACCCAATCACTATCTCAACTTCAATGGCCTCAAATCCACATTCCAAATCAGCCTCAAATCAACATCAATTTAAGACATTATGTGGTTTTTACAGCAGTGAAGAGGCAGTATTTAGGGGATTAAGAATGGGTTACCTCGATTGAAAGCTTCGGAGCGGCTTAACAATAGGGTTTCGTCAGCGTCGGAAAGTTCTTGAAGAGTTTCAAGACGGCGTCAAGGGTTTCGTCGCCGGCGACGAGAGCTTTGTCGGAAAGAGGGAACTGGCGACACTGTGTGAGGAAAAGGAACTCAGCAATGTTCTGCGTGAGAGATAACAGTGTGAGAAGAAGAGAACTCGCGGGTTTTTTTCTAAGCGATTTTTAACCACGTTTTTAAATATAAAAAAAATACTTAAAAACAATAAACAATAATAATTTAAGTTTTTTTAAGTTTGAACCAAAATATCTGATGAGTGAGAACTTCTCTTATTTGAGCAAAAATGGATGAGATTTTTGCTTGAACTGGAACTTTTCTCGTTTGAGTAAAAGTGGACTTGAAAATAAAATTAATTTTATTGCACCATTTTAAGCGAAAAATGCTAACTGAAACCTCATAAAACTGATATTTTTTAAGTTTTTTCTAAAAAAACTAAATCTCAAAGAGTAAATTTTCCAAACATATCAAAACAAAATTTATACCATATTGCTTAAAGTTGTAGTATCATAAAAGTTCTTATGTGAACTAATATATATAATTCATTATTTTTATACTAACTTCATTGTTTACACTTCAAATTATTCATAATATAATTTAAAATATTAAATAACTTGTTTAAATCACCATCAACATATATTTTATCAAATCAATAAATTCATCATGGTTATATTTTCACATTCAATCTAAATCAAAACACCAATTTACTTAAAGACAAACAAATTTGAAATTGGTGACCGTATTACTTCCACATTTATAACCTATGGTTCTATTGAAAAATAAAAACTAGCTCTCCTTACCTGAGTTTGAGCATATGTGCTCATAAATAGTTCAAATCCTACAAAGCCTAAAGGTAGCTTAACCTACACCACAAAATCCTGATCAAATATCTACCTATATTACTATAACTCTAAACTAAGACTAATCCTGAAGCTAAAAACATTACATGCAAAACATTTACCGAAACAAACCTAAAAACTAAAAAATTACTCAAAGGAAAAATGAGCAAAATTGAACTTACTCTAACTAGGATTATGATCGGGTATCAAAAAGTTAGAGAAGAGGCATAGGAAAGAAAAAAGATAAATTATAGAGAGACAGTTATTCTTTTAAAATAAAACCTCAAGAATAATTTTTTTTCTATTCATATATTTTTTCACTTTAATAATCAAATATTAAAGTGTCATTTAAAATATATCACTTCTAATCTAAAACTATTTTTTAATTATATTTCTTACAAATGTATTTTTAAGGGATGTGAAAATTTACAATTTTTAAACTTATAGACTTATGCTTTCATATATTTTTTATAAAAAGTGTTATGAACTATTATGAAACTTGACATCTTAGCTAGATGAGATTCCATGCTCCATCAATCATATGTCATTACATGAAACATAACATAAAAGAGAAAAAAGAACAAACAAATATAGAGAACTAAATCAAACTCATGCAAAAAAATACAAACAAAACTTCTTATGATAGTCTAAGCAAAATTATATGTATGGAATTTTATACCTATTATGAAAGAAATCTAAAGAAATGTTAGACGACACACTGATATACCAAACATATTTAAGTATACCAAACATATCAACTCTAAAGAAGCAAGTTCATCATGTTGCCCTCTCTAAAAATATGAAAAACTTTAAATTCAATATCTTTACAAAAAGACAAATATTTATTTCATTTACAATAGACCAAAATATAAATATGTCTGAAAGAAAAAGCAATACCTACAAAGGTAGAATCAACCTCCTCTTTGTTATAACATGTTTAATAGTAATGATAACTTTAATAAACTCAACAAAGAGTGAAGACTCAATTCCAAGGAAAGAAGAAAAATTACCAACAAACTCCCTCATACTACTCCCTTTTAAAATTGCACCAAGGTCAAGAGAATCTCTAACAACATCATCAATATTTACTTTAATCCAATTAATAAGAGACAAACTTGATAAAACCTAGATAGACTTTGAAACTTTTTTGAAAACGGTTATTTCAAATAAAAAAAATATATATCATTATGTAATAATTATACTTACATACATCGAAAGAGTTAATATAATAATATTGAATCATGGTGTTTGATAGAAGTTCTCGATAAAATAGACAAATTTTAATTATTTTAAATTATTTTTTCTTTGTAAGAAGGATGATTTGTTCCCGTGGTTAAGTCAATAATTTCCATCATAATAATATTATTCTATTTTTATTGTTACTTGAGGTGTCAGTATAGCTTAGATGTCAAATTGTAGTGATACCTAATATAAAAGTTTTTATTTAAAAAAAATCATTTCAATAATATTAATAGGCAATTAAAAAAATTCAATCAATTATCAAAATTCACTATTCTCACAACTTGAAAAATATTACACACTTTTAAAAAAAATCTACACTAGAAATTTTGAAATATAAATGCTATTAAAACTCATTTTTCAACACGGTTTCTTACTATTAAATTCAATTTTTTTTAACTTTTTTTTTATGTCATGTACCTTGTTTAATATTTTTCTCTCTTAATTTATATTTTTCAATCAATTCTGACTGACAAATAAAAAAATACAAAATTTATTCTATCTTATAACAAAATACAAATTTTTAAAATAATGTTAAGATATGCATTGCTAAGAGAGTAAAAGTTTGAAGAAAAAAAAAGTGTGTAAAGAAGAAGGCAAATTCTCCCTTTACCATATCAATTTCAATATATACCCGATCTTTTTTTGAAAATGAAAATGTCTCTTCAAAATGACGAAAATAATTTTAAACAAAAAGAGGTTGTGGATAAAAAATACTTATGAAACCTTTTTCCAAAAATATTTTGGATTTAGATTTCGAAAACATATTTTTAAATTCTGGAAAATCTTATCTAGAATGCATTTTTAATTTTGTGTTCCAGATTTTTTTTAAATATATTTTTTTGGTTTTGAATTATATTTATTATTTAGGATTTGAAATTTCAGAATAAAAATAATTTTAGAAATTTTAAAAAAAAAAGGATAGAGTGTATAATAAAATTGATATGATGCAAGAAAAAAAAATTGCCAAAGAAGAATGGTGTGCAAACTCCCCTTTTTTTGAACCTACAAGAAACAGGCCTAGAATTTGAACCCTATTTTGTACAAACTTGTAACAGTCTCAACACGGTCTCATCTTATCTTATTAATTATTACAAGTTAATACAATGTTTTGTCTAGTAGCTGACTGGGTCCCCCTGCCTCAGATGACACCAACTTTATAACACCTTCACCAGAAAAAAAAAGTCTCAAAGTCTCATTTGTTTTGTTCTTTCTGTGATCATTGGAGTTTCTCTGAGAGAGTAGTGTGGCCATGGGAAGAGCTCCTTGTTGTGACAAAGCCAATGTCAAAAGAGGACCATGGTCCCCTGAAGAAGATGCAGCACTCAAAACCTATGTGGACTCTCATGGAACTGGTGGAAATTGGATTGCATTGCCCAAAAAAGCTGGTTTTTCTCTCTTCTCTCCCAACATCATACACACATTTTTCCAACACCTTCTTCCCACCCTTTTTCTCATTTATACATACATGAATATTTGTTTGTTCATCCTTTGCTCCTTGCTTTTTCAATCCATTGAAGATCAAATCAAAGTTTTATCAAAATGAAGGACTTTTCTGGAACACCCATCTCAACCAAACATGTTAATCTATTTACTTTGTTTATGTTAAGCATTATTATGCAACTTCACATCTCAGTTAGACTGATATCTCAAATTCTTTGTGAGTTTTGTGTTATGAAGACTGAATTCCAATTTCAATTATCATTTTCATTTTGCATCAAAAGTTAAAGCCTGAGTTTTGCAAGCATTGAATTTACAAACTGCATGGTTAAAGACCATAATTGTGTAGAAACTCATCTCACTACATTTATGATACATTAATTTGAGTTACAAATACATTTACAAATGCAGCTGTTTTCTCAATCCATTTCAGTTTCCTCAGTTTGTTCAATTTCCAAGTCCACTAGCAGACACAGTTTTTCTGCATATCACATTATTTCTTTTGAACCCTTCTGGTCAAAAATCATAAATAGCTTTTGCACCTTACAAGGCATCAAACAAGGAATGGGACTTTCCCCTGTTATTCTCTTAATTATTCTCTCCATTTCTAGCCATTTTTCATTATTTTAATTCAAAATATTCATCCATCTATTATTATTATTATTATTATTATTATTATTATTATTTAATATGCAGGCCTTAGACGGTGTGGGAAGAGTTGCCGTCTACGGTGGCTGAATTATCTGAGACCAGACATCAAACATGGAGGCTTCACTGAGGAAGAAGACAACATCATTTGCAATCTCTATGGCCAGATGGGAAGCAGGCAAGTTTTTTTTTCAAATTATTACTTCAATTTCACACTATAATAATATTCACCATCCATTAAAAAAATAATCAACAACAGATATATTAATAAAATACACCCATAAGAGATTATTATAATTGGAATTTAACCAATGGTTGTGATTATGTTTTTATTCACTGGGTGTATATATGTGTGTGATATTATTAAAATTACAATTATAATAAAATTTTCATTTTAGAAAAAGTTATTAGCTTGGACCACATCATGTGGTGCCAACCAATTTTAATATAACATGTCATTTTTAATTAATGATGAAAAGTTGCAGATTTAAGATTTATATTTATAACCAAAAAAAACTTTATAATTATAATTATAACATGTGTTGGAAAAACTCATCACGCGGTTTCGATTAATTTGTATATAACACACACATACACTTTGTCGTTTTTTCTTTAATGAGAATTTTGAGTAATATTTCATATTTAAATTTTATAACGATAAATATAATTATGTATTAGAAAAATCTAGTTCAGAACAAAATTATGGTATAATTTGGGATCTCATCACACACGGTTTCGACCAACACGTTATTGTTTGATTTTTATTTAGGGATATAAATTTTTTTGAACAATATTTTTTAAATTTTTTAATTTTATAACTATTTTGTGTACTGGAGATACCCATTTTAGAATAAATTATTTTATGGACAGGGACCACACGGTTTTCACCATTTTTTATATAATATGTTTGTTTCATTAAGATGAAAAATTTAAATAGAGATTTCGATTTAAATTTTGTTTTTGTCATTGTACATTCATAAATTTTTCTAATGAAATCTTTAACAAACCAAAACCATATCTTAGAGTTAATGATGGCGTGATTAATTATTTTTAGGTTATATATAAAGAAAATGTTACTTTGACAATATAAACTGAAATACACTAGTTTATAACAATAATTTGATTAATATAATTTTAAAATTATTTCATGTTAGTATAAAATTATTTTTTTTCAATTATAATCTGGTAAAATTTGTGTTTTCAGATGGTCTGCCATAGCCTCTAAGCTTCATGGCAGAACCGACAATGATGTGAAAAATTACTGGAACACAAAACTGAAGAAGAAGATGATAGCAGGAAAAGTTTGTCTCAAAACATTTACTGAAAATGGAATTCTTCCTTCAACTTCAACCCCATTACCAACCAACCAAAGTCTCAACATTCAAAATTCACCTTTCAATGCTTCACCAAATCAAACTTTGGTGCCACCAATCTTGGAAGCTAATGATAACAATGCATTCACCATTGATCAAAACAGCTTCATTAGTTTTGATCAAACGAATCATCATGAAGTCATGCATGGTGGTGCTGCAAGTTCAAGGATCAACAAAAACACCAATGATAATAACAGCAACAGTCACATGGTGTCACTGTCTCAAGAAGGTTCAAGCAGCATTTCGGATTCATCTTCAATTGCAATGAATTACAACAAGTGTGTCGTGTCACAGCCTCAACAACAACAGCAGCAACAAAGTGATGAATCCATGGACAAGTTCATGGATTTTGGCTTTGGATTTCCCTATGATTTTGCCAATGGTGCTAACTGCCATTATGAGAGAGTTGGTGAAGTTTTTGCTCCAGAATGGGTTGATTTTAGCTATGCTGACATTAAGCCACATTGACCAAATCAAATTCATACACAATGTAAGAAAAAAAAATGCAAAATCTTATGTGAAGACTTAGGTGACATTTAGTTTTCTAGTTCGTTGATGATCAAGTTTAGTATATTAATATGCAGTTCATAGATAGGAACTACTTAGTTTAATTAGGTCAAAGTTTGAATTAAGCAAATAAAAATGATAAAGATTATTGACTAGATGCTATTGTGTTATTTGTTATTAAATTATATGCATGGTACGTATTTATTTGTGGGGCCAAGAAATAGGGTTATTTATTTGCTTTTTTGTTTTATATGAGGAATTTTTTATGTACATGTGTGTTGATGACACAATCAAGTTGGTCACGAAAGTTGCATGGAGGGGTGACCAGTTCAAACCCTAGAATTGAATATTATGTCTTTCTTCTTGCATTGTTCATTAACCACAAAAGATTCTCTGTTTTTTGTTCTCTCTCTCTGCCTCGTGATGTACTCTCATCAATAATAAATAAATGATAATGGATAAAAGAGGAGAGAGAAATAAAAGTTAGAAAAATTATATTTGACAACTCCCTCGTCAATATATAATAAAAATAAATTTATAATTAAATAATATAAAAAATTATTAAAATAGATAATGATTGAGAACTCATATTTTTTATACAATTTTCAATACTATTATTTTAATACTTTTTTATATCATTTAATTTTAAATTTATCTTTTATTATATATATTTATTTCTAAACTCATTATATAAGAATTATATATAATTCTAAAGATCGTTAAACTATTATTTTTAATTAAAATAGAGAAATGATCATTTGACAACTGTGAAAACTGTATCTAACTTTATATGATTGATTAATATATAAATACATATAATAAATGATAAATTTATAATTAAATAATTTTAAAAAATATTAAAATAATAATATTGAGGATGATAACGTATTTGTATAAAAAAATAGGATTGTTAATATATTATTATTAATTAAAATAATAGTATTAGCAGTGTTGTTGTGGATGGTGTAAATTTTTTTTTGGATATGATGACTCTAAAAGTTAATAGATTTAAACAATGGAGTGAATATTTCATTCAGCAAAGGATGAAATGAAAATTGAATACTAATTAAAAGAAAAGTGAGTGGGAATGGACGTAAAAAAAATATAAAAATTATATTAGTTTAATGCAAAAATTTCCAAAATATTACTTATTATAAATTTTATTTTATTTTAAAAAATTTATATTTAATATTTATAATATATATTATTTATTTTATTTTAGATTACTTTATTTATTATATAAATATATAATGGAATAATCTACTTAATATATTTTTTTAATCTATAACAATATATATGATGAATATCTTTCCTTTATATTAATTATATAATAAATAAAGTGTATATATTAAGTTATTTTTTAAAAGATTTTATTATTATAATTTTCATTCATCGTTATCTTTATCATTATACTTATAGTAGGTTTTGTAAAATATTATTAAAAATAAAAGAAAATGATTTGTGTATTTTATATATACAATTTATAAATAATAATGTAATTCTAAACGGATGCATGATTTTCTTACACTATATAGGTTTCTTACTAAATAACATATTTTTCATATTCGATAAAGAATGTCAAATAAAAATATTATAAAATAATATTAATTATTTGAAATGTGATTTTATTAACTAATTATATTCAATTAGACAATATTATCATGAAATTACAAGCCATATTAAACTTGGGGCAAATTTCATATTTTGTAAGTATTTAAAAAACTAATGAAATGCTAATTAATTTTATAAGAATCTATTGGCTTGACTAAAATTTCATTTTAACATTTAAACAAAAATTGTTTTTGTTAGTTCAAGTATTAAAGAATTTGATTTTCTTAACAAGAATTTGAATATTTTAATTAAGTAAAAAACATATAGGTGTTGAAATAACCTTATCTTCTTTATATATATATATATATATATATATATATATATATATATAATTAGTCACATCCCAATATGACTTTAAAATGTGCTAAGACAAAAAAAAAAGTTATATGTGTCTCTATCTCTTTCCCTTAAAATAATTTCCATAGTTTGCAAATAACATTTCTATAATTAGGTCAATGTCTGCCATATTGTCTCACAATTGAGTTGCTACTTGTTTTCTGAGTCAAAACCAGAGTTTTTGTGACTTTGATGACTACTTTAATCACTACAAAGTTCAGGAATCTTATCCTTTAAAAATAGAATAACACTACTAATGTCATTGTTCATGTGCCAACCATAGGCACCCAAAACTTTATTATGTTTGATCATTGCTTTTAATATATATAGCATTCTATATATATTTTTCACAACATCAATGCACTGTATTTAAATAAGTTGTTTATCTTAAATTTATAAGTTCTATAATGTTTATAAATTTACAATTTTGAAAGATAATTTAATATTTCGAAAATAAATTTGTACAGAGTAGACTACAAGAAAATTATTAAATATAAATCAATTTTATATATAAAAATAATTATTTATTATATTGATTAGAAATAGAAATAATTTTTTTTAAAAAAAATAATTAATTACTATAGTGATTAAATTAAAGACTATTTTAGAAACTAAAAAAAATTGGTTTCTAAAAAATTTATATTATTGTTAAATGGTTACTACCAAATTTAGAATCTAAATAATTGGTAGTTAAAACCTTGATAGCTAATTAGATAACAATTTATAAATTATTTAACAATAATATAAACTAATTTAGAAACCAACATTTTTTTAAGTCTCTAATTGAGTCACTATAATAACAACTAATTATTTTTTGTTTCTAAAATTGATTTCTGTTTCATGATTTTCTTGTAGTGTATATACTATTTTGGATACTAAAAATATTATTAGTATTTAAATTGATATGTAATAAGCAATCAAGGATTTAGCTACCAACTTTAGAAACTAAAGTAGTTAGTATATAATTAAATATCAATTTAAAAACTACTATTAATAATAAAAAATATTTTAGATACCAAAAATGTTTTTAGTCTCCAAAATATATAATCTAGTCATTATAATAACTAATTATTTTTTATAATTAGATGCCGATTTAGAAATTAGTTTATAAATTTTATTAATAATAAAAACTACTATAGATATCGATAATTTTTTTAGTTTTTAAAATAATATTTAATTTAGTCAATATATTAACTGACTGATTTTTATTTAATGATTTTTTTTTAGTGTAATATGAAATTCATATTTTCAAATTTAGATTTAAATTTTTTTTATGTCTCTTTTAAATGTTTCACAAACTAAAGAAAGATGAACACATTCCAAAACTGAAATTTTGAGATTAGAAAACAAAGAGTGACACCTTTTGAAAAATCATGCAAAAAGTAACTCCTATACAAAATTTGGAATGCCTTGAATAATGCTGGCCAGAACAACTTCTTTATTCACAATTTAAACACATGTTTGTATGATGTTCTGCATCTGCTTCCTCGTGGCTTTACATGCAAGGATGAATATTCTTTGACAAATAGCTTTAATATAAAAAAGATGAACACTATGATAAACACTAAAGACCAAAACCTTATATTCTTTTTTCTAAACACGATTCACTTTTACATTTGAACTATATGAGACATGCTTGTATTTTCATATAAAAATGGAAACACCACCTTTGAAATTATTCTCCATTTTCATCATTCACAACTTTGACAATGTTAGATTTCAGCCTTAAGAGACAACTTCCCCCAAATGAAAATTGCTTTGGGATGTTGAGTTAAAGATGTTTAATACTTTATTGGGTGATTCTTCTATTAAGTCTCTAAAAGTATTTAAGAAAATGTTTAATTATATTTTTAAGCAATAACCTAAATTTAAGAATAAAAGTTATTATTTTATATATTAGAATAATAAATTTTGTTATGTATAATAATTAAATCTAAATTATAAGTATAAATTATGAGGCATTTGAAATTTCTTAGAGTTTCTTACATTAAAAGATAATTAAATATAAATTACTTATGATAGAATAGGAATAGAGATCATAAATTCATTTTTTTAATATATAAAGCAACCCCTATTGTGATGTTTCTATGGGAAATGTTATTAGTTGTTTTTTTTTCTTTCATTAATTAATTATATAAATTTCTTATTGTTAGAGCTGTATTAAAAATTAAATTATCATTACACTTTCTAATAAAAACTTTAAATCTCTAATTGTTTTAATTAGTGTTGTAACCATGTTTTAAAAATGAATTGCTTAAATAAATAAAAAAATTTGTTCATCCAGAAAAATAATATTTAACTAAAATTATTTTTAGTGTTTTTAAAGATTTTAATCCTATTAAGTTGATATCTGTGATTTATTTTTTTCGAATAGAGTCATTGTCGTTAATGAATTATCAACGAGTTTTACTAACTTCTAAAGGAGCAATTATTTTCTAACTTTTTAACAGGTTGTTGAACCTTATTACTTCCAGAAATTTCTAAACCTTTGTTACGTCGACCAGTTTCGAAACTCCTTTTATTTCCAATGATTTTAAATCTCCTTAATTTTATTTGTTGTGTTTTTTAGTGCACATAAATTCTTAAACAACTGAAAAATGATAAAAGGAAAATATTTTAAAATTTCGGTATTTATAATTAATGTAATATTCATAAAAGGAACAAACAATAAAGTATACAACATATAAACAATAAAGTTTAAAAGGTTAAAATCAATGAAACATTACAATTTCATTTGTTCTCGATCATAGAATTAGACATAATGAAAAACTAAAGAACATATTTAATCATGGTTCTTGATGTTGATAATTTGTTTCTTCATTAGAAACACGAGGGATCAAATATCCAACATATACAAAATAGTCATAATTAATAGCATTTAAGTTGCAACATAGAGTATATATTGATTTAATC
Organism: Phaseolus vulgaris; assembly: GCF_051622355.1. Classification (NCBI taxonomy): domain Eukaryota; kingdom Viridiplantae; phylum Streptophyta; class Magnoliopsida; order Fabales; family Fabaceae; genus Phaseolus; species Phaseolus vulgaris. Next base: position 4,364,841 of record NC_143498.1, read on the forward strand.
AATATTTAAATATTAATGATAACGCATGAAACATAGCAAAATCATGAGGCAATTTTCTTTTATGGTTTTGCAAAGTCATGAGTCAGGACGGATAGTCTGTGACCCGTTAAAAAAAGGCAAATAAATAAAAAAATTAATTTAATAAGTAAGATTTATAATTTGAAATTTTATTTTTTATTAATTAAAAAGAATTATGGCTAACCCACAAGCTCGCGAGTCAGCTATTATGCAAGGCATGCCAATAAAATCAATCAATATTTCTTACGTGTGGAGGGTCAATTCAGGACGACCAACCCACAATTTTCAACTTATTTAGGAGAACAAAATAATGTATTATGAGTTGTATTTGTATCTTTACTCGCTCTTACATCATGTATGTTTTTTGCATTATCAACCATTTGACAATTAAAAATGCATTCTCATCGATCAAACCCAATTGCATCAATCGAGAAGAAGTATTTCAAATTTAAAATATAAAAAGCAGATACCATATCATCTAATATAGGTATAATTTTGCCATTGTCATACAAATTATCCTTTGTATTTATAAGTATAAAGAAATTAATAAACATGTAATATTATACTTAAATATTGCATCAAAGATGAGTCAAAGACGAGTCTCTAAGCAACGATTTACCACTTCTAATTTGGTCATTGGTTTATGGGTTATAAGTTGAAGAAAGTTGCAATTGCACATCTTGAAAGGTCATAATATTTGTATAGAAGTTGCTAATGAATACTTGTTCTCTATTGATACTAACAAGAAATCTACGAACTTTGAATATATGATCCATGAAAGATCAAACCACATAGGTTATTATGTAAGTACGAGATAACATCATGAAATGAATAATCTTTCTTAATCGATCCCCTACAACAAAGACAATATGTTTGACATATTTTTATTCTCTAAATAGTCAAAAGACAATAACTTTTGGTTGCCACTAATATTGATTTTAACTTGCAATTTGACTAATGATTGATTTGTACATAGAAGAGGATTAATGTTTTATTTGAGTTAGGATGGAAATGCAAAGGGAAAGAACCACAAAAGATGATTGAGAAGTGCACCACGTCAAGGAATGCAATGAGAAGGACCTTCATTGTCCTTTAACTTCAATCACAACATTGAAATAAAGAGATGAAAGTGCCAATCAAAGCTTCCATGGTTTGATGAAATGCAATTTCATAATGCAATGCAATTACAGAAAATACTTTGGGCATGTATCACTGACTTAAAATTACGATAAAATCAAATATATAAAATATAATTAGCAAAATTTTAAATTAATTATAATAATTAATTTTATAATTAGAAATCATCTTTATACTTTCACCTTAAATAAGTTAAATTTATGGTCTAAATTTAAACTCTCTCTTGTCTGATCTTAAACACTCCTATCACCTTGTAAAACTGAAATATAAGTCATTGGTAAATTAAATATAATTAGCAAGCTAAAAATATTGGTTATTTTTTTACCAACTAAAATATTATTTATAAAAAAAATAGGTTTAATTATTCTCTATTCTTATAGTTTAAAAAACTGTCGTTTTTGTAGTTATCATTTTTCACTTTTTTATGCGTTGAATAATGCCATTTAAAATTATAAATTATTGTGACGTTTCGAGTTATGATGGTATTAAACAATTTAGAAGAGAAAGATAAAAAAATATAATTTTTTTTATCTATACTGATTATAAAATCAATTTTTTGCACCGATAAAATCAAACATTTTAAATTGTGTAGATTAAAACAAACCGTTTTAACTATGAGAACAAAAATGATAATTAAGCAAAAGAATTAAAAACTAAAATAAAACTTATTATATTCACGTGAATAAAAATACTTATTTATTCTGAAGAGTGAAAAGAAGCAGGGTTATGAAGAAATTTTGGAAAACAAATGAACAAAAATTCTCTCTGAATTTATTAGATCTGAAATAGTTGCTACCGGAAATCGGAAACTGCATTAATCCAAATCGCTGCAATTAATTTAACCGTTTTCCAACCTTTCTCCTCAGATCGGAACAGATCAGACCCACAGCGTCTCGTTTCGCGGATCCACCGCCATGGATTTCATGAAGGTCTTCGATCAAACCGTTCGAGAAATGTGAGCGAGCTTCTCGATCCTTCCTTCATCCTTTTTGCATTGAGATTTTCGTTTTTTTTAATGAGAAAATCAAAATCTATTTCAATCTTCTATTCGAAAATGTTAGTTCGCCCTGTTCTTACGATTACAATGTTTGTTTATGGGAAAACAGAAAGAGAGAGGTGAATCTGAAGGTGCTTAAGGTTCCGGAAATCGAACAGAAGGTTACACTCCGACTGTTGTGATTTTTGTTTTATTTGTGTGGAGTTCATTGAAAATGTTACAATTCGTGCTATTTCGATTTGAAACTCCGTTGTTAGAGTACGAGAAGTACAATATTGTGGATTTCTGCGTTTCTCTAGAATTGACGTTAATGGAATGCGTTTTTGGAATTGAATTCGGCATAGTGCTCCTTTCTCTACCTATTATCAAGTAATTTTTGAATAATTTGTAGATGCAATGGTGTTGGATGACTGCCAGATTTTATATATTTACAAACTATAAAGTCACTAGTATTGGCCACTGGTATTATTTTATTGACTGTTTTACCATTTTTCACAAATTAGGTGCTCGATGCCACTGATAATGAACCTTGGGGTCCTCATGGTACTGCACTGGCAGAGATTTCCCAGGCTACCAAAAAATTGTAAACAACTATCTATCTATCTTTTTTTCCGGTTATATTACTTTTATTTTTGTTTGTTTTTGTATTTGGAGAAAATTTCTGATACTTGTTCTACTAAATTATTGCTTCTCTTCTATACTAGTACTGAATGTCAAATGGTCATGAATGTCCTTTGGACAAGACTGGGCGAAACTGGAAAAGATTGGAGATATGTATACAAGGTAATGCTTTCCAAATAATCATGTAATTTCCTAAGATTTTAAGATACAGAGAGAAGGCTTTTTGGAGGTATTTTCTGTGTTGATACATACAATTTGCTTTTCTTTCAATAACTTGAATTATGTTAATTCAGGCGTTAGCGGTTATAGAGTATTTGGTAGCACATGGATCTGAACGTGCAGTTGACGACATTATAGAACATACTTTTCAGATTTCAGTAAGGGAAATTCTCTTGTATTTAGCTAATTTCATACTTGCAATTAACAACTGTGCTGACAAGTAAAATAAAAGAGTATTTTCTGATGTTATCTTAATTTACTTTGGATTGGTTAAGGCACTTTCTAGTTTTGAATATGTTGAGCCAAGTGGGAAGGACGTAGGACTCAATGTAAGGAAGAAGGCTGAAAACATTGTGTCCCTTTTGAATGATAGAGATAAGATACATGATGTCAGAAATAAAGCTGCTGCAAACCGTGACAAGTAGGTCAAATTTGTCAATTTTTTTCATCCTAGAATTATCAGGTCAACAAACTACTACAATAGAATGTGTAGTCAGAAAATAGTTTTCTTATTTTTCTTTTGGGTGCTCAATGTAGGTATATTGGTGTTTCTTCTAGTGGTATTACATACAAGTCTGGTGGGTCCTCCTCTTATAGTAGTGGTGGCAGCTTTCAGAGCAGTGGTAAGTATGGAGGCTTTGGATCTAGAGATGGTGACAGGTTTGGTGATAACAATAGAGACAAGGTGGGATCCTATGATGAAGATTACCAGGGGAAATCACACCATTCCGTTGCAAGTGACAATCAAGACTACTCCTTCAAGAAGGGTTCTTCACGCTCTGTCAGGTAGGACAAATCTAACTGCTGTTATGGTTGGCAAATAACTGTAAATGTATTTTTATGACCGTTCCATTCTATAAACTGAGTATATTGCCATATCCTTAGGTGTGTTTTTTTAGAGCAACTTATGATTTTACAACTCAGTGTATATTACTGTGAATTTAATTAATGATGGATGGCATTGTGGCTTATGCTGGAAGCAATGTGACTATAATAGAATAAAATGGCATATGTACATATGAAAAAAAAAGTATACAGATGGCGAGTCCTGGTGTAGTGTTAAGGTTGTGTCTTGATACTAGTTGATCAAGAATTTGAATCCCGAAACAGCAGCATGTGCAAAGGTAAGGTTGTGTACAATGACCCTCCCTTCCTCATACCTTAGCATAGTGAGGAACCTTTTGGCACTAGAGTATTAGTTTTATTTGTTGTATATACAAAAGGTGTATGAAAAATTTTTGGAGGCCAATTAATTCATTTTAAGCATAGCATCATGCAAATAAATATCTGCATGTTTAAGTTTAACTCAGTTATATGTGCTAAAAAAATATTTTAATTGATATCTTCCTTTACCATGGAGTAGCCTTGGTGCAAAATGAAACTAATTTTGATACTATTACTCATAGAAGCAAAGTATTAGATGAAAGATGAATAATAATTAGAAAAGCACCACTTTAGATATTGATGACATAAGATTAAGATTAACACTAATTGTAATTTGCCCCTGTTTACTTTCCAAAAGGTTTTCTTAATTTGTTGACTTCAGAAGAAATTTTATCTTGTGGATCAATTAAAGTATTAGAGAGAAGCGTACATACACAAAAGATTATAGAAGCAGAAAGGAAGTTAAATATTGTGTCAGGGTCCGAGACATGTAACCTGTGCATGATACATGTTAGTTTTAAATGGGGACTTGGTTGGTTGATTAGATGCTTATCTCAATTTTAACCTTTTACTTGGCTTTGGTTTTTATTTAGCCAAATTTTCCCTCTTCATACTGCAATGATTTTATTGCTCTATCCTTATTCCTGAATGTCTGTCTTGCAGCAAAAGTCAGGAGAACAAGTCATCTAGAGTATCAAAGTCATCAACTAATGCAAATAATTACGGTTCAGTTCCTTCTCAAAGTTCAAGTGTACCTGCAAACAATACTGAGGATGAAATGGATGATTTTGATCCAAGAGGAACCTCTACCAGTAAGTATTCTGAAAACACAGTCTCCAATATTGTAGTTGCTGATTTTATTGATCTATTCATTTTACTATTTTGTTCCTTTAAGTGGAATATGAATTATGGTGCACATTTTATTGTTATATATGTATGATGCCCATGCAACTTTTGTACTTTTGAGTTACAAGCCTTCCAAGGCCAACGTATCGGTGGTAGAATCAATAATCGCTCTCACCATTAAGTTCACTACAAACTATAGTAAATCCCCTTTCTTGTGATTCTTTGACTGTGACTTGCTTTGATTCCATTCATTTGAAATAAATAGTAATCTATTTATTCAAGTTAAGTATAGAGTACTGTGGCGCACATTTTACTGTTAAATGTGTGATGCACATGCAACTTTGAACATACAAATCTTCAAAATTCAACCTTAAAAGCTAGTTGTTCCGGTGAACAAGTCACTTCATTACTTACTCTATTGAGCATCCTATACTACTCAATGTCAACTATCCATAATACGTCTCTATCATGGACACTCAAACACTAGTAGAACCCTCCCTTAGTTAGTTCTCAAGAGGCCAGGCCACTTAAGTGAGTATTCCATTGAGCATTTCATACTACTTGATGTTCGCCTTTTGCATGCCTTTACTTTTCTTTCTTTGATTTTGCCCTGCTTTGTTTATTCAGACTAAGGCCATTTGCTTCTGAAACTTACAAGGTTTCTGTAAGTTTTACACCCTCTAGGATCAGCCACTGGCCTAAAAAAAAGGAAGGAAAACCTAATTAAGCATGCGGTGATAAAAAACATTTGGCTTATGTCTCAAGTAGTAAAAGATGAGTATAGTATTTTCTTCTCAAGAATTGGTTCTTAATAACAAAACTCATGTGCAAATTATTTGAACTTAATTGAAGTGAACGAATTTCATTTTTTGACACGAATTACATTAAAAGCAGGTAAGCACTGCATTAAAAGAAATCAAGAAATATTTACTCAAAAATTGTAAAAAATGGTTAACAAACTTTAGGGTTAGAATCTGTTCACTCCTCTTCCTATGTAATAAGCTGTTTCCACTCCCAATTCAAGATGTAAATCTCTTAATCAAAGTTAAAATTTACCAAATCAAGTTAAACTCAATTCCTTGGCATTTAGCTGCTTTGTTCAATTCAAGAATCCTAGCTTAGTAGCCCCTAAATCAAACAAGTATTAAGCAAAGGAATTTTTGAGATCTCTGAACTGCCTACTGCTATTCCTAGAATCTTCTCAATTATGGCGATTCTCTTCAAATTTCAACTCAAACCAATCTTCTAATTGTGAAATTGACTCTTAAGTTCCAGCCAAGGGTGACCAATCTAAAAAAAGCATTAAGCATGGAAGGGACCACTCAATTCAAGCATAAAAGAAAGGAGATTGAATTGAAATGGAAAGAATCAAATCACAGAAGAATTGGAATGAAATTCCTCATTCCTTTAACATAAATGTTTAGTTACGCATGGTTTGGAAAGAAAATAGAGGATAGAAAAAGAGAGATTAGAAAAAACTCCATTAGAATTTTATAATTATGCAAGGTGATCCTCAAACTTGAAGTTCCAAACCATAATGTCATAAATAAGAGAGTTCAAAGGAAGAGGTTTGAGTTTTGAAGTCAAAACTCAAAAGTTACAATGTTCAGGGAAATCTAAGTATTTATAGTGTGATTTGTTGTTGTTAGTGTTAATCTAATGGGCTTGAGTGTTTCAACACACTTCGTCCTGCATGGTAATGCACAGGAGGTGATAACTGAGTTTTTTCATGTAACTCCCCTTCGGTGTGCTAATGTTCAAGCCATTTGTTCCAATGCTTGTAAAACCTTTTCTCCAACTACAATAAAATACCTGTGCAAATGATGGAAAGGTGAGTAGGAATGGGTAGTCATGATTCAAATAAGAAAATGTCACAAAAAAAAAATCCCCATGGCAATTAATTAGAAAGTATTAATATATGATTAAATATGAAATCAAATACTAACACACTTACGGCATACATTAAATTCCTCTAATTTTCCATAAATATAGTATGCACTTTTCAGTAGCGAGGTTATTTTACCTTTTAAATAATACGGAATAATTTCTTTCTTGCAACAGAAACTTCAGCAGGAAACTCTAACCAAGTTGATCTCTTTGGACAAGATTTAATTGGTGACTTCATGGATGCTCCAACATCTGTTCCTGTAGAGAAGCCAGCAACTGGTAATTTGCCAGAGGTTGATCTTTTTGCAGATGCATCATTTGTATCAGCAACACCTCAAATGGACAAAGGAGCCAGTTCTCAACCACAGGTTAGATTTAGATTTTATCATCTATATTTTTAGTGTTACACTTTTTTTTCATGTCAGCCTCCAGTCACCCAATTTGGTTAATGGAACGAATGTCCACTGGTAGTTACGCCCTAAGCACAATACCTACTTCTCCCTTGATCATTGGTGCCCCCAAAAGTGAGGATACTGCCAATATTGCTCAAATATGATAATTTTACTTGACCATACACCATTGAAGTAAATATATTGGTCTATTCTTTATGTTGAATTATAATATCAGTTTCATTTGCAAAATAATGTTTGATACTCTAATTCCGGCTAACTGTAAAAGTTGGCATGCTTAAGTGGTCATGGAGGTGAATCAAGACCGGAAGGCAAGGTCCACCTTTTGTAATGTTAGTGTTGTGCAGTTTTTTCACATGGTTCCAAGTGTATTAATTGCATGTGAGAAAAATTGTCTTCAAATTTTTAAATTGTGATTGTGAATTACTCACGGGGGCTTTCTGTACATTATTTTTGCCACAGTGCTAAAATTTCATTTGTATCTTGTTGATCGTGTGTATAGGCTGAGGTGGATCTATTTGCTTCACAACCAGCCATTTCTGCAGTTACACCAACAGTTGACTTGTTTTCCATTCCTGAACCGGTAGTGCAACCAGACAGCAAGCCAGAGAAATCTGATCCTGTGAATAACAGCTCGTTTGATCCCTTTGCTGCTGTTCCTCTTAATAATTTTGATGGATCTGATATTTTTGGTGATTTTACTTCTCAATCTGATTCTGTGTCTTCCCAGCCCTCCGATAAAGTTGTCAGTGATGACAAACATGATAATATCACTGGTAAATCTTTAGCAGACTCTAAAGTTTTACCCAAAAAGGATACTTTCCAGGTGAAGTCTGGTGTCTGGGCTGATTCACTAAGTCGGGGACTGATTGATCTCAATATAACTGCCCGTAAGTTAATTATCATGACTACTAGCTTTATATTATCTATTGTTTTATGGTCCTTTTTCCTCCAAGTGTAACAATTAATGCATTGTGTTCTCGTATATGTCATCTTAAAGATGCAATAGTCCCTTGCTAAAAGATATAAGTACATTATTAGTTGGATTGGATGATCTTAGTAACATAGTGTGTTCATCCACTTCCCATTTGCTTTATTTTGCTTGTGCAATATGATTGAGTGCTTTCATGTAGTAAATGTACTCCAAAAAGTGCAAATTGTTCTGTTTCTTTGGTTATTTACAGTAGCTTCTGGTATTGTTTTGCAGCTAAAAAAGTAAACCTTGCGGACGTTGGAATTGTGGGTGGCTTGAGCGATGGATCCGACGAAAAGGAGAAAGGCCCTCCACCTTCATTTTTTATGGGTAGAGCTATGGGTTCAGGTTCTGGTCTTGGACTTGGTAGGCCTGGATTCTCTCCTTCACAACCAGCACCCGGAGACGACATTTTCTCAAACCTTGGTACCCAACAATATCAATTTGGTGGGTTCCAAAAGTAAAAAATTCTGACTCATCCCATCACATTTTCACTCATTCTTTGTGTGTCGGCATTACAGAGCTTGTTAAGCTTTTTGGCATGATTTTGTTGGTATATATTTCTCAATATTTTGTGATTAAGTTATTTTAAATCTTAAGCTACTGTTGCGTATAAAATGCCATCCAGCGGATTAAAGTGCCCGAAATACATGGTGGCACTGCTTTGAGTTGTAAAATATCCGTGTCAACTATAAGTGGTTGGTGTTGTTGATGATGTGTTAGAGATTTACAAGAACTTTCTTCTTCCCTTGTGTGTTGAAACATTTACAAAAACTTAAAAGAATGGAATGGGGTGGCTGGGTGACGGAGAGGTTATATTTGTTTCTTAATATTTTGCATTGGGAAACAATCATATTCTTCAATTATATATATTCTTTAATCAACATTTTATTATGGACTCGTACTAAACCGATAATAATTGATTTCGTGCGTTGGTTTCCTTTTTTCACTAAATCAGATCCATTGGAAATTGACCTTCTCGTAAATTTTCGTCTTTATTTTATCATCGAAATTAATTTATTACTGCAGCATAAATCTAAGCATTTATTATAAAGTTGTATTTATTTGTAAGAAATTCAAATTTTTAAAAGTTAAAATAATTTAATTTGAATCGTAGTCTTAATGTTTAAAACGTCATTTTTTATAAGATGATTTAACCTTTTTTAAGTTTACGTGAGTATCAGTAGGAAATAAAAGAGGGAGACTGAAGACCATCGCCCACTAAAACGCATACTTTATTGGAAAATTACTTGTCACCGATTGTTGAGTTGCCAAATAATTGACGTTGAGCAGCTCATATTCAATTTTCATTTTTAGGATTAATAGTGGAACTAAACAAGAGTTGAAATAGTTGATTGATTTTGAACTTTTGTTGATTAACTTTTTTTTTCACTTTTCCACTAGATACAGGAAAAGGAACCTCAAGTATTAGAGTATCACATCCCTGCCCCCACAACTCAAGTCCAACTATGAGAGGCAGTAAGGCAGGAAGCATCGGAAAAGAAAAAAGATTTATTGCAAAAGTTTAGTTGAAAGGCACAGCAGGGGCATTTCCTTACTACATATCCAAGAATCTACCTCGAATCATGGCCTCGGCTTTCCTCACTTCCTTCACTGGTCCGATGATAAAGACCTACATAAAGGAAAAGATGATAGTCGATAGAGTTTAATAACAGATTAAAGGGTAAGAGGGATAGAATAAATAACCAACAATATCATAGGTTGCAGAGGGTCCTAACCTTTCATTAATTTCCCTTTTATATAAAATAATTTAATCATGAAATAGAATTTTGAAAAAATTAACGGTGCAGTTTCATGTCTTTTTCACCTCAGATGGTGTTATTCCTTGACAGCAATAAAAAATAAACAATCTATGACTTACACGAAAAGTACCAGAGAAAGAAAAAGGATAGTAATTGAACCGGCAAATAAAAGCATCTAAAAAGCTGGTGCTTATGAATTACATGGAACATGATGCTGATATACCAACCTTGTCAGGTGGGCCCTTGGGACCTCCGGTGTGAATTTCCGCACTGAGCCAATGAACACATTTGAAAAATTAATACAAAATATCGAACAATTGATCAAATTATTCACTCAGTAATCTAAGTACATCACGAACTTAAAGAGAAGTCCCTAAAAAGTATTTTATTTCTTTCACGTCCGTCCTTCATAGGTCCTGTATTTAGTTATTAAAATGCAATTTATCTCCTGGGAATTAAATTACATTTTCAAAATAACATACAGAGACTTGTCCAAAAGACAAATGTGAAAGACGAGAACTGTTTTTCAAGACCGAGTTGGCCATTATACCATTCACTAATAAACCAAAAAAGGCATGTATTTACTAAACCAAGAGAATAGTCCGGAGAGGCAAATTATTACTTGCAAGCAGCCTTAATTGACAAAATTGTCGCCCCTCTTTTCCCAATAACACGTCCCATCTTTCCTGGGGGAACATCAAGAACTGAAAGAATTTCTTCATCGGGACCATTATCATCAGCATTCAGGCTATCTACAAGGTAGAAGCACATTCTTTAAACAATCAAATTCGCTTTCCTGGCCCAAAACATAACATAAAACCTAAAAATTTATACTTGTCAATTGTAAAATGGCAACTGCCAATAAAATGAATAAGGAAATATGTTTTCCATGAGATTCTCGTCCAGATTTTATATCAACCTGGAATCGAAGGTAGAGATGGCCAATCAGCAAAATCGTTACTGTTCAAACAGAAACATCGGCAATACAAGGCACCACGAACTGCAAGATACCATAAGGACCGCTCATTTAACTTCTCCATCATTCGGTGATAAATGTAGAGAAGAAAACGAACATCATCAGCAGCAGCACGGACCATTAGTTCAGATAATGGTCTGTGTGTCCAAAACTCAGGGTCCTGACAAAACATTTACAAATAACATCACTATACTCTTCTCACTGACCTTGACCTGAACACAAATCAATATATACAGGTGGATATGTAAAGTCATAAATTATGACATACAAAAATGAAAATGATATGACAAAAAATAATGGTGTTTTATTTTTCGCTCATATAGAAACTATTTCAATCATCAATCAGATGCTTTGTACTGTTTGGTATGAATCAAACCTTAAACACAATATCACTAGATGAAATGAAAGCATTCAGGACAAACGACTTTTACTTTTAGTAGACAGCAATGTAGATTATTCTTTCAATCAAGACTATTCTAAAACCAACCTGTCGAAGGAGGTCACGAACTTCTTCCTTCTCAACATATGATATGCCTACATGTAAACCCTCAAAGTGAATCAAATGACTCAGGAACTTATTCAAAATTCTTAATCATTATGTCTAATTGAGGTCGTTATAAAAATAACAACTATCAACAATTTCAATGGATACAACGTCAAATAGTACCACACTACCACAATAACGTGGATCTGCAAGGAGGCCAACAAATGAAATGTAGTCATCTCGCAATCTCGTTCGTCCTTCTTGATCCTCTATTAGTGAATAAGCAATCTGAACCAAATAAGAAACATAATTAACCAATCAACAAAGAGACATAGATGAAGACATGAACATATAATAAACAAGTGTAAGAATTTTATGGAATTGTTAGTTAACACTAATAGAAGTGTGAAGATTGCTAAAGAAACTTATTTGTATTACAGTTTCCACCTCTTTCCAACCTTTGACCTTTCCTAATTTTAAATGATCACTTATATGAGAGACAAGCAAAGAAGTCCAACTTCAAGAATGAAACATTTGAAGAGGGAAAAATACACATCACCTGTTAAAGTTTAGGCTGTATGCATAAAAGTCCTCAATGTTTAAAAAAATCATATATCAGTCTCTAATATAAATGGTGCGAAAGAACACCTCTACTAGAGAAATTGTTAATTCCCAAAGAAAAAATGACACACATGATATAAACATGACTAATTTAATGGTAAAAAATGTCTAAACATCTACGATTGGCATTCAGGTCAAATAGCAGAAATCCCTAACCAAGAATTGAAACAATCTCTGACCTTTCTCTTTCACCATGTTCCATTTCATGTATGCGTGTGTATTGGTGGAGTAGTTAGAACACACAGCTAGACCAAAAGCATTTCAAAACCTAAACATTCTATATAAAGCTAGCAACTTCTATATTATATTCTTGCTATCTTCAATGACTTAAATAATATGAACGAACAAACTTTTCCATTGCATTTGTCCAACCAAACTTTCTATAATATCTAACAAAAAGCAACAAAATAAAAAATTATCCAAACAATATCACTAATGCAGATTATATTGAAGATAGAACGAGAAAGCACAAATCTCGTACATTTTGGCAAGATAATAATCATATCACTGTTAAAAGCATCAAATATAAATCAGGCCTAAGTAACTGAATAAAATATTATAAAAGAAAAACATACGATGTTCATATAAGAAAATTGTAAGCTGACATACGATGTTGATTCTAATATCAACAACCATGGCTCGAGGGAAAATTGTATTGGGTTCATATAATAAGAAATATGAGATTTTTTGGAAGTGGATATAATCATATAATTCATTCTACCAACTTAACAAGGCAAATAAAATGGGAAAGAAGAACCGAAAAGATGTGGCCCACCCAGTAACAAGAAAGCTCACCTGAGTATCCACCACATTGTTCAACTTGATGCCAAACTGAAAGAAGAGTGCCTGGTAAACAACAAAAAGTTTATAAGTGCTTTATATGGCCAGACAAAAAATAGCTAAATGCTAAGACCAGATGTCAAGCCTCTGAAACATTTTTTTCCACTGATTATTCACATTGCGCAAATTTCAACATATACAAAAGAGAGGTAAAAGAAAGGGTAAGGAAGCAGACAATCAAATAAATCAGAGACCTCACTGTCTCGTTTGCAATCATGAATCACTTTTGTGATGTATTTAGATTCAAGTGCAAGCTTACACGCTTTGATAAGCTCTTCTCCCCCTTCAATCGCATCAACCAAGTACACAGCATCAGGAAATGCAAGCTGCAGAAACAAGAACCTCAGAACAAATTCTACGCCAACAACGTAAAATACAAGTAAATCTCCACACCCTCATCTCACAAAATGACATTAAAAAAAATATTAAGCCCCTAAAAGAACATAATCACCAGCGAAAAATCACAACACAACTAAAATCACAAAAACAACAGAGTTAAAATAGGTTTACTCCTACTACTTGCACTCCTATTTATTTATTTAATTATTTATTTACTTAGATACTTGTTATACCAAAGAGTTTCTCAAATTAGCATATAACATTCCAACTTCAGCATATAATACATAATCACCTAAATTATCATTAACATATACAACGTACACCACAAAAGTTCCTCACATTGACGTATATAACATTCCAACTTTAGAATAGCATATAGTTATATAAATTCATCATTGCAGTTACCAAAACCGAAATCTAAAACGACGAACGAGAGAATCGACCTGCATTATACAGAGAGTGCCTTTGCGGCACAAGTCAACACCCTCGCAGTCAAAGCCAATGATGAGCTCCGACTGAGGCGAGGGTTCCAGGAAGTCGGCGGGAAGTTGCGACGCCTCCGTCACGACGTGAATCGGAACTCGCGGTTCATCTTCGCTCACGCGCTTCTCACCTAATCAATCGCAAATCGAATTCGTTACAAATTCCTTTCCACCGTTACCGATAACACACGCATACAGCAAACAAGAACGGAAACTCAAACGACACAGATATTATGGCGTAAAACAAACGATCCAAGTGTTAAACAGTTGGAAATTAAAATTTAGAGAGTTATCGAACAAAATTTCTTGATATGTTCTTCGTTCGAGAGAGAAAGAGTGAGATGAAGAAACGAAGCCCTAAATCGATGGAAATGAAGAGTGACCTTGGAGAGAGGAAGAAGGAGGTTGAAGCGGAAGAGGAAGGTGCGTGAGAAAAGAGGGAGAAGGAGGTGAAGAAGAAGCCATGTGATTGGGAGTGAATGTTCAACCACATCACACACTTCGCTCTTCTAAGCTTGCTCTGCACTCTTCTCTGCTCGCTCTCTTTTTTCTACCCAAGAAATGAACACTGTTTTTCTACCCAATATTCAACACTTTCTTTATTGTTAGGATTACAAAAAAATAAATAAATAAATAAAAAGTTCATATTGTAAAATAAAATATTTAAAAATAATCGAACCGTCTTTATATCAAAAGTAAAATTTGACTAAATATTAAAAAAAAAATACTTGTATGGACTTAAACTATCTCGATTATTAAATCCAAAATGTGATTTTGTAAAATAATTCTAAAATAACTTAATATTGTAAAAAAAAATTGAAATATATAAAATAATTAAAATAGAAAAAATATTAATAAGTTATAAGTTATATTAATACAAATTGATTATATATAAATATTAATAAATTATTCATAACATAATTAACTGTAAACTTTCTTTGCAGAAATAACTGATTAACTGTAAACTTTCTTTGCAAAAATAAATGATTAACTGTAAATTTTCTTTGCAAAAAAATATCTGTTATATGAGTTTAACTTTTAAAATGGTCTTCACCTTTGGTATTTTTTTAATATTTTAATTTCCTCGTTTTTTTACAATTTTCTTTGCTTTTCATTGCATTTCTCCATTCGTGCATTTTCGAATCCTTCACAAACAAGGCATTTATGATTAGAGATAAAAAATAAAAATAAAAAAAGGCAAAAGAAAAGAAAAAACAGGTGTGTAAAAGTGGGTAAAATAGAAGAACAATTTTAAGATTTGTCTTGTTATTTGAGTTTGTGTTATTTAAGAGTTTGTTATGGATTGGGGTTGAAAAAAAAAAGGAAAGAAGATAAAAAAAAATAAAGCGAAAAATAAGATTAAAAAATAATATTTAAATTTAACTCAATTCTATAAAATCAGATAAAATGAGTTTGCTTTCACTTACTTTGTCTAATCTGTCAAATTATAAGTTAAAGATGAAATGAATTAAACTACCTCGTCAATATAATTTTTTTAAATTACAAGTTAAAATAAAAAATAATAATTTAAAATATTACCTTTTTATTGCATTGTATGAATAATGAAAATATTGAATATTATTGTTTCTAGTCGAGATTAATGAATGATATATTTTTTACTTACTATCATATTTAACTAGGTAATTAAGTATTTAATATTATGACCAAGTAATTAACACTCTTCATAAATCAAACAATTACATCATGATCATTATAGTTATTTTTTTTAGGATATATAAAATAGGTACTCTTTAGGAATTACTTATTCAATTATATACACTCACTTACATTTTCGAATATATAATATTCTTATTTAATCAATCAATCTAGAGAACTCGATCTAAGGAAAAAAAACATTTTATTTCCATCTTGAAACTCTTATTTCCATTCTCGATAAGAATAACTATTTTAACAGGTACAAATTAAATTTCAATTATTAGTTAATAAAATAATTTAATATTTAAATATAATAATCATTTTATTTGATTTTATTAAAAATATTAATTAATTAATTTACATAATTAAACATATTTTTAAAAATTATATATAAAAAAACAAATTTAAATACAAATTTTAAAAAATTATGTCAAAATATTCAACCTGATTCGTTATGGTCAATCATTGCATTTGAGGTATTGTTCGTTTTTTAGATCAGTGCTCCGTCACAATTTTGTCCATAAGGCGCCTATTAAATTGTGACACTTGAGTTGTTACGTTCTTAAGTAAAGAGAGTTGTGTTACTTAGTTTTAAATATAAATCTACCTATCAAATCTTAGTATTAATAATAAATGACAAAAATGAAGCTTGAACCTCCCTTTGTAACAAACCAATAGATTTCATAAAAAAAAAAAATTATTTCAACATTACTTTTCTTTTTCTTATTACGAATTGAATAAAAGAAATTTTGAAATATAAATAATTAATAAATAACTTCTATGAAATTTTGAAAGAGCAGAAAATCTTTTTCATACTATGAACATAGTATAATGGTGGTCATCAACTAGTTGTTCAAGACATTTATCTTTCAATGAGGTAGCAAGAAAGCAATGAATTTCTAAATTTTCATATGGTTCGTTGGGAAGTCCTTACAAAGCTTGTTGAATAATTTATATGGATTCCACCATTTCACAAATCCAAACTAAATAACGAGTGTTTGATCCAATAAATATGTCTTCATGAGTCACTTATCCATGTTTGCAAGTATTGATTTTAACCATTATCTTCTAAATTTCGGGATGGATTGAAGCTCAACAAATCCATACTTTTTTTATTTGTTATACTCTACACTCAATTTACCTACCTACCTGTGTATCCAACATAATGAAAATGTAATTATTATAATATGAAAAACCCAGACAATATAGTATGACTTAAAAGACCCATAATTAAAATGTTTCAACGTGAAAGATGTTCCCAATAGACTTCAATGTGTTTGATAAGAAAACATATCAAGTTTCAAGGTTTTTTATTTTACATTAAATTAAATTATGAAAATATTTCATCCATTTCATCTAAATACCGAAAAAGATGATCCATTCGAAATGTAACTATCAGAAAAGAAATCACAAATAAAAAGAAAAAAAAATCACACTCAATCGAAAATATACAAGAAATAAAGAACACTATACTCTAATATATACAATTTTTTGACAGAAATTTGTAGAGTAAAACATAAAATTTAACATTTATATTAAACCCTTATATAATCCGACTTAGATGTTGAATTTTATGTGAAATCCCAAAAGCAAATAAATATTTAAAAAAATGTAATGACATATTTTTTTTATATGATATTTATTTAAATGGAGTGTAAATATGGTACGCAATATTCGGAATTTGCAGTGGTGAATATCCACACAGTAGATGTGGTGATGCAATGACAGTTACAACGAGATCACATCGAATCTTGCTTTATTTAGTGCTCTTTCCACACCTTCCATCGATGAACCTTCCAGAGAATGAAAAACCACGTCACGCAACAAACATTGCTTCAAAACGCCATTGGATAACCAAATATTAACATTTTATATTATTATTATTATTATTATTATTATTATTACTATTATTATTATTATTATTATTATTATTATTATTATTATTACTATTTAATTTAAATGACAACTTATCCATATCAAAACATTTTTCTACAAGTGGTCTTTTGATTAACAATTGAGACTGATTATGATTGATGATGACTCCATTTTGAGAGTGAGAGAAACCATAATCCCAATTTTTGTGTTATATAAAAATTAAATCATTTTAATAACTAATTACAATCATAAATACTTTTAAAATATATTATTTTTTAAAAAATATTTTGAAAAAGGATATAAAAAAATATAAATAATTTTTTTTTAACTATTTTTTCATCCATAAAACTCAAACTTATAATTAAGAGTATTCAAAGTCAAATCAATAAAAAATAGATCTAAAAATTAATAATAAATTAAAAAAAATACGATATTTTTCTTGTAAAATTTATATAAAATTTCGTTTAGTGTAAAAAAATTATGAATTTTGTCAAGTCCGACGAAATATTTTTAAAAAGTCTCACAAAAAAAATAAATTCTGATAGTGAATTTTTCTAATTTCTTTAATTTATCACTATATTTGTTACATAAATATGGTGTCACTCTCCTTCTGCAACTTGTTCAATTGTTGCTGCAATTTCTTGGTTTTCGGAATTTCTAATTTCTTTAATTTATCTTTTCAATAATTTATCTTTACTTTGAATTAAAAATAAAAAATATTTTTGAACAATTTAGTTACTGTATTTTGTTATCATAGTAACTGTTGAATTGAAACTAAGAAAATCTGAAACAAAATTTTGGAAATTTTTTACTATTTCTTTTAAGTTCCTAAAATTAACTTTTTTTTTCCTTTTGTTATTTAAAGATGTGTTATTATTACCTATTAGGTTTCCAAGCTAGAGATCAGGATAAAAAAAGTTTTATGGACTTTAAGAAAACTAAAAAAATTTAAAGACTTATTTAAGTTTTTATTATTTAGATATCAAAAAGAGATATAATCTCAGATAATATTTTTTTTTTGTAATTCAGCTATTATATACTGTCACAAATTATTTAAAAAAAAAACACTTTATTTTCTATAAGAAATATCTGAAATTTAAAGATTTTTTGTTTGTCTAGGGTCTTGAAGTTAACATTTCCTAATTAGGAGGTGCATTTTGACCTAATTTAATTTGGTACCACTGCCAAGCCTAATTATCTTTTGTTCATAACCACAAATGTTAATCCCTGATTAGCATGTTCAATGGACACAATAAAAAGAAATATTAAGCAAAACAATTTTAGTGAAATTATTTAAGAAGAATATATATATATATATATATATATATATATATATATATATATGTGTGTGTGTGTATATATATATATATAGAGAGAGAGAGAGAGTAGAAATTTTTGACACAAAAATGCTTATGTGTTTATAACTCTTATATAGTTTTAATATGGAATAGAATAAAAGGTGTTTGGATAAGCTTTTTTTAAATGATATATAAGAAAAATAGGAAAAAGTAGCATTGTTTTTTTTTATAATCTAAATTTTTTTATACGTCTTTGTTAAGCAAAAAAATGGACTAAATTTATGAATTTTGTGTCCTGCACAAGCATTTATAAAAGAATTACCTGAACAAAATCTAGTTACATTATTGGTTATTTTAAAAAAACTTGGCTTAATAGTACAGAAATTTATATGCTTAGTCCATTCAAAAATTTCTATGATATACTTTTCTAAATCATTATTTTAAAAATTCTCAGAATTTTATGAATTTAATATTAATAGTTTTAACACATTCAAATATATTAAATTTTAATTAATTTTATTTGAAATTATTTTATTTTTCAAATTTTTATGTTTAATAAAATAAAAAGAGTAGTCAGAAAATAACTTTATTCTATATTAATAATAAAAAACTTTGATCGCATTTTTTAAAATTTAAACACAATCGACTTTTAGTATGAAATATGTCTCAATATTATATATTGTAACATTCAAACTTCGACTAAGTTAATAAAGTCTAAATAAATTAATAATATTTTAAATTTAGAAAAAAATGGATACTCTAATCAAAATCAAATTGAACTGATAATACAAAATCAAAATATATAAATTAGAAAATAAAAAGAACTTCAAATTCTGTAGAATTTTAAATTTCCAAATTATAAGTAATTTAATTTATATGACTCAATTTCCTTATTCAATTTCATCTCTTCTTCTTCCATCTCACTTTCTATAACTTTTTTCAAATAATCGTGCATAACTTTCTTGCTTTAAGTAACCTGATTCTCTTTGTTCTAAGATAAACAAAAGTTACAAATTCATTTTATTTTAAGATTATGGATTGGAAATAATGTGATATTTTTTAAATAATTTTTTCATAAATTATTGTTAGTATTTAATTTTTTTCCTCTCTCAAATGACTTAACAAACTCCTGAAATTAAATACATTGTAATAACGTAAAAGCATTTTTATGGAAAAAATAAATAAAAATACATTATGACAATTTCCTAAAAAAAAGGGTAAAATATTCCATCCTCAATATGAGAAAAGAAAGCATATCCCTCACTTTCCACTAACAGGTGGTCCAGATTCCTGATATTCTTATGTCGGTCCCAATAATTTTTGCACTTGAAAATAATTAGATATAAAATATTTTATTAAATAAATTATCTTTATAAGGTGTAACTTTGAAATATTTAGTCAGTCTACTACACTGATGACTTAAACAAATTATTATTTATCTATTTTTAAATAAAAATTATTTTTTAAAGTGAATTTATAACATCATCTAGATAATGTACTATTTACTACGAATAATATATCGCTACGTGAAACCAACCATTATATATAAGTAATGTAAAAAAAACATATAGTTTGTGAAATTGACTCTTACATATGAGTAAGAATAAGTATAATTTAGGCATGTAAGATCAAAAATATTATTGAACATGTATTGGAAAACTAACATGATATCTAATTAAGAATATCTCTAATCCCTAATTATCATATTGTTGTATTGTTAGAGTGATACAAGATTAATTATCATATTTGTACTGATTGAGGTCCATCTACACGGAGACACAATTCAAATTCTATAAATAAGTTAGCATGGGTTAGGTAAACATTACATTCACTTACAAATGTCCTGCCACCCTCTCAGACCTAAAATGAATAAACACAACCCTCATAACTAAATAACCTTGACACCAGTGTAGCAATAAGTTAAGGAAGAAACCTACTTGACTCGTTTAAGAAAATTTTTAACATCCACTGTGAGGTCGAGATAGACAATGAGGAAACTTATGGTATTATAAAAGAATATGAAGAACGACCACCATAAACCAACAGATGCAAGGTTGATCGAGATAGGACATGTGACATTACTCTTAACCCTTAAAAAAGAGATGGCCTGAATGAGACGGAAGAATGAAGAGGAGATCAACATTTAAGACGAGACAACAAGGAGATGAGAAGAAGGTTAGACGAGGAGACACATGTATCATCAAAGTTCAAGAAAAAAAAAACTATACATACTGATCAAGTCCACCCAGTTGGGGGAAAGATAAATGACAAGGATCTTTCAGGTGGGTAGTCTTCACGTCAATTTATCCAATACCTAAAAAATCTTATTATTTTTTGAGGTCATCATAAACCTCGACCAACTATGATAATGGATGAGATTCATAGTCCAATAAAACAAAAATATCAGCTTATCCCCATCAAATAAAAACTCATGACACAAGGCTCCACTATGACTTAAAAAAAAATCTCCCTTTAAATTATTGTCAAAAGAAGTATATGGAGTTAACAAACATGTACCCGACTATCTACAAGAGACAACTAACTGACTAGGTCGGGAGGTCAAGCATTATAAAAATGAAAAAAAGACTTGAGGAGAAAGGTGTAGGTTTAACATCTTGCATATAAAGCGGAATGCTTGCAACGAGACTCAAGAGTTTGGATGTAATTGAGTAGGGGCGAAAGACGCTCATGGTAAACTAGTCGAAAGGAAAAGTGGGCATGAACATCCATAAACAAATATGTATACATATAGAAGAATTCATACAAAAACCCCTTTCAGTCATGACATATGCTATCAATGACACTACACCGCTCCACAAAAACTATACTCACTTCGACATCCTTTTTCAACATAGGCACATTGGTGACAAAGGACCCATCATTGATGACCACCAATACTTTTAAAAGTACTCGATCACACAAAAATATACACATTCATATCCAAATTGGATTAGAATGTCACTCTCAATCTACTTCGCAACAAGATCTCATGCTTGACCCAGAGAATCATCCCAATCTAAACCAGTCATTGACATAAAACTCAAACCCTTGACAACTCACCAACACCAACAAAACAATAAGTAAAAAATAAATAAAAACATTAAAATCATTCTTATTATACCATTAAGAGAATGTTTATAAGCATTTGTTATTAGGAAAATAACAATTTACTTATTAATTTTCACAAGATTAATGGAAATAAAAAACTGCTGTTTCAAGTTCACCAAAATATGTTACTATTCTAAACTAAAAAGGGAAATAAATCTTTATTTGGTTTATTTCGGTGTTTGGTTGGTTATCTTGCAATCAAAGGAGAGGAATGTACGGGAAACGACAGCTGGGTGGTAGGTAACCCTTCACAACAACTTGTGTTCAATTTACAATTATCCATAGTTTTTCTTATTTTTAATATTGCAATTTTTCAAATATAAACTTAATATTAAAACTAAGAATCTTATTTGATGTCTTATTTGTACAATATATTTTCTGATTAAAATAACTAAACTGATTTAAACTATAGTTTTAAAAATAATTATTATAAAAATAAAAGATTTATTATATATTGTTTGTTTGTTATTGATTATTAGTGTAATTGTTTTTAGTTTCGTACTATTAATATATTTTAGAATTAATTTGAATATATATTCTAAGTATTTTTTAACGATTTAAAATTATTTTTTTAAATTTAAAATAAAGGTAGACCGTATTTTTAAAATCCCATTTTAAGAAAAAGTTCACTTCCTTTATTAGTGAGTGTTATTATTCTTTCTACTCCATATCAATATTTTAATTTTTGCATATTATAACCTTCGATTTCTCATTTTTTCAACAAATATTTTCAGTTGTTTATATTTAAAAGAAAGTTTATTTGATATTTTTATGATAAAAAATAATCCCTTTACAATTATTTTTGAAATAAAATATTGTATTATAATAAAATAATTATTATTTTAAGTGAAAAGTTAACGAAACTAGTTACTTTTTCATACATAAAACTTCTTCTCACAATAATTTTACAAGTAATACTTTTAACATTTAGTTCTTACAACATCTGAGATAACATTATAAGAGAGTGATGTTTTCCTCCTTTCTTACACAATAATTTTACAAGTATTTTTTCATGTTCTAAATATATTTTTCCAACTTTTATTTAAATAGTGTGCATGGTAAAACCCTGTAATCTTAAGTAACTAAAATATTTTAAGTGTAACAATAAACGTGTAATTAATGAATAACATATATTTAAATTT
The DNA here is from genome assembly GCF_051622355.1 of Phaseolus vulgaris. NCBI lineage: Eukaryota > Viridiplantae > Streptophyta > Magnoliopsida > Fabales > Fabaceae > Phaseolus > Phaseolus vulgaris. Next base: position 4,387,697 of record NC_143498.1, read on the forward strand.
ATATTATTTATAATTTTTAATGAACTTTTATTTCAAGTTCGTGAGTAGACTGAGGAGATGATTTAAAGTAATGAAAAAGGAAATAATTTTTTGTAAAGAAGGACATTGTTAATAATAAATTAAGAGAAAATAATAAAAAATATTTGTAATATTATATTTAAATTATTATAAAAATAATTAAATAATGTTAAAAAACAATTAAATATTTTTAACTTATTTTTTTTTTCTTGGCAATCACTAAATATTTTATACTTTGCGTAGAATCCATCCTCAATTTTGGTGTCATTTTCACATTTCATCACAGGAAAATAAATAAGGTATAAATGACCAAGTGGTCTTAATTCACTATTAATATTTAATTATTTGGTCATTTATCTATATATATGTATTAGATTAAGAGGTTGAAAAGTTAAAGAAAGGATTTCCTATAATCTGGAAGTAAAAAATTCAAAATAAAAAAAAAATTCAATTAAAAACTAAACAAATACAAAAATTCAATTAAAAAAAAAACACAATTTTAACTCATGAGATAATTCAACTAAGTGAAGGTAAATTTGATCTTAAAAAAAAACTGGTGTTTTATTTTAGTTTATTTTAAAAGCAAAAAGAGCGAATTAATTAATATAGTAAATGACAGTAACTAGATAAGGGGAAAGAAGAAAGAAGAGAACAATCTAGGCAAGAAAATCTAAACAAGTGTAGAGATATGCTATAGTGGGGCCCACAAGAACGCACTTTTTTCCTCTTCTATTTCTCTCTTTCGATTACCTCGGAGCCATGTCTGAGGAGAATCCCTAACTCATCTCTTCGGTTTTTCTTCCGTACTTTTGCTTTCTGATCACACTTCGTTACCCCATCAATCTTTCCCCATCTGGGTTCTTCTTAGATTTCGATTCAGATTTTTCCTTCTCCTTTTCTCGTTGCGTGTGCCAATTGGGATAAGAAAAAGACGAGATTTTGGGATAGGATGAAGAGAGGGAACGAGGATGAGAAGGTGGCAGGGCCAATGTTCCCGAGGCTGCATGTAAATGATGCAGAGAAAGGAGGGCCAAGAGCACCTCCGAGGAACAAGATGGCCCTCTATGAACAGCTCAGTGTTCCATCTCAGAGGTTCAATCCACGCCTTCTGCCACTCAAACCAAATTCATCTTCTAACTTAGTTGCTCCACCAGTTTCCTCAACCCAGGTGAGGATTGGCTTTTGGGTATCTGTTCTTCATTCAATTTTGTTTTTTTTTTTTTTAAGTTGGAAAATGTTTTTGCTGTTGTGGGTTAGTTGCTTAACTTGCTCTTAGCTTGAGATAATTGGGAAAATCGCAAGTCTAACTTCAATTAGAGAGAAAGCCTTAAAATAGTATGTAATTAGGGGTAGCCTTCGTCTCATAGCATAACTCAGTTTTGCAGGATTGGGTTAGGTCAAATCTCAAATTCTAAGATATTATGAGAGTCTATTTTAATAATTATTGTTGGGTTTTATCAGATTGAGTTAGGCTTAAACTTTTTATTATGACATGTCTAGGAGTTTCTTTGTTTTAGGATAAGATTTGAAACGAATTGTGTTGGTTTGGTTGATATGCCTTGGAGTTTGTTGTTTTCGTATGAGATTTGAAACAAATAAGCCAATGATTTAAGCTGTTTGGTGAAGGTTTGCAAATGACTGTGTATGTTTCTAATACGAATCAATATATATATTCAGGGGAATGGGCATGAGAGAAGTTATGCCTACCCAGTTCGTTTGCCTTCGCAAATACCTGCTCATCGAGCAGAAAGTTATATTTCTCGCCAATCTGATGGATCGAGATCAAACACTTCATCGGTGCAACTAGAACGGAGAAAGAGAGCAGATGAAGATGATGTTCATGCATACATTTGCTCGAGGATTGGTCACTCTAATGATAAAACGATGAAGAGTTTCAATGGGGAAAAAATCACTCCTTTGGGTGCTAGGAATTTTTGCTCAGTTTCAGTGCAAGATGATGGTGAAAGAGGTCCAACACTATTTGGTTCCCTTCCTGTTGACATGAGAAAACATGTGAGGAGTGGGAATGAGGCGCATCCACATGTAAGCTCAAGTAGACAGCAACAGAAAATGTCTGTCAAAAACAAATCAAGTGGAGAAGTTATTGACAGTCTAGTGATGCAAGCCAAGGTGATTCCAAATCAAGAGGATCAAGATTGTTCTGTGCCAAGTTTAAGCAGGTCACATCAGGATGGTGCTTGTCTACAACAGGAGTGTGTGGCTGGGCCCCAATCCAATGACGTTGAACATAGAAATGGTCTCCTTAGCTCTACAAGGGATATGGATAATGGAAATGCTCTTGTACCAAAAAGCTGTTTTTATTCAGCAGCAAACCAAACCTGTCCAGTTGAGGCTACCGGTGATGTTGAATATCATGATATTGGTACTGAAGGTCCAATGCAGAAGGGAATTTTTGATGAAATTGGTGATGTCTCCAAGATCTCCACGGTAACAAATTTATCAAGTCAGGTAGTTTCTCCTGATGATGTTGTTGGGATATTAGGTCAAAAACGTTTCTGGAAAGCAAGGCGAAAAATTGCCAAGTAAGTGATGTTGATGATTAGCAGCAGGTTTTTTCTGTGGTGTGGTGATTCCAAACTTTAATTATTTCCTTGTGAAATTCCTTTCTGATTTATGATAAGTGGCTTTTTGACATGTTTCATCTGGGCTGTATTTGTGATTTTTGAAGTTTTGTGTATATTATAAAGTTACCATATTGTCATGAAAAAAAGTCAACTTGTTTCTATGTGCAGGAGAATAGAATAAAACCCTGAGTTTGATTTGTCTTCTGATTTGGTTATTCATATTTTGATCCCTTTCATATTGTTTCATGCATATTTAATTTGGATACATAAGGCTTGGTTTCTAAAATGTGTTGAACCTTTTCCCTATTGCCACTCGGTGAAGGTATTTTTCCTTTCTCTAATATCTAAAAGCGTAGAACTGCACTGGTTTGGTTTATGATTTGTATTCTATTCTAGGTAAATAACCTGTATATTTATATTTCCTTCAAGGAGTTGCTAATGTGGCTTTTGAGAAAGAAAATCTGATCATCTTGGGGTCCCTTCTAAATTGGTTTTTTGCATGTTCAAAGTCCTTAATAATTTTTTAATGGTGGATCCTGGATCGTCTTACAACAGGGTGGTGAGCAGTCTTAAAATATTGTACTGTGTTGAAGGGTTACCCTTGTGACCGGCTGACAGCGGATCACTTCACTCTTTGGATATATTCCTTTCTTGGTTTCCTCTTACTTGGTTCTCCATGTGACCACTTGGGTGAGTTTGCTTACAATACTGCTTACCCTTGCTGCACTGAAGGACCTGGGCTAAGAAGGGGACTGAGAAATGCAGGATGATGCCACAGAGTACAGGGACAATTGGAGAGTATATGATGATGGGATGAGTTGTTAATAGATGTTATACTTATAACAAGGGGAACATTTTTCTTTTTGTCTTCTCCTATTTCTCAGTGTCTTAATTTTCCGTGTTCAAGGAGGGAGATTTAGCTTTGGTAACCATATAATAGTTTCTATGCATAGGATATCTTTTATATGATTTGATAAATGTATGCCTAGAAAAGAAGGTGATTATGTAACATTGCACGCTTTAAGCTTCCTGGTTGAGTGTAGTCTTTATTGTGAACCAGAAACAACTAGAGTACATAACTATTTCATATGAATTATATAATATGTTTTTCTGCAATGAGCTATATTCTTATTTTCCCTGTATGATATTTTACTTGGCTCCTTGAAAGTAAGAAAGTGTGTAAATACTTTTACTTTAGAGGAGCTTTTACCTTTTGGATGAGTATTGTGTAATTTTTTTGATTGAACTCCCATTCCTCTCTACAGTCAACAGAGAGTGTTTGCTGTCCAAGTGTTTGAATTGCACAGACTGATTAAGGTAAAGTTGATCTCTTCTGCTAGCCCAAAATGTCAAGTGTTAACTTTAATTGCAAGTACTTGCACACAGACATGGAGATTCACCCTTCAAGTCTGTTCATACACAATCACACATTAATTCTTTTTATTTAAACAGGTCCAACAGCTGATTGCTTCATCCCCAAATGTTTTGATTGAAGATGGTGCTTTCTTGGGAAAATTTCCTCTGGAGGGGTCTACTCCTAAAACCATTTCATTGCAAGTTGTCGTTGAACCCCAACAACAAAATCCTAAGCGGAAAAACAACTCAGAAAAGCCGAACCATAAAACAGAATGTTCTGCTGAGAATGCAGTTGAGAAGAAAACCTCATTTTCGTCCCCAAAAAATGGTAGCCACCTCACAAATCACTCCCCCTTTTCAGGAATTCCACACCAGACAGATGTAGCTTCTGATAATGGAACAAGTCCCTGGAGTTTCAATCAGTCACCTCAACATCAGTGGTTAATTCCTATCATGTCTCCTTCCGAAGGGCTTATCTACAAGCCATATCCCAGGCCTGCATTTACCGGAATGATGCCTGCAGGATGCGGCGGGCCACTCGGACAAGCACCTCTTGGTGCTACTTTCATGAATCCTGCTTATCAATTCCCAGCTTCTCATCAAGTAGTTGGGGTTTCACCCTTTGTTTCTCCTGCCAACCACACCTACTTCTCCCCCTATGGCATGCCAGTAGTGAATCAAGCAGCATCAGGGTCAGCTGCTGAACATGTGAACCAGTTTGCTACGCAAGGTTCCCATGGTCAAAATGGTCATTCATCAGTGGAAGGAGCCAACTTTAACACTCACCATAACCAAAGCTCATCTAACTTGCCAGTTCAGAGGAGTGGAGCCATGTCACATGTCAAGAAACTTCAGGTGTCTAAGGAGAGACAATTACAAGGGAGCACAGCAAGCACTGCTAGTGAAACACCACAGCGAATCAAAGCACGGAACATTACTGAAGGAAGTGATGCACATTCTCTTTCTCTTCACTCTGTTGATGCCAGACAGCAAACACAAGTCATCAAAGTCGTTCCACATAACGGGAAATCTGCAACAGAATCAGCTGCTAGAATTTTCCAATCCATTCAAGAAGAGAGAAAACAGCATGATTTAGTCTAGTCATGTATATGGACATGGAACTACTGGGCCTGTGTTTGGTTGTGTTCTGCTTCAGAATGTGAAAATCAAAAGCTATATGTTGAAAGTGAAAATGAGACGTGTGTGTTGTCTAAATGTAGCAGAAAACAAGCTTTGAGACGAGTTTGTACAGTGCATCAAGTTCTGTACTTTGTTGTTGTTTGATTATAAGTATCTTGCTACTTTATTCTACTTTTTCCTGTTGTTTTTGTTCTTGTTACAGCATATTCGTTTGTAGATATTGTTGTAACTATATGGAATGTTAAAAATAATCAAATGTAATACTAGTGGATGTTGTCACCCTCTGCACTACATTTTCATTTTACTCATTGAATCTGAGTTTTGACCCTTATGGGTTCACATTAGATTGGAATGTGGAAACTAGTGTTTGCCACAGTCTTTTGGAGTTACAAAGTATTTACAACCAGCTATGTGTTACTGCAAAAATGGATAGAGAAATAGTGATGTATGTAAGTTTGAAAATATCAGGACTAGTTGAAGATAGAATGGTATTTTTTAATTGGTTAAATTGTAATATTGGTATTTTTTTAATTTTTGAACCCCGATTTTGGTCCTTATATATGTATATTTTTTTTTTGCAATTCTAGCTATCACATTATAGAAAATATATAATTTTGGTTGAATTCTTAATTTTGTTTATATTTTTTTATTTCGGTTCAATTAAATTGCTATCACTTTAGTTTTTAAAAGTAATATTTTTAAAAAATACAAATATGAGTAATTAAGATAGGTTGCTGAAGATCACTTCTATTGAAGATAAAAATATTTTCTAATATATAAATAAAATAAATTTTAATTAATTTGATTTAATAAAATTGAGTTAAATTTAAAATCTATTTTCTTAACGAGAGATAAATATTTAAAGATGAATTATTTTGGATAAAAACTAACGATAATACATTCTTACGTGTAAAATTAAAACGTTAATATCTCATCATTATTAAATTTATTTAAATGATAAATTTCTTATTATATATTTTTCATGAGTTATTAGCAAATTTCTAAACTAATATTATTACTTTTTAACTTTAAAAATTAGGTAAAAAAAAGTCACCAAAATATTCACTCAATTTCCTTCTTCTATTTCCTACTAAAATGTAAGTTGTAGAAGCTTGTTAAGGGCACTTTGGATTTCTACCAGGACCCCCATAGTAGAATTGAGGATCATCAATATAATCTGACATTAACCAAACATCATAGCAATTATATTCATCAGAATAATCAGTGACCCATTCTGGGATTTTCAAGAATTCAGAATTGTCATGAATTCTCATTCTTGTTATTGCAGATGAAAAATCCAAAACTGTGGCAAATTGGCCATTGCCCATTTGTGTTGCTGTGTGAGGAGTGTGTCCAATGCTTGAACTGTAAACTTCACCACCCCACTCCACAGACTGTGCATTGTAACATATTGTTTCAAACAACTCAGGTGGCCAATAACCTATGTTCGTCTTCTCACCATATTGCACCCACCAATTGTTGGTATATGGATCCTAATGCAAATCAAAAATGCCAAAAGAAAAAAAATAAGTTACAAAAGAGTTCATCTTTCATCTTTTAGCAATCATAAGGAATTCAAATGTGAAATTAAGAGTTCAAATTAGGTGAAGATGAGTCAAATAATACTTGTGTTCCATTTACTGCTAGAACTAATGTTCTTTTAATGCTTCGTAATAGGTTAAACTTGTTTTAATTACTGTGGACAAATCAGGTTTAAGATTTCTCACATCTTACGTGAAGGAAATGCATCTGATAAGCTTGCTAACTTCGGATTTATTCATAAAGAATAATTTCAATGGTATAATATATTTTTATTTAGTATTTTTTTTAGAGTTTTTTATTAATATATATAAAAGAAAGATGTGAGTGACCTTATATATGTAAATTGTTATTGTGTATGGAAGGCCACCAGGAATTGAGATTGGATATATTGCAGCACCCAAGGCAATTTCATTGTTGGTTTGGATAAACCCAGGACAAGTTAGATCAAAGCAACCCGTTTTCTTTGAACCATCAGCCTGCAAAAAGTGGTGTTTAAAAATTACTAGGCCCAAAATACTATAATAAAATGACAATTGCTTTCTGTACCCACATATTTGAACATGCACCTAGTATCTTATGTGAAATAATAAAAATATTCTTTATAGTTTTTAAATAATAGGGGTGTGGATCAAAATATATTCTTGATATTTCATAATACATTTCTGATTTGAATTTTAGAACACTTAATTTTGAAATCCATTTTTCGTAATACGTTTTTGGAATTTCTTTTTCAAAATCTCTTTTCTAGAATATGTTTCTGAATTTTGTTTTTCAGAATAATATTTTGGTTTTAGAATTCTATTCTAGAATTTAATTTTCGAAACACAAAAATCTATTTTGTATTTCTTTTTCTTAAATGCATTTTTTTAATTCTGGATTTTCAATTTCGGGATAAAGACAATTTTAAAAATTTGAAAGTTGATTAGGCGTAGGAAGCAATTGCTAAACAAATAAGTAAAAATAAATAAATAAATTTAAATATTAATTTAAATATATTCTGTCTCTTTAGTTGACTTTTTGTAATATTTTATTTGTTTTTTTTCATCTAAAATTGAAAATATTTTTTTAACTCTATGATTTTTTATCGGCAAACTCTATGATAATTCACTAAATATTTATAGGTTAACTAAAAGTCAAGTCATCATTCTAAATGATATCTCACTCAAAGTTTACTTCATGTCTACATGATACAATGTCAATAGATAACATCATTAAAAAAACTCAAGATTTATAAAATACTACTTTAAAACTGATGTTAAATATGAAAATTAATGATTTTAAACTTTAAAAAAAAATCAAGAAAAAAAACAATTATTTCAAAATTTACTAAATTAATTTGTTTTATAGGAACTAAAATTAAAGCTTACTCATTTTACAGAGATTAACAAATTTAAATATAATGCAACACACTTATTATCTAAATCAAGACTTAGTAATTCACAATTTTTTTAGGGTTGATGCAATTGCAAACTTACCGTCCAGTATACAAATAACCGAGTTTGTCTATCTCCATACACACTGGGATTCACCTGGTGCAAGTTTATTGTATAAAGAGAGAATGAAAACAAATTTTAAACACTTAAACATGTTAAACCATATATAATTTCAGGTGTTCAAGCATGAAAAACTACAAAGAATTTAGAAAATAAAAGAGTAAGTTACAATTACATGAAGTTTATTTAAGTTTATGTCCATCACAATTTTTTTTATCCTCACACTATCTTCATTTAATTGTTCAAAATTATATATATATATATATTTAAATTAAATAAATCAATTTATGTATTACTACTTTTATAATTTTTTTAAAATATGTGGCATCGTGTATGACTTTTTTTTATCCAAGATAATTTTTTTGCAATGGACATATTTAAAAAATAATAATTTGTGTTTCAAAATGAAATTTTAAAATAAATAAATGGATTTTTAAAAACAAAATACCCTTTTTAATATACAATAATAAAGATGTAATGTAGTTGAAAGTGATTTTCCTAATAAAAAAACTTGAGTAGTCTTTAAATATACATTTGTGTAATTTATTCAAAACCTACTTATTTTTATAAATTTCTAATTATGTTTTTTTTTCTCATGAGATAAATATTTTTAGTCCATAAACTTAAAAGAAAACCTTAAATTTTGCATGTATCTAAATATTAGATTTGAGCAACTAAAATAATTTACAAAATACTCATTTTAATCTCTCGAATTTCATGCCAAGGACTAAAACTTTTTTTTTTCAATTTTGAAAGACTAAAAATAATTCTCTTAAAATTTGGAGAACAAAAACCAGAAAATATTCTAAATTTCAGAGATTAAAAACATATCTAAGTATTTATTTTTTTAAAAAAATCCTCCTTTTGTAAAGTTGTCAATCATATATTTTCAAAAAAAAATTGTTGTGAACTAAAAAAAGAAAAAGAAGAAACAAGAAGGCTGGTATACCACTACAAGAAAATGATGAAATAGAAACCATTTTTTAGAGACCAAAATAATTAGTTGCAATAGTAACTAAATTAGAGACCATTTTGGAAACTAAAACAAAAATTGGTTTCTAAATTAGTTTCTATTATTTTCTATTATTGTTAAATAGTTTCTAAATTGGTCTCTAATTAGCAACCAAGGTTTTAGAGACTAAATTTAGAAACTAAATAATTGGTAGATAAAACATTGGTTGCTAATTAGATACCAATTTAGAAACTATTTAACAATAATAGAAAATAATAGAAACTAATTTAGAAACCAATTTTTGATTTAGTTTCTAAAATTGTCTCTAATTTAGTTACTATTGCAACTAATTATTTTGGTTTTTAAAAATTAGTTTCTATTTCATCATTTTCTTGTAGTGTACAGTATGAACAGTATTTTACACTTAAAAAACAAATTTAAGTTGGAGGGCTTTGCTCATGCAAAAGTGGTAGAATAAGTTAGGTTTTTGAAGTAACAAAGATGCATAAAAAGAGAAAAGTAAGTAGAAAGTGTTCTTACTGCCCATCCAGATTGAACACACTCAAAGTCATTGTATGAGCCTGTTAGAAGAGCCACTTGAGTAGTGCTGTATTCATCATCCTTTTCAACATAAGGGTTGCACACTCTCAGGTCTGCTTTTCCTCCCAAGTAACGATACCCAACTGTGAACAATATTGCCTTCTGTTTCACATACATGTAATCCCAAATCAACACACCAAACACTTTCTTCTTTCAACTACAACAATATCATGCTTCAAAAACTATGAATTTACACATCTATAACAAGAGTATATCGAAGATGAGACGTCAACTAGAGATAAAAAATTTTATAGTATACAGGTGAATATAAACTTCACTTTCTAAATCAATTTGGTAAGACTGACTTTTACTCAAAGTATAGTTCTTAAGATGGTATCAAACTCATTTAAAACATATATTAAAGAGTTTGTTGATCTTATCATATTAATCATGTCGTAATAGAGTGCCAACTTTTGCACTCTAACACATTACTATTAATTGGTGTACGAAATTTTATCATGATTTCATTTTTGGAGAATGATTCATGAAACTTTAATGTATATATATTTAGAAAGAGAAAAAAATAGTAGGATTTATAGGATATATGATGTGTTAAGAGGAGAGAAATAAGGATTATGAAATAAAGCTATATAAATATCATAGTCCTACATTTCATTACAAGACCACTACTCTCTATAATAACAAAATGTGTGTTAAAGGGTATCTAGAAGTGTTTTTGGACTTGTGAAATGAATTTTGTTTAATAAGAATGAATAGAGGCATTTTATTACTTAACTATGTGAGTAAAGGAGACAGAAAAAAACAAACAAAAAATACTATTTTTCAACTGATATAAGACTTTTGTTGTATTCAGAAGTGCAATTAGTGTAACAAAACTTACAGAGTGGTTTTTAAGTTGAACAAAGGAATCAAGATTCTTATTCACTTGGCCATTTTGATGGTGATAGAAGCTTGGCTTCTTCCTTCCATAGTCTTCAACTGAATGAGCCTTGAGTAGCTCTCTTTTTCTTATTCTTCTAACAGGTATTGTTGCCTCTGGACATTTTCCACTTTTCTGCCACACTTGTGAAGTCACAGTGAGAGATAACTCTTCACCCCTTTGATTCATCATTTTGCCATTCCTTGAATGGTTTTTGTTTCTAGCAGTTCTTGTCCCTACTGGTATGTCTTCTTTTGCTGAATTATAAGTGGGAGCCATCTGGTGTATGCAAGTTAGCTACATCATATAGAACACAAAAATCATGGTGAGATAAACAAAGAATCAAATGTGACTCACTTGGATTTTGTGACCCTTCAATGCAGGATGATCAAAGGCTGGTTGCTTATTGATGTCAATGCAATCAATCACATCCCCATCTTCACTCTACAAACATGAAAAAAATGGTGTTATGATAAATCAAGACTTAATTATGTGTTTAGTCTTTAAAATTTGGAACTCATTTGGTGTTCATCTGCTAAATCTAAGAAAAGAATACATCATCAACCTTAGATTTATTACTTAGGGACTAAAAACTATTTTAATGAAATGTGTCAGTCAGTCAAATTCAGTACTTAAAAATCAAAAACTTTTCTCTAATCTATAAGATTAAAAACATAAACAAACTTTAACTTTGTATAAAAATAACCAATCACACACTGCAACAACTTAGAAAACAAATGTGTCAGTCAGTCAAATTCAGTACTTAAAGATCAGAAACTTTTCTCTAATCTATAAGATTAAAAACATAAACAAACTTTAACTTTGTATAAAAATAACCAATCACACACTGCCACAACTTAGAAAACATGATCTCACTAAAAACTGTATAAGATTCTCTGTTATATATCTGATTTCTGATTGTTTTTCATTGATCAAATGCTGGTAAATTACAGGACTATCAGGTGTTTAACAACATTAAAAAGAAGTACCCAATGCATTGTAAGTGATCCCACATCGATTAGAAATAATAGTATTTTTATAGTATTTAAAAACTTTACCTTAGCCACTTTGTGTAAGGTTGAGTTAAACTTAAAGTTCACTTCTTAATATGGTATCAAAGTCATTTTTCGAGTTTATTCTAACAACTCAAAAATATATAGTTTCACACACGAGACATTTCATAGTATATAAGTGAGTATAAAGATGATTTATATAGAGTTAATTACCACGATAGTTTTCAAGGAATATCTTCTAAGATGCTTTAATTTTCTTTCAACTTCCAAAATCTTGTGTCTTGATAAAGAACCACCATGGACTGTGATTAACAGCCCCAAGAGAATGAAGATTATGGATCTCATGGCAGAAAAGTGCAACACCTTTCCCATTCAGAATTCAATTAACAATGACTGAAATTGAAGACAAAGATACACATTGAAGACATGCAATTTATTGGTGATATGGGGTCATGAATTATAGACATTAATTGCTTAACTATAAGTTAGCTAGTGATGTCTGCATGAGTTACCCTCTGTGTCATTCAACTTATGTTTACATCATGAATTCATCATTGACATGCAAATGCATGTTTCATTTACCCAACCAAAGAAAATAAAGGTTTGAGTTTTTTCTGTTGAATCTAAAATTAATGTTCATATCTGTGGATCCTTTGGTGTTAAGAAATTTCAAAAAATTGATTTTGAAAAGAATTGTTTGCACAATTCAACAGTTCTTATATTTTAATTTTTAAATACTAGACCTGTTAGGAATTATGATGCTAGAATAGAAGTTTTAACAATCTCTTTGGTACATGCAAAATATGCTGGAAATGGATGAGTAAAAAGGGGGAGAGAAATACGTAGGAAAAAAGTTCAAATAATGCATAGATTACGTAATTTCTGTTTTGACATATGTATTAATAAAAGGAAAAAAAATGCATTTTAGCTTCACCTTTTAATATTCCTCTCCCATTTTTAATAAGAATGAATAGGAAGATTTTAATTTCATCCATTTTCTCTTATTCATAATTTATTACATGAGTAGGATCTTAAAAAAAATAATTTTAAAAAACAGTTTTAGCTGAAATATTTGGTATTGTCGTGACTACGAGGATTCAAAAGAATGTACAAATTCACACTTCAAATCAATTTCATAGGTTTAATAATGAATGAAGGGTACCCAAAAAGATTTACTTTTATTGAAATGATTTTTTTTAATTTTTAGATTTTTAATTATGAATGAAGGGTACCCGAAAAGATTTGGACCTGTACTCAATTTTTATGTAAAGTGATAAAAATATATTTATTTATAGAGAAATATGAATAAAAATATATTATAAACTTTTTTTTTATTTCTGTAACACTTTTCTTATTTTTGGAATCAGTTTTTCATAATACATTTCTAAAAATTTTTATTTGGAATTTAATTTTTGTATTCTAAAATTGTTTAATTACTTTTTCCATGAAATTTTGATTTTCCAATTCTATTTTAAAATTCCATTTCATAAACATAAAAATTTATTCTAGATTTACTTTTATGAAATGAAATTTTTTTAATTTCGGATTTTTAATTCTGAATGAAGGGTAATTGTTTGGAAATTTCGATATGCATTGGGTGTCATCACAATTTATAAGGTGCAGAATAATCTACCCACTTATGAGCCTAAGAATTTACTCTCTTTTTCATGGACAAATTCTTTCTACACCCAATTTTTTGAACCTGTACCCTACATAATTTTAAATTTCCAAAAATGCTCTTCATTCAAAAAATCAAAAATAAAAATAATATATTCTGAAAATTAAATTCTTAAGAGATTATTATATTCTGGAAATAAGAATCTGAAAACAAAAATCAAAATCTTATCCAGATAAAAAAAAATACGCAATACGAAAAATACGTTACAGAAAAAAAAAATCAGAAACATATTCTGGAAAAGAGGTCCGGAATGTATTTTTTATATATACCCCATTTTTTAAGCGTATTTTCGTCTTTTCAGACTGGAATTGGGTGCAGTGGTGCAGGAAGTAATTGCCTTTGAAAGACCCAACCCAATTAGTTGAGGTACTTGAACTGTATTTAGTTTTTGCATTATGGATTATGGAGTCTGGAAAAATTTCAGATTGGTACTTCCGGTAAAATTTCGAATCCTCCAATCCGTAATTCAAAATATGCATTTCACATTTAAAAATTCATCATTCAAAAAAAGTATTCTGGATTCACCAATTCGTAACATAAATATGTTTTCCAGATTCAGAAATCTGTAATTCAAAAAAAAGCATTTTGGATCCATGAATCCGTAACAGAATTAGACTTCCAGATTCAGCAATCCAGAAATCAATAATTTATACAAAAATTGCTTCTGGAATACCCCCTTATCCGAAAAAAAAATATTAAGTTCCGGATTGATGAATCCGTAGCACACTCCCAGATTCTTATTTCCGATATCTACGGTGTCCTTTTTCAAATAAAAGATTAAGGTCAGTTTCGGGATTTAGAAATTTGTGGAGGTGTAGAAAGAAAAATGTAGGGGTGCAGGAAGAAGAAGCCACTCATGGATAAAGTGGAATCAAGATTAGGGAGACCCATATGCATGAGTTTGAGCTATTTTTCTCATGAGCCCAATTAACATTGTTGAGTTGCAATTAATGCAAAATGTACAGAGTTAATCAACATGTATATTTTAAAAAGTAAAATAACAAATTATTACATCTATTAAAATCTTGATGATTCTAGAGACAAAATATTTTTATATAATTTTTCTTAATATATTGAGCCAACTTTTATAGTCTGTTCGTAAGTACTCAAAATGAATTTTAAATTTTCAAACATTTTTCTCAAACAGATTATAGGTTATATCTGTTTTTTAAATACCCACTTTTTTTTATGTTATGGTTAAAAGTTTTGTTCCAAAAGTTCTCTTCTAAATATTCCGGTCTGAAAATTTTTTTAGAAAGTTATTTCGAAATATCTCTATAAAATAAATAATCTATCAATTATTTTTATAAAAGGTAAAATATTTAAAAATTATCGGAAATACGAGAAGAAAAAACCAATTTGTTTTGACTTGTATTGGCTAATTTATCAATAAAATAGTTTTGATGGAATGGGTCGAAGCATGCCATCAACCTTTTTTTTTCAAAGCATTAATAAAATGTTATAATATAAATGTATTATAAAATATATTGTTATATATATATATATATATATTTATATTATGATACATAATGTTTATGTAAATATATGTTTGGACTGTTTTAATTTTTCCCTTTAAAAACTATTTTGAAGTTAATTCCAACTTTCTCTACGAATGAGAATCAATATGCAAATTAATTCATTTTATCATCGTAACTAACTTCAAACCAATTTAAAATATATGACTCAATCTTTATTATTAAAATATATACTTTTAAGAACCAATTTAGCAATAAATCAAATTCGCTATTTACTTTATTTTTAATATCATATTTCTCCTCTCTTCTAAATATATATTTCACACTTTATCCTAGTTAAAAAAAAAATCTCTTTCAACTATTTCATACTAACCTTTTTACTTCTATTCCTATATTTAACCATTTTTTTATTCCATCCTTTTTTTTATCTTTATTTCTAAATTAAATTTCAACGATCATCTAAAACATTATAAATAATTAAAAATGATCTTATATACATCACTATAAATTTTACTTTTAATCTTTAAAATATAGTTACCGGGTAATTTTATCCCACAAGTTCTATTTATGATAAATGAATTTCTTAAGTTTCCTCTATATAAAATTATTTTATTTCAGAACGATTTTATCCCATAATTAAGTTATTAATTTTTTTCATAATGAAAATAAATTCCTTTTGATGTTCATTTTTGTCCTAAAGCACCACCAATTTATTGACCAACCAACATAATTAACATAGCAATGAAACAAATTAAGTAGTTATTTTAAGACATTTAGTTTAATTATTATCTCTCTTGCAACTGATAGATACACACGATTTATTTACTCGTTATCATATCATATCTAAGAATGGAGTGTATATGCAACCAAAATAAGATAATCAATATACTCAGAAAATTAAAACTACAATAAATCAATTTTTCATTTTAAATTCAAAATATAATTAACATATTATTACAATTTAATTACAGTATAATTTCTATTTTAATAAATATATACTAACTATAAATATAGTTATATAAAACTATTAATCTAATACAGTATAATATAAATGGATGAAATTATCTTTTGGTTTTATTGATAAAGAGGACAATTTCACACCTTAGTCAGTGAGTGGAAAATTTTATAAAAAAATACTGAAATAGATAAGTGGTATTAATATACCTTGTGATTTTAATATAATTAGATTTTAATTGAAATTATGATTTTTTCACAATTTATTTACTTTAATAATTTCTAAATAAAATTTTTATTCATTTAAATAATTAGATTTAACACTTAATGTTTAAAATATAATTTTTTTTATGATCAAATAATTATTTTCTTACATTGTCTAGAACAATCCATTGATTCCAATCCAAAGCTTCAAACACCCAAAACAAAAGTGTTACTGTATCAGAGAGAGAGAGAGAGAGAGAGAGGGAGAGAAAAATGGTGAACTTCACATTGATGATCACTGCGGAACTTGAGAACCTCACCAATCTTCAACCCCAAGGTGGCTGCGACGATCCCAATTTCTCTTACCTCTTCAAGGTTTCTTTCTTCCTCCTTCATCTCTTTCAATTAATCAAATTCAACTTTTTCAGTTCCTTTCAATTTTTCATTTTCATTCTTCCTTTTTTCTTTCTTCAATTTCGTTTTCTTGTTGCAATCAATAGGTGAAATGCGGGAGATGCGGAGAACTCAGCAAGAAAGAAACCTGCGTCGTCTTAAACGACACCGTTTCTCTTCCGGTTGGAAAGGGCACCACTCATCTCATTCAGAAGGTAACCCAACTCGCCCTTTGCTTGCGTTTCATCAAAATCATTTTTTTTTCATTACCCAATTCAATAAATCCGTGAATTTGTTATTCCCTGAAAGATTGTGATTGATTCTCGCGTGAGTCCTTCTAGTATACATATTTTTTAGTTCAAGTTCTTTTTAGGAACATACTCTCTCATAGTTTATTGGTAAGGTCCTACTACTATTTGAACTATTCTCTTCTGATCATTTCCAATAAATTTTATCCTTGCATTCCTCATCTGAATTAATAGCCTTAGGAACTTCTTGTGATTTTCATCTTTATATATTTTATCAAGAGTTTTAGTAGTCATGCACACGTTTAAAATAATTTTACATTGTTATCCAATCATAAACTATTGTTGGTGTGACTTTTAAGATGACCATGGTAAAAAGGAACAAACTTAGTGTGGTTTATGATTGAAAGATAGTGGACAATGTAAACATACCATTAATGTAATCTTATTATACTGTTAATGCATAACATATTTTTCTCATTTCATAATGCTGTGTTTACTTTTGGATATATATATATATATATATATATATATATATATAATTTGTCAGTGTTTCCCTTTTATTATGTATTTGTGAATGGTAGAAAAGACAAGTGACACTATCCACTATACTAGTATTTGCAATTAGGTGTTATGGTTCGTCGACTTCTTTTTTCAATTAGGTGAAATCGGACTATATTTGGATAAACTTCTCTATGAATATTTGTAGTTGAAAAAAACAAGAGGTAAAATGAATTGAACTTCTCTATATAATCTAAAATGAAAGAATTATGTACTTTAGCTTTTGGAGAAGTTAAATGAAAAGAGCCTTTGTGGAAGTTAAATGTATTAGTTTAATTTAGCTTATTTGAGAAACTTAATTCTTTTACCTTATTATTTTTTCTCTTATAAATACTTATGGATGATTTTATCCAAATATGACCTAAGTGCATTAAAGAAACACCGACTGAGCAGAAGAATTCTGTTCGTTTAGCATGATTGGGCTTTTGCTTATGTGGTTATTTTTCGGTCTCTGACATAGGAGGAAAGGTTCTGGAAATTTTATGTGATTCTGCTGCCTAACCTTAAAATGATAAGCACTCAATGCAGTGTTTTCTTTTCTCTCATTTGTGATTCTTTGAACTGTTTGCTCCTGCAGTTGGTGGTTTCTTAATATCCTTTCTTTGGTATGCAGTGCAAATTTTGTGGCAGGGATGGCACTGTGACCATGATCGAAGGCAAAGGTAAACCACTCACCCAGGAAATCAGTGAATCAGGGAAGTACGCCCCATTGATGTTATTTGACTGCAGGGGATACGAGCCAGTAGATTTTGTATTCGGTGATGGATGGAAAGTTGAGTCGGTGAGTATCCTTTTTTTATGCTATGTTTTCATTTTTTTGGTCTCATTTCTGTGGTCTCTTTCGATTGTTCATTGTTGCTGCTGCTGACATATAAGCTTAGGAGTTTGTATTGTATATATAGCTCATATACCCACTTTTTTCAATTGAAACAAATATCACGGGCTTAATGGCATCATATCTTTGATCTCTTCTGTTCTGATTATTCAGTCTTGCTGATATATATACTGGGTATTGTAAATATCTCATATACCCACTCTTCTCCATTGAAACACATGATCATGTGCTTCCTTTGGTTTGGTTTGATGCTTAGTGTTAATGATTCAATTTATTTTGTTAACTGTTACCAGTACTTATCTATAGTATTTATCTAAAAACTTAGGACTGGGACGAATTTGATATGATTAATTTCAAAATCTTCTATTCCAGTCTTCAAAAACTAAACCAATAATTATATCATATATGGGAAGGTGAGCATGTTCAAAATATTTTCGATCATAACAATTTGCAAGATACAGCCCTTCTCTACCCTCTTGAATAAAATTTCATTAGAAATTTCCTGGTGCAGAAACCTGTAATTTAACCCGATAGCCATATTTTTAAGACTTCCTATAAATTTTGGTAAGATCATAATTTTCTGCATGTTGGTCATATTTCTAACTAATGCAACTTGAACTTTTGAAGCTTGAGGGAACCAAATTTGAGAATGTTGACTTGTCAAGTGGAGAATATGCTGAGTATGACGAGAAGGGAGAATGCCCAGTCATGATATCCAATCTTCGAGCTACTTTTGAAGTGACAAAGTAGAGAGAACTGGTTTGCTCTTTAAATATTTTCTTGATGTATAAATTTTACTGTTCTCTCCTAGATGAGCTTTTCAGCTTTGGGTTGCATCTTAATCAGGCAAGAAATTGTGGAATTTTCTAACATTACTTGTTAACCTTGTTGTATTTCTTGAAGAGGATAAAACAGCTTCAAGTTCCATGTGATTGATGAAGTTTACTTTTCATTTCATGTTTTGAAATGTGTATGCTTTTCAGTTCTGACTGGATTCTGACATGATCAAAAAGAAGAAATGAGTTATTAACATTATAAAATATTTAAATTTCAGTATTAATATCTTTATGTTAATTTTATCTCCAGTTTTTTCCTGTGATAACAAGTCTGAACAAAACAAAATTAACTACATTAGGTTATAAATACTTGGCCTCCTAATAAATATTCAACATATGAATATTTTTTTCTTTATAATATTAGTGCGTGTCTATATATATAAGAAAGTCAGGTAATGGTTAAAGTGTTAGAAGTGACAATATCATTTTAATTAAATATTTAATTGTTAGAAATGTGCCAACTTCAGAGATAAAAGGAGTGTGAATGGCTTCTTTTTTTCACAATACCCATAAATATTTTATAAAATATAAATATAAATAAAAATTATTATTATCCTTTTGTTCTGTTTGCTTTTATTTGAGCATGGTACTAAGTTATTCCACAAATATTTTAGGTTTGCAATAATAATAGAACAAAAACAAAATTGAAAAGAAACTAATTTTATTGACATTGTACTCACAGTAAATTTTATATATAAAATTAATGTTAATAAAAATAATTTCTTTTTAATCTTATTTTTGTGTTGTTATTGTTGGCAACCTAACAAGGATATACATAAACTAATAACATTTAAATAACGAAATCACGAGATAAAAATAAAGATAATTAAATTTAAAAATAAACACACGAACTATTTTAATTGAAATTTTAAATAAGAAATCAGATT
Source organism: Phaseolus vulgaris (assembly GCF_051622355.1). NCBI lineage: Eukaryota > Viridiplantae > Streptophyta > Magnoliopsida > Fabales > Fabaceae > Phaseolus > Phaseolus vulgaris. The sequence continues at coordinate 4,407,344 of NC_143498.1, forward strand.
TAAAATAATAAACTAACTGGTGAAGAGCGTATCTGTAGTTATCTAAAGTATTTTATTTGAAATGGTTAGTTACTAATGTATTTAGCCAGTTTTTTTTTTTTTTCTTAAAATTGTTTGAATGGAAACTAGAGAAGGGAGAATGATAGGATGGGATAAGACGGTTTCTTCTTGCACCTTCACACCTCCATATGTTATTTTACGTGAAAATATTTTTTTATATTTCTTATGTCATCTTATAAAGTAATTTTCAGATTATGTAATTTGAATATACATTTGAAAAAAGACTTTCGAATTACATAATTTGGAAGCTAAAAAAACTTCCAAATTACATAATTCAAAAACTAATCATACATTTGAAAAAAGACTTCCAGATTATGTAATTTGGAAGCTAATTACGAATTTGAAAAAAATACTTTTAGATTACATAATTTGAAATATAACAGAGGAGTATTTTTGGAATTTGAAAAATTATGAAAGTGAGAGAAAAATATATGAGGGTGCAGGAAGAAACAACCATGGATAATCACATTGTTTAAACGTCAATTATGTGCCCCAATTAAGTCTATTTATTTCAGGCAAATGCTCTCTGCAACCAACACTTTTGAACCTGCATCCAATATAATTTTAAAAACTCTGAAAATATCATTTATTCTGGAAATGAAAATCCATTATTGAAAATAATGTATTCTAGAAAAATAAATCTGGAAGGAAATTTTTGTGTTTCGGATATAAAAATCCAGAAAAAAAAATCAAAATTCCATTTCAGATAAAAAAAATTGGAACTGAAAATAATACATTCCGAAAAAATTTATCTAGAAGAGATTATTGTGTTTCGGAAAAGAGGATCCAAAATGTAATTTTATATGTATCCATTTTTTAAGGGTATTTTCAGTTTTTTCCATGTGATTGGGTGCAGTGGTATGGTGCAAGAAGCAATTGCCTTTTTTTCATTAGATGAAATAACTACTAATTGCCATTAGATTAAAGACAGGGTAAGTGAGAGTGAACATAAAAGAATGAAAATGGGGTGTTTTTTTATGCATCAAGAAGAATAAATATTTAGTTAAATATGCTATCATTAGAATTTATATTTTTTGAATTTTTATTCTAAATTTTCAATTTCCTGGATTTGATCATCTGAATTTTAAATTTTTTTTTTTATATTCATTGACTATTATACTACTAATGATGTAATGACGTGAGTAATTTAAAGTGACTTCTATTTCAGAATTAAATACTTATCCTATTTTCAATTATATATTTTATTATTAAAATGTCGCACTTTTGTAATTTTTATCATTAAATTTTCAAATATTTAACGTTGATTTTTCATTATTAGGAACATTATGATCATTATTATCTAAGTTTCAAAGTGTATATACATTTTACATTCATTTCAATTGGATATTAATTTAATGATGCAATAGTGTGACCAATAAATAAAGGGAAAAAATAGTAATGTGATTATATGACGAATAAATTAAGCAAAAGTATTATATGTTAAATTAATTAAATATTTAAGTGTTTTATGTCATAATGTAACACTTTTATCATTAAATATTAAAGTATTTGTTTGATTTATCTGTATTTTATTCTAGCTACCAGCTTAGAATTATAGGACCTTTATTTCTTAACTATGGTAATGCTAAATATTCCACCTAATCTTTTAATATTTTGTCTTCCGAATAAGTGAAATAACCATACATCTACAAAAAAATTATATTATTAAAGTAAAATGAGAAAACCAAATAGACAAATTTAAACAATTTTTAAAAATAATAAATACAACATAAATAATTAATAATATAGAGTTTTTTTTTTTCAATCAAACAACCTCTATTTTCATTCATTTGACATACGTTACTTTTTCTTCTCTCCCAATCGGTCTATTTTTTTCTTCTCTCTCAAATAAACACTTTATGTTTTGGTGTAATTTTTCAAAAACATACCAAAATAGATCAATTTTAGTTAAATTATAGAGTATCATAAATCCTATTTTAAAATACAACAGAGAATTTGAATTTTAAAAAACAAATTCTATTAAAGAAGCTGAATTTTAAAACACAACTTCTAATAAGAAAACATATTTAAAGCATGACTATAATTTAAATTTTTAAAAATAAAAATGAAAACTAGGTCTTAAAAATAATTGAAATTGTATTTTGTAACATGACTTCAACTTATACATAATTATCTTCAAGAAAATAACCCAGAAATGTAAAAATAAAAATAAAAAAAAATCACATGTTTAATTTCAAATTAAAGAGGTAGTCTAAAAATTGGTATTTTTCCAAGTTTTATTAAAAGTAGTCTTAATAATGAGTCAAAAAGTTTGTCTTTCTTGTTTCATGAGAATAATTTTTGTGCCTCCATTATTTCTCATATCTCTCTCATTTTTGTCATATAAAGGACAAGAGAGATGAGCAATCTTGTGGTAATCTCCAAATTGTAAACCTTAAAAAGTAAAAAGAGAAGAAGAACAAAGATCCATGGAATTAATATTAAACAAAAGTATGATCAAACATGTATCTTTTGTACATTCAAAAATGACTAAACTTGTGTATGAAATGGGGTTCACTCTACCACCTAGCACTCTCCAGTAAGGCAATTATCATCATCATCTCATGTCATGCCATATTATGAATCTCACTAGTATCTAAGAAGTTTGTTCTACATCTCTATTTTCCCTCCAGTTTCAATGGAAAGTGACAAGAAAATATGTGTCAATAGTCCAATACCTTTGAATCCACCATATGTAGCAAAGGTTCCAAAGCACTAGGAGCAAATTTTCTGGCGAAAAGAACACAAACTGAAGAGTTTCTATTGTTGTACAAACATGTATGACCTCCACGAACTCTATTGAAAAACTCCTCATTGATGTCATTTCTTCCAAATGTAGCTGGGTGAGCTCCACCCCTAGACCAGTCCACCCAAGTTATGCTCCTGTTGGCCAAAACATTTGCTGCTTGAATGGTGAGCATGGTGGGGAAGTAGTGCTCATCGACGTAGCAAGCCGGCCGGCAATATTGTTCGAATATCGGATGGAACGTTGAGTCTTCAACTATGGTGATGGCGAGCTTTCGGTTTACTTCGAACCATTGCGAGCCCTTGCGCCACTTGGTGATGTTCACCAGAGGGGCCATGTTTTCGTTGTAGCGCCCTCTTCCAAATGGACCCGGATCATCAAATGCACCCACGAAGCTGTGTTTGGACTTCATTATGTAATGGTAGATAAAACTGAAGTTGTAGATGGGAATGCATGACTCAGAGAGAAGAATGAACCACTCGTTGGAGAAGTCAAGCAATGCATTAGCAAGGAGTCTTCTTTCAGCATCACACATGCTCATTCTTCCCCACTCAGAAACCTGCAAAAGAAATGCCAAAAGATCAACATCATAGATGCGAAGAACAAATTGGATGAATGTTCACAAGAAATTCAAAAAGAAAGTTAATGCCAATTAGAAACCAGTAAATGCTGGATGGGAAGCTCAATGCTGAGAAAATTGTAAGAGAGGTTAAGAAAAAAAAATGCCACAAGAATAACCTTAAGTCTTGAATTCCAAATGTAGCAAATTCATGGTGAAAAAAGTAAAAGCTTATAATACATTCATGCAAGGTTATCGATGGTGGAAAGCCAAAATTCCACCATATAAACATGCCATTGAGGCCTATGGCGCACAGGTGGAGCCTTCCCTTCACAATTGCCTATGGAGAAGATTTTGAAAAATGCCATGTTCTATATGGTGAGGAGGCTATAATGATTATTTAACAACATTGCATTTATGAGCTCTTTGGTTCAAGTTACGCATTTGTGATAAAATGTCTGTATATATAATGTGCACATATGAATCTATGCATGACCATGTTAACACCTGAGTAAAAAATTCAATGCAACCACTACGGATCTGCAGAGGACACATGTAAACATTGCTTCATACTTGTTTGAAGTTAAACCATTCTGTGCAAATTGACAATTCCATTACAGATATAGCAAAAAGACACTCAAAACATTAAAAAACACAGAAAAAATTACTGGCTATGTTAGTCTACGTGTTTACAACATATATCTTATCTAATTCTCAAAGTAAAAGGGTCATCTAAACGGTTTACTGTTTACCAGCCAGTTAAATCAATTCATGGTTGATGTTTTTGAAGGCTTTTATGAAATCGATTTTTATAATCACTGGTTGTGCTCTAAGCTTTTACCCAAGTCAGAGAATTTCCCGAATCTTACGTTAATTGTAACGGGTTTAAGGTAGTTAACCTCCAATTAGGAAGCTAACATTGAGGGAGTTACTTTGACCAAGAACATCAGATACATGAGACTGCAAGCCCGTAGCTACCAAAAGCATCAAACAAGAACAACAAAAGTCTTATGCCACAAGATGAAGTTGGCTACATGGATCATATAATACTATTGGTCTCAATTAAAGACTAAATCCTTTAGAGATATTCATCATAAGATCTCTCTCGAAGACTTCCTGTAGAGTGCCATTCTTGGTCTCCCTCTGCCCTTTTCATATGATTAATAACCACATAAAATCTGAAAACCACAATCCTTTAACATAAATAGAGATATAAAACTAATCGCATGCATTCTTCTAACAGTGTAAACTTTTAGGAGCATTAATCCTTTGTCTAATATTCAAGCCTCCATGACCAAGTTGTTTGGAATTAGATCCTTACCACCCTTATCCTGCATAATTAATATGATTTTTTTCACAAAATAGAGTATTTATGTGTATTGTTTACACCTTAAGGACATATAATGGCTCTAGAACAGATCTTGTGCTTTTTACCTATATAGCTTAAGTTTTTGAAAAAGTAGGCCGTTGAGCTTAGCAAACACTAAAAGGGTCCTCAATGATAATCTATTAAGCTAACTTTTCTTTCTTCCTGTAAAATCCTAAATATCTGCAGATTAATCCAATAGGACATTATCTTAACTCAGGCTACAGAGTTACCTAACTATTACAAAAGGAAACAAGGAATACATCTATCAAATATACCCAGGATAATCTTCTTTTTACCTTTCTATCAACTTATGTTTTTCACATGCAACACTACATAAGATTTGTAGATACAATGATATTTCGTGAACGGATAATTCTTAATATGTAACAAGTTATAGATAATTAGGTAGTATACTTATTGTTTTCTATGTTCTCACTCATCCAAGGCTAATACAAACCATGTTTCATCTAAACACATTCTAAAACCATCTTCATCTTCTAAGTAAAATTTATAATTCTTTTAATCACACAGCTATTGAAAAAGTACTACCTTGACTCAAGCCTATTAGAAACCTAAATTCACAACATGGTAAACCTGCATGTTTTGCATCCACTAATATGACTCTTCCTGAATTCCTTGCCTAAGAGTCTAGCAACTTGACGCACTAAACATGTAACACTCATAAGAAAATCAACATTACCAATACTACACCAGGCAGAATTCAGACGGTAAGATGTACCTATAATCAAATGCATTGATGCCACCATCAGAAGTAGCTAAATTCTTGTAAAAAAACTTAAAACAAGCACAAACAGAGCTTAAGAGAAGACATAACATTTGTGAACAGAGATGAACCATGTAAAAGTTTAAACAACTAAACTGGCAACAACTTGGCATTGGCAACTTCAGATCAGGGGGTGTCTACTAGGATAAACAGAACAAATGCAGTTTCATCAACAAATAGCAACATACGATGGATATGGCCATACCTGGCTAGGGATTTGCCTGCCGTAAAAGACAGATGAAGGAGGAAACTGAGGTTGATATGAGGGCAGTGAATGAATATATATGGAAAACAACTTCTCATGCCCCTTGAGAAATCTCTCCCAAAGGGGTGCCAGAGGCATTGGTCCCTTGGTCAGGAACATGAATGCAATCTTGGGAACTCTAGGATATGGGTAATTCTTGATCCTTGGAACAAAAGAAGCTCTCCACAGCAGTTCTTTGTCACTCATATTGTGGATCAGGCTCAAAGGTGGCTTAATCCACTTATCCAAACCACCAGGCTCCTCATAATAACATGGCTGAAAATTGGAATTCACTGTAGTCACCACACTCTCAATTCCAAAATGCTTAACCGTGTATATGCTAATGACTGAAAACACAACACAGACAGCAAAAAACAACACAAGGAGCCGCAGTGGTCTCAAAGGCTTCGATTGGCTGCTTCTTTCCTTTCCCTCTTCAAGGGCCACACCCCTAGATTGCATCTTGCTTACAATTACAAATCAAAACCAAAAAAAAAAAACAGAATCTTCTATGGCAACCACCCTCTTGCTTCTATGTAAGATCCGATTTTGAATGCAAAGGAAGCCACCACTGAATAAAAAGGAATTAAATTCATCATATGGTCATCAAAACTTCAGAAAATGATGTGCCACAACATAAACCCCGAGATCTAACAGTGGTGCCAGATCAACATTCGAGCATGTGATGTTCGGAACAACAAGAAAACAGCACATGGGTATTGCTGATAAAACAAAAACAAAAACAGCACATGGGTAATAACAAAACAGAGATTTTCTAAAGAATAGAAGCAAAAGGTAGGATTTTTATTTTCTCTTTTTTGGTGATCTTACCAAACCAAAGATGAAAAGGGTGGTGCAGATGGAGCGAATGAAGGAGAGTGAATAGTGAAAACAATAAAAAGTGTACTGAAAGATGGTATTGACTAGTAGGTGTGGATTTTGGAGATATTGATGAAATAAATCAATGAAAAAAAAAAAAAGTGAATCTGGATTTGTTGTTAAGGTTGCTGTTCCTACGACTTCTCTTATTCAGAGTTGCAACCTCGTCATGTGAATGTGAGGAATAATAATAAGGATACAGAATCTTGAAGCTGATCTCAAATTTTCTTGCCCCTTTTTGTATCCCACATTAAGTGTATTTACATTGTTGCATCAAACTTTACTGTATCAGCCCTCTGATTTTGTAACTTCTCTTGTTCTTTTCCTTTGTGACAAGACAGGAACAGAGCTTTAATAAAGCATTTACTCCATTTTTAGAAAAATTTACTTTTAATTTCTCACTAAAATTTAATCAAATTGTTTTATAACTGTAGTGTTTATCTCCTATAAATTTGATTGCTTCTGATTTATTTATGAGTTTTTTTTCCAGATAAATCTCTTTCTCTATTTGATTTGAGATTGAGTATTCTTATCTACTATTAAGAGTGAATGTAATTTATCTAAAAAGTTTGTGTATCATCTAAATAATGAATTTATATTATGATTTATTCTTGAGTTTATTTCTGTTGTATAAATTTTTTCTTCTACTTAAGTTGAGATTGAGGGTTGTGTACTTTTGTTTTTTAAGAATGTAATTTATGTGAAGAGTTTGTTATATGTTTTATTAATTATTAACCAAAATATTTAGTAAAATTATCTAAAATCTTAGAAAAAATTAAGAAATATCTTTTTTATGTTACTTGAAATTGGTTGAAGAGAATTTTAAGAATTAAATAATATTAATGGTAGTACTTGAAAACAGATGAAGATAATTTTAAAAATTAAATTACATTCAGATTTAGAAAATAAGAAACCATCAACTTGTATTTGAAACCATTTAAATTTTGAACTATTTTAAAGATTAAATTATATTAAGATTTAGAAAATAAAAAAACACTCAACTTATATTGGAGAGTATTTAAACTTTGAACTAGAACAATAATTAATTAATTAAAAATTATAAAATAGTACAATTTAATATATATATATATAGTTTTTCAAAATAATATTTAAAAAGTTATATAACAACTCTGTATAAGAAGAGAAGTTATTTAATGATTTGAAAATTAAGAAAAAAATATTTAATTTTTATCTTATTAAATAATAAATTAATTTTTATTTATTAAAGAATGAAATTTCCTAATTAAAAGATGATATAAAAAGAAGTTATCAAATAATATATCCCATTATATAATAGTATAAGTAATTATATGGAAGACGATTGAAATATTAATATATTAAAAAATAACAGATTTATTATCTTGAAATGTTGAATCAAGGTGTTATCATAATATTTTATTAAACTTTGATTTATAGTTTATTTAAGCATTATTGATAAATAAATAAAAACTCACATCCCATTATTATTAAATTTTTCTAATAAATCCATCTCAAAACATATAAAAAAGCATATATAAATTTTTGAAAATATTTTTTTCATGTATCTTTTTATATAACTTTGCTTTGTTCATGACATTTTGAGCAATAAATTTAGATAAGGAGTATTCTAATTTTGAAATAATTTCTTTACACTTTTGAATTAAAGATGATTCTACTCGTACACCTACTTTTGTAACTTCCCTTATTCTTTCTCGTTTTTAGGTAGGAATATAATTAATAGAGTTTAAAAGTTTTCTATTTTTAAATTCAACTTGTTAAAATTCATGTTTGCTATTTTTAACTATCTATTACGAAATTTGTTAAAAAATATATTTGGCATTTAATATTTTTAGTTACGTGACATATATTTTTGTATCATCAATCTATGTTAATTAAATTCAAAATCGTTTATTTATTCATTTATCGTAAAAAATGGTTATGAAAGTCAACAAATTTCCATAATCACATTGGGAATTTTGTGATTGTATAATTGTATAGAAATTCTTACATTATCAGCCTATTTATATTAAATTCAAATTAATTTATCTAGTTTTGTTCAATATTTGTTAGCATCAATCTTGAGATTATTTATTATCTTAAAATCATACAATATATAATAAAATTATTTAAAAAATATATTTTTAATTGCTTAAAATCATCTCAATTTGAGTTCCTTAAACCATTGGTCATGATTTAAATAATCCACTTTTGACTTTTTGTTTAGAAATATTTCTCCTACCAGTCTCAGTGATGGTTGAAGAAAGATAACAAAATCTTTAAAAGTAATATTGTGATGAAATTAGAAAAAAGAACTAATTTATTACTTTTTAAATTATAATTATTTTTTAATTCACAACTCTTTTTTAAATAATTATACAATTTTTTATCATGTCTTTGTTTCGTAATATTTTATAACTTAAGTAGATGTCACAAAAATAATATTATATCTCACTAATTTATTCTGACTAAAGTCAATTTACATTATAACTAATATTTTTTCTGATATTTTTAGGAGTCATATTCCTTAAATATAAAAATAAATAAACTTATTTTGAAATAAATCATTCCTATTTTATTTTATTGTGATTAATAACTATAATCAATATAAAATATTAAAATAAATATACAAACATAATACAAATATATTTACAATTCTTTAAATATAAAATGGAATTAATGATTTTCTAACTTTTGATTATAAATACATTTTACTCTATAAACATAAAAAATTGAAATTGAAAATACTATTTTTTTAACTTTTAGAATATTCCCTATTTTTTTTTAGCTTTCTGAAAACAATTTGTTTTGCGTTAATATAAAATTATTTACAAAATAAAATACTTTAGTACTAGAAAAATGTAGAAGCATTTTAAAATATCTATATGTATTAAAACTATTAATTGTTGTTTGTGTACAAAACCCTTCACCAACCATGCCATATTTGTATACTGACATTAAGATTCAAATTTACACAAACTTTGTGATATAAATACTATCCATTTTATTTGTACACTTATTTGATTTGTTAATACATATTTAAAAAACAAAAAAACAAAAAATATTTGTAATTCATGGGCATAAAAGTTTCCCATTATCATTTGAATGGAATATTTCATATTT